>NC_090989.1:194971342-195596342 GCF_041146395.1 Eulemur rufifrons | reverse complement strand
GAATAGAAAAATATTCATACCACTTCTAAAGAAACCCAGACTGAAAACCCTGGATGTAGTTTAAGCTGGAAGGGCAGCTGGAAACCCCTATCAGCGGACCTTCACTAAAAGACCTTGGCCTACAACAAAAGATTGCCAATTAATTGACATTAAGTTGAATAAGATGTCGAATATATGGATGTATCATTTTATGTCATTTATCCAACTTAAAGGACAAGAACAGGACTAAATCGAAAGCAACTAATATCTGGCAATAGGGACTGCACGTAGAAATGCCAGTAACTCTCTGATCCCACTTGACATAGTTGTAGAAATGTAGATGCTTTTAAAAGAATTCCCAAGTGCTCTAATGAAACTAATTGTTTAACTTTCTTATTTTAAGAGCCAGCAGGATGTAGGAAAAAGCCTACTGCAGTACTTCTCAAATTATTACATCCACCAGTGAAAAACACTGGACTGGCCACATGCTTTCTCTCTTTTCCTTACTAAAAGTCCCACAAAATGATAGAAATGAAACCAGATACAGTATAAATCTGTAACCACGTAGTGAATAAGAGAAAGATCCTAAGAGGTAAGAGAGTTCTACAAATTTATAGAAGGTGGCCAGTCCACAGACACATGGCACAACAGGCGGGGGAACCCAGCACACAGGAGCCACCAAAGTTCACCGGAGAGCGTGGTGGCATGAAAAACTGGGATTAATTGTGAATCTATAGATGGACATGTAGAAACCCAAAAGGCCAACTCTTACCCAACTAAGCTCAGGGCAGGCCTGGCACTCCGGTATTTCTTACCCTTCTCCTAACTCCTGCAGGGGGCCAAAAAAAGAGTGTGCCTGTCATTCAAAAGCAAAATGAAAGTGACCACCCCAGAAACAGACTTGTATACCTTGGTAGCCAGGCCCCCAGTAACATAGCCAGCCCCCACACCGAGCCTGAAGTGAAGTCACCGCCCACATATGCGAACTCCCAAGTTGTATGCTATTGCTTTAACCGGGAATCCACTAAGAACCACCAGATATCTGCGGAAAGCCCCCAATATGAAAAAGAGGTGCCAATGCAGGAGCCAAAAGAAAGAAAATTAAATCTTTGGAGACATTAGAGAAGGTAACGTATTCTTAAAACTTGATCAAACTGCAATGAAAAAGGACTAGAACAGAAGCTATTGAATGTTCAAATAGGAACACTAACATTAAAAGGAAAATTCAATAGTAGGGTTGAAAGGTTAAGTTGAAATCCCATAGCAAGGAGAGCAAAGCAAGAAAGAGGAGCTTCAGAAAGACAGAACAGGAAAAATGGGGGTGGGGAGGATTATTTTTAAAAGGATACAGAGAACATCCCCAAGCTGAAAGATATTAAGTGTCCATATTAAAAGAGCCAAGCCAGCACTCAGAACACACCAAAAGGCATGTACATTTAATGGACCATCATGAAATTTCAGAACACCAAGGATAAACAGAAGATCCCAAAACCTCTCCAAGCAAAAACAAGTTACCATAAAAGAAATGTGGCTTCAACTGGGAGTGGGCCTCTCAGAAGGCAGCGCAGGGTGACTGTGGGGTGACGTCCCAAGGAACACAACATCTGGCTGAGAATGACACCTAGCCAAACCATAAAGCATGCGCATGTGGAACCTGAAGGACTTAGAAAAATTATCCTTTATACACCACTTCTTAGGACGTTTCTGTCTCCTCCTCCCATCTCTCCCGCCACTCTCCTTTCAGCCTCCCTCACTACCACACACTCAAGGTCACATCCACACTTCCTGAAGGAAGTTCCAGGGATGCTTCGGACCAGCCTGTCGTGGGGTACATGCTCATCCCTAAGTCAGATGCCCAGCCTCAGAGGACAGGGGGCAGAAAGACAAAGAATGACCTCCCTGGGGGAGAGAGGGGTTCCATGACCAGAAACGGATCAAGAAGGTCGAAGACTATGGTGTTCAGGCAAAGAAGAAACAGATCTAGTAAGGAAAAATTCATCACCCAAATGTGCCCAAATAACTGGATTTTTAGGAAGCATATTAACTATTGCCAGATGACACTATTACATCACTCCTAAGACTCAAGTCTTGTTCAGCCTCTAATAATTCTGAAGAACCATCACCAATGACATCAAATCATTTTAGAGCTGGAGTTCATTATATACCAGTTTTTCCTGTTACGCCCGCTGACAGACTAAATCATACTTAGGCAAGCCACTTCATCTCCCAGGTTTAGATTTATGCTAAACAGAAGGAAGGGCCATAACATAATAATACCTGCTCGCAGCCTCAGTGGAAGGGGGTCAGACTAAGAATTAGATTGCCTCTGCAAACTGTCCCAGAGCGCCCCAGGGGGAAAGGCTATAAATAACTCAAGGTATTATTATCCCCAAAGATAATCAATTATTTTCTCATCAAAAGGAGGCTAACAAAGAAAGATTTTAAGGATGAGGATCGCTTAATTTTTTTAAGCCTCCGACTTGAACACGGGGCCCCAGCCCCAGCTCTGGCTTCCTCCAGCAAATGAAGTATTTACAGTGTCCGATAAATCTTTTTATTGCTGGGAAAAAAATACAAGTAGCACTTTAATGATATACATTCGTTAATTCCCTTATTCTACAATCTGGTGCGTGGCAGTGGAGTTGGGGGGAGGAGGTAGCAATGAATGAATTTTGCCTCAGCTGACCACAAGAGCCCCTCTTCTCCCTGGGCCTCAGGGGCTGGTGTGGCCCTTGTCCTCCACCCGGTGAAGATGACAGACCTCCCACAGTCAGTCCCCGAGGCAGAGTCCTCTTCTTCTGCCAAGCCTTCCTGGCCTCATCTGGCAGAAGTAGGTATTTTCTCTCTAGGTCCTCACAGTATTTCATACAAACCCATCTGACAGCATCTCCAAAACTGAACAATTATTTACTTTTTGGTCTCCTTCTATAAAAGGTGAGTTCCCTGAAGACAGAGGTTGGGCTTGTTCCCTGTCAGCAATCCCAGAAGCTCCTCGTCAACACAGCCAAGTTCTCAGATGGGCTCAAATAAGCCAAATTCACCTCTTTGCAGTGCCACTTGGAGGCCCAGGCCAAGCTGTGGCGTGTCATTCTCTAAGAAGCACACGCGGTGGAAAGGGATGTTACTTTCCATGGATTAAAATTAAAACCCAAACATACCTCCAGAATCCTCCAGCAAAGAAAACCCATTACAAGAAAATGGCACTTTTTAAAAAAAGATTCTAAAGAAATGTGCCCCCAAAGGCCATGGAAATTGATCAAACACAGGAAAAGGAGCGCTTTATGGGTGGTGTCACCAACAAATAGAACCCAGGGCTCTGTTTCCAGGAGAGGGATGAGGAATCCCGGCAGGCAGGGCCACTGCACCACCCCAAGGGGCTGTGTCCCAGAAGACCTCCGCCTCGGGAGGGGAGGGACCAGGACAGTGAGAAGAATGACAATGTCCTTCTAAACATCACTTCCTTTTTGTCAAGGTTTTGTTTATGCTCTGAATAGGGAATACATTGGTGTGTGTATTTACACGTGGGGGGTGTGTCTGTGCATGCGCATGAAATGAAATTCAAAAGTGACAAAAAGACTGAAGAGTGAGGGTTTCTTCCACCCTCACCCCTGGCCACTCATGTCTCGCCATGTAGAGGCAATGACTTCAGCTTCCTTTAAACAACGCACAAGCTCTTGAACAGGCTGATACAGTCTTGCTTTGACGCAGGGGGCTGGGCAGGAGACAGCTAGGGCTTGGCAGAGCCCACTTCCTCTCTCCTGTCCTTAAGCCCTGCAACACTGGGACACGTCCACCACGACGCAAACCCCGGGAAGTCTGGGGTCTGGCCGAGCCTGGCTCCGGCCGCCCAGGTGGAGCCTTCATCATGTAGCAACAGTCCTGTCAACTTAGACAAGAACTACGGAGAATCTAGCTCCAACCCTCCCACGCCCCTGACTTTTCTTAACATCCAAGCCTTTTTGCTTCAGTTTGTACACACTTATTCTGAGAAGATTCTTAGGAATGCAAAGGAGGTCAACGCTAAGTTTTTCAACACAGCAGTCAGCCAGGCAGAATGTTAATACAATAATATGCACAACCAGTAATTGTTATGGGCTGAATTGTGCCCCTCAAAATTGTGATGAAGTCCTAACTTCCATCACCTCAGAATGTGACAGCATTTGGAGGCAGGGCCTTCAAAGAGGTAATTAAGTTAAAATGAAGTCATCAGGGTGGTGTCCTTATCAGAAGAGAAAGTTTGAACACAGACACACACAAAGGAACGCCATGAAGAGACGCAGGGAGAAGACACCATGCACCAGCCAAGAGCGGCCTCGGAAGAGACCAACCCCACCCACACCCTCGTCTCAGGCTTGCAGCCTCCAGAGCTGTGAGCCAATGAACTTCTGTTGTTTAAGACACCCAGCGTGTGACACTTTATTAGGGCAGTCCTAGCAAACTAATGCAGCAATAAATATATTTAAAGTGTTTGTAGGTGCAATAGCAATAGGTATTGCCAAGAGGTAACGGCAGGATTATGACCCTCTGAATAAGACAGGGGTCCTGAGTCCATACTGACATAAATAAACAAACACAGTGAGAGTTTGAAGAGGAATGAGGTGCTAAGTACCTCTCCACCAAACACCAAATATGGATTTGGATTAATGTCAAAAAGGGAAAGCATACTAGACACACCCCAGTCAGTAAATCCCATCAGACAGGAGACAAACTGAACCCAAATGCCACCCACTAGGAGCAAGGAAAGGACATATACGACATCACTTTTGCATCACTTTTACAATGGTCCTGCCAAATATGCAAAACCTGGGAAACACAAATTGTAGCACTTCCTATGAAATAACTTGGCCGTACCCTTCACAAGGTCATGAAGGTCAAGGGCAGGCCTCGGAATGTTCCAGGCTGGAAGAGACTACAAAGGCATGAAGTCAAATGTCTCAGGTGACCCTGGAGTGGATCCTGTTGTACAGAAGGACATTACAGGATCCACTGCTGAAACTGTCCTGACTGGGGTCTGATAAAGTTCATGTGCCAATGCTAATTTTCTGATTTTCATGATGGTTGTATCAGAATTATGCACAAGACTGTCGTTGTTTGCAGGAAATACACACTAAAGCATACGGCAGGTAATGGGGCATCCTGTCAGCTACTTACTTTCAGATAGTTCGGGGGAGGGGGAATTTTTATGTACCTTAGTTGCAACTTTCTAACAGGTTCTGAACTTCACAAATATAATTTGGAAAAATCTAAATATCTAAAAAGAGTGGAGGCTGGGAACAGTTGCTCATACCTATAATCCTAACACTTTGGGAGGCCAAAGAGGGAGGATCACTTGAGGCCAGGAGTTTGAGACCAGCCTGGGCAACAGAGCAAGACCCTGTCTCTACAGAAAATACAAAACTTAGCCAGGCATGGTGGTGCGTACCTATAGTCCCAACTACTCAGGAGGCTGAGGCAGGAGGATCACTTGAGCCCAAGGAGCTGGAGGCTGGAGTGAGTTAGGATCAGGCCACTGAACTCTAGGCTGGGCGACCAGAGAGAGAACTTGTCTTTAAAAAAAAAAAAAAGTGTAATGTTTGAATGTTTGATGTGTTATAGGAAATGGTACTTGCCTAAATAATATGCAACCATGAAAAAAATGATGGCTACGAAAAGACTATATAGGCAACAAGAAATGAATAAAGAGGCTATGAGAGGGGAAATGCCAAGGAAAGGTGTTAAAAGATCAAAATTCTTAAGTGGAAGCTGGGAATAAAGTTCTGCTTGTTTCAAAGTGGGCAGCAGCGTGTGTCCAGCATCTAGCTGGGCAAAGGGAATACAGAGTCCACAGAGGAACCTCCTCTCCTTGCCATATCCAGGAAGAGGCAGACGGAGCCAACAGCAAGGAAGGTTTGGTTCCAGCCCTTTCAACTCCAAATGAGAACCCAAAACTGACCCCTCTGTCCACAGAACTAGCCCATGACCAAGGCAACCACACCCCCAAGACAGCTAGAAGGTGGTCTCGAAGTGACCATGAAGAGGCAATGAAAATGCTGGGTGGGAAAAAGAAGACTGCAAAAGAGCATGTAACACATTCCACTTATTAAAAGGTCAAAGACAGGCAAAGCTAAAGCAATCTGCTGTTTAGGGATGGTTATGGGCTGAACTCTGCTCCTCCAAAATTCATATGTTGAAGTACTGACTCCCAGGACCTCAAAATGTGACTGTATTTGGAGACAGGGTCTTTAAAAGGAATAATTAAGTTAAAATGAGGTCATATGGGTGGACCCTGATCCACTATGACTGGTGCCCTTGTAAGAAGAGGTGATCAGGAAACAGACACACAGAGGACAACCATGTGAGCACACAGGGAGAAGATGCCATGTGCAAGCCAAGGACAGGCTTCAGGAGAAACCAGCTCTGCCCTGGCCTTGGTCTTGGACGTCCAGCCTCTAGCACTGGGAGAGAATAAATTACTCTTGTTTAAACTGCCCAGCCTGTGGTACTTCGTTATGGAGTTGCAGGAAACTAACAGAGATACAAGCTACAGGTTGAGTATCTGTAATCCAAAAATCCAAAATCCTCTGAAATCCAAAGTGCTTTATAATTAGAAATTTATAAGCGCCCACATGATGCTCAAAGGAAATGCTCACTGGAGCACTTTGGATTTCAGATTTCTGAATTAGGGTTGCTCACCCAGTAAGTATAATGCAAATATTCCAAAATCCAAAAACATCCAATATCTAAAACACTTCTGTTCCCAAGCATTTCAGAATAGGGATACTCAACCTACATTATATGGTAAAACTACAAAGATAGTAAGGGAATTATTAACACAAAATCGAGGACTTACATTACCTTGGAAGACCCAGAAAGCTTCGTAGGAACTAGGAATGAAGCTCAATTTCTTACACTGGGTGGGAGTTACTCAGCTTGATGGTTTCCTCATTCTTCACAATGCCCATTTTCATTTTATTCACTCTTTTGCAGGATGATATAAAATTTTTGAGGTGATAAGGAGCTAGAACTCTGCGCTGCACTGTCCAATATGGTAGCCACTAGCCACATGGGGCTCTTTAAACTTAAATTAGTCAAAATCAAGTAATAAGATCAGAAATTCAGTTCCTCAGTCGCACTGGTCACATTTCAAGTGCTCGATGACCCCATGTGACTGGAGACTACAGATCTGATCACGACAAATACAGAACATTTCCATCATCCCATAAAAGTCTATCGTACAGTGCTGCTCCATGCAGTTTGACTGACTGTCTTGAAGAACAGGAATTGATAGTAGGAAAATGTGTGCTCTCTTTGATTCTAACTGATGCTATTTGCTTCTGTGACTGTGCTTGCTTTTAGTTGTTTGATAAATATAGTTAATCAGAATGAAAAACAGGTATAAGAGCAAGGGTAACTCCGTGATAGACTAGGCTTCCTGGATGTGAGAAGCTAACAGCCTAGTTTTGCTTCCGTATATATGGCTTGCTGGCTTGGTGCTTAGCTTAAGTGGAGCCATGGCAGGCTTCACTAAAGTTAAGGAAAACAAGGCCCCGGGGAGGTAACCTCAAGTTACTTCCTGATAAAGGGCTGGAGAGTCCAGGGGCCCTCCAACCAACTAAATAGATAAGAAGGGCAAGATATGATCAGCGCATGAACGGCTTGTGCAGGGCGTGTGTTCCCAGTATCGCTTATAACCAAAACTAGAAGGTATGCAACAACAGCCCCCCTCCCCCGTCAGAGACCCTCCTCTTCCCCTAAATGACGTTAACTACAACTGGCACTGGCGCGAAAAGCCCGAAGCTTAGAGTCAACCAATCAGGAGCCAACGTGATCAGCTACTTCTAAAAGAACAAATAAACTAAAGGGGGATGGAGTTCGGACTAGTGTGTCGTGTGCAGACTAGTGTGTCGTGTGCAGACTAGTATGTCATGTGCAGACTAGTGTGTCGTGTGCAGACTAGTATGTCGTGTCCAGACTAGTATGTCGTGTGCAGACTAACGTGTCGTGTGAAAACTAGCATACAGAAAAGTATAAAAGCTTAACCTTTACCCCAGGGCAGGGTCCTAGTTCGTGGAGAGGCCACTGCGTTGGTGCTCTGGGACTTGTACCCTAGCTCGAGCTAGTCAATAAACTCCTTTGCCTTTTTGCAGCCTCGGTGACTCTGTCTCTCTGTTCCTGGGGCCAAGGGGAACCGGTTCTAACAGTCTCAGTATGAGACACCCAAGAACCAGGATTCTCTCCCACCCCAAATAGGAAACATGCCCCTCCCACACTCTACAGCCATTACCACATCTGCAGTGTCCTCGCCAGAAATTAGTGAAGCATCTCCAATAAGGCGCTTGCCAGAGCTTAAATCACCACCAAAATCCCTTCCCCTTAAAAGGTCCCATGAGCCTCCTGGCACCCTCCTTGCCCCTCCACCCTGGGGCCCTTTCTAGCATAAATTCCAACTGGAAGTAAAATCTCAGGGGATTTCACGACAATGCAGTGCCATGTTGTCAGTAAGAAAGCCAGTAAGAAAGCCCTGTCACCATCCTGCCGTGTAGCTAGAGCCAGCGCACCATTCAACAAAGAGGGAGACGGAGGAGTCTCCAAAGGGAGTCTGCGTGGGAGGAAGTCCAGGTACTTGAGTAATGATCCCTTTCTTTTCTCCTGGGTTTCACCAATCTGTCTGCACTCATTCTGGTTCAGTTCAACCTGCCCCTCATTCAACGCCATCTTATAACACTGTCTTGCCTGTCCATGTGATGGTTTCTGCTAAAATACACCCAAATAAACACAGGCAGCAATACACCAGTCAAGTCCTTTCCAACGAGCATTTCAGATTTCACCTCACAGGGATGTGTGTTGCCAGGTGTGCCTGTGATGGGGTCCTGGCCTCCACGAATCACCAGAGAAAGGATTCAGGCATTATTTGCCCAATTGGCCTACCAAAAGGGTTACTTAGCCTCCACTTATCCTTGGTTACCTTTAAAAAAAAAAAAAAGTCTAGGTCCAGAAATATCTGTATTTTCCATTCTCCATTCCCCATATCTATTTTTCTAAGATAGTTTTTGAAATTGTCAGAATATTAATGCTCAAGGACTTTATCTAAATCTTCTACCTGATCTGACAACATTTGACAGATTTGATATTTTCCTGGATTTTTGGCTAGAAATGGAGCTAACGAATCACTCAGGCTGTCAAGTACATTCAGGACGAATCCCATCCACTGAACATAACACACTTCCATCTCCAGCTTGCCAAAACTTTTGAATCTTTTTTTTTTTTTTTAATGAAGTGTCAGGATATAATCTGGATAGATACTAACATTCAGGGAATTAAGTCTACAGAACTATTGGACCAACTTTTTAAACCAAATTAAGTCATCAACTTCCCATACTGAGGAGGTGATTAATTGGTTGGGGAGAAATTTTATTGCCTTAACTTAGCATTTTCTGTGTTACCAAGCAATGCCCACAAAGTCTTCTTGCTCAGAACCCCCAGACCTGGTAGTTCTCAGAATCCAGCATAATAGAGCCAGCAGCTTTATTTTCCACCTTTCTCCAGACTATTCTCTGAAAGGCATGAGCCTTTACATCTCAGTCCTGTCCTTTGTCAATCAAATCCCAGGAAACCCCTTTCCAAAAGGCAGCATGGCCTGAACAAAGGGAGCAGGCAGACAAAGGGCAAAGGTGGCAGAAAATTTAAAAAAAAAAAAGAAAGCCTTTGAGAATGTTTGGGGGCTGGGGGTGAGGGGGGTGATCTGTCATTCTGAAGGCCCAACTGCTGGATCTCTCAACAGGAATAGTCATCCTTTACGGATTTCACTTTTATTTTTTAGAGATGGGGCCTTGCTCTGTTGCCCGGGGTGGGGGGGGGGACTCAAACTTCTGGGCTCCTGTGTCCTCCCACCTCAGCCTCCCAAGTAGCTAGGACCACAGGCAGGCACTACCATGCCTGGCCCAAGGACTCCTTTTAATAAAACCCAAATTCTCGGCACAATATCTTCATCACTTGCATGGGGTGCAAGGGCTTGGGATCCCTTGAACTGAGTGGCATGTGGCCCAGCTGCCTAAGCTGCCGCATCACGGTGAACAAGACAGGATGTGACTTGGAGGAAAGGGTCAAATGCCCGGGTGAGACTGAGATCTGAAAGCAGGTTGGTCCCCACCAAAACGTAATGCCAAACAGACACAACAGGAAACCCTAAAACTCATCTGCAAAGCCCTTCTCCCAGGCTTTGGTTCTCCTCCCCATGTGACCACTTTGATGGTCTAAATCAAATCAATCAATCAAAATGCCTAGGCTTTATTTAAATCCTGGTTGAATAAGAAATAAAATAAACCAAAGATCATGACATAAATAGGAAAATGTGAACACTGAAGGTTTTATATTAGGAAATATCTTTTTAAGTGTGATAATGGCTGTATGGTAACTTTTCTAAAGGAGCCCTTAACTTCTTAAGACACATAATGAGATGTTTCAGAAATGATATGGCCTCTCAGAGGGGTTCCTACTGAGAAAGGAAGGGAGGCCACCCTGGTGTGAATGGTGGTGGTTGCTGGAGCCAGTGGGGGTTCCACAGGGGCCATGATGCTCCCCACACCACTGAGAGTGCAGAGCGAGTCTGGGCTGGACCCGCAGTGTGTGTCTTTCTGGACCCCAGTCTCTGCACCCACTCGCCTCCTTCCCACACTCCCATGTCAGGCACCTCTCTGTGCCTTCCTTCTGCTCCCAGCTCCAGGCTGGGCTCCCAGTTAGGTGGTCCCTGACCACTCTGTCACCTCTCTGGAAATACAAACCAAATTCTGCTCCAGGATGAGGTTTCTTTTCTCCTTAAGAAAATTGGGTTTTTCAGCTTGGAGGGTGGGAACGGTGTAATTGCAGGGCTCAGGGGTGTTTTGCCTGCAGCAGGGAGATTAGCAGATGAAAGGGAAAGATAACATTACCTGCTGGGGCATCTTTCTTCTCACCACAGGTCGTGAACCCATTACTTACCATTTAACACTGAAGGAGAGGATTCTAGGGATGTATAAATACAGACCCAGAAGGGCTCCCCTGACAGTGGAGAGACTGCCTTCGTTTCTCTTATCCAGGACTGTGGAAATTCAAATGCTTCAAAGATCCGGAGTGAGGCAGCGTTTAACTTCTCTGGCTCCCAGAGCAGACCCTCACAGCCAAGGCTTGCCGAGAGCCGAGAGCCGAGAGCCGAGAGCCGAGAGCCGGTGCGAGGGAGAGCCTGGGGCTTTTGTTCCAGGTGACACCTCCTATCCTGGGCACAGGTACATCAGTGGGGAGAAAATATTTTAGAGTTCCATTTCTAACATCCAACTATTCAAAAGTTTCGATAGGATCCATTTGTTTTTCAGGTTTGGAAATAGGGTATTTTAATTTAGTATGTGATATTTCAGATGTACCAAAATAAAAGTGAATGAACAACACAACAGCCAAGTGAAAGCCTTGTTCCTTTCTCAATGCCCCCTCCAAGGTACCCATGATCCCAAGTTTCTATTATTATAATATAGTACTTTCATGCGTTATTTATCCCAAAGCAATACACAACATTGCTCTGCATAGATTTAACCTTTAAATAAATAATATCAAGCCACTTGAACCTCCTACAACTTGCATTTCCTGATCAATACCATGCTGAGATCCATCCATGTTTGAACATGTGGCTCCACTCAATAAATATACCATGATTTTTCCCATTATTCTGTCAGTGGACATTTGGTTTGTTTGCAGATTTGGCAAATTCCAATAAAGCTGCTATGAACATTCCTGTTATGGTTTCCTTATACCCTTGTGTGAGGGATTCTCTGATCTATGCCAGACAGTGGAACTGTGCCAGGGAGGAGAGGCATGGTTCAGCTTCTCCAGATACTGCTGAACTGCCCACAGATGTGGGTCTCCGGGACATACCAATTCACCTCCCTCCAGCAGTTCCTTCTCTCTGCATTTTTGCCAATACTTGGTACTGTCAAACTTCTCAATTTTTGTGAATGTAATGGAGGCAAAGTGATCTTAACTTGCATTTTCCCAGTTCATGAGTCTTTGGAAGGTTTCCTCCTAATGAGCTGTTTATATTTTTGAGATCCATTTATTTAGAGTGTAGCAAAATGTGGGTTTAAAAATATAGATGGTACAAACAACACTACCCTGTGGGGAGGAGATGCAGGAAACACACTTGGGCAGGAATCATAACCTCCTTTTCCCTGCGCACCAAACCCTCTTACGAGGCTCCATGAAAACGCCCTTTCATCTCACCTTGATCCCTAGGCACTCGTGGAAGTCATTCCTAGTGCTCCTGCTTGATGTGATATCTCTGTCCTCCCCAGGCACAAGCAAGGCAGGGCAGGGATGGGAGTGGGGTCTGTGCTCCCACCTCCCTGCCGCAGCCACTCTGCTCCCATCAAGGCTGCGCCGTTTGCCCAGAAATGATGGAATAAGATGTGTGTCCGTGTGTGTAACAAGAGATGGGGCAATCGGCCTCTGTGAGCAGGAAGACAACAGTGGCCGCCAAGAGAGGAACTGGCTTGCCCGGGGACTTCAGGCTGGCTGCCCTGCGCACCACGGGAGGTGCACTTCACCCGGCCCCCCACTGCCAAGGGCTGCTCCGGCTTCCCGCACTGGGGCTGTGACGGGCTATCAGCCTGGCGACTTGGTGAGGTTTTTTCTCCACTTTCTAATGTTTATGGCCCTGTCCATCTTTCCTTTGCATTCTAACCGGCTCCGAACTCATCAGAAAAACAAGTGATCACAGAATAACTTCGTTTGGAAGAGAGACCATATAATAACATAGAGAGCGGGGGCTTCGCTCCCCCATATGTAGCCAATAAAATATTGATGCTAAATGCTGGCTGCCTTCCAGTGAGACTGGCAGATGACTCAACAGTCCCAGGGTACTCGCTGAGAGTGGGAGCACCTGGTCCCAGGAAGGCGCAGACCCTGCCTGCAAAGCTGAAGCTGCCGTGTGTGGGCCCCACTCCCAAGCCCTGAGGGAGGAGTCCCAGGAGTGCCAGCGCACAACTGCTAGGCCACTATGCAGATCCGACACCCAGTGGACACTGTGAGGCTCCCTGTCTCGAATCTGCACCATGGGTGCCTTGGCGCCTCCGTTGTCTGGAGACCCCAGGCCTGGACCCACTCACCCTCCCTCAGGAGACGCCCTCTGTGCACACTGCACAGCCGCTGCACCTAGGGGTGGGCTAGAAGCTTCTGCCGTCCCTTCTGGCCGAAACAATCAATGCGTTTATGAAAAACACCAAAGCCAACATCAGAGGCCAAAAGTTGGCCCAGAACACGCTGATTCTCCAAAATTGGGCAAAGAGACCTGGCTCAGAAAGGCTGATTTGGGAACTTCTTGACGTCCAAAAACTTAGCACTCAGCTTTATAATCCGTATGTGTGCAGCCTCCCCTTAAGGGGCCTCAGGGTGAGAAACGAAGTTGTTTTATGGCTGACCCACACAGGAAACCCACCCTGTTCAGCAACAGCCTCCAGAATGACCCTGGCTGGGCCCACCACATGGGGAGTGATGTGGGGGTGTTGCTGCTCCTCACTGAGCCAGCCCTGGCAGGCAGAAAGGCACCCCCCGCCGCAGGCTTTTCCTCTCACAGGGGCTGGGCCAGGGCTGCGGCCCCAGGGGAAGGGAAGTAGATGGTTCTTCGGATGAATTGTTCTTTCTTAGAAAATGGAAACCTTTCCCTCACTTTCTGGAAGAAAGTCGGAAGAGAGCATCTCAGAGGCCAGTGGTGGGGACCCACCTGTGAGCAGGGGCCATGCATGTGTCCCAGGGAGCCGCCATCAGCGTCAAGCCAGGCAACGCCAACCCCACCTTCCCGAAACTGCTGCTATTCCCACTGGTCCAAGCAGGGACCCCAGGCAGCCTGTCCCCAGGCACTGTGCCCCACCTCTCCCGGACTTCTCCTCCAACAAGCTAGGCTGGAACACACACCCTTCCCCAAGCACATTCAGTGCTCAGGGTTCCACAGGGAGCCCACGTGTGCTCATGGGGGTCCCCGCTTCCCAGATCTCCTGGGCTGACTCTGGAACTACAACTCAGAAAGCACAGCTGGGCAGCAGCGAGATAAAAAGTCAGTGCACGCAGATGAATGTTGTTTCAAGAGGGAGGGTTTGTACACATTGACTACATTAATAAGATTCCCTGACTTTTCCAACAGAAAAAGGATCTCCTCTATTTAAGGAGCCAGTTTTCTTGCATGGTTTGGGGTGAACATCACAAGTCTATGCCCAACGCACAGAAGGTGACACGACGGCTTGGGAGGAGATGCCGACATGGCTGCCCTGCGAGCTGCAGCCCGTCAGAAACAGAGCTCCCTCCCCCCACCCGCAGGGGTCTCGCCACCCACGTAGCAGGGCCTCCTGCCTCCAGCACAAGACACCACCGACTTGTATCTCAAAGTGGGAGCTTTTCTCAGGAAAATAAGAGAAGCCACCACACACTGACACACTGGGTAGCTTAAACATAGACATCCATTTCCTCACAGTTCTGGAGACTGAAAGCCTGAGGTCAAGGTGTGGGCAGGGTTGCTTCCTCCTGAGGCCCCTTCCCTTGGCATGCAGACAGCGTCCTCTCCCCGTGTGCTCACAGGGGCGTCCCCTGCGTGTGTCTGTGTCCTCGTCTCCTCTTACAAGGACGCCAGTCATGTTGGCTGAGGCCCACCCTAATCACCTCATGTTACCCTACTCACCTCTTTAAAGGCGCTACCCTCCAAATACAGTCACTTTCTGAGGCACTGGGCACTGGGACTTCAGCATATGACTTTGGGGGCAGGAGACAATTCGGCGGCCCACTGTCTATTCCTGTGTCAGCACTATCGGGCTCCAATTACTGCAGCCTCAGATTAGCTTTGGTATCTAGCAAGACAGACCTCCTCTTGCTATTTATTTCCAAATGGCCTTGACTGTTTTTAGGCTTTATGCTTCTAGGTAGATTTTAGAATCAATTCATTGAGTTTCATGAACACATCTTTTGGGATTTTGATTAACAAGACACTATAGATTACTTGGCAGAGAACTGACATGTTAACAAACTTGAGTCTTCCCAGCCAATAACATAGTTGCTCCTTTTATTTGGGTCTTCTTTTCAGATCCTTTAGTAAACTTTACGGTGTTCTTCTCATAGACGTTCACATTTCTTATTAAACTTATTTCCAGGTGTTTTATAGTTTTCGCTTTTGTTCTAACAGGTGACTCCTGATGCATCAGGAAGCTGATGGGCTTTGTATGTTAATTTCACATCTGGCCCCCTTGCTATGTGCTCTCCTGAAGTTTCAGTAGTTGTCGGTTGATTCCTTGGAGTTTTCCAGAGCAACCTGTATGTTACCTACAAATAATGACAGCTTTCTCTGATCTTTCCTAATTACCATGTTGGCTGGGACATCTAGAACAGCACTGGACAGTAACAATGACAGCAGACATCTATATCTTGTCTCTTGAATGTTTTATCTTGAAATGTAATGTAAACTGTAGGTCTTTGAAAGGATCCTTTTATAGAGTTAACCAGGCCTATTTTGCTAGTGTCAGCAAAGAATTCTGAAATTCTGACATTTAGCACAAGCGTCTACAATATCCATTGAGATTATTTTTCCCTCTAATCTGTTAATGTGGATTTTTTAAATGCTGAACCATCCTAGAGTTCCTAGGATAAACTTTTATTGTTGTTCTTTTACCATATTACCAGATCTTACTTGCTAAATTCTTTGCATGATTTTTGCATCTGTATTTTCAAATGTTCGGAAGGCATCTGTGTTCAGTGTTTTAGTTTCCTACTGCTGCATAATAAAGTGCCTCAACCATAGCAGCTTGAAACAGCAACTATTTATTAGCTTACAGTTCTGTAGGTCAGAAGTCCAAAAAGAGCACAGCTGGGTTCCCAGTTCAGTGTCTTACAAAGCTAAAATCAAGGTGTCAGCAGGGCTGCATGCCTTTCTAGATGCTCTGGGAAGAATCTACTCCAGGCTCACTCAGGTTGTTGTCGGAATTCAGTTCCTTTTGGTTGCAAGACTGACGTCCCTGTTTCCTTGCCAGCTGTAGGCTAGGGCCCTCTCAACTCCTAAAAGCCCACGTTGCTTGCCCACCCTCCCCCCCACCTTTAACAGCAGCAACAGCACATCACCTCCTTCTCAGGTGGAATCTGCGACTTCCAGTCTCCGACCTCTGGGCCCAGACTTAAGGAGCTCATGTGATGAGACCAGTCCAGCTGGATAATCTACCTTCCTTACACCCAACTGCACCACAAAACATAACCTGACGATGAAGGGGAAATCTGTCACATTCCTGGAGAGTTCTCAGGGTCTGGGCACCCGCAGCCAGAAACTTGGGGCATCTTCGGATTCTGCCCACGACCTGCAGAAAGGCACAGCAGCCTGGATGGAATCCCATCTCCTGTCACTCCTGGTTCCTACCTCAGGCAAGTCCCTTCCTCTGCTCATGCCTCAGTTTCCTCGTTTGTTAATGGGGTAACACTATACCTACCTCAATGGGTTCTCTGGGGTATGAAATGGGCCAATGTATATAAAGTGCTGAGAGTGGCACCTGATCCTTGGTAAACTCTACCTAAGTGTTGGATGTTTTTATTTTAACTGTAATAGAAGATATTTTTCCTTTGGTGCTACCCTTGTGAACCTCTGGTGTTTACACCATGGATGGAATGATGATTTTACCAACAATCATTTTTAAACTTCTGCTCAACAAAAGATACAATAGAGGAAATTAAAACTCTACCTGTCAAATCTCTCGCTGCAGGAGAGATACAGAGTCAGGGCCCCAAGGCTGCCCCTTGGACTCCATCTCTGGGCTGCTGAAGAATACATGCTTCCCACAGGCAGGGGCACGACAGCACGCCTGGGTCTCAGAGACACAGGACTCCTCTGACCGCTGGCTTTGGCTTGGACACACCCTGACATCCCCGCCAACGCTCACGCTGGCTGACAGATCCTTGCACCAATGCTCTGTCCCTCCCGCCCTGCACAGGGTCTCCCAGCATGCCCTGTGTGCTCTCCCCACGGCATTGTGCACAGTCGTTTCCCTAATCAACATCTGGCACGTCTGGTCCCCTTTTGGACTCTGCTCCTCGGAGGACCCAGACTAACACACCACACGTGCAACAGAGAGGAAATTGACATCCTAGACACCTTCCACAGCCAGTGCTGCTCCCTCTGCTTCACAACGCATTCCTACCATGGACCAATGCCCCACCCCTACCCTCGAGTCGAAGCCACCACCCTCTCCCCCGCCATATTCAATATTTCATAGGGCCTTTCCTCCCCCCACAAATCGTGGTAAGATATACATAACATAAAATTTACCATCTTAACCATTTCTAAGTGCACAGTTCTGGGGCTTTAAGTATATTCACACTGTTCGGCACCCACCCTCACCATCAAGCTCTAGAACTCCTTTCATCTTGCAAAACTGAACCTCTATACCCATCAGAGGGTGTTTCTTATCACAAAACCAGACCACAACATCCCCCTGTTCAAAGCCTTCCAAAAGCCTCCCAATGTACACAGGAAATAAAATCCAAGTCCCTACTGAGCCTGCAAGGCCCTGCGTGACCTGCCCCTGCTCCACAACTCCAGCCCCATCCCTTCCCAACACCTGCCTCCAGCCACACTGGTCCCTGCTCTCCTCCAACGCCCCAGGCTTGTTCCAACCCAGGGCCATTACGCTGGCCATCCCCTTCCCCAGGAAGGTTCAGACATTCCTGTGTTTTGGTCCCTCATTTCCCACCTTCATCTGCATGAGCCTCAGCCTCACCCGATCTCCCCTGACATCACAGCGTGAGCATTTGCTGACTGACACTGATTTTAGACCATATTACCATCAAGCAAAAAAACACAAAACGTAAACACTCTCACAGACAACATGTAGATGCCCAAAACATACTGAGGACTCCAGTTTTCTACACTAAATTTCTTCCTATCCAAAACACTGACAACACTAAATGCTCAGAAGATGTGGGACAACAGGACTCTCATTCACTGCTGGTGGGAATGCAAAATGGTACGGCCACTTAGGAAGAAAACTTGGTGGTTTCTTGCAAAACTGAACACACTCTTACCATACGAGCCAGCAATTACATTCCTTGGTATATAACCAAAGGAGTTGAACACTTACAGCCACACAAAAACCTGCACACAAATGTTTATAGCAGCTTTATCCATAATTGCCAAAATTTGAAAACAACCAGCACCTCTTTTAGTAGGTGAATGGATACACAACTGTGGTATATCCAGTCAATGAAATATTATTCAGTACTAAAGAGAGATAAGCTATCAAACCATGAAAAGAGATGGAGGACGCTTAAATACGCATTATTAAATGAAAGAATCCAATTGGAAAAGGCCACACACTATAAGATTCCAGCTATAAAACATTCTGGAAAAGGCAAAACTATGGAGACAGTAAAAAGATCAGTGGTTGCCAGGGGTTAGGGGAGGGAAGGATGAACAAGTGGAGCACAGGGCATTTTTAGGGCAGTGAAAATATTTGTATGATACTATAATAATGAAAACATGTCATTTTACATTTGTCCAAACCCACAGAAGATAAAAAGTGAACCCCAATGTAAATATGGATTTTAGATGATGAGGTATAGTGTAACAAATGCACCACTCTGGCAGGGGATGTGGATAATGGGGGAGCCTGGGCGGGAGGGTAGAGGGGGTATATGGGGTATCTCTGTCCCTTCCTCTTAATTTTGTTACAGAACTAAAACTGCTCTAAAAAATAAAAGTCTATTAAAAAACAACTCTTCCCTTAGTTGATGATTCAGGCATGGGGTGATGCACAGAAGCCTATGTCCCTTCACGTCACCCCTGTGCCAGTACTTCCCACCAGACACCTATGGAAACTGGAACTATTTGTGTGTCAGGAAAACATTAGCCATGTCACAATCACTTAAGAATACTCGAGCAGCCTCCATCTTTGACAAATGCTAAGGTTTAATGTTGCTAGAAAGGATAAAATCCATATAACCCGTTACTAGAAAAGTTTTCCACAATCTGCCTTCCTTCCCTTAGAGAGAAACTCAGGCAGTTCGTATGGTGTGTAGATGAAAAAGCATCATCCCCCTCAGACCAGCTCTTGTTAGACTACATGTCTGGCCTTGCCAGTGCTGCTCCACTGGGCATATTCATAGCCCTGACTCTGTCTCTGGCTGAATATTCTAGATGCACCCCTGGATCCCCCTGCCTCCCCACTTTATTGTCTCCATCCAGTTTACCTTCAGAATTCTGAAACATAACTTTAAAAACAACTGAATTCATTCTCCTCAGATCCATTCTCCTTGCAAGGTGACCAAATTCCAGGTTTCTCCTTCAGCTTCTGGAAAGATCTAACCCTATCTGGATTTTGTGCAGCCGACAAAAGTATGAATCAACATATGACATTTTCTTATACCTCAGAGGTGCCAGTTCACATCAGCATGTTTCTTGCTTTCTCTGCTTCTGTTTCCCATTAGAGAAATTGCCTCACTGGACACCAGGAATAGAAACTTATCTGCTTCCCTTCCCCTTAAAGTTTAAACCTATACACTGGATGGGAGAAATGTTCACATGTATGTTGTAATCCCTTTTTAAATTACTTCTAAGGGCACTTTTTTCTTTTGGTCTTAGAAGTGGTTAAACAAAACAATGTTCTATCCAAAAGTGCATTTTTCTTATTACTTTCTAATCATTTTACCACCAGCATAAAGACCTGTTCTTTTCCAACACTGGGCTCTTTAATCACTCCTGACAGGCCTCTGCTTTCCACTTGGCTGGGCCCCAGCAAACACCGTTGGGCTCCACTGCCCTCAGCTGCTCTACTAAAGTCCTTCCTCTGGATAACACAGCTCATTGAAAGAGCGAGTGGGGAAAAAAAAGAGGAAGAGGAAGGCCTTTGCGCCTCATGAAAGCTCCTCTTCCGAGTCAGGTCCGATGCAGCACTGGCAGCTGGACGCACACTCAGACAACCTTAAGTACACTGGAGATATGCCCCCACCCATCCCAACAGGGCACTGTGATCAGAATAAGCGGGAGGCCGAGAATTTTCAAGTCCCATTAAACTTGACAGTCAAGCTATTTATTAATATTAGCAATTAAAACCATGCAGCTCAATTTTCAAACTGCATTCAAATACAGTCTCTTGTTGGAGGTCAAAAATAATCTCTTGGGGGAAGCAGGGCAGACATTCCTATCCCACTTGTGCAGAGGAAGGAAGGTGAACAAGGTCTTCTGGCATGTTCTCCTCCAAGGCATTGCCAAAAGTTATGTGGCTAATAAATGGTATAAATAACCCCATGGGGGTGATGATAATTTTAATAGTTAGTACAGACTTTCATCACTTCAGGAAAATTTCATCAGATAAAAACAAAGTCATACTAAGCGGTGCTTTGACCAATGAGCAGGATTTGGAAGTCAGAAGGGGGAGGGTATTCCAGGCAGAGGGAGCTGCTCAGCCAAAGGTGTGGAGACTGGATGTGGTGTGACCTTGAGGAGCCCAGGACAGACAGATGACAGGCTTCCGGGCCCGGAGGAAGGAGTACAGCTGTGCAGTCAGTGGAGCATACCCGGGAGGAGGTCTAGGGAGGCTGGCTCACTCAGAACCTTACCATTCATCTAAACAAAAACACTTAAAGCCCTGGGATGTCCACACCAAGGCCCCAAGGGCAGATCTGGCCAGACTTCCCTCCCTTAGGGTGGGTCTGCATCAGAGGGAGTCCCCAGGCTGTGTCACTGTGTCCACCTGAGGATTCCTGGTAAAGGAAGGTAGACAGAGGGAGCAGCCCCAAAGGGCCAGACTGAAGACGTGTGAAGAGGGAGGGAGAGGGCACCAGACTGGCCACAGCCAGGTTCAGGCCTGACTCGCCACAGCTGGGTCCGCATACCCCTCAAGCCCCTCGGGTCACATCATCGGGCCTCTCTGACTCCCACAGACCTGTCCACAACCACCAAATGCCCACCCGTGGTCACCCAGTTCCTTCTCCATAAATGATGTCTAGAGTCCTGCAAACAACTTCTATTACAGACTTCCTTTGAAGGAAAGGTGACCTGTGACTAACTCAGAGCCCAAAGTGATGACAGCTGTCATCTGGGCAACACCACATGGGCCAGCGCTGTGCTCGATGCTAGATGCACAAACCACGCCCTAAACCCAAAACCCTGTGAGGGGAGAAGTGATGTCTCCATTTAACAGACAGAAGCTGGAGACCAGGCTGCTAAATAACCTTCCCAAAAACATACAGGAAGGCCAGATTCCAACCCCAAGAGGTCCTACAGAGCCCCACACTTTTGTTCACATCCACTTTATGGAGGCATAATTTAAAATTGGTAGAAATACCAGATTTGAGGGCATAACACATAAAGAGCGAGGTAGCCAGAACAAGGCAGAGCCCCACTTCCACCAGGGACTGGCCAGGGAACTGCTGGCAATGAGGATATTTGCCCAGGATGCACATAAATCATCAATTCTCACAGGACTTTAAAGGACAACCCTATTTGCAAAGCTGAATACATACCCCCTTCTCCTGGCTAGCAGAGGCATGCAGTAGAGCTGAGCTGTGGTACAGAAGGAAGAGCCTCACCAAACTGTACATGGTGGCGGGCAGTGCATGTCCATGTGCCCTTGGCACTTGACATCCAGCCCAGTGAGTCCATAGTCATTCCAGGCAGCTGGAAGAAGCCACATGGCCCTAGCATCACCTTCCTGGTCTTGACTCTGTCACTCTGTTCCGCTCATGAAACCATAGCAGAGGCAGCCTTCTCAACAGTGGGCAGCAGAACCGCAGCTACCTTCAGCTTGTTCCTTAGGTACAAGGCCTCTTCCCATCCTGCTGACTCAGGCCTGACCTGTCCCCTCCAAGAACACATGCACCATAGGGAAAGAGCCCCTGTGGGTAAGGATGATGGTGGAGGAGGAGTGCATCTTGGAGAAAATGCATAGAATTTAATGTGGCAAATAAGTGGCCCCATGTGCCAAGAGCCCCTGCAAAGAGGGACTGCAGACCCTGGGTCTGCAGAGGGAGGTGAGGCTGGATGGTTTTGCAAATATTTGGGGAGCAGCAGGGCCTGGTACTTACCACATGAGGGACTCAGGTGAATGTCCCCTCCTGCTCAGTCAAAGGGGGCCAAGGAAACTTGTGACCTCCCTGCACCCTGCATGCGAATGCTGCCCTACCTCTCCCTATGGGTCAGTCAGGTGAACACATGGTGTAAATGGGTGTGTCAGATACACCTGGGGAAAGAGATGTGCTTACAAGCTGAGCAGCAGGGAGAGTAGGGACCAGGGACTGGGATGGGGGAGTGCAGGCAGACCCTCCTCCATTCATTCTGGTGGAGAAAGGGGGCGAGGAAGGGGTGGCCAAGGCATCCACCTGAGACCAAGGTCCTCACTGTTCCCCAAGCTCTGTCCCTACCCACCTGACACCTTGATCCCAACACACATACTCACATACCAGGAAACTACCCACAAACATGTTTGCATACCCACTCTCACACAAAAACGTGTGCATGCACACACATGCACACACTACATGCCCCCACACACCATATGCACGCACATGCATACCAGGAAACTACACAAACACGTGTGTGCACACATATATGTACTACATACATGCAGCACACATGCATATACAAACACACCAGGAAACCGGGAATATGTGAAGCAAGCTTATAAAATCATAAAAATCTATACCTGACCTGTGACTGCAACCTCGATAATTTAGTAAAACATTAATCTGTAAGGACCAAGGGACAAAAAGAATCCCAGCCTCAAACCAACTGGACCTGCTCACCACTGAGATTAGTTTTAAAGCTGCTAAGCGACAGACTGCAAGTCAGAGGGCAGGGGACAGGAGACCCCACACATGCCATCTGTCCGGGCTCCAGGAAAGCCACAGAAGGACAGCCACGGCCTTCCCTGTGGGGTGCCTGACACCGACTGCCCGGTTCGGGGCTGCTGTGACTCTCCAAGGAGCCCTGCTGCGGCTCTCCGTGGGACACAGCCCGGGACACGGGCTGGCTCTAACAACCAGGACACTGCCGAGGACAAGCACCCAGAACAGGGCAGGCTGTTGAAGGCCGCATCCTGCGGTGGCCAGGGAGGGTCTTGGGCTCCAAAGAAACCATGAAGGCTCCTCACCCAGAGACAGCACTTGTCACAAAAGTCCTGTCTGGGCCAGGCACAGTGGCTCAGGCCTCTCATCCTGCACTTTGGGAGGGGGAGGCAGGAGGATGGCTTGAACCTGGAGTTCGGACCAGCAAAGGCAACACAGCAAGATTCCATCTCTACAAAAAAATTTTTTAAAAAATTAGCCAGGCACGATGGTGCACACCTGTTGTCCCAGCTACTTGAGAGGCTGAGGCAGGAGTTGGAGGCTGCAGTGAGCTATGATCACACCACTGCACTCCAGCCTGGGCAACACAGCAAGATACCGCTCTACACCCTCATTTCGTAAGAAAGGAAAAAAAAAAAGCACCTTGTTACACATCTCCGAAATTGTAATGAGCATTAGACTAGCTTTGCACCTACATTCTGTGAAAATAGAGGCATATGTCCCCACTAGGAGGGCGGAAACATTAAGCCAAGAATACGTCTGTTTTTAAGAAGGGAATCCGTTATTAATTAAAGAGTGACTAAGAAGCAAAGCTCTGGAAATTAAAAAAACACACTGTTTAATCAGGTACTGGGTTGTAAATCCCTTTTCTGGGCAGATTAAAAAAAAAAAGGTTGAAATTTTTAATATGTACAGCCAAGAAGCTACACAAGGAGCCCCCTGCCCACAGACTGGACTGCGTCCAAGGGAGGAAGGTCCCACCATGCAGCTTTAGGAAAGAGCTGCCTTATAAAACTGCTTTATTTGACAGCCCAACTAATGCAAACAATACTACAAATAGGTGTAGTGTAAATTACATGGCATATAACATACAAATATATAGTAAATCGAGCATAAATTATACCATATCCAACAATATCCATCAGAAATGCAAATCTGCATTCAGGAGTTTGTGAATGTGTTTTGGATATCTGTGGGAAGTGATGAAACACTGACAACTCTAAGATAGCAAGTTTAATAGTCACAACTGTCACCAAGCCTACAATGCCCTCAAATGGCTTCTCCCCCATCTCAATTTAGAAATAAACTTTTTGTTTCCCAGAAAAAGAAGCTCCTTGTCATTTCAAATGCTGGCTCAGTACATTATCTGCACACTACATATAAGGGGTTAAAAACAAAAGTGCTCCGACCTTTCTAAAGCTGAGGCTCAGGAGGCACTCTGCCTATTTCCCACAGTTCCTGTGCCAGGAAGGCCAGCTATGCCCACACCAGGTATAGGCCAGCAGCCTGGTCTCCAAGTTCTGCAGCATTGGGCCAAGAGAGCTGAAGGCACTTGAAAAGGGACCACTGGTACAGAGTATCTCCCTTAATTCATTCAACAGGTCCCAACTTTAATCCACACAGTGAGTAACATTTCCATTTTTCAGATGTAGAAACTGAGACTCAGAAAGATGAATTAAGTCACAAAGTCTCCCTGCCTTTCACAGATGATGACGAAGAGGCCTGACAGAGCTAGTGTTCTGCAGACTCCCACAACAGAGAAGAGGAAGGAGGGAACAACAATTATTTTAAAAGTTTTCCTTGCATTTTCTTTATCTAATTATTTCCTATATGGTAGAAACATCTCATTGCTAAGCCAAAGCAGAATGCTCCAATTTCTATCCTTATGTATCACAAAATGAAGTCAGCTTCCCTCTCCCTGTCAGGGTCTTTCCTCTTTCCTCTAGGAAACCCAAATCCCAGGTGCTCAATCAGCTCTCCACGGAGCCCATCCTACTTATCCCAGTCATTGCCAAGGCCTTCCCACGCCTCAGGCCCTAGTGCACACAGACCTCAAAAAGCAGCTCCTGATGGAGACATGGGTCACTTGCAGTTTATCACTGGGGCTCCCAAACTGCTGGGGGGCTGGCCTGGAACACCCAGGGCCCCCCTGGAGCGACCACATCCACATCAGACCCCATGGGCCCCTGGCTAACCATCAACCACCATTTGGAGAGCCACGGATTTTCCTTCAGTCTCAACTGAGTAACAGTGAAAACCACTGCTGAGCTCACTGTGACAGAAAACTGGTTCATCAGCGTCGAGGTAATAAATGAACATTTTATTTGCACTGGAAAAACAAATGACTGTTTAAAAACCGTATACTCAGGAAAGGAATTCTGACAAATGCTACAACATAGCATGCTAAATGAAACAGAGCAGTCACAAAAGGACAGAGACTGAATATTCCATTTCTATGAGGTCCCGAGAGTGGTCAAAGTCACAGAAACAGAAGGTGGGATGGCAGCTGCCAGAGGCTGGGGAGGAGGCAGCAGGGAGCCACTGTCTCAGGGTGCCAGTGTCTGTCTGGAAGGACGAAACGAGCTCTGCAGATGGATGGCGGTGATGGTGCAAAGCAGCGTGCGTGTGCTTAATGCCACTAAACTGCACACTGCAAAGTGGTGAAGATGGCAAATTTTATGATGTGCATATTTCACCACAATAAAGAAAGAAAAATTCATAGGCTCTAAAATAGCAAAAAGAAAAAAAAACCCACATTCTTCCCTAAAGTGCGGATGCATGGAAAGTTAAAACTGCCATTTCAAGAGAGCAATAGGGTTTTGTGCACCCCTGCCTGGAAGGAGTGTGCGCAGGCCCTGGGGGCGCCTGGCTCCCCTGCCCCAGTGAGCCCGGAGGGTGGTCTGCCCCAGCTCTCCCTACCCCCTCGCACTCACGTCTGCAGCACGAGCCCCCATGCAAACAGCCCCCATGCAAACGAGAATCAGCATGCCGGGATGACTTGGATCCCCGAGAGGTCAATTCACAGTTTTTTTTCTCAAGTCTGAAATGAAGCCCAGTTCTTACATCTCCGTATTCTTCCACTGAGTATTTTAAAGGCAGACACTTACAGAACAAACAACTCCAACCTAATAGCTTCTATAAAGATAACCACAAAGATTTTCTCCTAGATCACCCCTAAAGCCAGAGAATCAGCGCGTTCCCCACCAGTTGGTCTCCCCACACTCTGAATGTCCCCGAAGGCAGGGCCTGCCCACTCCTTTCAGTGGGCATTCAAGCTACTCTGCAGACAAAGAGGCCTAAAAACAAACGCAATAGGCTTCTAGAACAGGTTTACTAGCAGCTCATAAAAATACCTTAGGCCGAGGTCGTCTAGGAGTATATGGCAATAAAATTCCCATACTTATTTTATGTATTTAAAGGGATACTGCTGCATTCTCAAAAAAAAAATCCACTTGATTTCCAAAAACACAATCAGTGGAGGATTGAAATATTTTTAAAGGAGAGTGGTTTTAGATATTCAAAGGAACAAAAACAACAAAAGTGAACCACTCCAAAGGGTTAGGACTTGCTGCCCTGACATGTCCTCGTGGCATCCTTTTCTAAACCTTGAGCCAGATTCGGTGTCAGGGAGAATAAAGGGATATTGGGGTACAGAGATTCCTGCGATCAGAACCTCAGACCTCCACTAACTTAAATCTGCCGTTCACTTCACCCAGGGGTGTCCGCGAGGTCCACCACAAGGCGACCACATCCCTCCTAGCACCCAGAGCCCAAGAATGGGCCGGTCAGGTGGGCTCCATCCATAAAGGAAGGGAAGGCCTGGCGGGGGTGGGGGGTTGTCCGAAATGAGTGCTAGGCCTTCGGCCAAGCCAAACATGTCATCACCTTGGAGAAGAGCCACCAAGTCACAAACCCTTCTATTTTCCACTGAGGAAAGTGAGGCAGAGCAAGAAAGTGGAGTTAAGGCTCCACAGGCCTTGGCGGGGGCCACCTCTCGGCACTCGGCAGAGCCACCACAGCTCTACAGAAGGCGCCAGCGTGGAGGGCAGCCCCCGACACAGCCTCCAGGCTGACAAGAGCCAGTCTCACAATCAGAGAGCCCTGGCTCCTCACGCTCCCCATGGGGCCTCGGAGGCTGCTCATTTCTGATGCCACCTATGGCTTCAGCAACCTCTGGTTCCAAGTTAATGAGGCAAAGCCTCCAAAAAGGGAAGGAACAAACCGCTTCAGGACAGCTTGCTGCCTGGGATAGCGTCGAGGCTCCCAGCTGCAGAGCACACATGCATGTGCGCACACACAAACACAACACACATATCACACATACACAGACACACACACCACATCACACATACACATACACCACACATACAGAAATACATATAACAAACATATACAACACACCACACATACAGAAACACATACAACATACAAACATATACAACACACATGACACACACACGCCACACAAAACACACATACTACATGTACAAACACAATACATATACAAACATACACAACACACACCACATATACACAACACATACATATTATACAACACGCACCATACATATACAAATATATATATACACATACATATACACAACACATACACCACACACACCAAACACACACAAACACACCATACACAGGATAGTACACAAACTCCAAAATCTCTTTTTCTTTTTAAAAGACCACAAACCCTTATACCACATGGTAGATAAAGGAGGGGGGAGTGATGCGAAAGGTCGCACTTTATAGAAAACCGAAATTAAAGCAAATTTGAAGAAACTGGGGAGAAAGCCCAAGAATTAATAAAGGGAGCCAACTAGCATGTTCTTTTTTATTTTTTAAGTGCTAAAAGCAGAGTCTTTCCTAGGAAATTCTTGATCCCAGTAGAAGACTGCATATTAAAGAAAATGCAGAAAATTACAGGCTAGATTTATGTGCAACCCTGAATTGCTGGTTTTAAGAAACTATTAGTAATGAAGAGGCAAAAACACCACTTTTTATTTAAAGAGAATACTTTGGGGGAAAAAAACAGTAATAATTGCTGAGCAGGCATAATAAAGTCAGACTCAGAGGCAAGGTTTTAAACCACACCAAAACGCTGAGAAGCATCGCTCCCCGCAGCTCCCGCGGCGGCTGGCAGTGACCTCCACTCTGCCCGCAGGGGCAATGAGGGGCTGGGAAGAGGGGCCCAGAGCAGCCTTACCACCCCCCCCCGCCCCCCGAGGTAGCGATGCCGCTGCTGTGGCCTGGAGGGGCTGCGCTGCGGAGGAAGCCTGTGTGTCCCCGCAAGTCGGACAATTCTGTAGCTCTCCCTGCTGCCGAGTGGGACGTCTGCAACAACAAAGTGCCCGTTTGTGAGGCAAATTCTACCCTGACTCACATAGCAAGGGCTTTGCATAGCAACCTTAGGGGGAAGTCTGTGCATTTGGGAGAAAAGAAACCCTAAAGGGTGGCTCTGCAGTCTGAGCACCCAGCAGACCCAGAGTAGCCTTCTCATGGGCACGTGAGGGCTGCCACCGAAACCGCCAAGACTGGATCAGGCTTGGACAGTCTCAGCTCTTGCCAAAGAATCACCTAGCTGTGGCCAGAGGACATCCCTCAGGTCTCTGACACCCACGAGCCATCTCTTCCACCACGACCTGTCTTCTGTCATTCACGGGGTTTCAGAAGATCCCTTCAGTTTTGTTCACTTTGTTGTTTTTGCCTTAAGCCATAGTCCATGGTCTTTGTATTAAGTGGATTTCATATGTCTCTTTTGTCTTTATTTTTCTAGTATTCTTTTTATTATATTTTAGAGAAGTTTTGGTTTGCACTAATTGGGAGGGAGGCCCATTACACAGTTCTTTACCACTGAAGTTTGAGAAGCACCAAAGACTGCCAATGGCTTTAGAGCACTTCTAACCAGTGGATTTAGGTTTTCAAGCTTTTCTATTTTTCTAACTGTGGTAAGCACCTACCATGAAATTTGCCATCTTCACCATGTTTAAGTGGACGGTTCAAGCTCACACTGTTGTGTAGCCATCACCACCATCTATGCCCAGAGCTCCTTTATCTTGCAAAGCTGACACTGTCAATGTTAAGCACTAACTCCCCAGTGGATTTCATCTGCTTGTTTTTTTGTTTAATGGAGGGAGATAAAGTAGCAGGGGGCTGAGTCACAGTGCCCTATGAAACTCATAAAAGTGAGAAATCTGCAGAATTTTCTTTAAATGTGAAACAGGAAGCCCTTTATTCTCAGTCGAACGCCCCTCCCCCGTTGGGGGGGGCCAGCACACGTGCTTTCTCTGGTGCAGCAGCACACAGCCCAGGTCCCTCCTGGCAGCCATGGGTAGGACTGTACTGGTGGCTTGGGAGCCCACACACATGGAAATGTCCCTCCCAAAGACAAGTTGACACAAGGATGTGTCCAGAATCCCTCAGGTGAAGGAAGTGAAGCGCTGCCTCCCCGGGGTCCCTGGGCAGGAGGATCGGGGGGCTGCCCCAACTCGATTTCTTTTCAGACATCACCATGTGAACCCCTAAGTTTCATTTGTCATCAGTGAAGTGGGATTCTGCACAGTGAAACACCAGAAAATAAACAGCTGGAGAGGTGATGTGAAAACAGAAGGGATCAAAACTGAGTCAATTAAGCCACCTTTCTGAGCAAGCCACACTCCAGGCAGCCATGCAAAGGGCCTCCTCTGCCCAGAAACCAGGTGTTTCCCGCTCAGTGCAATGTCTACAAAGGGGGCCCCTTCCCGAATTCCTGAAATCTACCCTCACAATCCATTCCTTAAACAGAAGTCATCTTCTCTGGATACTTGATACTTCAAAGAAGTACTTCTCTTCTGAACGGACCCCAAAACTGAGTGGAAGGAGTGGTAAGCCCCTGCCTCACAGGGTCTTCAGGCTACCCGGACGCCCCCAACTCAGGGTGCGGACAGTTGGCCTGGCCCTGGCCACCCCACACCCGGGCCACCCGCCTCCACCTGGGGCAGGGCAGAGTCAGCGGATAGAGAATGTCTGGTCTTGAAGGAAACACCAAGGGGTTTGTGATGGAGCTAAGTTATCATGGGAAATAACTTCCTTGGGACTACAAATGCCACAAGACAGGACAAAAACCGCACAACAAAAGGCTGGATAACATGACAAGCGTAATCCAAAATGAGTCTGGAGGTGCAGGTGACCAAGCTGTGTTACCAATGGGGGGAGGGAGGAGTTGAAAGCAGGTCCCTGGTTTCCATCCTGCAGAAGGGAGAGAAGGGGAGTTTGCTTCTGGAGGTGCAGCCCCCAAGGCACCCCCAGCATATCCGGTGTGAGATGTTTAGTATTTAGTAGCAACTGATATACAGAAAACATCCATCAGAACATTTCCTGACTATGCAAACTCAGGCGGCCTTTTAAAATATAATAGGAAAAACAGAACTTTTTAATGACTTTTTAACAAGGAGCACAAGTAGGCTTAACAGAAGTTATCTCAAACACCAATCTAGCACTTTCTGCAAGCCAAGCACTGGTTCTAAGGACTTTATTAACTCCTTTAATCCCCACAGCAATGACCCCAGGAGGTAGGTAGAGACCAGGAAGCACCCTATGGGAGGGGTGTTTACCCATGATTCAAGGAGCACACCATTATCATGGGGAAATAAACAATATTAGTCCCAAAGAAAAATGTTTAAAATAAATTCAGCATCCCTCCACTGTTGCTTCAAAACTGATATTAATGACCAATAAAAATTAATGTCATACTTAAGAGATTACCCAAAATGAGCTCCACTGAGGTTTTAAACATTCAATAGAGCCAAGAGAAACAGCACAGAGATTTCAAGTGGAAGGTGCCAATTAAAAAAGTGACTCAAATTCCTTGAAATGTAAACACCTTATATTTTCACTATGAAAACCCATAAAACTGACACCTTGGACAGTTAAAAAGTCTGCTGATCAGGACTGCCCTTCCCTCACCCCCGATCAGTGCATCACAGAAGATCTGGCTGTTGCAGCATTGAGCCAACAGAGGAACTTAAGAAGAAACCACAAGGACCCCAAACCTCTTTAATTTACAGAGCACCAGAGTCTACTGGGCCTAACGCAACACGTTGCTTTGCCAAAAACAACCTATAGAATTTTTTCCTGATGAGAAAATTTAAATTGCTTGCTAATTGCTTTTCCTCCTCCAGTGATCCATCTTGGAATCTGGGAGCCTGGGTACACTTCGCTGGCCGGGTAACAACAGTCAAAACAAGGCATGGTACGACTGGGTGCGTGGTGCCCAGGCCTCCACAGAGGACGACCTCAGTGGGCTCCTAGGGAGTGGGGGTGGGGCAAGTGTAAAACCCAATGCTGCAAACAAGTCAGTTGTAACAAACATCGCATGCGCGCGCGTACACACACACACACACACACACACACACGCACACGTGCGCGCGCTCGACTGTAAATCGGCTGGTTTGCATCTTAAAAAGCAAAAACCTCCTCTTATTGGAAAAAATATCTGTCCCCACTGATTGGGAAGTCAAGAATGAAGATCATGCCTCCCTCCCCTCAGGCTCCCATGTTACTGGAGCAAAGATCAGGCTTCCCTCCCGTTCCATCTGTGGGTTTTAATACCTTGGGAAACTTAGTGTTTTTCAAAAGAAAACGAACACTGTGCTTTTTCTTCAAAGCATCTGCTATTTTTTCAAGTGTTGTGATACTCATTACTTTTGACTTGTCCATTTAGAACAAAGAAACACATGGCAATGCTGAGTGCTGGCAGCAGTGGGTGACAATCTCAGACCTTCCGACTGGAGAGTAAACTGAAGCATATACACAGGAGGCAGTCTGGCCAGATTTATCAAACAACTTCAAAGCACCTCAACCTATTATTATTGCTAACTTTTGCACCCCAAAATATCTTGGGGACCTATTAATTTTACCCTTAAGTAATGACTTTGAGATATGACACCAAAAACACAGCCAATAAAAGCAAAAATAGACAAACTGGACTTCATCAAACCAAAAAAATTGCTGCCCAGCAAAGAAAGCAGAATGAAAAGGCAACCTATGCAATGGGAGATAATATTTGCAAATCATGTATCTGATAAGGGGTTAATATCTAGACTATATAAACAACAAAAATAAATAAGCAACCTGAATTAAAAATGAATAAAGGACTTGAAGATACATTTCTCCAAAGAAGACATACACCTGTCAATAAGCACATGAAATGATGCTCAACATCGCTAATCATTAAGGAAATGCAAATCAAAACTACAATGAGATACCACCTCACACCAATTAGTATAGCTACTAATAAAAACAACAAAACAAAACAAAAACAGAAAAAAATAACAAGTTTTGTCAAGGATGCAGAGAAATTGGAACCCCATTCCTACTACTGGCAGGATGTAAAATGGTGCAGCTGCTATGGGAAACAGAATGGAAGCTCCTCAAGTAGAACTATCATATGATCCAGCAATCCTACTTCTGGGTATACATCCAAAATAGTAGGAAGCAGGATCTGAAAGAGATATTGCACACCCACGTTCACTGACCATGATCCACAACAGCCAAAAGGTGGCAGCAACCCAGGTGTCCACTGGCACAAGAGTGGATAAGTAAGACGTGGTATGTGCTATACACGTATAATGGAATATTATTCAGCCTTAAAAAAGAAGGAAATCCCATCATATGCCACAACATGGATGAACCTTGAAGACGCTGTGCTAAGTGAAATAAGTCAGTTACACACAGACAAATACTGTGTGGTTCCACTGACCACACAGCAGCAACCAGAGCAATCAGATTCAGAGACAGAAGGCAGAGTGGTGGCTGCCAGGAGCAGCGGGAGGAGGGAAGTAGGGAATTGTCATATAATGGGGACGGAGTTTAAGTTTTGCAAGATGAGTAAGTTCTATAGATTGTTTGCACAACAATGTGAATGTATTTAACTGAATGATATACTTAAAATGGTTAAGACAGTATATTTTATGTTATGTGTATTTTACCACAAATAGACTTTTTTAATCGACACTTTTTAAAGAAATAACTTCGAATACAGAGAGACATTATATTCAAAGAACACTGGGCTTTTATTAAACACATAAAATATGCAATGCTTTTAATAATATGGAACAATGGAAACAATGTAAAATAGAACAATAAAAAAATGCTTAAGAACACTATTTTTCCTTCACTAAACTTCCAAAACAACCACCTGGGATGAAGGAAGGGACAGGCCCCTGTTAGGCCCATGTGTAGTCTGCACACTATCTTACCACCTGCTCCTTTTAAAAAGATACAAAACATAGTGTTCTACATAAAGGCTCTTTCTGGAAACACATTAAAGCACTAGGTGACAGGAATTTTTCAGCTCCATAATCTTATAGGACCACCGTCATATATGCTGTCTGCCATTGACCAAAACATCATTATGCGGTACTTGACTATATTTTAAAAATAAGCTTCGATAAATAATTCAATAAATAAATAAGGGAGAAGAGACAAAAGGATTCAATTACTAAATGTAGAAGGGACGGTGGAACACAAGCCACCTTAGACAAAAGCCACAGTCATTGTCGCAAGCAAGAACCACAGATGGATGCTAAAATTAACGGATGGAAGAAGATGAGAAACTCACATAGTCTCAAAGTGTCTTTCCAAAAGATACACACTAATTAAGACAGGAAAAACAGCAGATTTACAGTGAGGAGAGCTGGCAGACACCACCCTAACCCAGAGATGGAAGTGAACACCCTCAGTAGAGGGACAGGGACATCATGTGCTTCCTGCCGCAACACAGCACTGCCTCTGCGTCTTCCTGCCCAGCGTCACCCAACTCTGCGCAAAGGAAAACAGACACTCACCATTTCAGGCACATCCTACAAAAGGTAACTGCAATGCTCTTCAAGTGTCATGGTCAAGACAAACAAGGCGATACTGAGGAACTGTCACAGACGGGAACAAATAAGGCAACATGTGAACTAAATGCAACCTGGAATACCGGATCGGATCCCACACCCCAAAAACAGACATCAGTGAGAAAACTGGTAAGATTCAAACAAGGCTTACCAACATAATAGTATCACACCAATGTTAACTTTCCAGTTTTGATAAATGTATCACCTGATTTAAGATACGAACATTAGGGAAGCTGAGTAAAGCATCATGGAACTGTATTATTTTTGCAACCTTTCTGTACACCTAAAATTATTTCATATTTGATAGAATAGTAGGGAAATTATAATTCATTGTATACTTCAAAATAGCTAGAAGAGAGAATGATAACGTTTCCAACACAAAGAAAAGATAAATGTTTGAGGTGATGAATATCATAATTACCCTGATTTGATTATTACATGTTGCATATACATGTATCAAGACATCACATGTACCCCAAAATACATACAACTACTATATATCAATAAAAGATATAAAACAAATAAATTAAACATAAAATTATTTAAAAATAAAAAGAATGTTTGTGTGTATTCTTCTGCCAGAATGTACTTTCTTCTGAAATCAAAGCAAAAATCTTTGTATTTGAGAGAATGAGAGGGTTAAGATTTTCAGGAAAAAAAATTATTAAACCTAACAAACATGTACTAGTGAATATTTCCCATATTGTATCAGAGGTTAATAGAATAATTTGATCTTTAGCCAACACTATCTTGAGATCATAAAAATTGACAGGAATAAATATGGAACAGGCCAGCAAAGAGTATAAAATAGTACGCTCCTTAAAAAAAAAAATTGGCAATATTTATTAAAATTTAAAATGACTACAAAATCTACCAGACAGCAATATCTGATACAAAGCCCCCAAATACATGGGTGACAAGGCACAGTTGATAGAGGCTGAGCACTTTTTATTCTTTGGAATGCAATGCATTTTCAGTCTTTTTAAAACTTAGTCTCTTTTTTCTCTTTGGTCTAGAGATGAAACAAAATGGTCCCGGCTTTGCTAATCAATGAAAACAGCACAGAATTCTGTGTTGCACCAGCAGAGGTAAGGACGTCTCCGTCACCTTCTGGAAATTCAGTGGCTAAAGCTGCCCAAGGAGAAGACAGAATTACCAAGAGCTGCCCCTGGGTCCACTGGTATTAAAGATCTGACCAATGGAGGGAAAGCCACTTACCTCTAGTTGGCGCGGGAAGGCAATGATTAAAATGGCCCAGGGAAGTGTGGGTACTGTGAGGAACAGGGATTCAACTCAGAAGGACTTTTTGGAGGCAAATGCAGTACCCACTTCCTTGCCCTACAGAAAATTCCCCCCAAGGGCACGAGCTCTGTTTGCCACGGACTATTTCAAACCTCCAGTGAATTTCTTCTCTAAACTATCCCCAAATCCTCCTCCATTCCAGCCACTCTATGCCTTCACCAATCTTGACAGTTAAAAAACCTAATTTTCAAAGTTTTCACACATGAGGTACCTAGAACAGTCAAAGTCATTGAGGCAGAGAGTAGAATAGTGGTCTCCCAGGGTCTGGGGGAAGAAGGAATGGGGAGTTGTTGTCTAATGAGAACAGAGTTTCAGTTTTGTGAAATGAGAAAGTCCTAGAGATGAATGGTGGTGCTGGCTGCCTGACAATGTGAACGTGCCTAATGCCACTGAACTGCACGCAGGAAACTGGTTCAGATGGTCACTTCTATGTATATTTAACCATCACTTTTTTAAATGTTTAAAAAAACAGTAAGTTTTACAGAATAAAAGTGCAAAGGCTCTCTGGAAAGTTGGAGGTTTACAGCCAGAAACTCTTCTTAACAAATTGAAAAACTAAGGCTGTTGCTCCCCGAAGTCAGCTTGCGGTGTGACCACCCAGGTGCTGGCCACCTGTCTGCCTGCTGGGCCACGCTCCACATCTGGACACACCTCAGTCACAGCCAGGCCCATGGGAGAAGGGACCGTGCAGCCACAGAGCTCCGCAGAATTATGCCAACTTCAGTTTACAGGCTAAGAACTCAGTTACAGACCAGCCGCATTTCAGCTCATAGGGTTGACTTAAATATTATTTTTCCTGCCAAGCATAACATGACAATATCCAAGTGTACTTGCAGAGAATTGAAGCCTCCAAGAAGCTTCAATTTTTGTTCAGGAAATCAAGAACTAGATAGAATGAGACTAAATTCCCAAGATGTACACTAAAATACAATTTCATTCATTTCCAGCAGTTAGGATGTTTGGGGCTGTAGGTGTGACCGAAAACTCCTAACCATAAGGGTCCTTCACTTAACAAGAGGTTTGCAGAGAGGCGGTCATGATGCCTCTGTGGGCATGGGTTCTATCTTCCCATCCCATCATGATTAGCAATGAGCTTTTCTCCCTCTTGCTGGTCACCTCTTGGTCATAGACAGCAACTCCAGGGATCCCACCAGCTACCTGCCCAAGCAGCAAAGGCAGGGCAGTGCCAAAGGCTTTCTCTTCTTTTTCCTGGAAAGGAAGCCCCTCCTCGCCTTACGTCTCATTGGCAGGAACTAGGCCATGTACTCATGCTTGACCAATCACTGGCAAACGAGACTGTGATTGCCATGGCAGGTGCAGGTCAACCAGGACCTACCTAGACCCTCTCTGCTCCTGAGCACCTGAACACAAGCACAAAGAAGGCAGGAAGGGCAGGCTTCAGGGAAGGCAGGGGAAACACACACAGGGCTTAATCCTTCTGTTTCTTTGCTAGATTCTGGATTAAAATATCACAAGTCTACTCAACATCACCACTGAAGAATACATTGGTCACCTTTTATATCCACAGGTAGCTCCATCATCTGTGCCTGAATACTGCCACTCTCCCAATGTAGCATGTGCCATCATGACTGCTGTTGGGATCAGGACCTGGCCATTCAAACAGAGCGACCGGCAGCCTAAGAATAGCAGGGGGTGCTCATGCGACCACAGCACCGGCACCGGGCTTTGTGCCCCACCCTGCAACCTGGCATTCCTGGGTGCTGCAGTCTCAACACAAGCTCAGCAGCTCAACAGGGTATCATCCCCCATGTAACAGAGGATGAATCCCAGGTGTAGCAGCCTCCATCCCACACAGGATGGTGAAGGGAACTGAGGACTATGTCTACTCTCATGGCCCCCAACAGATACCTGCACACATGGCCGCCCAGGAATGGGCCCCCTTGTAGCTGTAATCTCCTTCTCTGGCACCCCTGAGGAGGAGTTCAGGGCACTTCCATTTTCCTTTGGGGGAAGGGGGGATGCAAAGAGCTGGCTGCTAGCTTAGTTCTGGCAGGGTCTAGACTTGAGCAATGGGCAATTCTCAACACTCCTTATTCACTGTATTACAGCATCTGTTAGCAAAGTCTGCAAAAAGATTTCAGGGAGCCCAGCAGCTTCTGGGATGTATGTGAAGTCACATCTTGGCTGCAACTGATTCCACACAGGAGAGCCACAAGGAGGGAGGGAGGGAGAGGTGATTCTGTGCCCAGGAGCCAATGCTGTCTTGATCTAGTCATGGACATCGGTTTCCTCAGCCAGTAATCTTTTTGGTACCTTCCAGGTTTTTGCTAGGAGTCAAAAACCCTGGAATGGAATTAGAAATTCAAAGTCATGAATAATCATATGTGGATTTCATATCCTGTTAGCTTATTTTGTTCAGATGAGACTTCCATGACTTTTATGTTGGTTAATTCTTTAATCCCGCCACGCATTTTGCATATGCAGTCCCCTGCCTATGAGGCCTCAGCCACAGCCTGGCCTGCCTCACCTCCCACCCACCCACCCCAAGACCTCCACATGGCCCTGAGGGAAGCCCTGGGCTTCCTCCTCCCCGGCCCCTCCCCTTCATCCTCGTGTCTCTGCCTCTACCCTAACTGGCAACATCCACCATGCTTCAAATCCAAAGATCCTCCTCAAAATCAGAAAATTCTCAACTGGAAGGAATTCTAAACACTGGCCAGCCAATTCCATCTGTTTCCATTATGGTGGTTATTTTTTTACTTATGGTAATTCACATTTCAAGCAAAGCATCCAAACAGATGACAATCACTATGTTTGAGACCCTTTTCCATGTCGACACTGAGATTTCATGTATGAACTTTTTTTGTAATTAAGAAAAGAAACTTGGAGATACACTCTTTCAGAATGTGAAGTCTTCTTATATACTAAACCAATGCTTTCTCCCAAGAAACAGGCAAAGGAAGAAAACTGAAGTTGACCACCAACATGGTAGAAAGATCTTCTCAAATCCTTAAAAAAGAACAGGCTTCCTAAATGCTCAAGGCTTTCTCATCTTCAGGAGGAAATGCTCCCTGCCTCCAAGTCTATGGTAACAAATGAAACTAGGAGACACTGTGCCTCTTCTTGGTACGTCTTTAGTATTGCTCCTTCCCAGCGGCTCCAGAGTTAATTCCCCACGTTTATTCACGTGTTGCTTATCTGTTTTCCATCACCAACAGTTGGTCGTAGGTCATTAATTTCCTCTTGCCCACACTACATTCTTCCCATTCCCTTAAATGATTTAAAAGCAGCGCTACAGCCCAGCCATTTTTGGTCTGGCATGGATTTCAAATCCCCTCTTCAAATGAAATCTCTGTACCATCTCTCATGCTGTCATTTCTCCCCTTCCACTGGGTCCATACATTTCTTAGTTCTAAACTTCTTGGCCAGCATCATCTAAAAATCAATTTAGGAAAAATCATCCCAAACCCAGATATGCGAGGAAGAAGATATGTGCAGAGAAACAACGGCAAGAAAGAGGCCAGAGTTCGTGAGGAAGTATAATTAATTTCACAGAAAAAAGAATGGAGGCCAGAGACAGGGACACTGAGGCATTATGCAGAGGGCAGGCAGAGGCACCGGTGGGCCACACCCCATGCCTTTCAAAGTGTCCTCTGTGCTGAAACAGAGATGATGAACTGGAAACAGCAGGAAGGCTTCCCAGAGGAACCAGGGCAACCAGCATCCCCCTCTGGTCAGCCAAGCCTTCCTGTTCCCTCCCGATGGTGGCACAGACCCTGCTCCTGCTGCTTCTGGATGGAGGAAGAGACAGACGTGGCCCAGCAAAACCTCTGCAGCATGGAAGAAGCATGTGACACTGTGACTCCTGTGACACTCAGAAAGGGGTAGGTAGGGGTAATTTCAGAGTCAGACCTGGGTCTCTTTAAAAACAAAAGAATCTATCACAGAGGCAGACAATAACAAGTGTTGGGGAGGAATGGAGAAACTGGCACCCTCACACTTGTCTGCAGGAAGGTAATGATGCAGCCCGTCTGGAAAACGTTTGGTGGACCCCAAATGTTAAACATGAAGTTACCATGTGACTCTGCAAGTCCACTCCTACACTTATGTCCAAAAGAACTGAAGACACATGTCCACACAAAAAATGTGTACACCAATGTTCATAGCAGCACTGTTCATCACAGTGGAGATAAACCAAGTGTCTATCAGCTGATGACTAGATGAACAAAATGTGGTCTATCCGTACAACGGAACATTTTTCAACAGTAAGAAAAGTGACCAAAGTCCATGTCACAGTGCTAGGTCATGCTGAGAGTGTGCATCCCTGATATGACACGATGAGAAGGGCGCTTCACCTTGTGGTCTTCCTCCCAAACACCCCCACCCCCAGACTAACGAGAAAAACATGCAGCAAACCCTAGCTGAAGGACATTCTATGACACACCCAACCAGCACTCCTCAAAACTGTCTTGGTCATCAAAACAAGTAAAGCCGTCATGGCCAGGAGGAGCGTAAGGAGACAGGAGAACAAAGTGTAACGTGGTGCCCTGAGTGGGATCCTGGGACAGAAAAAGGACAGCCGGTGAAAACTGAGGAAATGTGAACACAGGGTGGACTGCAGTTAAAATAATGTGTCCATATTGGCTCACTGATTTTGAGAAATGTACTACACTGATGCAAGATGCTGGTGAAGAGGGAAATGCAGCTGGGGTGTGGGAGCTGTCCGTGCCATCTTTGCACCGTTTCTGTAAATCTAAAACTGTTACGAAATAAAGAATTTCTTTCTTTCTTTCTTTCTTTCTTTTTTTTTTTTTTTGAGACAGAGTCTTGCTCTGTTGCCCGGGCTAGAGTGAGTGCCATGGCGTCAGCCTAGCTCACAGCAACCTCAAACTCCTGGGCTTAAGCGATCCCACTGCCTCAGCCTCCCGAGTAGCTGGGACTACAGGCATGCGCCACCATGCCCGGCTAATTTTTTTTCTATATATATTTTAGTTGGCCAGATAATTTCTTTCTATTTTTAGTAGAGACGGGGTCTCGCTCTTGCTCAGGCTGGTCTCGAACTCCTGACCTCTAGCGATCCACCCGCCTCGGCCTCCCAGAGTGCTAAGATTACAGGCGTGAGCCACCGCGCCCGGCCAAAGAATTTATTTCAATTTAAAAAGTAATAAAGTATTAATACTGATGCAACATGGGTGAACCTTGAAAACCTTATGCTGAATGAAAGAAGCCAATCATTAAAGGCTACATACTGTATTGATTCTATTTATATGAAATACCCACAAGAGGTAAATCCACAGAGATCGACAGCAGACTGGTGGCTGCCAGGGGCCAAGGAAAGGGGGTGACTGTTCACTGGACACAAAGTTTCTTCTGGGGGTGATGAAGATAAAATTGATTATGGTGATGGCTGTAAAACTCTATGACTATATTAAAAATCACTGAATTGTACACTTGAAAGTGGAGACTTCTACGGTATATGAACCATATAAAGCAGTTACTTAAAAAAAGAATCTAACAAAGGGAAAGTTGAATCATACAAAATTGCTTTTATTCAACTATTTTTTAATTAATAGACTTTATTTTTTAGAGCAGTTTTAGTTTTACAGAAAAACTGATCACAAAGTACAGCATTCCCCTCTCTCTACCTGGTACAGCCCCAGTTTCCCCTGTGAACTTCCTGCACATGTGTGGTACATTTGTTACTTTGATGCACCAATGTTGATTCATTACTATTAAGTAAAATCCACAGTTTACATTAGGGTTGACTCTTTCTTTGGATTCTGACAAGTGTATAACGACACGCATCCACCGTTACATAGTCATGCTCCACACAACGACTTTCTGGTCAAGGACAGACCAGAAAGTGGTGGTCCCATAAGATTATAATACTGCATTTTCACTGTACGTTTTCTACATCTAAGTCCACACACTTCCCATCGTGTCCCAACTGCCCGCAGTGCTCCGCGCAGTCACGTGCTGCACAGGTGACCCCACAGAGCCCGGTGTGGAGCAGGCCGCACCCTCTAGGTTTGTGTGAGCACACTCGGTGATGTTTGCGTAAGGATGAAATCGCCTAATGACACGTTTCTCAGAACATATCCCTGTCATTAAGCGGCGCATGACCGTAGCGCCCTGCAAAGTACAGGCGCTCCTTACACTGGTGGCATGTCCCGATGTGTCCTGATAAGCCCATGGTAGAGCCTGCCCATCCTCAGTCAGAGATCGTGGTTCCCCTGCCCTAGAAATCCCCTGGGCTCTGCTTATTCATCCCTCCCTCCCCCAGGACCCCTGGGAACCACTGATCTGTTTACTGCCTCTATAGTTTTACTTTTTGCAGGATATCATATGGTTGGAATCACAGTGTAGTCTTTTCAGACTGCCTTCCTTCTCTTAACATCCAACCATCTTTGACCTACAAAAGTAGCAATTTCATACTGCTCATTCCATCTAATAGAATTATTTTCCTTCAGGTATATACAAAATAAAACAGATGTATACCTGTATGTGTATACACACACGCACACACACTCACACAAATTGCTTATGTGGCGAGAATATGGAGCAATTTGCTTGGGATATGCACCAAGAAGGATGACCACGGTCCTGTCCTCAGGAAGCTTCAGGACAGGAGGGGAACAGAGCCTTGGGAATGCAGGAGGGCATGAGTGCAGGGGACACAGGCCCTGAGAGGGGTCCTGCCACCCTCAGCCCTGTGGGACCCCAGAGAACAAACAGCACTGACAAGGGGCCTGGGAACAAAGACACAGATGAGTGGAGTGGGCCAGCAAATGTGGGGGGTCTTCTGCAGGCTGAGGACAGCGAGGCTAATCGAGCAAAGCCCGTGGGGCTGGTGCAGAACTGCCAGGCAGTGAGGTGTATGGGAGCACACTGGGGCTGGGGTGCTCAGGTGACCAGGGCACAGGCGAGCAGAAGGCAGACAGGCCAGCAGAGGCACCTCCTGCTGGAGGCTCCATTGCAGGAGACCCCTCCACCTCCACCAAGCTCACCCAAAAATAGCCGGACACAGCATACAGCTGGCTGGTGAGGCAGCTTTGTAACTAGAAAGTTCATTCCTGTATCAAACTGAAATCTGTGTCCCAGTAACCTACACTCCATGATCCTAACTGTTCCCCTTAGAACCGAAGCTGAGGAGTACAGGGCCAGGGGTCAGGTTCTCCCACTTAACGGACATGCAAAGATCTGAGGCCCCTCAACTCAAGGCTCCCCATAAAGCCCCTTTAACTGTTCTTAACAACATGTGGTTCCCTGACCCCAAACACTTTTGGATGGTTTAAAATAAGATAGAGGAAAATCTTATGCTAGCTTTCAGGAGAAGGGTTTTTAAGACAAATGTTTTGACAGTAGGAAAATTAGGTTCAAACATAGGAAATTACCATTTTTGTAGGCTGAAGATGGCCAGAGTGGCAATCTCATATGGTACAACTTATTATCTTGTCAAAATAGACACAAGTGAGGAAAATGTTCTGCAATTCTAAAGTAGTGATGATTGTACAATTCTGTGAATATCCTAAAAACTGGTAAATTGTACATGTACACTCTGAAGGGGTGAACTGTAGGGCTTATGGATTCTATCTCAGTAATTCTGCTGCTAAATAAAAGGGACATGAAGAGTCTACAAATGTCCTGTGCACATAACTGGTGGTCAAATCTAAAAGGCTGGTTTACATGTAGCAAAAACTCCTTTCATTACGGATAACTGAATTTGAAAAACATAAAACAAGGCAAAATTCAGCAATAACCCCCCTCTGGCTGCATCAGGCCCACAGACTGAGGTTCCCCGTGCCAGGGCTCCCCCAGCACCCACCAGGGTGATGGCTCTCAGCTGGCACCCTGCTGACCTCTCCCTTGGGCAGCCGGGCTACCCAGGACTTTCCTTACAGCGCGCTCTACCGCGTGGAGTCCAGCTTGCCAGGGATGTCAGAAACCTTTAAGGACAAATACTGTGGCATGGAAAGTACTTTTTCATATGGCCAAGGCATTCAAACGTGGCTCTTCAATGGGCACGGGATAAATGTTTATTGCTACCGACAGTAACTGGGGTCTTTATACATGTCCCCTTGCTTTCAAACTGTTGATTCTCAGGCAACCAGAACTCTTCAGCTCTCACGTAAAACATGGCATGCCTTGGGTTCATACAAGACTCTAATTTCTTTGGCTGTTCTTTAAGTATGAAATTCTTCCAGTATAAATTTATATCAAAGCAAAGGCCAGCTCATGTAAAAATAACGGCCCAACAGGACCCACAAATTCCTGGCTGTCTCTGAGCACTGGACCATCTGAAAGGACAAGGAAGCACCAGGTCTGCAGTCTGCCAACCATCAGTCCTGTACACCAACCTCACTTTCAGGATTAACAGTATTTGAAAGTCTCAGAGGATCATTCATGTGTTTAACAGCCTTGTTTAGTTTTTTTTTTTCTTCTTACCAAACATGTACCTGGGTCTCCACAATACCTATTCAGCACTAAGTCTCCTGAGGAGCTTGCTCTTTCTGACGGCTGGCAATAGAAAGTCCAACTGCAGCCCACTCTGGTCCTTCGTCCTGCCAGGTTGGGGGCGGGGGGTTCGCCCAGGCTAGCTGACCAATGCAGATTCTTCTTTCCATGACCTCGCTGGGAAGGTGTCTGTGCCCACCTTGGAGGTGTTGACCATGCACCACCATGGCAGATTCAAGGATGAGAAAGAAGAACCAACAGCCAGCACCAACATTTACTGCACCCACATTTGCAGAAACATGTTGAGCAGTCTGGACCGCACGACTCCAAGCAGCCCTGGTCCTAGTCCTGTATCTGTGTACCAAGCCCCTGACCCCCCAGAAGCCCGCACATAAATCCAGTTCAACTCCCAATAGTAAGAGGACATTGTATGAAACAAAATTATTTGTTTTGGAGGCTATTTTTCCTTTCCTTTTGAATAACATAAAAAGTTAGAAAAGAACCAAACCCTCAATGAATTACATATTCATTAAAGAAAAAAACACTATTTGTTTCTTTAACTTTAGGCTCTTGTTTGTATTTAAGAATAAACACTACGTGTTACCCTGCCCACAGAAGATTTTCAGAAAGAGGAGACAGACAGACTCAGGGGAGCAGCCTGGCACTTCACTCCTTTCACAGGTACTTCCTGAGCACCTGCCATGTTTCAGGTGCTTCCCGGTACTTGGGGAACATGCTGACAAAGGAACTGAAGACGTTTGCTCTGGGGTGGGAAGCAGACAAACATGAATACACATAAGGAATAGGTCAAGTAGATGATATGTTTAAAGGTGACAGACAACAGAGGAAGAGAACCCACTAAAGGGCACTAAGAGAGACTTTAAGTGAACATAATTCAATCAATGTGGCCCCAGACACTGAGGCATGGGCCAAGGGGTATGTCTCATGGATTTGCATCAAAATGAGAGTTTGAGGTTTTATATACTAAAATACGGAACCAGCTAACATTGAAATCAGCCACATAGCACTCATGTTAGCCAAGCGTCAGACATTTGTAATGCAGTAGCTCTGCCAAAAAACTGGACTCCTATCTGAGGCAGATGGACACGCGGCATCATGGAGTGGATGCTTGTCTCCCATCCTCAGCCAAGTGCCAAATGCTGTGTGCTCAGCCCCAACAAGTGGGGACAGGAGAAGCACAGTCGCTTCCCACACAGGCTCCCAAGGCTGACTTGGGGTGTGAGCTAGTGCTCTTCCTGATCTTCAGGACAGAGTGAATCAAGAATCCAGCCTCACATCAACAGGAAAGGATGCTTTAGCCTAAAGACATGGGAAAAAGTCTTCCTTTAATACAAGGAGAAATTAAAAGTGGCTTTCAAATAAAAAGTAATTACACTTGCTCCCTGTTTTCATACACACACACACACACACACACACACACACGGCAAAAATAAAGCAGAATTGGGATGGGAATGGCTTGCAGAGGCTGGGGCAATCCCAAACACACACTGGGCAAAAGAGGACACTTTTCAGGACTCTGTGCACAATCGCAGGCCAAGCCCCAAGCCTCTTTGTGTCGCCAAGTTCTTCCCCTGCCAATCTCAAGTCAAAAGTGATACTTGGTCTTCCAGAAGTAAATGAAACTCTAACAACAATAATAAAAAGACAAATAACCCAAGTAAAGCTGGGCAAAGGATCTGAATAGACATTTCTGCAAAAAAAGATATACAAATAGCCAAAAAACACCTGAAGAGATGATCAATACCATTACTCATCAGGGAAATGAAGGGGCATTTGGGGGCAGGGTCTTTGGTCCCCCTGGTGGGTGATCCCTCCTGCTGCCCAGCCCCTTCTTTCCTTCTTTGTCCCCACCCCAACACCAGGGATCCAGCAGTCAGGCTGGGGACTGCCCCGCCATCTCTCTCGTCCCTGCAGTAGACAGGCAGAGGCAAGAGAGAGCTGATGGAAGGCGTCCAGGCTTAATTCCTTGCTGCTGAGGGACAGACAGCCTCCTCCTGCCCTGGGCCCTCTACAGGAACGAAAGCCAGTGGACCTCAAACTTTTACACTCATCAGAGAAGCGCAGATTGTTGAGTTCCATCTCAGAATTCCTGTTTCCGTAGGTTCAGGGGCAGGCCCAAGCACACCTTTCTGACAAGCTCCCAGGCAATGCCGATGCCAAGGTCCAGGGACCACCCTGAGGGAATCATCGTGTAGGGCTCTGCTTTTCCGGGAGAACCTAGCATCTGTTCACCTCGCAAACGTTAACTTACGCAGATCTCCAGAATGCTCCTCCCCCAAGACACAGCCTTCAGCCCATCCCACTAACTCCACCCAAGCCCGTGAGAACACAGCCCCTTACCCACGACCTCTGACCTCACCCAGACCAGGTGAGCTCAAGGGTCCACGCCCCTGACGATGCTCTGGGCCACCAGTCTGCACGTGCGTGTGCGTGCCCATGTCTGCTTTTGGTGTCTAAACTTACGACTAATCTCTGTATGAGCCCCAATTCCCAATTTCCTCTCCAGAATTATTCAACAACCCAAAATGCACTCAAACACCTAAAAGTTTCTTGGAGGACAGAAAACTTACAGACAGGTAATCAACAGGAACTCAAATACAGTGTAACAAAAATCCTATGGTAGGAGTGTTTGTCAGAGAGATGAAAGCTCACTGGTACCATTCCACTAGGCAGAACTTGGGGGTGCCGATCGCGAGGTGCGACACCACTCTGCATTCATCAAAGTCCTGGGCAGAGAAGCTGCCAACAGGGCCTCAGAGACAGGGTTTTCCTCTTGGTGAGGAACGAGTAACTTGGCCTCCATGCGCTGTGCCTGATTCCTCCTGCATATGACTTGCACACACACTTAAGACGACATCCTATATCTATCTTCCGACAGGATTCACAACAGATAAATATGGGATGAATGTTAAAACGTCAATCACTGCTGCCAGATAGAGAAATCCATCTACCTTTTGTACCAGACGAAGAGTATTACATCGGGGTAAACCCTGAGGACACTATGCTCAGTGAAGCAGGCCACTCCCAAATGGACAAATCCTGTATGATTCCACTCCTATGAGGTCACTAGAGTAGTCACATCCATAGAGACAGAAAGTAGAATTGTTGTTTAATGGGGACGGTTTCGGTTCTGCAAGATGAAAAGCATCTGGAGATGGAGGGCAGGGACGTCCGCACAACAATATGAGTGTTCTTAATACCACTGAACTAACTGTACACTGAAAAATACTTAAGATGGTACATTCGTTATGTGTATTTCATCAAAATTTTTAAAAGTAAAAAATAACACATTTTTGTAAAAATGTATCATTGAATTTGGCGAAATGGCACTCTCCTGCTCCAATTCACAGGCCAGATTCAGTCCAACAGAGCAAAGTAATCTTTTTTGGACCATAAATCTTTCGTTAAGAAGCAAACTGTGGCCTGGACATAGCTCAGTCAGAGGCCACACTCTCCGGGGCAGGCAGACACAGCTGCCCCGGAAACCGGATCTTAAAAGTCACTTGGTGGTCACTGCCCTCAATGGCTTTTGAACACTCAATCCACATCTCAAAACCACCATGCGCTTAAGTACGACTTGGCACCCTGCCCACTGAAAAATCCTCACCCACCCACCCAGCTGCACGGCGCACGGTCCCCCCACACAACCCCAGGGCAGAGGGGACCTCAGAGGGCCAAGGTAAAGAGCCACTTCTGTGATTTCTCAGATTCTGTAAATGTCTATTTGGCACCCATTCATTACAATGCCAATTATATTAACTATATTTTCTCATTTTTCTGTGTTCTTGCTGCTTCCACATTTCCTGCCCCACTAACAGCGGAGACACTGCCCCTCCCAGGCCTGGCAAACCTTAGAGATACAGGGAAGGGCTCCAGGGAGCTCGCCTTTCTTATGCAAACCAGCCAACCCAGCCCACCTCCAGCCACTTCAGCATCACTCTCTCCAGCACCCAGCCAACATGCCCCTGCCCTCCACCACCCCAGGGCCAGGCACCCAGACCAGACACCTAGGGACAGTGCTCGGGGCCCACAGCCTGGCAGAATGAGTCAAACCAGCCCATCCTGACTGCTTCCCCTCCCAGCCTGTCTTTCCTGCAAAAACCCCACAAAGGGTCCAGTCCTACCGAAACCCCACAAAGGCTCCGCTTTCCCTCACTCGTGCTCTGCCTCCTGAACAAGGTTGTTGATGCCCCATGGCCCCATGCGTGTGGCGTGGCTCCTTCTCCTGGGAAATGTAAGTAATAAAATCTTTCAGTCTAAAATCCCACAGCACAATCACTGACACACTGCACCCCATAGTGTGAGACTGCCCTGGTGGCCCCATATAGAAAGGAAGGGACATCACGCTCTGATGTTGGCTTCCCCACTGGCCCTGGGCTTTTGGTGGGAGAGCACAGCCTCAGAAAGCCAAACTGCACCTGCCGGATCCAGATCCACCGTTCCAGGGGCACAATGCCAGGCAAGGCATGCTGCCTCTCTCTGACTCAGTTTCCTCATAACAGCACCTTCCCTCACAAACTGTCCCAAAGATTAAATGGTAATTTAGACCCTGCCACGAATCAAGTGCTGAGGAATGACTGTGACTCCCAGAGGCAACTGGACAGCCAGCCTGCAGTGGTAAGTGGACACTCCCCTGTTCAGCGGAGGCCTCAATCCCACAAGATCCTCTGCTAGTTTTCATCACTAGTTCAGTAAATACTGAAGACTGAATATCAAAAAGCCATCAGCATGTTGATTGTCCTATTTATTCTGCTATAGATTTTGAACAGAAAGACTGCCAAGAAAACCAGTCACTCGTAGTATCATTGCTCTTTTCTGCAGATGCCTAAGTCATGCATCTTGTCCTGCAAGCAAGCCTGTGCACTGTGGCTCTGAGTCCCCTCCTGGGAGAGTGGTTATGCTGTTTGTGGCTCTACAGATTCAGAAGCAGTAAGCCTCCACACCCATATTTCCCCTAACACAGTCTCAAAAATGAAAGAGCTCCATGGTCAAATGTGTTTAGGAAACACTATGTCAGAAAATACAAAACAGGTTTTTGTAAAACTGCATGCGCCAGTTTCCGAATGTGCCACCCTGGAGTCTTTCTTCTATGAAGGAACTCAAGGGAGGGATGAGCAGGGAAACCCATTTTGGGGAAACACCACTACAGCCACAGAAGAAAATTTTAAAGTAGCAGAATAAATATGATAATAGACATGCTGATGGCTTTTTGATACAGAAGCCACACCTACAGAATGAGGGATGTTTACAGACACAAAAGAATTGGCATCAGAATTTGCTTGTAGTCCCCACAGAAATTCTTTTCAACTCAACTTGTGATCCAAAGACATTCTGACACCCGTCTGGGTGTCTTCCTACGAAAGATAGCAGAGCAAAGAGGCTTCCCTCTGCCCCTCATGGAAACACTCCATTTTCAGGAAAACCTAAGAAAGCCTTAACTCTAAACCACTGAGAAGGGTGAAACAAATCAAAGGTGGCCACCGAAAGCCACAACTCATGTCCCCAGATCTCAGGGAGAGGGTGGACTGCTCCGCTACCTGCAGGGGCCTCCCGGGTGCCAAGGCCAGGGATGTGCCAGGTCCTGAGCACCACGGAGCTTCCCGGGGACCTGACTCCCACGGCATGGAACACCAGGGAGCAAAGATGAAGGAAAAGCCAAGAAAATGTGCTGCCGTTGTTTAAATCCCCAGATCTGTGCCCTGCAGCAGTGGTTGCTCAGCCCCCACCGCAAACTAGTCTTAACTGGGAGCCTTAAAAGAAATCTGGGTGCCCAAACCACACCCAGCCAATTTAACCAGGTGGCAAGCAGGGAGGAGGCAGCCCAGCCACCATCTTTTTAAAAGCTCCCCAGAAAAGCAGAGATTCTCAAGTCTAGTTGTGTACTAGGGTCACCTGGAAGCTTTCATACATAACCTGGGTTCCACACCAGACCAAGGCAATGCTAAGTGAGTCCGAAAACCAGTCAGAGGACGCCCAGGAGAAAGGGCACATCCGCGGCCACCCGGGGCTCGGGAAGCAGAGAATGGGGCAAGCAGAGACACAATTCAAAGGTTTAACAGATGAAAATGAAACTAAAATAAAGCAGAGTTAATGCGCAGGCTGCAGACTTAATTCTCTAGAAAAATGGATTAGGATTAGTCATTTTCAGGACATAAACTGTCAAAAGTTCCAAATTTCATGAATTCATAATGTTTTCCTGGTACAACTCTGTCTGCCCTTCTTTTTTATTTTTTTTACCTACTAGTCAGGTATTTTACATAAAAGTCAAAGAAAACAAACAAAAAGGAGAGAAAATAGAAGCACTAAAAATAGAAAATATAGCCCCTTAAATGTGACAGAATTAAGCCCAAATATGTTTTCTCAACAACTATAACTGAGGAAAAACCAATATCTGGAAGAAAAAAAACAATAGGATCAAAACCCAAATAAAGCTGTTTTGTTATATTTAAAATCTGTCTGGATCCAAACAACCAGAAGATAGCAAATTTTTAAAAGAGAATGACTGACCAGGCAAAAGTCACAAATGAGAAAGAGTCATAATATTAATGTCATATATGATTTAATTAGAAGCAAAAATAAAAGGGGTACTTGAAAATGATCAATAATATTATTCTCACTAAGGATGTGTCATGAATACATGTAATAATCATCACAGTATCCAAAAACACAGCATAAAACCTGAATCCAGATCAGAGAAACAGACAGAAACAACAGCTTAAGATACCTTTAACTCACCTCTCTACCTGGGGCAGAAAAAGGAGATAAAGAATGTAAGTAAAGACACAGAAAAACTAAATTATAAAACCAATGAGGTTGCTCTAAACTGCGATTATATCTAAATTCCCATTTAACATAACAAGTAACCATAGTTTAAGCCATTAAAAAAAAATCAAATTCCCCAAAATCAGAATACAGCAAATCACATTCTCTACACAGAATGCAATAAAACTACAAAATAACTCCCTAGAAGTATTAATTTTTCTTCTTAAACAACTCTTGAATCACAAAACAAATAAAAATTGATTACAGACTATTTGGAAAAGAACAATATTAAAAATACTCTGTAACATAATCTAAAAGCTGTAACTAAAGCTACACTCATAAGAAAATTTAAATTGTTCACAACTTGCCTTGCTTATAATAGTTATCTTCTAAGGTTCATGCAGAAAAATAAGTGAGACTAGCCAGTAAAATTTTGGAGAAAATGGGTAAACAGTTAATGCTATCAAATATTAAAATCATAAAGCCATGATAATTAAAAGTGAGATAAAAACTGAATATTCCAGAAATAACACCAATCTAACTTGGGATTTTAATATAGGAAAAAGGCTGCTTTTCAAATCATTGATAAAGAATAGATTATACAATAAAGGATTTCAAGACAACTCATTTTTCTGAGGAGAATAAATAAAGTTGGATCTAAATTTTATGTGAACCAAAGATTTAACCTCAAAAAAAATAAAATCGTAAGAAAACCTCCCCACCCCCGGGGCCAGGCACGGTGGCTCACGCCTGTAATCCTAGCTCTCTGGAAGGCCAAGGCAGGTGGATCGTTTGAACTCAGGAGTTCAAGACCAGCCTGAGCAAGAGCAAGACCCTGTCTCTACTAAAAATAGAAGGAAATTAGCTGGACAACTAAAAATATATAGAAAAAATTAGCCGGGCATGGTGGCACATGCCTGTAGTCCCAGCTACTCGGGAGGCTGAGGCAGGAGGATTGCTTGAGCCCAGGAGCTGGAAGTTGCTGTGAGCTAGGCTGATGCCATGGCACTCTAGCCCACGCAACAGAGTGACACTCTGTCTCACAAAAAAAAAAAAAAAAAACTCCAAGAAAGGATAATTTTAAAAAATAAGCTTAGAATGGCAAAGGGATTCCAACGTATGACTCAAAACTCAAAATACATAAAATAACAGCTGGCTTAGTTTGACTCCATAAAAATTAAAACCTCTGTATGGGAACAAATATCATAAGCAAAATCATAGGACAACCCAAGAAAAAAATATTTTCATATGATCTGGAATACACCTAAATATTCTCAGAACTATTCTTAGAAATCAGTGAGACAATTGAGAATACCTAATAGAAAATTAGTAGAGAAAGTGAACACTTACTTCCCAGAAAAAAAGAAACACAGATTACTTATAAAGATAGTAAGACTCATAGACAATTTTTTAAATGTCAACACACAGAATGAAAATACCATTTCTATTTTTCATACTTCCTAAGATTAAAATGTCTGATAATTTCCAGTGTTGGTCAGGGTCTAGAAAAACCTAAAAATTCACAGACACCATTGCTGGGAGCATAAATTGCTGCCACCTTCTGGGAGAGCAATTTTTTAGACTCTACCAAAAATTTAAATATAATACCTTGGACAAAGACATTTCACTTCTGGTAATTAGCTCTACATATATTCACACAATGCAAAAAAGTTTTTTAAAAGGAACCTACAGAGGTTCACTGCAGACTTGTTTAGGGTAATGGCTAAAAAAAAAATCAGAAGTAACCATCCACAGGAGGCCAGTGAAATAAATTACGTATATACAACTGACAGATATTAACAATGGCTTTAAAAAATGAGGTTGCCTGGCAATACTAATATGGAAAGATTTCTAAGAACTGCTATGTGAAACAGCAAACTCCAGTTCAGTATGTATGGTATGATCTCACCATGTATAAAAGCAAATAAAGGATACCACAATATGGACAGACCTTGAGAACACGCTCAGTGAGAGAGGCCAGACACAAAAGGCAAACATTGCAGGATTCCATTTACATGAAATTTCCAGAATAGGCAAATCCACAGAGACAGAGGGTCGATTAGTGGTTGCCAGAGGCTGGAGAAATAGAGGCAGGGAGGTTGGGGAGTTACTACTAATGGGTTGGGGCTTTCCTTTTTCCGGAAAAGATGGTTGCATAACACTGAGAATGTACTAAATGCCATTGAATGGCTCACTTTAACACTGTTAATTTTACATGTGAATTTTACCACAATTTCTAAAAATAAATAAAAGAGATGCATAGAGGAGCACATATGCCCAGAAAATGTCTGGAATGAAGCACAAGACTGTTAGGTGTGGTTATGGGAGCAGGGGTGGGGGGGTAGGGGTGGAGGAGGTGAGACGGGAAACGTGCTTTTCATTTTACACCCTTCTTAGAGTGGGTCTCTTTTTAAACCGTCAGCATGTATTCCTAGACTTTTTTTGTTTTATTTTGCTTTTCTTGATTTTTACTTCATCAAGTACTAAAATGCATTATCCTGATATAAAATTAAAACAGTCCAGAGAAAACTAACTGAAGTCACACCTCAGTGCCAGGAGGGGCCTCTTAGAAGTGTCTGCCTCCATAAAAGGCAGAAAATATGTAATATAGTATTGTGAGGGTTCTCACATTGTGTTTTTTAAAATAAATATTTATAAATAAATAATTGGCCCAAGCCAAAGCTCCCCCAACATCACCAGGGCCCTCCACCACCACCCCCGACCCACACACCCAAAGCTCACGGCACGCCCCATTTTCTGACTGAGGAAAAAAGCAATTATGAAGAGCATTTTTTAAAACTTAATCCTGAGCAATTCAACTGATACCCACCTTTGGCTTTTGTTCTTTCTTTTTTGTTTTATTTTTAGTCAGCCTAGCTTTTAGGACACACAAAAATGTGTGGCTAGTCAACTAGAAGAAACTTGACAATCTTGGTTCTTTCTAAAATTAGTATTACTTTCTTAAAAAGAAAGAAAATAAATGGGCCAAAATTTAGTATAATATTAAAGAGACCAAAAAAGTAAGTGAACCTTATTTGAACTCTGAAAACATATACAATACTTTACTAATTAGAGATAATTGTGTCTGGATTCTGCCTTGCAAAACAATGGATTTTTCTTCTTCCAAAAGAAAATGATAATGAAATTTTATTTCCAAAATAAAATTTCCAAACTGAGGACACACTCAATTTTGCAAATAATGAAGGAAAACTGGTATATGTCAAAAAAGCTAGCCGAATCTTAAACAATTATGTTCTTCACAGAACTATTAATACGATCAGAAAGAAGACAGAATTCCACGCAGACACCCCCAAACACGCTCATTGCTAATGCTCCTCCTCCTCACACAGCCCCATCGGACCCCACTTCCAGCACCCAAAGGCCGGCTCACTGTCCCACCCAGGTGTCCTGGGAGGAGTGGCCAGCCAAGCCAGCCAAGCCAGCCCCGACCCTGGGGATTCCACAAAAGCTGGAGGAGCAAACTCAGGTACAGCCCGAGTCCATGCCCTTTTCTCCCCACTGTCTCTGGAGCCAGGCCTTTGCTCTGGAAGACAGGACAAAAGTGACTGAAGGCACCCCTGAAGCCAAAGGACAAAGGAATGCGCTCCCAAGAATGCCTCCCCTGACAAACCGGCCCCTGGCAGGGACAGCAACCCCTTCCCCCATTTGGTGCTGCCAGGGCCTCCCCAGGAGTGCAGGACCTTCCAATCTGCCTCCCACTTCAAAGGGCTTCCAGGTCCCGCATAAATCACACTTGCTGACAGCCCCACAATCCCAGCCCCAGTGAGGATGTTTGCTTTTGTTAGCTTTTGTTTTTGTTTTTGCCCAGCCCCCCTTCCAAAAGGGAAACAAAGGGCCAAGGATGGGTAGCACTGCCGGGGCTGGGAGGTGGGGGCAGCGTTGGAGGGTCTATGCAGCTGTCTTCCTCCCAGCACCCACCCCTGGAGAGCCACCTCATCTGCTCTGACATCTGGGACACCTCACTGCAGAGATCATGCACCCCCATCAAAGCCCAGGGACCACGTCTCAAGGTCCTTCCCTCCAGGCAAACAGCTGGAGGGAGGTGATGGGCCAGATGGGCAGCCAACCGATGACCCCAGAGAGCAGGCCTCAGATGCAGGAGAGGGCTGCACGGAGGTGCCTGCGTGCCCACGGGGCTGGCCAGGCGCGGGGATGTCAGGCTCTCTGGGAGGATGGAGCTGCTCTCCCATGCCAAGAGACTGGCCAAGTCAGGCAGTGGGCACACTGACCACGGCCCCTGCTGCTCCCCAAGGCACATGGCACCACCAGCCAGGCTGCGGCTCCTGAGTCTGTGCCTCTGACTTCTGCCGCAGTACTGACCAGTGCGAGGGCCAGGGCCAGTCCACTCACTACCCAAGGGCTCAGCCACAGGAGCAGTGTGGATTAGCAGAAGATCCTTGTCATTAGGTGAATTCTTATCCAGAAACCCAAAAAGTAAATCAACAGCAGGCAGTAAGTACTCTATTACCATGCACTTCGATGTAGATGTGCACGTGGCATCTTCCTAGGACTGTCCTAACAAAGCACACAGGCTGGGTGGCTTAAACAACAGAAATCTGTTGTCTCACGGTTCTGGAAGCAGGGTCCGGAGATCAAGGAGTCATGAGGGAAGACCTGCTCCAGGCTGCTCTCCCTGGTTTACAGACAGCCTTTTCTCCCTGTGTCTCACCCTCAGCCACCTTGCAAACCACCTTCCCTCTATGTGAGTCTGCCTGTGGCCAAACTTCCCCTTCGGGGCACCAGTCATATTGGATTAAGGCCCATCCTAATGACCTCATTTTAAATCATCACCTCTGTAAAGACTCTTTCTCCAAATTAGGTCACATTCTGAGGTACTGGGAGTTAGGACTTCGACATATCTTGTTTGGGGAGGACACAACTCAACCTGTAACAGTGTAATAATCTCTGTTTAAAAAAAGTCAGTAAGAACAGTGGGCCTGTTTTAAATAGCCATAGAAACTTGAACCTGAAAGTTTAGAAAGACAGCTCTAATCCGATTTCTACCTCAACATCCTTTTAGATATCCCGTATTTGGCTTTAGTTTCAGAGTATCAAGAAAATTCGGATTCTTGTGGCCATTTACACAAGGTATTTTTGAACAGTTCATGGTGTAAACTCAGGATTCTAGAATTCAACAGAGACGGCTGCTCCAGTCTGTGCCAAAACAAGCTACCCAGGGACATGCCCTTGAACACACTGCTGGTCTGGCAGGAAGCAAACCAGCGTGGAGGTTTTCATGGTAATTTTAAAAATGTTAAAATATATTCCAAATGGAATGTGGATCAAATATTTGTAAAGCCCATCAGGGGAGCCTGCAAACCCACAGGAATAGGTCAGCTGAGTTTCTTGCAACTCCAGCCTCCCATCCTCTACCATCTCACAGGACGCTCCAGGACCCAGACGCACCCCTGAGAAGCTTGCGAACTGCCAGGGTCTACTGGGTATGCTGACTCTCCCCTCTGTCTGCACCTCCTCCCCTGGTCAGAGCCAGAGAAGGACTTCCTACAAAGCAGCGCTGACACGTTTATCCCAATTTGTAGAGATAATCATCTTCCCCAGGAGCTTCAAGGAATGATTTGATAAAGCATCAGGAGCACAGGAGGTGCAATGGCACAAAAGACCCTGAACCTCTTCAATGACACAGGAAAGCAGCCTCCTTGCTAGAATACATAAGTGAATAAAAAACTACAGCCAAGACAGGGCAATGCCTTTGGCCAACCGCCTCATCTTCCCAGGGCGACCTGTATGCCAGTGGGGTGCAGGTCTATTTGAAGACCTTACTCTAGATCTAGAGAAGCCCCTGCAGAAATGTGGGGAGGGAGGTGGGAGATTTCAGACCATCCTGTGCAGCAACACACCTATCCTTCTGTGACTCGATCTTCTCCCCACCTGAAATCTCTGAACTCTCCCTCGATCAGCACCACAGGGCTCCATATTCACGCTCATTTGCCTAATAGCCCACAGACAAGAAATAGCACCACTTATTTGGCTCCCATTACAAGACATGCAGATGTTTCCCACGTTCACAACTACAAATGGTGCTGCAATGAAGAGCATGGGTGTTTTTAGAGTAGGCCACAGAATATGTGCATTTTGAATGTTAACAAACAATGCCAAACTGCCCCAAAAGCAGCAGCAGCAGCGTGATGATGGAGTGCTCCCACATCGCCTTATTTCTCACTTCTGACTTCAGGGCTGGAGATAGTTGTTTCATAATTTGCATTTTCTTGAATCCTAATTAGGCCAAACTTTTTTCATAAGTTTATGGCCTTTTGTGTTTGTTCTGAAAACTGTCTGACTGTACTTTCTGACCCTCTTTTACTTGGGGTATTTATCTTTTTCTCATTTATCTTTTTATTTATCTTATGCATTCTTTATGTGTTCTGGATGTTAATCCCTTCATCTGTTCTACACATGGTAAATACCATCTCACCATCCTATAGTCAGAATTCTCAAACGGGCTGTCAAAGCCTTCACACCGAGAAGCAGAAAGCTGGGTCTGCTGCTGCTGTTGTTGCTGAAAAAAACGAGGGAGGAGCAGTAAACACCTGGAAGCTGAAATGCCTCCTCCTTTTGTACACCTAAATACAATCTTTCTTAATAAACCCAGGGCTCTGAGAACAGTGGAGAATGTCCCTGTCTGCAAGGTGCGCCCCAGGAGGTAGTAACTGGAGCACCTGCCAAAGGCGGGTCTGGGAATGCAAAGGGGCTGGGAAGGGCTGAACTGAGCTTAACTTCTGAGGCCCTCCCCACACTCTCGCACAGAGATCTCCAGGGAGTCAGAGCCACTCTGACACAACCCTCCAGGACAGGACTCCCGGCCCCACACCTTGCAGCACCTTCTGGAATTGTGAGCCACCAAGCCCGCAGGAACTTCCCCCTGTGGCTTGAGGGTGAGGCAGGGACTGAGGGAGCAAAGATGGAGAAAAATCTAAGCAAATGAATGGGGTGGATTCACCATGAGCAAATCAAAGGGTAAATGGCTATTTCCAGGTGGCTGGGAAAATGGGAGCCAGCCTGGGTGTCAGTTATCACCAGGGGTCCTGGTGATAACAGTATGGAGGTTAGGTGGAGAGTACCTACAGGTAACCAAGTTAAGGCTGTCTGGGACCAGTTAACTAGGCCAGGAGAAATGAAGCAAAACAATAGAGTGTGGTAACTTAAAGCTGGGTGAAAAATATGTAGGGGTTTGCTGTACCAGTCTAATTTTGTGTATGTTGGAAGTTTTCTGTAACAAAAATATTAAGGAAAAACATCAAAAAATTTCTGGCAATCCAGAAACTAGACTAAGACTTTGGGATTTTCAGTCCCTTTAATGAAACCCTGTCTGGCCTCGAGGACACCTGGATCCCAGCCCTCCCTGGTCCCGTGACACCATTTCTGATGAAATAATAACTATTCTGAGTCTTTCTTCTACGAGAACGTGCTACACTCTACTGTGCATTCCACCGGCTTCAGCCACACACTGGTACCATTTAACATTTTTAATTCTTTATTTTGAAACAATTTCAAATTTACAAAGAAGTTGCAAGAATCGTGCATGGATTCCCCTTTGCTCTGTACCAAGACTCACTGATGTGTCACTGTGGCCCCAGTGCTTCATCCTCCTCTCCCATGCTACACACAGGCTTGTGTCCTGAGCTCTCTGGGAGGAGGGTGCCGAGGCCAAGCTTATCCCCCAACACTTCAGGGTGTGTATGTCCTGAGAGCAAGGACAGTCTCTCACACAGCTAACAAATGCAGGAAAGCCAATTTTGACAACACGTTTAAATAATTTATATCCACCTTCCAATTTCATTAACGGTTCCAGTAATTCCCATGACAGCATGTTTTTGCCCCCAGCACAGGGTTGGATCCAGAATCTGCACTGGGCTGCCTTGTCCCTGTCCTTTAGGCTGGACCCAGCCTGGCCTGTTTTGTCTTTCATGTCACTGGTAACTTGTACTATAGACCAAGTTGTTTCATAAAATGACCCTCCATTTGGGTTGCTGACTTTTGCTCACTTTCAGATTCTCATCCCCAACTGGAACGCAACCTAAGTGATGTGTGCTTCTCTAGGGACAGCGGCCACCTGCCTGAAGCTGTGCTATAAACCTGGATCACCCCAGCTAAGGTGAGGTCTCGTCTCTCCAGTCTATAGTTAGTAATTGTCCCCTTGAAAGTAAGGAATCTGTGGGAAAAACCTTTGAGACCATGAGCATTTCCTGCTCTCATCAAACATGCTCCCCTTTAATTAGATCCAGCACTCATTGATGATTCTTGCTTTATGGACGTGTTCTCTCTTCCCCATCCTTCCTATTTTTTTAATGTGTTATAGTGAGTTAATCACTGTCCCCAAAAAATTCATATCCACTCAGAACATCAGAATGTGACCTTATTTGGAAATAGTCTTTGCAGCAGTAATGAGTTAAGGACTTGGGATGAAATCACCCTGGATTTAGAGTGGCCCTAAATCCACTAGCTGGTATCCTTATAAGAAAAGGAGAAGACACACACGGTCGCAGGGAAGAAGATCGGGTGAAGATGGAGGTGGCGATCAGAGTGATGCGGCCACAAGCCAAGAACACCAAAAGCCACCAGGAACTGGAAGAAGTAAAAAAGAATCCTCCCCTAGAGGCTTGGGAGGGAGTGTGTGGCCCTGCCGACACCTTGATTTTAGACTTCCAGCTTCCAGAACTGGAGGAGAATCATTTTTGTGAAGTCATCCAGTTTGTGGCACTTCGTTATGGCAGCCCCAGGAAACTCATACATGTATTTACTTAGTCATGTACTTATGATCAATAGTGAATCGTGGATTCCTATTTTGTTCCACACATAATCCATGCTTGTCCTTACCTATGCTGACGCTTAAACAGTCCCTGATTTGGCCACTGGAGCTCCTTCGAGTTGGCTCCTGTGTACGTTTGACATGTCCCCACCATTTCTGAGTGCTCCCTCACTTTCTACAACAAGAACATGTTCCAGGCTCATCTTGTATTTTTCCCTGTCCCAATCCCATAATCAGTCACTTCTCCAAAGCTCTCTAGCTTCATTAATACATAACAGTATTTAGAAACCAAGATCTGAACACTAAGAGTGCTCACTCCTAATGAGGTGCTAGGAAATAACTGTTGTGTACAGAATGAAATGTTTTACAAATTCTGGGCTTGTCATTTTACCATGCTATGTACCATATGTATATAAATGAAATCATGAGTTATACTGATACCTCCAATTCCAACCCAGCCCATCCAGAGTCTTGCCCATCTTCCCTCATTCCATATTTGTATCTCCTTCCTTCCACAGTGAGAATCTGGCTCCAACACTGTCAGCAATACACTTCTCATTCACCCTATCTCACAATTCACACAAAATAGATTCAGAATTGATACACTCACACCACTATGAAAATCAAACCTACTAAGAAGAGTGCAAGATTTTCTTTCCTGTTATTGTTTTTGTTTATCCCTGTAGACTGAGAATACACAGTCAACACACTGAGTCCAACAATTACTTGAACTGGGCTTCTTTCCCTTGCCATGTGGTCATGTTATTCATTTGCAGTACAGTTGCATTTTGCTTACCTGCATTCAATTCTAGTTTCTCATGGTTATTTTTTTTATTTATTATTTTTTTTGAGACAGAGTTCCACTATGTTGCTGGAGCTAGAGTGCAGTGGCGTCATCATAGCTCACTGCAACCTCAAACTCCTGGGCTCAAGCGATTCTGCTGCCTCAGCCACCCGAGTAGTTGGGATTATAGGAGCATGCCACCACACCTGGTGAATTTTTCCATTTTTTATAGAGATAGGGTCCCGCTCTTGCTCAGGCTGGTCTCAAACTCCTGAGCTCAAGCAATCCTCCCACCTTGGCCTCTGAGAGTGCTGGGATTACAGGCATGTGCCATTGTGCCTAGCCTAGTTTCCCACCATCTTTAGTGATTTAATTTTATTTTTTGAACATGTAGAAAATTAAAATGTTCCAAAAGTCAGAACACACCAAGAAATCAGAAAAAGAATAAAAAGGATACTACCACAACATAATAAAAGCCACTATGAGAAGCCCACAGAAAAAAATCATACTTAATGATGAAAGACTGAAAGCTTTTCTCCTAAGATCAGAAACAAGTGGCCCACTTTTATCACTTCTATTCAACACAGTACAATCACGCATCACTTAACAGGAATACATTCTGAGAAATGCACAATTCACTGTTAAGCAATTTTGTCCTGCAAACATCACAGAGTGCTCATACACAAACCTAGATGGTATAGCCTACTGCATACCTAGCCTATATAGGATAGCCTATTGCTTTTAGGCTACAAACCTGTACAGCATGTTACTGTACTGAATACTACAGGCAGTTGTAACACAGTGGGAAGGATCTGTGTATCTATCACATCTAAACACAGAAAAGGTACAGCAAAAATATAATTTTATGGGACCACCATCATATATGCAGTTCATCATTTGAAATGTCATGTGGCCCATGACTGTATTGGAAGTTCTAGACTGAGCAACTAGGCAAGGAAAAAAATAATAATAAAGACATCAAAACAGGAAAAGAAGAAGTAAAATTATCTGTTTGCAGATGACATGACCTTATGTAGAGAGTAAGATCCATAAAAATGCTGTTTGAACTAATAAACAAATTCCACAAACCTGCAGGATAGAAAATCAACACACAAAAAGCAGTTGTATTTCTATGCACTAACAATAAGCAATCCAAAAAAGAACTTAAGAAAACAATTCCAATTATAATAGCATGGACAAAAAGAAAATACTCAGGAATAGATTTAATTAAGGAGGTAAAAGATTTGTACACTGAAAACTACAAAATATCACTGAAAGAAATTAAAGAAGATCTAAATAAATGGAAAGACATCCTCTATTTATGGACTGGAAGACTTAATACCATTGAGATGCTAATACCACTCAAAGCAATCTATAAATTCAATGCAATCCCTACCAAAATCTCAAAGATGTTTTTTTTGCAGAGCCATAACTGGCTACTTACACCTGAAATTAAGCCAGTGAGGTGGAGGAACTGAATTTTTAATTTCTTTTCATTTTAATTAATTTTAACTTAAATAGCTGCCTGTACCTAGTGGCTGCTATATTCCATGGCACAAGCCTACAATGAGGAGTTCAGGCCAAAATGTTTCTGCAGTTTAACTGCACATTGTGTTAACCACCCCTCCAGGAGGGTGTGGAAACCATTAGGCTGTGAGCATTTGGGACTGGGGGAACCCTCCCCCACTCAGCCGAAGACTTAACAGCAGCCACATTCTCCCCTGATAACATCTCCAAAGTGACAAAGTGCTCACTGAAGCTCATTCCAGAAACAATTAAAGACACACACACCACTTCCCAATGGAACTTAAGACTTTCTAGAGGACAAGCTACTAAGTCAAATTAGGCTAAATTTTTCTGTAATTATTTCCTTCCCTTTGACTTTTGTTTTTTTGGTTCTTTCAGAGATAGAACTTAAAAGAAAACACTCCCAGAAATCCCATAAATGGTGCAAACCACACCAACACAATTCCCTATTTTTGAAAAGCTTTATGAAAATTCCCAACATTGTTCAACAATTCCTTGGCCTCTCTGTTAATATGATTTTGAACAGATTACACCCCAGACATATTTTATGACAACTGCACATGCAAGCAGAGCTGTCCCGCCCTCATTTCCAACCTGGCAAGCTCCTCTACAAAACCAAATAAATACATGTTAGAAAAAGATGGCTGGTACAAAACCCCAGCCAGTTGCAGCATAATTAACGGGCCAGAGCTCCTCTTGTTGCTTAGATTTTTACTTCAAAACTCAAGAAGCCCACACTACCCACTGAAATCCTAACAGTGAAGCAGTGGTACCAAGTAACAGTGCAAACCCAGAGAGCCCAGAGGGGCACCCTGAAGCAATGTTTTCAACGCCAGTCCTTTCAGCCAGTCTTCTCATGAAACCCAGTCCTTTCAGCCCGTCTTCTCATGAAACTGCTATTGCCTTGCCGCTGGGGTACAACCAGTAAAAATCCACACCTAACCGGCAATGCTTCCTCTACAAAGCAAAGCACCCTAGTTTCTTTGTTTTAAATCCATTCATGCTTGGTATTCATGGGGTCCATTTGGCAGTCACTGCAGGGTTCCCAAAGAAGGAAATATCCTCATGACAACGTTCTTTACAAAGAACAGAGTCACAGTCAGTTCAGTGCAAGGAAGAGCCAGCCCTGAGGAGCCCCCAGTGAGGCACAGCAATGAAAACCCAAAGCTGAGCAGTGCAGCCCTTTGCCACAGGAAAACCACTAGATGCCGATGGGAGTGGGGGGGATGTCCCAGGAAATGGACCAGATAAACACCAAAAGGCCTCTATTGTCAACAAACATTTTTGAAGACAGTTACAAACCTCGGGTGGGGATAACACTTAGTAGTGCTCTTTCTTTTCCTTGAATACAACTTGTAATTACATAATTAGAACTCTCCAAGGGAAAAGACTTACAAAGGCACCCAAATTTCTAGCACTTCCTCAGACTGGCCAGGTCCTGCAGATTAGGGAGCCCAAGCCCTTCACACCCAGTTCCTATTTCAATGACAATGATAACTTTTCCCATCCTGGCCTCCCTTGGAATGCATTTTAAAGCAGAGCCAGTTTTCCAGCTGAAACCTTTCTAAAGAGGATTAATCTTCCCTACCTGTCAGATGAGCTGTTCTCACTCCTGCATTTCTATTCCACTGACTTCAGAAAAAGAGCTTCCAAAGAAAAGAGTGGTGTAAAATTCAGACTCTGCCAGACTTAAAAAGTCTCTGAGGTTAGATCCAGGCTAAACGTTTAAGGGGCAACAAGTGATTCCACAAACCACGCGAAGCATCTACAAGCACCAATTACAGCTGCACTTCTGATCAACAATAGAAAAATGATTTCATGATAAAAATGAAATGTCATTTCACATCGCCTCATAAATCTGCAGACCACTGTCACCAAAAACTACCTCTGGAAAATGCACATTTTAAACCCATGCTGCTTTCTGCACACAAATATTAAGCAGAATTCTTGTCAGTTTTCTAACTATGATTTGCTTTACTAATTAAAAGTTCTGCCTCACCTACCAGAGCCCCCAAGTGTCACATAGGGTCCATGATGTTCAGATTTTCAGGGTGACATTCTTTATCAAGTGGATGTGAGGATTAAGCTTGATCTCATAATTAAATACTGGAAAGTTTCAAATGTGTAGTTCTTTGCTTGGTACACAGCCATAATAAGAAAAATATGTTGCCTTACTACATATACACAAACTTTTCTTTTTCCACAAAGTCTTCTTATTCAAGATGTTTTCATTTATTTTCTTCTATATCACTATCATTATTTATTATGACCATCACTCCAGGGATCTGGCCCAGAAGTAAATACTACACTGACACAACGGGGGAGGGAGGACCCTCAGCTCCCTCCCTCCCAGCCAATCCTGCCTTGAGGGGTACACAGTCCCAGTCAGGTATTTGTCCTTACAGGGAACAGTCCTTCTATAAAAGAGTGGAGTAAATCCTTTTAGAATAACCTTTTGATGTTTTTACATAGTAAACTATTTCGCATATAAAACATACTCAAATTACCGAGACTCCTCTTCACAGCAGAAAATATTCCAAACACCCAAATCTCCTGTAATCATACAATTTTATTCATATTTTGAATATGTTATCATATTCTTTGATTTTCAGTTAGCAGTACAGAAGGAAGAGAATTATATTCTACTCCCTCCCCTATGAGAGTATTACTATTCAAAAATTGAAGAAAATGACCCCGGATTGCATTGCTTTGTTCATCACACCTTTCTTACTTTGGAAAAGATGGCAATGTTTAAACACTCCACCCAAAACGCAAGCAACTTTCCTGTTCTTGTTACAACCTTCACATAAGCATTGGGCCGCCGTCCTTTCTCATCACCCATCTCAAATCCCTCACCGCGGCGCCTCCTCACATGCAGGCAAGGTCGCCCTGGAGCCACGCGGTTTGCTGGCCTGAGTTTTTGCAGGGCAATTACCCGCAGGGTGGCCACCAGCAAAGGCGGAGCAACCACACGTCGAGGCAACGTGTAGAACCTCCCTCCTACCCCCACCCCCACCCCCATCCCCCACCCCAGGCAAAGGGACCTCCAGACTCTCTTAAGGCGGAGGGAGATTCTTGGGGCGTGCAGAAAGAGACAGAGAAGTCGTTAGTGATGAACACTTAAAATGTAGTTTACTTATTTCATCGTGCACTTTGAGCAGTTTATGCTTTAACGAAGAGCGATGTAAATGCAAACTTTCTTCCCAAATCAAGTAATAAGAACTGTCTGACGTAATCAGCATCTGCTTAAACCAAAACGTCCCCCACAAACGGCCGTTCAGCATTTCTGACTCACGCCTACCAGGCCGGCTAGGTCTGCAGGCCTGGACGCCTGGAGCGCGCAGGACGCGGGTAGCTGAGCGTCCCTCCTGCCTGCGTCTGTCCAGACTCTCACTTGCCTGCAGGAATGCAGGGGAGGGGATACTGAAGCCCCATTACGTGTAAGGAGCGTCTCACATGCTTTTCTGGGACTTGGGGCGAACCTCCTCGGTCTCCAACGCCCCAGGGCCCGGAGGCCCCAGCCGCAGTCTCCCACGCTGCAGGGTGCCCGAATCCAGCCGCGGGCGCGCCGTCTCCCCTAGGCATCCGTGGCACGTCCCCCCAGCGTTCCCTCTGCACCTCCCCGCAGTTCCTCTGCGCTCCGGGTCTAGGCGGCCGAGCCCGCGCAGGGTTCCCCGGGGACAGTGGGTGCCCCTCGAGGAAAAGCCCCCTGAAAGCCAGGCCCCGCCCCTCCCGCCGCACACCTCCTACAAGTCCTGGGCTCCCGGCGTGTGCCGGAAAGCGGACGGGCCCCTGCCGCCCAAGGACCCGGATCCCAGTCTCGGGAAACACCGCTTACGCCACCCCAGGGCGGTGGGGAATAGGGGAGGCTTAGGGGCAAATGGGACAGAGAACTGACGGGGCTAACAAAAGGGACGCCGGAGAGCCCGTCTCAATCAACAGGCCCTGTGGCATGCGGGGTAGTCAGGACCCGGGACTGTGGGCGAGCGCGAAGGCGGCTCCCGCCGGGCATCAACCCGCCCTGGGTTGTGGGGCCTCCGGGACAGACCCGGGTACGGGGGCCATGTGCCCTACGCGGGTAACCTCGGGGAGCAAGACCGAGTCCCGGCGCCGAGACCCACGGGGTACGTCTGCCGACACAGTTCCGGGGCCCCGGCGCGCACTCACTCGCTTCCTCAGGACCCTCGGAAAGCCCTGGCAAGAGGCTCCCCGCCGCCCGCCGCCGCCCGCCGCCCTCGGCCTCTGGAAACACTTCGGCGTCCACAGAGCGCGGCTTATTGGAACCAGCCCCGGCGGCCCGGGCGCGGGCCAGGGCACCGGGCCGAGGCTGGCGCCGAGGTGGTGCGGACGGCCCTGAAGGCGCCCCTCGCTCAGAAGCACGGGCGCCGGCGCGGCGGCCGGGAGCAAAGTGGCAGGGAAGGGCCGGCCGCGCTAGCCCCGAACCCACCGCCGTCGCACGGGGCAGCAAGTCGGGTCCTACCTGAGGTCCGGGGCACTGAGAGCAGGAGCGTGGCGGCCACCCAGACGGCTGGGGAGCACAGTGGTGCCCGCCGCGGTAGCGTCGAGCCCTGGGCCATGCCGGGGGCCGGAGGGCCGCCACCCTCCGCCTGCCAAGCTCGGCCTTCGAGTTTCGGGCTGGGTCGCGGAGCTGGGCGCCACCACCCCTTTCTGCCGTGCGACAGCTCCTCTTTCTCCACGGCGCGTCGCAAGTTGGTCCCCTTCCAGGATCTCGCCGTCCTCCTCTGCGGCCTGGATGCGCCGCCCGGCCCTGGCTGCGGCGCGAGCTGGCTGGGGAGGTCCTGGGCGCGGGCGCTGGCGTCCCGCCGGCCGCCGGGACGAGCGCAGGGGGCGGACCGCGGGCGGGCGTGCTGGAGGCAGGGTCCCCAGCTCGCCCGCCCCGATGAGCAGAGCGAGGCCGGCGCCGGCGCCCCCTACCGGGGGGACGCGCGGGAGACAGGCGGGGCGCGCAGGAAGCAGGGAGCCGGGGCCGCCAGTGGGTCTCCGACTGTCCTCCCGCGTCCACCCTCAGGCCTGCGCCTCGGGACGCTAAAACACAAAGGTGGTGCCTTGGAGGCGTCCAGCCTGGTCTCACTGGGGTTGCCCACGCAGCAGTTGCCCCCCAACTTTGCGGGGGCGGGACACCCGGGGGCCTGGGTCACAAATCAGTAACTCCTGGCGACCTTCCCTTAGCAAGTCAGAGAGCCACCTAGTCCTAGAGACCAGCGGCGAGGGAGGAAGAGAAGAAGCGATGGCTCAAGCAAAGGAAATGTTCAAGAAAAGAAACAGGTCGCTTCAATGAAGGGCCAGGGCCCTCCTAGGCCAGTGGGGACAACCGCGTCCCTCCAAAATGCTCAGAAGCTGCTGGGACTGGAGCTGTGTGGAGGGACCCCTCAGGAGCACGATGCTATCTGAAGCCACCTCTGCTTTTGTTTTACTGTTAAAGGCAAATTGTGTAATTTTACCCATTAAAGACAGAACACTATTTGTTCTCTGCAGAGCCCCAGAACATGCAGAAGTAATTTGCTTCACTTGTAAAAGACATTTTGAACACAACTCAAATAGCATATTTTCTTTGCTTATTCTTGGTTTTGCTTAGAGCACATGCAAAGGTCTGGATCTGTAAGACCCCACCCTCTTGTTTGTAACTGAGGAATTTTCTTTGTTTTTTCTCCCTCAGAGAAAGGATTTGGATTCTGCAGCATCTCAGTTGTTTGTGAGGTTTATCTTTCAACTGATTATCAAGCACCTTGTTTGGTGTTTTTGCTGGAGCACCATTCTCTTAATTGGAGTGAATTAGGGAGAGCCCTGTCCTTGGGTGCCAGACCTGGAGGCCTCTGAGCCTGTGCCCTACAATTGCCTCCACCCACTTCAGGCAGGAAATAAAAGTTCTCTTGGATAGTCTACAGACAAATGGTTGAGCCAGCCCTGGCCCATTATCCCTGTTAAAATTATTTAGGCCTGCTACTGTCTCTGTCCAGTTTGGGGAACATCTCACACAGTTCTCCTTCCTAACACATGTTGGAAGGACTATGACTGTGGCTGGCCGGGGGCTGGTGGAAACACCGGAGAAGATCCCACCCCTCCTGGACTGGATGATAATATCATCATCAAACTTCCAGGACCCCAAGCCCCAGGCTCGGGCCATCCTTCTGCCCAGCTGGTGCTCGTGTGAATTGGGGGCTGCTCTCCCCAAGGTTTTTTGAGGACTGCCAGGTGTTTTATCTTTGGGTTTTTCCTCCTTTTACCTTCCCTTGGGGGCCCTTAAATATGCCTTTAAAGTAAGGTTATAAGAGTTAGTCTTGAAGCTCTTAGTTCCTTCTGGACCTAGGGAAAATCAGACAAGGGCTGCAGAGAAGGGTCCTATGAGCCCTACCCTGGAAAATCGGTCACTCGGCAAGGCCTTGTCCTGTCCCTGGTGCTGTGCATCTCAGAGAAAGTGGTCCCAGCACATTTGCTTTTCACTTCACATGGCTTGAGGTTGTATGTAGTTCCAGGACCATTTCATCAGCAGCTTTGCCATTGATTCTTGTGTGACTTTCATAAAAATGACGTAATCGTGCTTCAGCCCCTCATCTGTATGCTATTTTCACACAACTGGGGCCCATAAACCTGACTCAAGTTTTAAACAGCAACATATATTTTTGCTGACAGTTTCTTGGGTGGGGTCAGAAATGTGAGTTATATCACACATGATTCCTTAAACCCTTTTAAAGCTTATCTTTTTGGTATTTGTTTTTCCCCAAAATTTCCCTGTCAATAATTCCTTCCTGCATGCCCCTACCTCTCTCCCACTCCCACTTCCTCCACTTCCTACAGGTACAAAACTGAAGGATAAACACAATAAGTTAAATTGGATGGGTCAAAATAAAGCTTTCTCAGTGGGTAGCAGAATATGGCTTAGATCCAAGGCCAAATTGGAACTACATACTCCTTCCCAACTACGTTAGTTATCAATTGCTGCATAACAGAGCACCCTCAAATTCAACAGCTAAAAACAGTAAACATTTATTATTTCTGTGGGCCAAGAGTTCAGGAGAGGCTTAGCTAGACGGTATTGGCTCAGGGTCTCCTAGGAGGTTGCAGTCAAATGTCAACCAGGGCTTCCATCACCTGAAGGCTTGACAGGGACTGGAGGACTCTCACAAGGCAGATTACTCACATGCGTGATAATGTGCTGGGTATGGGCAGGAAGCCACAGTTTCTAGCCACGTGGTCTTCTTGAGCATCCTCACAATATGGCTGCTAGCTTCCACCAAAAGAAAGCCAGGTAGAAACCACATGTCTTTACAACGTAGCCTTGGAAGTCACACACCATCATTTCTGCAGGATCTAGTTGGTTACACAGGTGGGCGCTCTTCATTGTAGGAGGGAACTAGACAGAGGTGTGTGTACCAGGAGATAGGAATCACTAGAGGCTGACTACCCAACCACCTACCTGGGAGACAACCATGCTGATCCTCAGGATTGGCACAAGCAAGAGGGAGAGAAAATGAGCATGGTTTATACTAGCAAGAGTCACAGGAAGAAGCCAGGCACCCCTTACAGGCTGTAAGAGGCCAGGCAGATATCTGGGGAAGAACGTTCTAGGTGGAGTTAAGAGCCAGGGTGAAGGCTTCAAGGCCAGAGGCATCCCAGGATATCTGAGAAACAGCCCTGAGACCTGGGTAGTTACAGTGGTGTGTGGTTTAATTGGCATTTTCCTGATGAGTAATCATGTTGTATATCTTCTCTCATGTTTTTGGCCATTTGTATACCTTATTTTGTGAAATATCTATTCAAATTTTTACTGATTTTTTTCATTGGTTTGGATGTCTTCTTGTTTTTGAGTTTTAAGAGTTCTGCAAGAATATGGAGCATTTGATGCCTACCAAACTGTATGGCATTCATGGAGAAAGTAGACAAGTGCAGTTCAGGACCTTTTTGCCCATCTGTCCTGTAGGAAATTCGTGCAGACCCTGCAGTGGGATTTTTACTTGTTCTTTACCTTTTCGGTTAGGAAAATCCCCAGCTGAATCGTACCCTTCTGCCCTACTAGCAGCAAGCTCTGCAAAAATCCAAGCGCAAACAAGTAAATAGCCAAACTTGTCAAACAAGATGGCTCCATTTCCTCATTCCACACTTCTTGCCAGTGTGGCCCTCGTGCATCCACATAAACAGCTTGCTGTGGTCAGTGAGGACCCCAGACTAGCGAACGCAAGGGATATTGTTCTCTCACTTAGCCTCTGCAGCATTTCGTCCTACAGCATTCCCTCCTCAAACACATTTTCCCTTGGCATGTATGACATCAAGTGCTCCTGGTTTTACTTCCATTTCTTCATGTTCCTCCTTGTTTTTCCTCTCTACCCAGGCTATTCCACTTGGCAATTACGCTGGGTTTGGTCCTCAGCCATCGCCTTGTCTCCACACTCTCTCAGCGGGAAGTCTCTTCCAAGCTCACTGCTTCCGCGGCCACCACCTGCAACCCCTCGGTGTGTGCCTCCGACCGGGCAGCTCCCCAGCCCGCCAGACCCGTATTTTCAACTGTCTCCTTGGCATTTCCACGTGGCTGACCCGATGGCACCTCAAACTCGAGTTATCCAGATCACGAACTCACCCCAAATCCTGCCTCAGACCTCGTCTTTTTCCTGCGTTCCCTCATGCATTCGAGGGCCGGTCGTCCGTGTAGTCCCGCAGGACAGACACCGACCCCTTCTTAGCCCCTGCCTCTCCCGCGTCCAGCGCGTCCCCAAGGCCTCTTGGTTCTACCGCCTGCTGCCCTCTGTCTCCGCCACCACCGCCCCAGCCCAGGGTACTTTCACCTTCTGCATGGACAAGAGCCCCCCGAACTGCTCTCCCCATCGGGACCTTCCACCAGCTCCACTCTTCCCTTCATACGGATACGGGAAGATCTTTTCAAATCCAGCGCTCTGGGTTAGATGCCTCTGCCAAACGGCTCGCTGCCGTTGCTGGAGGAAAGCCTGACGTCTGCAACATATACCTGAGGATCGGACGCCCACCTTCCCGTCCAGCCTCGCTCCGTCTACTGTGTTCTTGCTTTCTGCTTTTATTTCCCCAAAAGCACGAAAGGCATTGAGCTACCTTCCACCACCGGCCTTTTTGCAAGTGGTTGTTTCTTCCTGCAGAATGCTTTCCCTCGCTTCCTTCACTCCAGGCACTTTGACTCATCCCTTTGGATGTTGCTTTCCCTGGGTGTCTTCCCTGCCGTCCTCACCCCGCAGCAGCCCGGGCTCCGTCACAGTTACACGCGTACCTGAGCTCTACGAGCTCACTTGAGGGGGTCTGTTTTCCCTACTGACCTGAAGTTCCGCAAGGCATCCCCAACAAGGCCTGAGCGGTGCCAGCAGCGTATTTGTGGCTAAAAGAAAGGGAGGGAGGGTGGAAGGCAGAAAAAGCTGATGTGTTGAAATCTGATTTAAAATAAATGCTTCGTTTCCTAGTCTGCTGCCTTTCTGTAATCACAGCAAATCTTTATCAAATAATGCAGGCTGTTTCCCACTTGACTGAATAACCTTTTTGTAGGTTCATCATCAAATTACACATGCATCCAGAACCACAGTGTTTTTGTAAAGCATATTTTCTCTTGAGCCATTTATTCCTACATACAGCGATTTCAGCTGCCTAGGCTTTCTTGTCTCCAAAAATTCAGATTCAGGAATAATAAAACAGGATTCCAGTTTTCACCAATAGCTCACAAAGCTTGGGTGCAATAGTCATTATAAAAAGAAAACTTTATTTCAAATTTCGAATTTTCTTGTTAAGAAATGGTGGCAGCAGAGGAGGCTGGCAGGAAATTGTACTTCTCTTTGTAGTTCCTCAGTCATTTGGTAGGAAGGTGACCCCACCCAGCAGGTAGTATCTAAGGGAAGCCCACTGCTAGTTGAAGCTCTAGTCTTAATCTCCTTAAGTATGTTGAGAGGTTTTTTTTCCTTCCCTGACACCAAATGTGTGATGTCTTTGCCAACACCAATTCTCTGATTCTCCAAAAACCAACTGGGTGTTCCACAATTTAATTTTATTCTCACACTAACTACCCAAGGTGAGGAGCAGACTCAACAGGTTTAAGGGCTCAGTCCCACAAGATTGCCCCCACTTTGAATGCCATTGCAAGTATTTCATTCCCAGGTTACCTGCATCTCCGACTTTCTGCAAATTCTGGGGTTCCTACAACCTTTGCCTCGATTCAATTATTTGCTAGAACAATTAGCAGAATTCAGGAGCACACCTTACTTATGATTACATTTATTAAAAAGGATACAACTCAGGAACAGCCAAATAGGAAAGATGCATGGGGCAAGTTTTGGAGTTAAGAGGCATGGAGCTTCCATGCCCTCTCCACGCCACCCTCCCTGCACCTTGATGAGTTTGCCAGTTTGGAAGCTCTTCAAACACCATAGTTTAGGGGTTTTATGAAGGTTTCATCATATAGGTACAAATGATTAAATCATTGGCAATTGGTGATTGAACTCAATTTCCATCTCCTCTCCCCTCCACAGAGATCATGGAGTGGGGATGAAAGTTCCAACCCTGTAGCCAAGGTTTGGTCTTTCTGGAGACCAGACCCTAACCTGAAGCCATCTAGATGCCCCCAGCCACCAGCCATCTTATTAGCATAAACTCAGGTTCGTTCTAAAAGGGCTCGTTATCAACACTCTATGACTCAGGAACTTCCAAAAGTTTTAGGGCTCTGAGCCAAGTGGGCACAAAGACCAGTTATATATTTCCCATCATACCACACATGTGGTCAGAAGGTTTCTCCTAATAGTGTAGTTATAAGTAAAAATAAACAATAAAACCAAGATGTATTTATATCACCATGGTTACTACTATAGGATTGTTGGATTAAAATATTAACGTCACTAAAACTTTAGGTCAACAAGATTTCATGCCAATAATATCTTCTAAAATTCCCTTTTAAAATATGGCCGGGCGCAGTGGCTCACGCCTATAATCCTAACACTATGGGAGGCTGAGGTGGGTGGATCGCTTGAGGTCAGGAGTTCAAGACCAGCCTGAGCAAGAACGAGACCTCGTCTCTACTAAAAATAGAAAGAAATTATCTGGCCAACTAAAAATATATATAGAAAAAATTAGCTGGGCATGGTGGCACATGCCTGTAGTCCCAGTTATTTGGGAGGCTGAGGCAGTAGGATCGCTTAAGCCCAGGAGTTTGAGGTTGCTGTGAGCTAGTCTGACGCCACGGCACTCACTCTAGCCCAGGCAACAAAGTGAGACTCTGTCTCAAAAAAAAAAAAAATAATAATAATAATAGTAATTTATTTTTCAGTCTCAAAAGCACATGTTAAATCTCTATTCACTATGGATTAACAATCACCAGTTTTATTAGACAATGCTTAGACATTCAGCTGCTCTCTTAATAACACAATCTCTGAAATATATAGAAAATTATGGCTCCACTAGTGAAAGCTACTGGAAGCCTGGGACCTACAGTGAGTTGTCTTGTATCCACTCCACTGGTTTTAATATGTTTTATGGAAACCCAATACCTGTGAATGTGACCTTTTTTGCAAATAGTCTTTGCAGATGCAGTCAAGTTAGGACAAGGTCACTAGAGTGAGCCCTAATCTAATTTGACTGGTTTCTTTATAAAATGGGGAGATTTGGAGGGTGAGACAGACGTAGAGAGGGAGAAAGCACAGATAGGGAGAGCACCGTGTGGAGATTGGAGTTGTAGTGCCATAAGCCAAGGAACCACCAGAAGCTGGAGGAGAGGCCTGGAACAGGTCCTTCCCTAGCACTTTCAGAGGGAACAGGACCTTGCCAACAACTTCCAGAACTGTGAAACAATAGATTTCTGCTGTATCAACCATGCAGTTTTGTGGTACTGTATTATGCTGCACTAAGAAACTAATACAAAGTAATGGATGTACACAGACCAGCAGTAGCCCTTTCAAACTACTACTTTTATAAAATTATCAAACATAAAAATTTGTCTAACATAAAATTATCTCAACCAGACTACATACACACACACACACACACACACACACACACACACACTAGGAAAGAAGGTCAAGGTTCCCTCATCTCCAGGAACATGTAATGGTCCATTTATCGCCTGGTAGACATGGGTGCTCTCACCCTCTGGGGTGGCCTAGGCCATACCTAAACAGAATCCACTCTGAGAACATTCATCAGAATGACACTTGGAGCATTCATTAAAAAATGGGATCTTCAAACTTTAGGCAAGTGAAGCAAGAACAGGTAGCCTTTCAGAGGGAGTGGGAGTCTTCATATTTAGCAAACTTGGGTGTGCTGGCACGAGTTGTGATTGGTGTACATGCTTGCTCTGTGACACCTCTCATAAGGTTTCTTGAGTCTTACAAACATGCAAATGAGGCCATCCTAATACTTTGATGTGAATATAATGTGATGATTCTCTTTGGGACTTCTCTTTGGAAATGTCAGGTGATGGAGTGTTATGGTTAGACAGAGACTTAGGTTTATAATTCCCATCACAGAACAGAAGGTCCTTGGCAGCGTTATTACACAATGTTGCCTCTCTCATAACCCCATAAAGAAGTGTGCTCAGGCTGCATGCAACTTCCCTCTGTTTTTATTGGAGCTTTGGCAGGGTGTACATGATGCCCACCTAAGCTTGTGACAATAGGGTTGTCATGGACATGGGAATGGCTTTGCCAGGGCAGGTATATAAGTACCTTGAAGTTGTCAGCTGCAGGGAGTTGCATACCAATGATGGTAGCAGCTGCAAACCACTGGAAGGCTGAAATACTGAGCAGCCCCAGGAGGGAAATTGGAAAAGAAGAGCAGGGGAAACCCAGAGGACAAGCCTGTTTGTCTCATCTCCAACAGGAAAGTCAACACAAGTGGCCATAAATATATGAACAACAAATACTTAATTTGACTAGTAACCAGAGAAATGCAAAATGAAATGAAACTCCTTTTTTGGTCGGGCGCGGTGGCTCACACCTGTACTCCTAGCACTCTGAGAGGCCAAGGTGGAAGGATCACTTGAGCCCAGGAGTTTGAGTTGCAGTGAGCTATGATGATGCCACTGCACTCTACCCAGGGTGACAGAGTGAGATTCTGTCTCAAAAAAAATGTAAACTGAACCACCTCTTCACTTCCCCCCTTCATATTAAAAAGAAAGGGAAGCAAATCACTAAGTCCAGCCAACACTCCAGAGGAGGGAAATGAGGCTCCATCTCTGAAAGGGAGGGGTCTCAAAAAAATTAAAGAAAAAAAAAGAAACTCCTTATTTTCTTTTATGAGTTGGGGTCTTGCTGTTACCCAAGCTGGTTTCCAACTCCTTAGCTCAAGCAATTCTCCTGCCTCAGCCTCCCAAGTAGCTGGGACTACAGGCATGTGCCACTACACCAGGCTAGAAATCCCATTTTTGAACTGACAGGCATTTTAAGGGAAATTGATACTCCTGATCATTGTGGGTGGGGATATAAAGTGATACACAGCCATTTTGGAGTTTAACTCATAAAATTTATTAAGACTTGATGTGCCTACACAGTGATCTAGCCATTTAGTTCTCTGTATATCCAGAGTATAAGGAGGGAAGTAGTGTGGATGTTTATGGCAAGATTTCACTTATCTAATGCCACATAGTAAACCCAAACCCTTGTTAGCTTGAAACAATTCATGACTATCCCTCAAGATTCTGTGGGTTGACTGAGCTCAGCTGGATGGTTCTTCTACTAAATTACAGTACTCAACTGCATTAAAACAGCCAAGATGGGTTCTTGACTCACATATCTGGCACCCTAGTGCTCCTCCATGTGGTCTTTGTCTCCAGAGGAAGTGTGAGACATCTCCTTCTCTAAGGCCTCTGTATGTGGCCTCTTTCTTAAGAAGGGTATTGAACTTCTTACATGGTGCTGGCTCCCAAGACCACAAAAGTGAAAGCTGCCAGAATTTTTTAGGCTTAGGCCTGGAACTGTTACAACCCCAAATTCACCTGCATTTCATTGGTTAAAGTGAGTCACAGCATCAGCCCAGATTCCGTGTGGAAGGGAACTACATAGGACTTGAAAACATGGAGTTGTACTTTACTGGGAGCCATCTTTGGACACTAGCTACTATATATAGTATTGTTTTTCATAACAAAAAATTAGAAGTCACCTAAATATCTATCAATTGGTGACTGGGGGCAGTGGCTCATGCCTGTAATCCCAGAAATTTGGGAGGCTGAGTAGGGAGGATTGCTTGAGGAAAGGAGTTCCAGACCAGACAGAGCAAAAGGAAGACCTCATCTCTACAAAAAACAGAAAAATTAGCCATGTGTTATGGTGCACACCTGTAGTTCCAGCTACGCAGGAGGCTGAGGCAAGAGGGTAGCTTGAGCCCAGGAGTCTGAGGTTGCAGTGAACTATGATGACAGAGTGACAGAGCAAGATCCTGTCTCAAAAAAAAAAAAAAAAAAAACTCTATCAATAGGGCAATGTCTGGATGAACTATTTATATATACACACATACATATGTATATACACTATGATACAAACAGATGTACAGCAGTGTAAAAGGGTGAGATAGATCCATATATACTGACACAGATAGATTTCCAAGACATATTTTTAAGTAAAAAATAAAAAAAAAAAGCAAGTTATAGAGCAATGAAACCATGACAGGATATTTTGCAAAATAATAAAAAAACATTAATCCCATGTTCATGCTCAACTTGTATAGTATAATTGCATAGAATAAGGACTTTAAAGATCAAATTTAAGCTGTTAACCATGTCTGCCTATGGGGAATAGGAAATGAAGTTGGGCTAAAGGGCAAGGGCAAGTAAAATCCATCATTCCAAGTTTTTTCCTTATTTTTCTTATATTTATGTCTACTCTCAATTCACAAGAAGCAGAAAGCACAAAATTGAGCACAGATATGGTATGTGGAATGTTAAGGTCCTGTTTTCCCTGAATTCTTCAATATTCCCCACAGAAGAACAATACCAGCTGAGATCTCACCCAAACCTTTGCCTGGTCCCCCTCAAGCACAAGACAAGAAAATCTCTGTTCCTCCACTCTAGGGCCAGGAATTTCTGAAAAGAAACTTCATAAATTGGCTTTGCTTTAACTGATGAAACTAACATGAGATCAAATTGAAATGTGATTTTCAAGTTTATAAAAAAATTAACCATTTTCCATTGATAAACACTGTAAATTGCACAAGCTCAGATTTGCACATACACTGGCAGAAGACACAGTGTGTGACACTGTGCTGTTTATATGGAGGCTAAGACAGGGACTGTAACATACGTTATCCACAACAGAGCTGGAGGGCTGTGCTGTTAGAGCGCTTAACAGCAAAATCCTTAAAATTTACCTGGGTTCAAATGTGACTCCTCTATTCATATGCCCTTGTGTTTTTGTCAGGATTAGTTGTGTACTTGGCATATAATAACTCTTAGGAAAAAATCCTAATCTATTATTAGGTCGAAGATATTTAAATCCATGTTACTCAAAGTAGGTGGTCTACGAACACTTTACCAGGTCTGTGATAAGACGTGAAGCTTGTGCTAAAATGTAAATCAATGCCCAGCTTTCTTCATCAAGAAAGTCTTGCTGTAAAAATTTACTAGCTGAATTGAACAGTGGTCTCAGGGGCACAGTTGACTGGAATTCCAGCACAAACTCCAAATCTTGCAGCACACTTGCACAAAGACCAAACTTTGAGGAGCACTGATTCAAATCTTCTTTGTTTTGACTTAGTTTTTGCCCACTTGATTTATCAGCGTCTAAAAAACACTGTTGAAAAATTCCCACTGTAATAGTGATTTTGTAAATTTGTCCCTATAATCATGTCAGGTTTTGCTTTTTGCATTTCTCAGTGATGTTGTTAGGTACATATAAGTTTGTGATATTTCTATCTAGTTAGACTATATAGTTGGTTTGGCACTATGTGTGATAAACACTGATGATGGTAACTTACCTCACATATAAGTCAGTCTCCTCTTATTTCTTAGCAAAAATACCCAATTTTGGTTGGATTAGAAATGTACTCAGCTAAAAATTTATAATTTCTCGTTTGTCTTATATATAGGAGTGGCCACATGTATATCATGGCATTTCCTTACTCTTCTTCCTGTCTGGCATGCAGGAGCAAAGCTAGACGTAAAGCAGTCGTTTTAGGACCACAGGAAAGCCATGAGGATGACAGAACACAGAGAAAGAAGAAGACTGGGAGATTGCTGGCAGCATGACCTGCCTGGCAATGGACTATCGATATTATTAAAATAAATTATTTTTGTTGAAATCATCATTGTTGGGTTTTGTTACAGCCACATGAAATCCTAGTTGATATTGTATAAAACAAGCCAAGTGTCTATTTTTATGCTCTATACCTTAAATTATATCCTATAAATATTACTGTTCCATCTTTGTTTTTATAGTACAATATTTGCCTTGTCCATTTATTTTCAACCTTTCAGTTTTGCTTTAAGTGTCCTTTTGGTGTCCCCCCCATATTTAATGTGTGTCTGTCATGCACCATATTGTTATATTTTTAACATCCAATCCAACTGTCTCCACTTCTTTGTAGATAAAATTGATCTGTTAATAGGTATTTTTATATATCTGAAATTATTTTTAACAATTTATTTTAAGCATCCAATTTATTATGTTCTGTATTATGTTCTTTAGTTCTATTTCCCCCTTTTTATTCCTTGTTGAGTTAAAAATATTTTTTACTGCCTTCACTTGTTTGAAAATTATCCATTATATTTATATTTTTTATTGATTATCCTTAAAAAATATACATGCTTAAATGTAAGCCTGAGGTTACCAAGTAGTCTTTTCTTCTGATTAAGACTAGAAATTCACTATATTTTAACTCTTCTCTGAGCTACTCCATCCCAGATGGTATTGTCTGGTATTTTATTTCTAGCTTTTGGGAAAAAAATATTTTGTCTTTTTATTAGTTTAACAATCAGTACTTAAGATGTTTTTGAATTTTATTTTTAAATTACCATACAGTAAGAGAGACTTTTATTATTTTGAAGTACATTTCTATGGATTTTAACACATGCGTAGATTCCTGCGATCATCATTCCAGTCAGGATTCAGAACAGTCCCATCACCTTGGAAACTCCCTGTGCTGCCCCTTCCAGGTCAGACACCCTCCTACCTTCAATCCCTGGCAAGCTCTGATCCTCCACCTATATAGTGTGCCTTGCTGAAAATGTCATATAAATGGAATCATACATTTCTGAGTGAAGAAATGGCTTCTTTCACTCAGCACAATGCCTTTGAGATCCATCCCAGTTGTGACCATACTAATAGTGCCTTTTCTTTTATCACTGAAGAGTATTCCACTCTATGGAGGTACCACAGTTTGTTTATTCATTAACCTGTTGAAAGATGTTTGGGTTGTTTCCCATGTTTGAAGATTATGAATGGAGTTGCTATGAGTATTTGTGTACAGGTTTGTTTAGGAACATAAGTCTTTGATTTACTTGGGTAAATGCCTGGCACTGGGATCACTGAGCCATATGATAAGTTTATGTACAATTTTGTAAGAAGTAGCCAAACTGTTTTCCTGAGTGGCTGCGCCATTCTGCGTTTCCACCGGCAATGCAGGAGAGATCCAGTTGCTCCATGTTCTCATCACTACTGGATATGTTAGTATTTTTTATTTTATCCACTCAAATAGGTGTGTGGTGGCATCTCATTGTGGTTCTAATCTGTATTTCTCTAACATCTAATAATGCTGAACATCTTTGCATGTGTTTATGTGTGCCAACCTCATATGCTCTTTGGTGAAGTGTCTGTTCAAGTCCTTTGCCCATTTCTTTAACTGGTTTGTTAAAAATCAATTACTTGGTAAGGAATTATTAAGATTTACGGGCATATTTGCTTACTTTCTTGGCTTCACACCACTCTTGACTCTCATTTCTCTTCTTCCTCCTAAAGTATATTCTTGGTAGGCCTTTTTGGGAGGATCTAACAATCTAACAACAAACATATCTTCCTTTTCTCCTTATTTTACATGATGGTCTCATTAGATATGGAATTTGAGGTTCATAATCACATGCCCTAATCACTATGAATATGTGATTCCATTGTTCACTGGCAATTTCGCTGATGAGAAATTGGTGTAAATCTGATGGCCATTCTTTCGTAGGCAACTTGTCATTTCTCTCTGATAGATTTTAGGATTTTCTCTTTACCCCTGAGATTTTACAGTTTTGTTATAATGTTTCCTAATATAAATTTATTTTTATTTATTCTCCTGGAGGCGTGGTAGGCCTTTTCAGTCTAAGATTGGGCAACAGAACAGAGCAAGACCCTGTCTCTTAAAAAAAAAAAATCAAGAATTAAGACAGGAGCAAGTGACAGTAAGCCAGGAGTTAAAATCTTCAAGGATTAGGTGAGGAGGAGGTGATCTGGAACTTAAGAAGTAACTGTAGCAAGGAGGGATAGCAGATAGAAGAGACTTATGGCTTGAGACTCAAGGGTGGAGTTTTTAGACGGGGAAAGATCTGGAAGCAGCAATGAAAGGGAAGGAGGACAGACACCTCTAGGCCCAGGGAGGGGTAGCAGGGTTTGAGAGGAAGAATAGCCACTCTGGCTGCAAGGGGAGGAGTCCTGGTTAAATCCACTGTCAGCCTTCTCTCCGTGCAGGTACATTGTGCCACAGCAGGCTGGAAATCGCCCAGCCTTGCTGTTGGTCTCATTTTAAGTAACTAACCACTGACTCAACTGGGCCCATAGTACTAGCCAGAAACCCCACAGTTTTCCCCTATTGACTTGCTCTCTACCCTTTCTCCACAAGCCCCCTACACGGATTCTGCCTCCCCACTCTTAGCTGCAACCTGCCTCTTACTTCACTGAGAAAAATATGTGTCCAGCACTTTCCCAGTGCGGCTGTTTCCCTCTTCTTAAGATGAGTGTGCTGTCCTCGCACCTAACCAAGGCAGAAGTCACTGAAGCTCAGCTGCTCTCACCCGCTCAAGATCGTTGACACGATTGTCCCCTTGCTATCTCCTGCAACTTCAATTTGCAATTTTTTTTATTAATCTGATCATCAATCAAATGTGTTGTTATGTCTTCCCTGTTAAAAAAGTCTTCTTTGACCCCACACCCATGTCAGCTACTGCCCCATTTTTATGCTCAATTTTAGCACAATGAAAGAGTTGCCCTTTCTGTTCCAATTTATCTCTTCGTGTACTCTTTTGAACCTATTTTCTTTTTTATAAGTTATATGTATTTATTGGCATTCTCTATTCAGTAAGACATTGTTCTCATACTTTCCTTTATTTCTTTAGACATGGTTTCCTTTGTTCTTTGGACATATTGAAAACGGCTGATTTAAAGTCTTTGATCTAGTAGGTGTAATCCTCATTTTCTATTGATTGCTTTTCCCCCATGGGTGCATCATATTTTCTTGTTTTTTCAATGCTCCCTAACTTTTTGTTAAAACTGGACATTTAAATAACACAATATGGCAATTCTAAAAATCAGAATTTTCTCCCTTTCCAGGGCTTGTCCTTGGTGCTGCTTGTTTTAATGGTTGTGTGATTTAAAACTTGTATGTGCTACTTCAGGCTGTATTTGCTCTAGACTGAAGGTTTATGTCCCCCGCAAATTCACATATTGAAACCTAATGTGACGGTATTAGTAGGTGAGGCCTTTGGGAGGTGAGTAGGTCATGAGGTCAGAGCCTTCATGAATGAGGTCAGTGCCCCTATAAAAGAGGCCACAGAGAGCTCCCTCTGTCCTTCTGGCATGTGAGGACATGGCAAGAAGACAGCCGTCAATGAGCCAGGAAGCAGCCCTCACCAGACACTGGATCTGCCAGTACCATGAGTTGGGACTTCCCAGCCTCCAGACCTATGCAAAATACATTTCTGTTGTATATAAGCCACCAGGCTATGGTATTCAATTATTGCAGCCCAAATGGACTAAAACAGTATTCTTGTTGTGTGACCCACTGAAGTCTCTGCTTGATTAGGTTAGTGGCCAGCTAATGATTGAACAGAAATTCCCTTGAAGACCTGGAACCAGTCAGTCTCCCAATCTTATCCATGGGGCTGTGTGTGCATGTTGGGGGCATGCCTTCCACAATGAGCCAGGGAGTTGACAAAGCTGCCTTTGCCTTCACTTGCTGCTGACACAGAGCCTCAAGGCCAATCAGAGGTGAGAGCTTAGAGTTTCCTCGGGTCTTTCCTGAGATGCACCCAGCATGGCCTTGCAGATTCTCTGGAATATGCCAGAGCTTTTCGAAGCCCCTATAGACATTTTTCAGCTTTTCCTTTTAAGCTTTCTTGTTAGCCTATTGTTTTTCCCAACCATGTAGCTGTCAAGTTAAACAATTGACTCTAAATATTTCCCTCTGAGAAAAGGCTTTTCTCACTAGACAAGCTCTGAATCAGGCCAAACAAAGACTTTTCAAGTAGAATCTTCCAGGAAATCACCAGGCAAGCCAAATGATTACAGTTATCTTGGAAGGAGACTTTGCAGAAATGCCACCTCCATCCTGCCCTTTCTGGTGGCTGCCAGCCTGCTGGTTATCCTGCATCTGTGAAGCTGGAGAGATGGAAATGGGAACAGGGTATGTTAAAGCACCACAAAGTTTGCTGTTCTGAGACTCAGCTGCTTTTTATTTATTTATTTATTTATTTGCATAAATGCTCCCTGGATTGCTACAAACCTTTGGTTAATTTCCAAAGTTCTTAGAAAGTTGATTCTGACCACTTTGTCAGTTTTCCCATTGCTTTTCTGGAGCAGAACGTCTTCAGCAGTCCTTATTCCAGCATTTCCACTGACCTTGAACCACTTGTACCAGGATTTCACCTCCATCTCTCCACACAAGCTGTTCCTGACAAGGTCTTCAATGACCTTCATGTTTCTAAATCCAAGGATCAATTTTAAGTCCTCATCTTATTTGACTTATTAGTAGCATTTGGCCCTCACCTTGAAACCCCCCTTTGCTTGGCCTTCTGAACATCTCACTCCCCTAGTTTCCTTCTGACCACAATGGCCACCTTTTCCATCTCCTTTTCTGTATCCTCTCACCAACACAAGTTGTAACTGCTGGGATGTCTTCTTCCTGCGGTGGTGGTATGCAGTCTGACACTCCCAAATGGATATCTCCAGTCTGGATTCCCTGCCCTGTATTCTAATGTCATATGTTCAATGACATACTCAACATGTCCACTTGAATTTTGAGGAGCATATCAAATTTTGAAATGTCAAAAAAATACCTGCTGATCCTTTTCCCTAACATGCTCTTCCTGCAATCTGTTCCATCACAGTAAATATAACTCAGGCTAGAGAGTCCAAAGTCACCCTGACTCTTCTCTTTCTCTCACATGCCACATCAAATCCACCAGCAAACCTTGTCTTTACCTTCAGAACATCGCTGTACCAACAAATTTCTCTGATCCTGACCATGGTCCAAGCCTCCATCACTTCTCAGATGAGGTCATGCAGTAGCCTCCTACATGCTCTTTTTGCTTCTATCCTTGCTATGACAGGTTTAGTCACAACATGGCAGCTGGGATGATGCATTTAAAATCCAACTCAGATCTTTTCCTCCTCTCTCACTAACTTTCTCCACAACTGTCACCATCTATAGGAGAAGCAAACATCTTTCCAGTGGCCTGAAGTCTCCACATGACCTGCCCTCTGCTCCCATGTACCCTGTGCTCCTACAACACTCCCTGCCCCTTTCCCACTTACTCCTTTCACATTGACTTCCATAGTCTTCCTCAGCAGGCTGAGCACAGCCCCCTGCAGCCTGGAATGCTCTTCTCCAAGAGACCATATGGCATGCTTCTTCACCTCCTTCAGCATCCATTCAATGTCACCACCTCAGGGGAGCCTCCCCTGACCTCCCTAGTCCCCAACTGAACCATTCCTATCCCCTTGCCGCTATATTTTCTCCTTAGCACATATCATTATCTATAAAACTATAATTTTACTAATTTTTATTGAGTGTTTACTCGAGATTCAACTCTTCATATGAGCAGGGCCACGTGGCCCCTTTTTAGATTTCACTTTTCTCTCTCTTCTCTTCTGTAACACATTGTCTGGGAGCATGGTGTGACTGTCCCACTCTAATGGTGAGGAGGAGGTGGTGAGTCATCACACCATGCAGAGAGCCTGGGAGCTTCACTGGTGATACAGCTGGATTGGCCCACTCCTTTGGTCTGTTGGGCCTTTTAGAGTGATGTGCCACTCCCATCGTTTGGAGTCTACACCCCCAGCCATGGGACCACCGCCTAAAGTAGCCTTTTCCTCCTGAACCAGGGCTCTGACATGCCACAGATGTGCTCAGAGTTCCTTAGCTGGAACACATGAGAACTCCATCCATCCCTCTACACAGGAATGTATGACTTATACATCTCTAAGGGGGTGTAGATTATACAAACGATGCATTGTGCCAAGAATTTCAACCCTGCTCCTGTCAGGATTTATTTGAGAGTCTGATGCCATATCATAAAAATGATATGAACAGTAACAACTAAAATTTATTGGGGCTATTTGAAACAGTAAGATTGAGAACTTGTTGAAATAATAAGAAACAAAGTGTTTTTCTTTTTAAGGAGAGAAAGAAATTTAGTATTCTCATGGGATGGAAACTAAATCCTTCTTGGTAACTCCTGATCTAACCAACATAGCAAAATAATGTAACAGGAAGCATACCATCCTCAAAATGGGTTATACTCTTAAGTGAAACATTTCCTGAATTGCCATATATAGCAATTCTCACTGCCCTGTTGTAAATAGACTACTTAACAATGAGGTAATATTAAATAAATTAATATTTGTACAGCACTTAGAATGATACCTAGTATACTGTAAGGACCATATGTATAATCAATTATTAATAAATAGAACACAAAGCTATGTATTACATTATGCGTTATACATTCCACATGAAGAAATAGTTTATAGTAATATTACTCTGTAAATCTATCACGTTCATTCCAGCAGCTATTTTAGAATACACATTGTTGAAACCATCAAGAATCCATAATGACCTGCAATTCAATTTCCAAATTGTGTTGCATTTTAGCCAGGATCCCACCTTATGTTTAACCACATAACCTTTCATAGCTGAGGATCATCAAAGCTTAAATTTGAGCACAAAGTTTTTGCTTATTCATTTTTATTTGTTTTCTTGGTTTGTTTTGTTGAGACAGTTTAGTATGTACATTAATAGAATAGATTTTGGCTCAGACAGTCTGAACTGAGACCATGTGACTTGGAAATAGTTTGTGGGGTTTTTAACATATGTAGAAGAAAAATCTATGACAATAATAGCATAAAGGCCAGGAAGGGAAAAATGGGAATATAGTCTTATAAGGTTCTCATTCTACACATGAAGTGGCATAATAATATTTGAAATTAAGCTGCAAAGAGTTAAAGGTGTCTAATATAAATCCCAAAGTAACCACTAAAATAATAAAACATTTCATTATCTAATGAAACAGATAAAATGGAATCATAAAACATATCCAATTAACGCAAAAGAAGGCAGAAAAACAGAAAAACAGAAAAAAAAGAACAGATGGGACAAACTGAAAACAAAGAGCAAGATGATTGACTTCATTGTAATCAAACTAATAATCACATTGTCTAATTGGCCAAATACCATAATTAAAAGCCAGAGATTATCAGGTTGAATAAAAAAGCAACACCCAATTATATGTTGCTCACAAGAAGTGCACTTTAAATTAAAAAACACAATCAGTAAAAAGTAAAAAGATAAAGATATACCATGCCAACACTAGTCAAGAGAAAACTGAAATGGCTACATTAACATCAGACAAAGTAAATTTCAGTGCCAAAAATATTACCAATGACAAAGACCATTTCATAATAATAAAAGTGTCAATTTATCAAGTGGACATGACAATTCTAACATTTCTAAATTCTAAACATTTATGCACCTGATAACAGAGCTCTGAAATAAATGATACAAAACCTGACAGGAGAAAAACACAAATTCATAATTATAGTTAGAGATTTCAATACCCCTCTTTCAATAATCGATAGAAGAATTAGATAGAAAATCAGTAAGGACATAGAAGACTTGAACAACACCATTATTCAATTTGATCTGTTCGATATTTATGGAACACTCCATATAACATTCTTTTCAAGTACACAAGGGAGTTATGAAGGTAGACTATATCATGTACCATAAAACAAGACTCAATAAATTTAAAAGGATTCAGGTCTCACAAAGCATGTTCTTTGACCACAATGGAATTAAATTAGATATCAATAACAGTAAAATCTCTGGAGAATCCCCAAGATACTTGAAAACTGAATAACGCACTGCTAAATGATCTAAGGAATCTAAAAGAAATAAAAAGAGAACTTAGAAAGTATCTTGAGCCAGGTGTGGAGGCTCATGCCTGTAATCCTAGCACTCTGGGAGGCTGAGGCAGGTGGATCGTTGGAGCTCAGGAGTTCGAGACCAGCCTGAGCAAGAGCAAGACTCCGTCTCTACTAAAAAAATAGAAAAAAAATTAGTTTGAAAACTAAAAATATATATTGAAAAGATTAGCCAGGCATGGTGGTGCATGCCTGTAGTCCCAGCTACTTGGGAGGCTGAGGCAGAAGGATTGCTTGAGCCCAGGAGTTTGAGGTTGCTGTGAGCTAGGCTGACGCCATGGCACTCTAGCCTGGGCAACAGAGTGAGACTCTGTCTCAAAAACAAATAAACAAACAAACAAAAAAAAAAAAAAAACAAAACAAAAAAAAAGAAAGTATCTTGAATTGAATGCAAATGAAAACACCACAGGCCAAAATTTGTGAGGATGATGCTGTAACAGTATTTAAAGGGAAATTAACAGCACAGAAATCAAAGACCTCAGCTCTGACCATAAAAAACTAGAAACAAGAGAGTAAATTAAACTCAAAGTAAGTAGGAGGAAAATATCAAAGATCAGAGAGGAATTCAATGAAATAGAAAATCAGTAAAGCCAAATATTTGAGAAGATCAAATAAAATTGATGAATCTCTGGCCAGAGCATGAACAGGAATGAGAGCAGTGACTTCGATACAGACTATATAAACATTAAAAGGATAACAAGGGATATTCTGAACAACTTTATGCCAATAATTTCAATGACTTCAATGTATCAGGTAACTCCTTAAAAGACACAAACTACTAAAGCTCATTCTGGAAGAAATGGATAAATATAATAATCCTATATCTATTAAGGAAATTGCAATTGTAGTTAAAAATGTCTTGACTGGTGAATTCTACAAAGTGTTTATGGAATAAATAACAATTCTACATACAGTCTTCCATAAAATTGAAAAAGAGGACATATTTCTTAGCTCAATTTATGAGGCCAGCATTACCTGATACTAAAATAAGACAAAGACATTACAAGAAAACAAAACTATAGACCAATATCCTTAATGAACTAGATGCAAAATATTCTAAACAATATTTTAGATCTTATAGATATAATCCTACAAAATACCCTACAAATATAAAAAGGATAATACATCATGACTAAGTGGGGTTTATCCTGGGGATGTGAGTTCTGCAACAGAATGTCATCAGCTATTCTGTTCCCATGCCAAAATTTGGGTCAGAGTGTCACGGTCTCCCATCCCATCCCACCTTCCTCTTTTCCCAAGAATCTTTTACTTTTTCTGGTTACCTATTGCTATGTAACTAAATACCAGAAAACTTAGTGGCTAAAAACAACCATTTTATTATAAGACAATCATTTTATTTGGCTCATGATTTTATGGGTCAGGAATTTAAGAAGTTTGTCTCTGAGCCACACAGGGTCAATAAGAGTGGCTGGGGCTGGTGTATTTACTCCCAAGATGGCTTCTTTACTCACATGTCTTGGTGCTCCTTGTCCTTTCTCTTTCTTCACATGGTGACTTACACTCCAGGGTGTCTTCCACATAGCTTGGAAAATTCACAGCACCATTGTCGAAGGGAAGTCACGCTCCTTATATGGCTACTCAGGGCTCCAGGAAAGCAAGCTCATAGCTACCAGTCTCACAGGCCAAGCCTGAAAAGCACCTCGCTTCATGTGGGCCACGCTCCATTGGTCAAAGCAGTCACAGGCCAGGACAGATGCCAGGGCAGGAAAGAGACCTCACATGTAGTAGAAGAATAGAAGGATTCGTGGCCATCTTTAACTTGCCATATACGTTTACCCCACCAATGGTATTCATTTATATGTTATTTAGGGCTTATATTTTGGAAAGAACAGAAATAAACTCAGGTTTCCTTAAGTAAAAAGAACTTTGGGATTCCTCTAGCCTCCCAGCCACCCTGCCTTCCTGGTCCAGGCAGAGTAATTTAACCCATTTTGCTTCTCCTCCTCAGATGCATCAGCTGAACTCCTAAAGCAAAGATGCATTTTTAGGATACGTCTTTCTTAGAAAGGAGCTTGTGAGGAGATCATAAATAAGAATTTTTTGCCTGTCACACCACAGCCACAGATGTTGCTGTTGAATTTATTTTGCTCAGACTCTGTCTCGTGTGTGACTACATTTCTCTACTCCCTTGAATTTCCTCAACTTGTCAGTCCTTCTTTTCTTCTCCACAGTTCCTGCTTCTTTTTCTTTTATTATTTCTACCTCCTTCACATTCCCATAACTTTCCTCTCCCCTTTTCTCTATAATAGACAGTGGGTGAGGCTGTGACGTGGTGGCCGTCGGGGAAGAAGGGTGTAGGGAAGGGGACGGGAGCCTAGAGGACCAGACTTGGAAATCACTGGAAACCAGTGGAGTTCCATACAGCCTGCAGTCGGAATCACTGCATGAGTTCTAGAACAGGATCAGTCGGATGCTGCAATGCATCACCCCCAATCGTCACTTCTGCCATTGTGTCTGAAGCTTGTGGACAGAGCTCCCGTCAGATGAACTTAGTGCTCAGGCCCTTCCCCCAGACCGTGCTGGCATTGGCCATGGGGAGAAGCATCTGCTTTGGCTTTGAGAGAGGCAGATGGTGTATTTGAATGAACCTCACACACAATAGGGGAGAAGTAATTCTCCAAAAGGATATCAGCAACCATTAGGGATGGGCAGTGTTCATTGGGCAAACAAATTCCAAATGTCCTCTATAGGTAGGAAGGGTGAATAAAATTATAGAAAGTTCAAAATTGTTGGAGGAAATTTGAAGTAATTCATACATGATGACAGAGTGTTCTGGGCTGAACTGTGTCCCCTGAAAATTCCTATGTTGATGTCCTAACTCCCAGTACCTCAGAATGTGACCTTGTTTGGGACAGGATCTTCACAGAGGCAAGCAAGTTAAAACAAGATCCCAGAGTGGGCCGTAATCCAGTAAGACTGTATCCTCATGAAAAGGAGGAATCTGGAGACAGACACATACACAAGGAGAATGCCACATGTCTCAGTCAGCTCAGGCTGCTGTAACAGAATACTGTAGACTGGGCGGCTTAATTTCTCACAGTTCTGGAAGCTGAGAGGTCCAAGGTAAGGTGACAGATTTAGTTCCTGGTGAGGGCCCACTTCCTGGCTTGAGACTACGGACTTCTCACTGTGTGCTCACATGGTCTTTCTTTGGTTTCTGTGCATGGAGAGAACAGTATATATATGGGTATATATGGGCACTAATTCCATCATGGGACCTCCACCCTCATGACCTCATCTAAACATAATTACCTCCCAAAGGCCCCAGCTCCAAATACCACCACACTGAGGGTTAGGGCTTCAGCATATGAAATCTGGAGGGGCACAAGCATCTAATCCATAACATCGAGAGGGATGCAAGACGGCAAATGAGAGACAACACCAGCCAGTGTATCTCTGCAAGAAGAGGAAATTTTAGATAAAAGAGAAGAAAACAAACAGACAAACATAGACCAGATGAGGATTGGAAGGAAGGGTGCCTGAACCTACAGGAGATTCAAGAGGAAGAGCTTACAGAGCAGAACTGGAAAGAGAAAGGTATTGATGGGGATGAAGCCCTGAGAGGCTTGGACACCTGTGACAAGGATAGGTGGAGCCGTTAAAATTCCCCTCCTTTACATCTCAGATTGTTGGTGGGCTCCTGAGCTGCTGGGAGACCTGCCAACACCAGCCCAGAGACCACTGCTGCCAGTAAGCGGAGAGCTTCTTGCAGACAGGGCTCCAGGCTCCCAGTTCCCCCTGGGGTGCCTCCCACCTCACGGAACCTAGCCAGAGGGCAGGTGCCATATTGCTTCTCTACCCACTGGGTGACTTTGTCCACCTTGGAAGGCAACAAACCTTCAGGTTCTGTCTTGCTCATCCCCACACAGATATTTCCCAACTCTGGCACAGTCTGCAGGAGCCACAGGGGTCCCGTGGGTCCCAGGAGATCTGCAGGACTCCACAGTCATTCCAGGAGGACTGCCTCTTGGAGACAGAGTTGGAGATGACCAGTGTACAGACCTACCTCCACTAGACCTTTATTCTCCCCTTCCCTTCTCCCACTTGTGGCTGCTGAGAGAGACAATTTAGCCACCACATGGAAGCATTCACAGGGAACAGGGCTCAGACCTTTCCTTTTGGTGTCCTACAGTGGATTGAGGGATCTCAGATTGTGAGCTCACTACCTGCCAGCCCTTCCTGGTGCTGCTTGCCTGATGACTCCAGCAGAGCAGGGCAAACTCCGAGGTGGAGAGATATTGAATCAGCTTGGGCACCCCATGGGTGACTTGGGACAACATTCTTCCCCCTGGCATGCATAGGGAAAGATCTCTGGGACCCAGGGTACAAGCCTGCAGGCCAGATCCTGTATACCCAGGTCTTGATCACATTGCCCGGAGGCATAGAGGGGTTATTTGTGAATTAGTCTCATGAGGTGAGGGTGCCTGCAGAGGCAGATCAGGGGTGAGAGTGCAGAGTGGGCCCTAGCTATGGAGTGCTTGTGGGGCACGCCTCCTCTCATAGGAGGGCCATGCTCCCAGCTCAGGGTAGGATCCTGAGCAGGGAACCTCCCAGCCAGCATCACAGAAGCCTGGAAGAAAGTGCAGAATAGAGGAGGGTGGAAAGGAGAGAGGACTGCTTGAGACTGCCTGATTGACAGTCTCAGACAGCCCCGCCTCCACATGCAGATTTTCTAGTTGAGTGGGGCCACTTCAGCCCCTCTCTGGCCCCTTTGCCCAGAAGCAGAGAACAGAACTTTGACACCTGCTAAAGGCATTTGTAGAGGTTGAGGGCAGGCTCAACAAACCCAGCACCACCCAGCCTCACTCCCCCACCTGCCTCTGCTGAGGTGGAGAATGACACACCTGGAAGTTCCAAGGCCCCACTTACCACTTGGAGCACTCTTCTGGGGTGCTTCTCCGGAGGGAATTAGAGCTGATCACAAGACCCTCCAAAAAACATTGTGTATGCAGTTTGTTTCTTCCAGTAAGTGCCACCTACTGAGAGGGAGGTCAATTTGCATGCCCTTTTACTGCATTTAGTGACTCATCATATAGAGTGTGGTTGATTCTCACCCACAAGCACCATCTACTGGCTCAGACACTAAATTGAGCATGTCATTACCTAAAAAAAGAAAATCCAAAGATAAGAATCAACAGATGCTCCAGATGGGAAGGAATCAGTGAAAGAACTCTGGAAGTATGAAGAATCAAACTGAAAGTACACCCCCAAAAGGGAACACCAGCTCTCTAGCAACAAAAATCAGCAACCAAAATCAGAACACTGCAGTAACAGGTGAAGAATTTCAAACATGGATTGTAAGAAAACTCAATGAAATGCAAGATAAAATGGAAACCCAACACAAAGAAACCACCAAAAATAAAAAAATCCAGGAAACAAATAAAAAATTCATTAAAGAAATAAAGAAACATCAACCGGGACTTCTGGAAATGAAGAATTTATTCAAGGAATTACAAAACACAGTGGAAAACCTCAAGAATAGGGTAGGTCAGGCAGAAGAAAGAATCTCAGGGATTGAAGATAATGTTTGTCAATTAAACAAGTCAGTCACAGAGATAGAGCAGAGAAATAAGAGAAAAGAGCAAAGCCTATAAGAAATATGGGATTATGTGAAGAGGCCTAACATAAAAATCATAGGCAACCCTGAAGATGAAGAAGAAAATACACAAGGGTTGGATAATCTATTTGAGGGAATAATGGAGGAAAATTTTGCTGGCCTTGCTAGAAATCTAGATATCCAGTTACAAGAAGCTCAAAGAACTCCTGGGAGATTCATTGCAAAGTGGAAAGCATCACAACACATGGTCGTCAGACTGGCCAAAATAAACATGAAAGAGGCCTTCTTATGAGCCATAAGGCAAAAGCAGCAGGAAACCTAAAAAGGAAAACCCATCAGACTAACTGCAGACTTCTCAACTGAGACCTTACAAGCCAAAAGGGACTTGAGCCCCATTGTCACTCTTCTAAAACAGAATAATGCCCAGCCTAGAATTTTGTATCCTGTAAAACTAAGTTTCATATATAAAGGAGAAATAAAGACCTTCTCAGACAAGCAAACACTGAGGGAATTCATCAAGACAAAACCTGCCCTCCAGAAAGTACTCAAAACAGTGTTAACAGACATTCATCAGTGTAAAATTATCCAAAAACTAAACGTCAAAGACCAGATACCAAAGTGCCTCAAGAGAGAAAATAAAGCAACAAAGTTAAACTCAACAAGATGAACAAAAATCTGCCCCACTTATCAATTCTTTCAATAAATGTAAATGGGTTGAACTGCCCACTGAAGAGACATAGGCTGGCTGAATGCATATATATGTACAAGCCAAAGTATCTGCTGCCCTCAGGAAACACATCTAATCCATAAGGATTCATTCAGACTCAAGGTGAAAGGATGGAAAACAATATTCCACACAAATGGAAACAAAAAGAAAGCCAGTGTAGCAGTTCTCATTTCAGATGACTTAGTCTTCAAATCAATAAAAGTAATGAAAGACAAAGATGGTCTTTATATAATCATAAAGGGAACAATTCAACAAGAATATATAACAATTCTAAATATTTATGCACCTAACTCAGGTGCACCCAGATTCATAAAGCAAATCCTACTCGATCTAAACAAAATTATCAAGAACAGCACCACAAGGCCGGGCGCGGTGGCTCACGCCTGTAATCCTAGCACTCTGGGAGGCCGAGGCGGGTGGATCGCTCGAGGTCAGGAGTTCGAGACCAGCCTGAGCAAGAGCGAGACCTCGTCTCTACTAAAAATAGAAAGAAATTATCTGGCCAAGTAAAAATATATATAGAAAAAATTAGCCGGGCATGGTGGTGCATGCCTGTAGTCCCAGCTACTTGGGAGGCTGAGGCAGTAGGATCACTTAAGCCCAGGAGTCTGAGGTTGCTGTGAGCTAGGCTGACGCCACGGCACTCACTCTAGCCCGGGCAACAGAGTGAGACTCTGTCTCAAAAAAAAAAAAAAAAAAAAAAAAAAAAGAACAGCACCACAATAGCCAGTGACTTCAACACTCTTCTGACAGAACAGGACAGATCCTCCAAACAGAAAATAAACAAAGAAACAATGGACTTAAACAGAACTCTAGAACAAAAGGGCCTGACAGACATTTACAGAACATTTTGACCCAAACCACTGAATATACATTTTTCTCATCAGCTCATTCTCTAAGATTGCTCATATCCTCGGCCAAAAACATGTCTCAACAAATACAAAAAAAAAAAAAAAAAAAATGGAAATTATACCATGCATCTTCTCAGACTGCAGTGGAATAAAATTAGAAATCAACTCCAACAGAAACACTCATCTCTACCTAAAATTATGGAAACTAAACAACATACTGCTGAAAGATTATTGAGTCAAGGAGGAAATTAATATGGAAATCAAAAGATTCTTTGAACTAAATGATAAAGGGGACATAAGTTATCAAAATCTGTGGGACACAGCTAAAGCAGTCCTGAGAGGAAAATTTATATCCATAAATGTCTACATCCAAAAGACAAAAAGGTCACAAATCAACAGTCTAATGAATAGCTTCAAAGAACTGGAAAAGGATGAGCAAACCAATCCCAAACCAAGTAGAAGAAAAGAAATAACCAAGATCAGAGAAGAACTAAAAAAAAAAAAAAAAAAAAAAAAACTATATGGAAGATTAATAAAATAAAAATTTGCTTCTTTGAAAGGATAAACAAAATTGACATGCCTCTCAGCAGATTAACCAGAAGCAGAAAAGAAAGGACTCTAATAAACTTAAGAATGAAAAAGGAGAAACTACAACTGATAACACAGAAATACAAAATATCATCTCTGAATACTATAAAAATCTCTGTGCACATAAACTTCAAAACATGGAGGAAATAGACATATTCTTAGGAACACACAGCCTGCCCTAGGCTCAATCAGGAAGAAATAGAATTCCTGAACAGACCAATATCAAGTACCAAAATTGAAACAGCAATAAAAAAACTTCCTAAAAGGAAAAGTCCTGGACCAGATGGTTTCACACCTGAATTTTACCAGACCTACAAAGAAGAACTGGTGCCTGTCCTACAGACATTATTCCACAGCATGGAGAAGGAAGAAATCCTCCCAACACGTTTTATGAAGCCAACCTCACACTGATACCAAAACCATGAAAGGATGTAAGAAAAAAAAGAAAACTACAGACCAATATCCCTTATGAATATAGATGTAAAAATTCTCAACTAAATCCTAGCAAACCGAATTCAGGTGCTTATCAAAAAAAAAAAATTCATCATGACCAAGGGCTTCATTCCAGAGAAGCAGGGATGGCTCAACATACGCAAATCTATAAATGTAATTCACCACATAAACAGAAGCAGAAAAAAAGACCATATGATCCTCTTAATAGACGCAGAAGAAACAGTCAACAAAATTCAATTCCCTTTTATGATAAGAATGCTTAACAAAATAGGCACAGATGGGACTTACCTAAAAATGATGCAAGCCATATATGACAAACCCACAGCCAACATTATACTGAATGGAGAAAAATTGAAAGCATTCCCACTAAGACCTGGAACCAGACAAGGTTGCCCTGTATCACCGCTTCTATTCAACATAGTGCTGGAAGTCCTAGCCAGAGCAATCAGACCAGAAAAGCAAATCAAGGGCATCCAAATGGAGGCAGAAGAGGTCAAACTATCATTCTTTGCTGAGAATATGATCTTATTTCTAGAAAACCCCAAAGATTCTGCCATGACACTACTGGAATTGATAAATAAATTCAGCAAAGTCTCAGGTTACAAAATCAATGTACAGAAATCAGTAGCATTCCTATATGCCAACAAGAGTCAAACTGAGAATGAAATCAAAGACTCAATACCCTTCATAATACCAACAAAGAAAATAAAGTACCTAGGAATAACTAAGGAAGTATAAGACCTTCACAGGGAGAACTACAAAATACCAAGGAAGGAAATTGCAGAGGATTTAAACGGGTGGAAGACCATACCATGCTCATGGGTCAGCAGAATCAACATTGTTAAAATGTCTGTACCATCCAAAGTGATCTACAGATTCAATGCAATCCTTATTAAAATACCAACATCATTTTTCACAGATACAGAAAAAATAATTCTACGCTTCATATGAAACAGAGAAGACCCCGTATAGCAAAAGCAATCCTATGCAAAAAGAACAAACTGGGAGGCATCAATTTACCAGACTTCAAACTATACTACAAGGGTATAGTAACCAAAACAGCTTGGTATTGGCACAAGAACAGAGACACAGACCAATGGAACAGAACTGAGAACCCAGATATAAAACCATCCTCATATAGCCATCTAATCTTTGACAAAACAGTCAAAAACATACACTGGGGAAAAGAATCTTTATTCAATAAATGGTGCTGGGAAAATTGGATAGTTGCATGTAGAAGACTAAAACAGAATCTGCACCTCTCACCTCTCACAAAAGTCACTCCACGATGTAGAACAGACTTAAATCTAAGACATGGAACCACAAGAATTCTAGAAGAAAACGTTGGAAAAACTCTTACAGACATTGGCCTGGGCAAAGAATTTATGAGGAAGACGCCAAAAGCAATCACAATATGAACAAAAATAAATAAATGATACCTGATCAAATTAAAAATCTTCTGCACAGCCAAGGAAACTATCACAACAGCAAACAGACAACCTACAGAATGGGAGAAAATATTCGCATGCTACACATCCGATAAAGGGCTGATAACTAGAATCTATATAGAACTCAGGAAAATCAGCAAGAAAAAAAATCAAACAACCCAATTAAAAAGTGGTCAAAGGACATGAACAGAAACTTTTCAAAAGAAGACAGAATAATGGCCAAGAAACATATGAAAAAATGCTCAACATCTCTAATCATCAGGGAAATGCAAATCAAAACCACAAGGAGATATCACTTAACTCCAGTGAGAATGGCTTTTATTAAAAAGTCCCAAAACAACAAATTTTTGCATGGATGCAGAGAGACAGGAACACTCATACACTGTTGGTGGGACTGCAAACTAGTACAACCTCTATGGAAAGTAACATGAAGATACCTCAAAGAACTAAAAGTAGAACTACCATTTGATTCAGCAATCCCACTATTGGGCATCTACCCAAAGGAAGAAAAGACATATATAATAAAGACCTCTGCACTAGAATGTTTATAGCAGCACAATTTACAATTGCAAAGATGTGGAAACAACCCAAGTGCCCATCGATACATGAGTGGTTTAATAAAATGTGGTATATGTATACCATGGAGTTCTACTGAGCCACAAAAAACAATGGTGAGCTAACACCTCTTGTGTTATCGTGGATGGAGCCCTGAGCTCATTCTCCTAAGTGAAGTATCATAAGAATGGAAAAACACATATACTAACCATCTAATTGGTACTAATTGTTGATCAATTAGTACCAATTGATCAACATATATGGTAGTAACATTCATCTGGAATGGGGAAGGTTGGGGGCAGGGGATGAATATATTTACACCTAATGGATGCAGTGCACACTGTCTGGGGGATGGGCATGCTTTTAGCTGTGACTTTTAGCAGGTGCAAATGCAATATGTGTAACCAAACATTTGTAGCCCCATAATATTCTGAAATAAAAAAATAAAGTTAAAAAAATATGTAACACCATATGGAAATGAAGGTAGATATTAGGGTGGTTCTTCTATAAGGCAAGGAATTCCAAAATTTCCAACAAACTTCTAGAAGCTAGGAGAGATGTCTTGAATAGTTTCTCTCTCACAGCCCTCTGAAGGAATCAACCTGCTAACACCTTGATCTTGGACTTCTGGCTCCATAACTGTGAGTTAATAAATTTTTCTTGTTTAAGCCATCCAGTGTGTGGTGGTTTGTTAGGACACTTGTATCAGTCAGGGTTCTCCAGAGAAACAGAACCAATAAAAGGTTTGTGTCTGTCTATCGATAGAGAAAGACACAGACAGAGACAGAGAGAGATATTCATTTTAAGGAATTGACTCACAGAGGATGTAGCATTTAAGGCACCATTTTGGAAGCAGAAACTGGTCCCTCACAAGACACCAAACTTACGAGTTCTTCATCTTGGACTTCTGAGCCTCCAGAACTAGGAGACATGAATGTCTGTTCTATATAAATCACCCAGTCTCAAGTGTTCTGTTATAGCAGTAGGAATGGACTAAGACACTACCTGTTCTCCATCCCTAAGGACTTCAATGGGCTCCAGAGCATGCATACAAAGGTGGCCTTTGAGCTCACCACTCCTGGCTGGTGACAAAGATGAAAATTAGTTCGCATCCATTAGGTGTCCTAGGATCCTCCAGGGTATGTTCAGCATTGTTCCTGGAGCGTCCAGACTTTTATGTCCAAGGATATTGCTGGGTTGCAGTTCAGTGATCTGATGTGAAATTTCAGATGGCATGTCCACAGTGCAACTGCTTGAGTCTAACTTATTCATCTAACAGAGGATGAGTAGACGTGAGGTGTGTAGGGGCTGCAGTGCTAGGGTGGTCCCTAATCTTACACCATAACATAATGCTACCCAACAATGTCACCTGGCAGTGTCTTGGCCATCTACTGAGTCTTGCACCTCCCAGGGTGGGATCAGAAGTGCACTGCCTCTCAGACACAAAGCCTAGCAGGGTCTGGCCTTCTGTATTCCCCTTTCTCAGAGCCAAAGACTCATTTTAGGTCTTCATATACTGGATAAGTTATCTATCGCTATGAAACAAAGCACCTCAAAAATGGGTGGCTTAAAGCAGCAGTGATTATTTATTTTTCATGGTTCTGTGGGTTAGATGGGTGGGTCCTCTACTGGTGTCTCCTGGAAACCACAGCTGAAGCTGTTTTCATCAGAGGGTCAGCTGGGCGGGTCAGTCCCACATGGCCTCACTCACAGGTTCTAGCTCTGGGGTAGGGCACCACCTCAGGGCTCCTCCATCCAGCCCAGGTCAGACTGGGTGGTCTCCCAGTTCCATCAAGGCAAGAGTGAGAGCTGCAAGGCCTCTTGGCTCTGAAACAGGTACTCTGTCCCTTCTGTCACCTTCTGTTTGTAAAAGCAAATTGCACAGCCAGCCCAGGTTCATGGGTAGAGAAATACCTCCACATCTCAATAGAGAGGACACCACCACCACTCAGCAGAGAAGCCTGGACATGGGAAATGTGATTCATTGTGGACCACAACTGACAGTCTCCACAAATACCAAGAAGAGATCTCACCCTTTTTAGCAAAGAATGAAGCTTCATTGCCTTGATGGAGTCCTGGCCTTCACAGCCCACTGGAAGGCAGCTGCCAACTCAGGGTCAGCATGCCTCATTGAAAGACTAAACTTGTACTTTTGTTGTCTTTGCTCCATCCAGAAATGTAGTGACTCACTCTTGGAGCATGAAGGTTTATTGTGGGAAGCACACAGAAATTTTTTGTTTGTTTGTTTTGAAACAGAATCTTGCTCTGTCATCCAGGCTAGAGTGCATGGCATCAGGCTAGCTCACAGCAACCTCAAACTCCCGGGCTCAAGGAATCCTCCTGCCTCAGCCTCCCCAGTAGCTGGGACTAGAGGCATGTGACACCACGCTTGGCTAATTTTTCTATTTTTTTTTTTTTTTTTTGTAGAGATAAGGTCTCACTCTTGCTCAGGCTGGTCTCAAACTCCTGACCTCAAGCGATCCTCCCACCTTGGCCTCCCAAAGTGCTGGGTTTACAGGCATGAGCCACTGTTCCTGTCCAGAAATGTCTATTTTTCTTAAATTCCAGTGTGACAAAGCATGGGCAGTGGGGGGGGGGGGGGATTGGAACAAATTCCAAAAAAATGTAAAGAATTTTCATTTGGACATTGGAGCGAAATCCAAAACAAGCTGCCATTGGAAGTCTAGGATCTACCTTTTTGGTGGTCTTTAAATCTAAGCTAGCGAGCTGCTGGTCTCTATAGAGAACTGAGAGCATGGATCCTTAGCAGGGCCAGTAGCTAGCTTAAAGGCTTGTGCACTGGAAGCAACTCAAGTGTCCACTGAGGGTGATGGAGGGATAAGCAAAATGTGGTCTATCCATACAATGAAATATTATTCAGCCTTAAAAAAGACATTCTGACACACGCTAAGACTTGGGGGAACCTTGAGGACATTACACTAAGTAAAATAAGACAGTCACAAAAAGACAAATACTGTATGACTCCACTTGTGTAAGGTACTTAGACGAAATCATAGAGACAGAAAGCAGAATGGCTGTTTCCAGGGGACGGAGGGATGGGAAGTCACGTGTGTGTACCGGGAATGGAGTTTTCCAAGACGAAAAGCATTCTGGAGATCAGTGGTGGTGACGGCTGCACAAGGTGCATGTCCTTAATACCACTGAACTGCTCATTTAAAATGGTTAGGATGGTAAAATTTATGCTATGTTTCTCTTACCACAATAAAAAAATTGGGAAGGAGACCTCTGCAATCTACCCATGCAATGCTTGCCGATGGTCCAGTAGTCGCCGTAGACTTCTTTCCGACGCGTGCGTCAAGTGTGCTTACTCGGGGTGTAGCCACAGCGCAACTGTCTCTCTTAAAAGCTCAGGGGGTGATGGTTTGTATCAGCCAGCATTAAGCGCCCCTGGCACATAGCACCATGTGAACGCGTGTACCGGAGGGGGCTGGGGGCTCGGGAGGCGGGCAGAAGGGAGAAAACCCAACGCCCACAGGACACAAGTCCCAGCAGTCGTCCGGCGAAGCTCTGCGGAGGCAGGCCGGAGGCGCCTGGCGTCCCTCTGACCTTCTGTCTTCTCACCAGCATCTCGGTTTGCTACCCTGCTTGCTTTTCAGGTCTCCTTTCCCGCGGACTGCCCAGGTCCCCTTGCCGACCCACCCCACGGCAAAGCCAGCCCAGTTGCGTTCCCCTAGCTGGGAAGCGAGGCGCACGTCCGTCTGGTGCACGCTCTCACGGCTGGACGTGCGGCTTCGCCCGCCCCGCAGAAGCGAGCGCCCGAAGTGCGGAGCCCGCGCGGCGCCCCGCACTGAGGACGGCGCTCAGCCTCGCCGAGCGGGCGGGCTCCGCGCAGCCGAAAGCGCGCTCACGCGCCATTGCCACCTCTCCGGTTCTTGCAGAAAAGAAACCGGCCGATGCCCCAGTCGCGGAGCAAATCGGAATACTGCCGCGCAGGGGTAGGTGCTGCCATGTCCACGAGGGCAGCTCCGGCGCCACGGCCACGTGGGGGGCCGGTGCCGGGGCTCGGAACCGCCGCCCAAACGGGTGGCTGCGGCACATTGATTACCTTCAGCTGAGGGCACGTGAGAAGCAGATGCAGGAAGGGCTTTCGGACTCCCCCTTTCTACCAAAAAGCAGGTCATAAAACTTCCCAAGAGAAAGGTTCCCTGTACCAGGAAGAGAACATTCTCGTCACCGCAGACTGGGATTCTGGTGCAATGGACCTGTAAAACAACCTACAAAAACAATTTTTATCTCCCACTAGTTTCCCTCTCATATTTCCCAGTCACTGTCCCCTAATCTGCGGCTTCTCCCTCAAGCCTTTTGTCTTGTCACATGCCCACAATTTATCACTCTTTGTGTAAAAAATGTATATAAGCTTTTGGGCCTGATGGCCTCTTCAGGTCTTCATTTTCCTTCTGCAGATTCCATGTACATGCAAAGTGTTAAATAAATTTGTGTGGTTTTCTCCTATGAATCTGTCTGTGTTCGTTTAATTCTTAGGGCAGTCACAAAACCTAAGAGTGTAGAAGGAAGTGTTTCCTCTCCTACGTGGGCAAGCAAAGCAGAACAGTAAGAAAGCTGAAAAGTATTATAAAAGTGATGCCAAGAAGGCTCTCTTCTTTACACTACAAGAAAATTAATATGTTTATAATTTTAAAAACCCATCGTAGGAAACTTGTATAATCAAAAAAAAAAAAAAAAAAAAGGACACAAAGTGGAAACTAAAAATCACCATCAACACTGTCGTCATGCTAACAACTCTCTTTCCAACATGTGACTTTTCAGAATCTTTCAAAAGCTCCTTCTTAATTAGGTGGGTAAAAAGGAAAACAAAATTGGAGAAAAGAACACAGAGGTCTCTAAGACAAAAATATGCAAAAAGTGAAATTTAAATTGGAGGAAAGTGACTGAAATTTAAGAAAACACAGCTTTAAGATATAATTTACATACCACACAATTCACTCATTTAAAGTGTACAATATAATGGTTTTTAGAATATTCACAGGGTTGTGAACATACCATCACCACAATCTAACTTTAAAACATTTGTGTCAAAAATAAATAAATAGGACCCGATTAAATTAAAAATCTTCTGCACAGCCAAAGAAACTGTCACGAGAGTAAATAGACAACCTACAGAATGGGGAAAAAATTTTGCATGCTACACATCCAATAAAGGACTGATAACTAGAATCTATATAGAACTCAGGAAAATCAGCAAGAAAAAAATCAAACAACCTTATCAAAAAGTGGGCAAAGAACATGAACAGAAATTTTTCAAAAGAAGACAGAATGGCCAACAAACATGAAAAAATGCTCAACATCTCTAATCATCAAGGAAATGAAAATCAAAACCACAATGAGATATCACTTAACTCCAGTGAGAATGGCCTTTATCAAACAGTCCCAGAACAACAAATGTTGCGGAGAGATAGGAACATTCATACACTGCTGGTGGGACTGCAAACTAGTGCAACCTCTGTGGAAAGCAATATGGAGATACCTTAAACAGATACAAGTAGACCTACCATTTGATCCAGCAATCCCATTATTGGGCATCTACCCCAAAGAACAAAAGACATTCTATAACAAAGATATCTGCACCCAAATGTTTATAGCAGCACAATTCACAATTGCGAAGATGTGGAAACAACCCAAGTGCCCATCAATGCATGAGTGGATTAATAAAATGTGGTATATGTATACCATGGAGTATTACTCAGCTATAAGAAACAATGGTGATATAGCACCTCTTGTATTTTCCTGGAAAGAGTTGGAACCCATTCTACTAAGTGAAGTATCCCAAGAATGGAAAAATAAGCACCACGCGTACTCACTATCAAATTGGTTTCACTGATCATCACCTAAGAGCACATTTAGGAATAACATTGATCCAATGTCGAGCAAATGTGGATTGGGGAGGAGATGGGTGTATACATACATAATGAGTGCGATGCACACCGTCTAGGGGATGGACACGTTTGAAGCTCTGACTCGGCCGGGGGTGCGAAGGGCAATATACGTAACCTAAACTTTTGTACCCCCACAATATGCTGAAATAAGAATAATAATAAAGAAAACATTTGGGGCCCTTCAAAGAAAATCTTTCCCCGATCATCACTCCACATTGTCCCCAAAACCTTAGCTCCATGTGACTGCTAATTTATTTTCTGTCTGTATGGATTTGTCTGGAATTTCAAAAAATAGCATCATAAAGTATGTGGTCCTTTATGACCAGCTTCTTTCATTTAGCAAAATGTTATCAAGGTTCATATGAGCTGGAGCATGTATCAGTACTTCATTTCTTTTTATTGTTGAAAAAGTTTCAACTTTATAGTTATACCACATTTTGCTTAGCCACTCATCAGTCGATGAACACTGGGGTACTTGATGAACTTTTAAAATTAATTTCTAGGCTACCTTTCAAATATTTTGACCAGTATGCCATATTTCAATTACCTTTTAATAGTTTTTAAACTGCTTTGAATACTACACAACTGATATGGGCCCATGAAAAATTAAAACACTATGTTATAGTTGATGATAACAACTGAAAGTCCCCTCCACGTTCTCCAATTCCCTTTTCCTTCTGTTTCCAGTGGTTTTCTTAAAGTTTTTTCTCTACAGTTATAAACATATACAGGTGATACTCATTGTTTGTGGATTCTATATTTGCATATTCATCCATTCAGTAATATTTATTTGTAGCCCCCAAATCAATACTTCTCTGTTCTTTCCTGGACATGCGCACAGAGGCAAAAAATTTGAGTCTCTCAGCACACATGTTCACAGCTGAGGTTGAACAAGAAGCTCTCCCTTCTTGATTCAGTTCTCATACGGTAACCTTTTGGAGTCTGTTCAGTGCCATGTTTTTCGCATTTGTGTGCATTTGCTGGTGATTTTGCTGTTTACAGTGGTCCCTAGACATAGTACTGATGGGCTGTCTGGTGCTGCTACGTGCAGAAAGGCTGTGATGTGCCTTATGGAGAAAATACCTGGGTTAGAGAAATTTCATTCATGTATGAGTGTTATCGCTATGGCCCATGAGTTCAAGGTTAATGAATCAACAATATGTATTAAATAAGGTATCTTTAAACTGGAAAACAAGGTTACATATTGATTGATTGACAAAAATTTTGTGACTAGAGGCTTGTAGGAACCTCACTCTGAACTTTCCCTAGGAGCAAATGGCTAGTTCACTTTACAGAACATAGCTACTGGAATAACAATAATCAACTATATATGTGAACACGTTCACATATCATTTTCAAACATAAGTAACATCATAGGATACCTTGTTTTCCAACTTAATTTTGTAAACTAATGGTTCATGGAGACATTTTCATATCAGTACATGTAGATCTAACACAGTCCTTTAAAATAAGGCTAGACAATCTATGGCCCTTGAGTCAAATCCAGCCAGCCACCTCTTTTATAAATGAAGTTTTATTGAAACACTGCCACCTTCATTCATTTAAGTATTGTCTATGGCTGCTTTTGTATCACATTCGCAGACTTGAGTAGTTGCAGCAGAGACAATAAGACCCCCAACCTAAAATATTTACTACCTGGCACTTTTTAGGAAAAACTTGCCAACCTCTGCTCTATAATGTGCCAGAAGATTCCATGGTGTGGATAGTCAACATTTCACTCAGTCATTTCTCTAATTGAAGGCATATAGGTTCTCTTTCTTTCTTTCTTTGTTATTTTTAAGTAATATTACACAGCTCAGTGTGAATAGGTGCAAATACTTTTGTCAAAAATGTTCTTAGAAAGAGAATTGCCAATTGAACATGCATGTGCATTTGAATATTTGAGAGATATTGGTAAATACTCTTCCAAACAGCTTATAATTTACACTTCTACAAGAGTATATTTCCCTTTGCTCTTGCCAAAACTCAAGATTATAAAAATAAATATTTGCCAAAATGATAGATGAATAAATGTTTTTTCTTTCTTGTTTTATTCTGCTTTCTCCTAATTGCTAATGAAGAAGTATTTGTTTTTTAAATTTGCTATATTCTCAATTTCAACACTGCCACTTATGCCTTTTATAATTTTAAGAATCGAGATATTTATGCTTACTCCCCTACCTTTCAAGTCAAACTCACTAGTGGTGTTGTTTTTGTTTTTTTAACTATCCTCATTCCTTTTTTTTTTTTAACCTCTTTGTTTCACATTTCACTGAAGTAGTTGGGAGCTGCAGGTCCAGATTATCTTTTTTTTTTTTTTTTTTTTAAAAAAAACCTCATGCTTCTACTTTTTTAAAAAAAATATTTTTTTTCAAAATATTAAGACGGTACAAGCATTTTTTTTTTTTTACATGGATGAATGATATAATGCCAAAGTCAAGGCTTTTAGTGTGCCTGCCACCAGGACAGTGTTCATTGTACCCGATAGCTGAGTCTTATCCCTCACTCCCCTCCCACCCTCCTCCCTTCTTAGTTTTCAATGTCCTTTACACCACTTTATTACCATGTGTACCCATCGTTTAGCTCCCACTTGGTGAGAACATGTGGTGTTTGTTTTTCCATTCCTGAGATATTTCATTTAGGATAATGGTCTCCAGTTCCATCCAAGTTGCTGCAAATGACATTATTTCATTCCTTTTTATGGATGCATAATGCTCCATAGTATATACATGTACCACATTTTCTTTATCCACTCGTCAATTGATGGGCACTTAGGCTGCAATTGTGAATTGTACTGCTATAAACATTCAGGTACAGGTGTCTTTTTGATATAATGACTTTTCTTCCTTTGGGTAGATACCCAGTAGTGGGATTGATGAATCGAACAGTGGGTCTACTTTTAGTTCTTTGAGGAGTCTCCATACTGTTTTCCATAGCAGTTGTACTAATTGCAGTTCCATCAACAGTGTATAAGTGCTCCTTTTTCACTGCATCCACACCAACATCTATTGTTTTTTGATTTTTTTACTAATGGCCATTCTGATAGGGATAAGGTGGTATCTCATTGTGGTTTTAATTTGCATTTCCCTGATTATAAGAGATGTTGAGAATTTTTTCATGTTTGTTGGCCTTTTGTCTATATTCTTTTGAAAAAAACTCTGTTCATGTTTTTTCTCCACTTTTTAATGGGGTTATTTATTTTTATCTTGCTAATTTGTTTGAGTTCTTTGTAGATTCTGGATATTAGCCCTTTGTCATTTGGATAGCTTGTGAATATTTTCTCCCATTCTGTAGGTTGTTATTTACTCTGTTGATTATTTCCCTTGCTGTGCAGAAAGTTTTTGATTTACTTAAGTCCCATTAATTTATTTTTGCTATTGCTATATTCACTTTTGGAGTCTTAGTCATAAATTTCTTTGCCTAGGCTGATGTCTAGAAGAGTTTTTCCTACAATTTCTTCAAGAATTTTTATGGTTTCAGGTCTCATACTTAAATCTTTAATCCATTTTGAGTTAATTTTTATATATGGCAAGAGATAGGGATCCTGTTTCATTCTTCTGCTTGTGGCTATCCAATTTTTCCAGCACCATTTATTGAATATGGCATCTTTCCCCCAGCGTATGCTTTTGTCTGCTTTGTCAAAGATCAGTCGATCATAGTTATATGGTTTTATTTCTGGGTTCTCTGTTCTGTTCCATTGCTTTATATCTCTACCTTTATGCCAGTACCATGCTGTTTTGGTTACTATAACCTTGTAGTATAATGTGAAGTCAGGTAATGTGATGCTTCCAGATTTGTTCCAATATCTCTTATGAACACAGATGCAAAAATCCTCAACAAAATACTAGCAAACCCAATTCAATAGCACATCAAAAAGATAATCCATGATCAAGTAGGTTTCATCCCAGGGATGCAAGAATAATTCAACATATGCAAATCAATAAATGTGATTCATCACATAAACAAAAGTAAAAACAAAGACCATATGATCATCTCAATCAATGCAGAAAAGGCATTTCATAAAATAAAATAATGCTTCATGAAAAAAACCTTCAACAAACTAGACATAGAAGGAACATACCTCAAAATAATAAAAGAAGTATATGACAAACCTACAGCCAACATCATACTGAATGGGGAAAAGTTGAAAGCATTTCCACTAAGAACTGCAATAAGACAAGAGTGCCCACTATCACCACTCCTATTCAACATAATACTGGAAATGCTAGTGATAGAAATCAGGCAAAAGAAAGAAAACAAAGAGCATTCAAGTCAGGAAAGAGGAGGACAAACTATCCATATGCTGATGATATGATCTTGTATGTAGAAAAAACTGAAGCCTCCACCAAAAGACCTCTAGAATTGATAAATAAATTCAGCAAATTCTCAGGTTACAAAATCAATGTACACAAACCAGTAGCATTCCTATATACTAATAACAGTCAAGCCAAGAGTCACATCAAGAATGCAAAAACATTTACAGTAGCTACAAAGAAAATAAAATACCTGGGACTATACTTAAATAAGGAAGTGAAAGATCTCTGCACAGAAAAACTACAAAACACAGGTAAAAGAAATCACAGATGACACAAACAAATGGGAAAACATCCCATGTTCATGGATTGGAAGAATCAACATTGTTCAAATGTCCAAACTGCCCAAAGTGATTTATAGATTCAGTGCAATTCCCATCAAAATACTAATGTCATTTTTCACAGATCCAGAAAAAATAACACTTGACTTCAGATGGAACCCCAAAGAGCCCAAATAACCAAAGCAATCTTAAGTAAAAAGGACAAATTTGAAGGCATCACATTATCTGACTTCAAATTATAATGTAAGGCTATAGTAACTACTTTTTAAGGAGTCCTTAGTCAACTACTGAAGCCCACTTTATAGCCATATCATCAACAATTATTAGATATAATCCTAAGTTATTTTCATTTCTTTGCTCACCATTATTCTTTGTGTTGTGTGTCATCCTTTTTCCTGAACTTCTTTTTATTTTATTGAAGTATATTCTCAAGTAATTTTTTCAGAAGGGATACAAAAATGTGTAGTGGACATTGTTATATGGCAATCCAGCATCCATTTTCCCTGCCGTCTTTCCTTCTTTTGCTCAGGTCTTTGCCCCTCTCGCTTAGACCATATAACTCAGGTAACAGTTTGTGGATTAATCTGACAGTCAGCACATGCTATGGTGTGGAGGGCACACACAGACTGAGTCGACCCCATTAGATTGAAGAGAAGGCTAAAATTCCATACCTGGAAGTAAAGTTTCCCATCTTTCTCTTCTGATACACATACTAGGAAACGTGCTGCCACAGTTGGAGCAAGTCTTAGAATAAAGTCAATGCTAGTGATGGCAGAAGGGGGAAATGGACAGGAACAGGGTCTCTCGGCTGCGTGTGGCTTCTGCCTTACCTCTGGGCATCCTGGTACTTGCAATCGAACCTTCATGCAGTCAACTTTCCAAGTACAAATTTGTCTTTATTTTCCCTCACACTTTATTGATATTGATATTGTACAGGAGTCTAGGTTCAAAATAACTTCCCCTGAGAAGGAAACCATTGTTTCTTTCCTTTTTTTTTTTTTTTTTTGAGACAGAATCTCACTCTGTTACCTGAGCTAGAGTGCCGTGGCATCAGCCTAGCTCACAGCAACCTCAAACTCCTGGGCTTAACCGATCCTTCTGCCTCAGCCTCCCAAGTAGCTGGGACTACAGGCATGCACCACCATGTCCAGCTAATTTTTTCTACATATATTTTTAGTTGTCCAGATAATTTCTTTCTATTTTTAGTAGAGATGGGGTCTCAAACTCCTGACCTCAAGCGATCCTCCCGCCTCAGCCTCCCAGGGGAGGACAGGTGTGATTACAGGTGTGAGCCACCATTCCCGGCCAAAAGCATTGTTTCTTTATGTTCAAGTGTTTTTCTTCTTTGAAAGTTTTGGGATTTTCTCTTTATCTTTGATGTTAGCTGTTTCTGCTCCATGTGCATCTTTTATGTCTTTTTGCTTGGCACCTGGAGGGTTCCTTAAATCACAAAACTTGAGTTTTTGTTAATTTCCAGGAAATTTTATTTCATAAATATTGTTTTTCTATTATTTTCCATCTAGCTATAGACTTTATTCTCTTCTTCAAAGAATCTAATAGATTTGTTTGACTTCCCTGTATCTGGTAGGTCCCTTAAAAGTTTTCTCTCATTTCTAATTTCCTAGATTTTGCCTAACAGACCACAATTCCATCTTTATTTATGTTCAATCAATAATTCAAACTTGCAAATGAAACCTTCCATTTTAATGATCATACGTATGCATAATTTTATAACAAAAATATAATTTAAAAATGTCTAGCAAATTTTTTCTGATATCTCTTTTTTCATAGCAGCTTATTTTTATTTTATTGCTGCAGCATGCACTTGAATCTTTCTAAGGATCATGCTGATAATTCATACTGATCATGTTTTTTTCAGATTAGTCAAAAGCCACTATATGTTTTTTTTAGTTTCCATTTTGTGTTTGTGTTAAGGGTTTTAATATGAAGAATTAGGAGCTCGCATAACTATTAAACGATAGGGGAATAAAAGTGAGTGAAGTATCTATCCAATAGAAACTTTAGCCTGATACCCCAAAGTGGGTGATTCTTGGGATATTCCCAGAAAGCTGCTGCAATTCTCATGAATCTTTGGAATCTCCCATCAACTTTTGCTCAGCAGAAGTAGATGAGTGGTTCTGTATAGTAACCTGGGGAGATATCCTTAACCAAACATCTAGCCATATGTTTCATTACAAACATCACCTCTGCATAATGGTCTCTCTTCGTGTTCCTAATCTCTTGCAAGTGTCTTTTGTGGGCAGACACTACTTCAGAACCACTCAAGGAAGGAGATTCTGGGAAGTGTGGTTCCTGGCTCTTTTGCAATGCAAAGGCTATCAAGGGAAGTGTTGGTGATGCCTGGTTCACAAAAGGCAGGCAGGCACACATGGCTCCCTTTAGCATCTCTGTCTCCTTCCAAATTTGTTGTGTTTGCTCATCTTGGTTCTTCTCTTTCATGCATTTTCAATGTGCTTTAATGACACAAAGTGGCCAAGGGAGCCTTCTGTGTGCTTCCTTTGCAGACTCCCCATCTGTCCCCTTTCCTATAGGCATGATTTGGGAACAGGTGAGCATGACAGGGATACACATGACTCTCAGTGGGGAGCTTTACTCAGGGGGCAGGAGGTGACATAAATTCATACATTTTTTATTTCTAGAGTGAGGGAAGATACCTTTTTACCCCTTCAATTTCCTGTTAGTCCAAAATTACCTTATTCTTTCTCATGCTTCTCCAAGAGAAAAATACCCATACATCAGAAAGATGTATACATTGTTTAGACTCTAGATATAATTTTGGAGTTTAATTTTGAGACAAACGGCTCTTGTCAGCTGCCACCTTGTTTGAGAGTAGGTAAAATGTTTGATTATCTGATAAGCCCTTTTGCTGTTTTTCAGCAAGCCAATGGATTTGCTCATTTATAAGTTTTGTCTCATTTCAGTGGGATTTATGAGGGAAGAAAGACGATGCTCAGGACACAATCGTGAAGTGGAGACCTGGGCTGGTTAATTTTATGTGTCTACGTATCTGGGCCACAGAATGCCCAGGTATCTAGTTAAAGATTATTTCTCACCATGTCTGTGAGGGCGTTTCTGGGGATTAGCATTTGAATAGGTGGACTGGGAAAGCAGATGCCCCCCGCCCCCGTGTTGGTGGGATCATCTACTTCATTGAGGGCCCGAATAGAACAAAAGGGTGGAGGAAGGCTGAATTCATTCTCTGCCTGACCACTGGAGCTGGGACATTGAGCTCCTGCCCTCAGTACTCCTGGGTCTCAGGCCTTCCGACTTGGAGTGGAATCCACCCACCAGGGAGGCCACTGGCTTGCCTGGGTCTCCAGCTTGCAGGTGGCAGATTTTGGCACCTCTCAGCCTTCATAACTGAATAAGCCAATACCTTCTCATAAATGTCTTTGTGTGTGTGTGTGTGTGCGCGCCTGTGTTTATTATGTTTGTTCTGCTCTGGAAAAGCCCCACTGATACATATTCTGTACTGATCATAGTTTTCTGGAACTGGTTTTCTAATCTGATTAGATTTAAAAGAGCTAATGACTATTTTCAGCAGTAAAATAGAGCAGTAAAGAGAGCACTTATAGTCCGTGGCATAATTGGTAATATAGATATGCAAAATATCTGTATTGGATATTTCTAATCAGCCACTTATAAGAAGCAGGTATTTGATACTTTCAAACACTTTTGGAAAACTAATGATTATAATGACATTGATTGGTTGCTCTTAATGTCATTGGACAAAGTGGTGAAAGAAAAGGATCACCAGAAGTTTGCTTTCAGCTGACAAGGCTGAAACTTTCATTGTCTTGGCTCAGGGTGTATCAGCTCTCTAGCCCTAATTTAGTCATAGTTTAATTTACAAGGATTTTGATCATCTCTCCTTCCCAGAAGACTGCCACTGGTCCACTATACTGATGCCATTATGCCAATTGGACCTAAGAACAAGAAGGGCAAAGTATTCTAGACATATTGGTAAGAGAGTGCGTAATAAATCCAATGCAAGTCTGGGGGCTTTTACCCCAGTGAAATTTCTAAGGGTCCAGTGTTGTGGGACATGTTGAGACTTTCCTTCTAAGGTGAAGGATGAGCTGTTGCCTATGGCCTCTCCTATAACCAAAAGAGGCACAGTGCCTAGTGGGCCTCCTTAAATTTTGGAGGCAACATATTTCTCATTTTGGGTGTTACTCCACTCCATTAACCAGGAGACCAGAAAAGCTGCTAGTTTTGCACAGAGGCCACAATAGAATAAGGCTCTGCAACAGGTCCTGCCTGCAGTCCAAGCTCTCTGCTGCTTGGCACATGACTCAGCAGACCCAGTGGTGCTTGAAGTGGCAGTGGCAGATAGGGATGCTGTTTGGAGCCTTTGGCTGGCCTGTATAGGTGCATCTCAGCACGGTTGTTTAGGATTTTGGAGCAAAGCCTTGCTACTGGGTCTTAGAGATTGAACACTTAAGTGTGGGCCACCAAGTAATTGTGCAACCTGAGTTGCCCATCATGAACTGCGTGTTGTTTGCCTCACCAATTCATAAAGTTGGGTGTGCATAGCAGCACTTCATCATCATGTGGAAATGGTATACACGTGATCAGAACTAAGCAGGCCCAGAAGACACAAGTAAGTTACACGAAAAAGTGCCCAAATGCCTATGGTGCCTGTCCCTGCTATGCTGCCTTCTCTCTCCCAGCTTGCACCTGTGGCCTCATGGGGAATTCTCTATGATCAGTTGACAGAGGAAGAGAAGACTGAGGCCAGGCTTGCAAACGGGTCTATGTGATATGCAGGCACCACCTGGAAGTGCACAGCTGCAGCACTGCAGCCCCTTTCTGTGGCATCCCTGAAGGACAGTGGTGAAGGAATATTCTCTCAGTGGGCAGAACTTAAAGAAGTACACCTAGTTTTCACTGTGCTTGGAAGAAGAAAATGGCAAGTTGTGTGATTATATACCCATTCATGGCCTGAGTCCAGTGGTTTGGCTGGGTGGCCAGGGACTTGGCAGGAACAGGATTGGAAAATTAATGAAAATTTAGGGAACTGGCATGTGGTTAGGCCTCTCTGCGTGGGCACAAAACATAAAGATATTTGTGTCCCATGTGAATGCTCACCAAGGGGTGACCTTGGTAGAGAAGCATCTTAATAACCAAGTGCATAGGATGACCCATTCTGTGGATACCAGTCAGCATCTTTCCCCAGCCACCCCTATCATCATTGCCCAGTGGGCTCATGGACAAAGTGGCCATGGTGGTAGGGATGGAGGCTGTGCGTAGGCTCAGTGACATTGGACTTCCACTCATGGAGGCCAACCTTGCGACAGCCACCACTGATGCCCAGTCTGCCAGCAGCTGAGACCAACACTGAGCCCCAGATATGGCACCACTCCCTGGGAGGATCAGCCAGCTACCTAGTGGCAGGTTGATTACATTGGCCCTCTTCCATCATGGAAGGAACAGAGTTTTGGCCTTACTGGACCAGACACTTACTCTGGATACAAATTTGTCTTCCCCACACACAATGCTTCGGCAGAGATACCGTAACTACCATTTGTGTAGTCACAGAATGTCTCATCCACCACCACCCAGTAGGATTGCTTCTGCTCAAAAAACTCACCTCACGGTAAAAGAAGTGAAGCAATAGGTCCATGCTTATGGAATTCACTGGTCTTACCCTGTTCTCTACCATCCTGAAGCAGGTGTTTTGATAGAACAGTGGAATGGCCTTTTGAAGACTCAGTTACAGTGCCAGTTAGGTGGCAATACTTGGCAGGGCTGGGGAAAGGTTCTCCAGGAGGCAGTATCTGCTCTGAATCAGCATCCAATATGCGGTGCTGCTTCTTCCATGGCCAGGATTCATGGGCACAGAAATCGGGGGTGGAGATGGGAGTGGCAACACTCTCTGTTACCCCTACTGACTCACTAGCAAATTTTTTACTTCCCAATCCTGTGACTTTATGCTCTGCTGGCATAGCAGTCTTAGTTTCAGAGGGAGGACACAGAACAATGATTCAATTGGACGGAAAGTTAAGACTGCAACCCAGCCACTTTGGGTTCCTCAAGCCTTCAATATGCCAAGAAGGGAGTTACAGTGTTGGCTGGGGTGATTAATTCTGATTACCAAGGGGAAATTGGACTACTATTCCATAGTATAGGTTAGGAAGAATGTGTTGAGAATACAGTAAACACCTTAGGGCATCTCTTCATATTACCGCATCCTGTGATTAAGTCAATGGAAAACTACAACAACCCAATCCAGGAAGTACTACTGCTATGGTTTGAATGTGTCTCTCCAAAATTTAGGTGTTGAAACTTGATGGTCAATGTGATGTTATTAAGAGGTGAGGCCTTTAAGAGATGATTAGGCTTTGAGGGCAACTCTCTCATGAAAGGGATTAGGCGCTTGTAAAAGAGGCTTCACACAACCTTTGGCCCTCCTGCCTCCTGCCTTCTGCCATGTGAGGACACAGTGTTCCTTCCCTCTGGAGGATGCAGCAACAAGGTGCCATCTATGAAGCAGACAGCAGCCCTCACCAGACACTAAGCCTGCTGGCACCTGGATCTTGGACTTTCCAGCCTGCAGAACTCTGAGAAAATAAATGTTTGGTTTTTTAAACAAATTACCTAGTTTCAGGAATTTTTTAATAGTGGCATAAAATGGACTAAGACAACTACTAATAGCTCAGACCCTTCAGGAATAAAGGGTGGGGTCACTCCACCAGGTTAAGGATCATGACAAGTTGCGGTGCTTGTTGAAGGCAAAGGGAATACTAAATGAGTGATGAAGAACATAATTATACATGCCAGGTATGACCATGTGACCAGTCAGAAAAACAAGGACTGTCATGATAATTTTTCCTCCTTAGTTTGTTGTTAATATGTATGTGTGTGTCAAATACCTTTATTTTCTTTCTTTGTATTCCCTTATCATGTAATATAAGATGGATTGACTTTATGTCATAGTATTTAAATTATGGGATATCAAGGAGAAGAGTAAACATCCATCAAAGATTTCACCTATTACAGAGAAGGGGTCAGAGCATTTTTGCCTATACACAGTATGGTTCTATCATGTTAGGTAGAATAATGACCTTGTTATTGGTCTTATTTGGAGAATAAATATGGTTTGAGACTGTCTCTGGGTACCAAGTTAACAAGGGGTATACTCGTGATGGTTAATTTTATGTCTACTTGACTGGGCCATGGGGTGCCAGATGTCTGTTTAAACATTATTTCTGCGTATGTCTCTGAGAGTGTCTGGAAAAGATTAATATTTGAACTGGTGGAGTAGGTAAAGCAGATGGCCCTCCCCAGTTTGGTGGGCACTGCCCAATTCACTGAGGACCTGCATAGGACAAAAAGGTGGAGGAGGGTTCAATTCACTCTGCCTGACTGCTTGAGCTGGGACAGTGATGTTCTGCTCTCAGTGCTTCTGGTTCTCAGGCCTTCAGACCCTGTCTGGAGCCTACACAGACAGCTCCCAGCTCTCAGTGCTCAGGACTTTGAACTACATCACTGGCATTTCCAAGTCTTCAGCTACAGATGGCAGATGGTGGAACTTCTCAGCCTCCATAACTGAATGAATACTTTATAATATATCTCTTTGCATGTATCTCCATCTCTCTCTCTCTCTCTACACACACACACACACACACACACACACACACATATGAAATATATATACACTTACATATACACATATATTTCCTATTGGTTCTGTTTCTCTGGAGAACACTGACAAATACAGGACACTAAAGTGCATTTACCCATAGATGGACTTCTTCAAGTCCTGTTTACTAAGCTTAGGGGTAGCATACTAAGCTTAGGCAGAAAAATATGTGAGTTTGGAGAAGGGCCAATTGGTTAAAGGCTGAACTTACTAGAATTTTCTCAGGAAAAAATAAGAAGAGATTCTTGTTTATATTTTTATTGTCTTATCTAGGGAACATCTGGAAAACATCATTGTTACTAACCACTCCATTTGTATTGTTTGCCCAAAAAAATAAAAAGGAAATCTCAGATAATATTGTTCTTTTTTGCAGAGCCAAATATATCTCCTTATTATAGACACATTTAATTATAGACATTGATATAGCTGTTAACATTTGCTAAGCCATGATTATAGTGACTGTATGTTGTTACAGGTTGTTAAATGTAATAATTATAACTATAATTTACAAGTGCTCAGTGAGTACGTCCCATGTATGCTGCATCATGTGCCAGAATGTGGGAGATACAATATTTAAATGTGGTTCCTGCCTGCAGAGAACATAGGATCTACTTGGAGAGAGAATGTCAGTGGTATTAAATAGTAAATTTTGTGGTTCTGACAATAAGATTCAGCAGGAACTCAGAGCTTTAGGGTACTAAGCATACTAAGGTATGTAGGCTGGTCCTTGAAGAATTGGTTTGGCTTGAAATATGGAATTGAGATATGTGGGATATGTATTAGCTATTGCTGTGTAATAAATTATCCCAAAATTTATTAGCTTAAAACAAACACATATTTATTTTTTGAAAGTTTCTGTGGGTTGAGATCCAGGTGCAGCTTTGCTGAGTGACCTGGCTCAGGGTCTCTCATGGGCTATAACCCAGATGTTAGCCAGGACCAGGGTCTCAGTTAAAGGCTCAAATGAAAAAGAATCCACTTCCAAGCTCACGTCAGTAGCTCTTGAGAGGCTTCAGGTCCTTGAGGGTTGGTAGACTGAGGGCCTCATTCCTTGCTGGCTGTAAGGTGGTGGCCACCCTTTGTCCCTTACCACGGAGTCCCTTGTCCCCTTCAACATGGCAGTTTGGTTCTTCAAAGTCATCAAGAGGGAGAACCTTCTAGCAAGATGTAAGTTAGTATTTTATGTAAGCTAATCATGGGAGTGGCATCACATTACCCTTGCTATAGTCTACTAGTTAGAAGCTACTGCTAGTCATCAGTCCTGCCCACGCTCCAGGGAAGGGGATTACATAAGGGCTGTATCTTCTGTGCCTATGGCTGTGGACCATGCTTACAAGAGAAAGATTACTTCTGTATAAAGCACAGCACAAACAGGCCTGGCGGCATGGGACCATGAGTGGTCGCATCAAGCTAGGCAAGGGACAGTGAGCTAGGGAGCCATGAGCATTTATGGACAGGGAGCAGAGGCACAAGACCAATGGCCAAGGACTGGGTGTGGGAGGCTGTACACACAAGGGTCTCCTGTGGTGTTCTTGCCAAAACCATTCTAACTCAAGTTTCACCAAACCTTTACACTTAACTTCCAGTTTACAGAAAATACAGGGACAGAGGAACAGGTGAAATGACACCAAAAGGAAACAATCTGACAAAATCCTTAAAGTAAGACACTTTGCATGTCAACTGCACTGATGTCTTCAACCAGACAATATCATGAAGAAATAAGGGGTGTGTGGGAGGCCAATGTAGATTAAAGCATAATGCAATAATCAGATTCTGGTTTCAAAAAGCAAAGAAAACATTTGGAGTGTGTAATTGTTAAAATTTGAACATGGATTGAGCATTATATTATATTTGGGTATTATTACCTTTATTAGGTGTGATAATGGGTACAGAGGAGAAATACTTTAATTTTTTAAAGGGTAGGATGAATTGCTCAGAAGTAGAGTGTCATGAAAGCTGCAATCCTTTTTGTAATGGTTTAAAAATACATATACTGCTGACCCTTGAATGATGACGCAGTTAGGGCCCCAACCCCCTACTCCCTGTGCAGTTGAAAATCCACATATAAATTTTGACTCCTCAAAAACTTAACTACTAATGGCTTCCTCTCAACTGGAAGCCTTATTGATAATATCAATAGTGATTAACACATACTTTGTATGTTACTTGTATTATATACTGCATTGTTATAATAAAGTAAGTCAGAGAAAAGAAAATATCATTAAGAAAATCATAAAGAAGAGAAAATATATTTACTATTCCTTAAGTGGAAGTGAATCAGCATAAGGTCTTCATGCTGCGTAGGCTGAGGAGGAGGAAGAAGAGAAGGGGTTGGTCTTGTCTCAGGAGTGGCCGAGCTGAGGAAATCCTCCTCTGGGTGGACCCCTGCTGTCCAAGGGCCAACTGTACGGAATCTTATTTTGGGAGGTCATACCAGAAAAAAAAAAAAAATCTATGCTTAGACTTGGGAACATGGTAATACTCTCAAATAGGCTTTCTTAAAAATTCTAAAAAGCATCTTCATTTTTGCTTAGTCTTGGTCAAACTGTGTATTTCGCTTCAAACCCGTTTAGTGCTTGCTCGGAGCAATTGCTCCATAATTTCTTGTTGAATTGGAAGTGTTCAAAGACATTAGGTTTCCTTCCGCCAAAAAGCAATCTACATACTGAAGGGCATATTTTTCTTATATAACAAGAAGTGCAGAAGCGGCAGTTGTTGCAGTAGGTTCGGAGGCGCCCATGCTGCTTCCAGAAATCCAGTGTCTTCTCTATCTCCCTACTCTTCTGTCTTTGGTGTGACGAATCTCAGATTCACATTTGGTGCCTCGGGGCTGCAGATAGCTCCAGCAAGGAAGAAGGGTGCTAGGGAGGAACTCGCCACACCTTTCGTTATCAGGAAAGCTTCCCACAGGACTTTCACTGATGCATCCTTGGCCATAACTGAGTCCCATGGCAAGCTGAGCTGCGAGGGAGCCTGGGAAGGTGGTATTTAGCTATTCTAACCTCTTCTAGGTGCAAGCGTGGGCATAGAGGGTTATGAATTGGGTTTTGGAGGGGCTAGCAAACAGGTTCTGCCTCCAGCCATTCCGTCAATATCTAAAGGTCCTCCTAAGTAGAGTTCCCTGGCAGGTATCTCTATAAAAATTAAAGTAAAACAAAAAGTTGAAAAAATTTTAATTTGAAAAATTATTGGATTTAATATGGATAGAGCATTAATTCCTTCGGAAAACATTTAACAAGCCACTAACTACACACCAGACACTGGGCTAAAAACCCAGGAGACAAAGATGGAAAAAGGATATTCCATATTCTTAGAAAGTTTACAGTACTACAGTAGCAACAGGCCTGTAAATAAATAGTTACAATGTGAGAGAGAGCCAGCCAAAGGAACACTAAATGGGCGATGATAACCTGGTCTGGGGACTGATAATTGTTTTAGAGGAAAATCAGGTGGAAGGGAAGAAAGCAGCCCAAGCGCAGACACGGGATGGGGCCCGCCTGGCACCCCACGGAGCTGCGCACAGCTTCATGTGACGGCTGGATGAAGGGCTTGTACGTGTTACTAGAAGAATTTCCATTTTTCAGATTTGCAGAAAATGTGCAAGACGTGGAGGCAGAAGTCTTCCTCAAGTTCTGCTGCTGATTAACTGTGTGAGATGGAGTTTGAAATTTAAGTCAGGAAGCCCCTCTATTTATCACCGCAATCTTGCAACATTTCTCTTCGCGCCAGGGTGGCACGTGCTCTATGCACTGTTTCTTAGCAGTGTCGCTGGCATGGTGGCTGGAATTGCTTCCATCTGCTAGCACTTGGTGTATTTTTTTTTTTTTTTTTTGCAGAACAAGCCAGACATAACTCACTATGGCAAATTTGTACCTGGAAATCACGAGAATGTGATGGCAGACAAGCTCCGAGGGCATCTGGGAAGGCCTGGCCAGACTATGAAGGGAACGTGTTTGGTATGTTCCGGGTTTCTGAGGACAGACCAGCTTCCCAGGGACCAGCAGCATCAAAACAAACCTTTAGCAGAAGGAAAATATTTAAGATCAGGAAATACTGAAATAACTTTGTATCTGCCAAATTGGGAGAGAGGATCACACAATGTCATCACTATTTTAAATCTATATTTTTCTAATATTGAAAGCCTTCACTTCTTTTTTGGTCACTTAAGCTTTTGCTGGTGGTTTTTAAAATGTCTTTTATCCCATGACATTATAGGAAAGGCACTTTTCGAGCCATAGTTTAGTTATAAATGACTCTCCCACAACTGTTTTTTATTTCCATTTTGTTTCACTGACTGAGAATGTAAATTGAACTTTAGTGCTATTGTGCTTTGTTCTGCCTCTCTTTGTGGAAATGTGTTCTGAATTAAAGTCCACGAATAAACCAGAGCAGTCCCAGATATTGCCCTTCAGCTTTTGAACAGCCTGAGAGCCAAGAAAAGACAGAGCGCGTGGTTTTATGAGCTGCAGATGGTGTGGTGGGTGTCATGCATGTCTCTGTGTGGAGAGGTCACAGGTTCAGGTTCCATCTGGAGCCGTTGCAGAGACATTTCATAGCTAAGGAATAAAGGTGGGGTTTTGAGCAGAAAACGTAGCCCCCTGTGGGGAGGAGACAGGGTGCCTTTCACCCTAAGGTCTCTAGCAATGCCCATGCTCATCTGCATCAAGCGATGTTGCCTTAGACTGTGCACAAAATATTATCATGAATTTTTTCCCCACAATCCTCTGTCTCCACTCACTTCTTCTTTGCTGAGATCCTTGAATTAGCTTCTTTCCTTTTCATTATAGGAAACCCAAACCATCCTCTCACTCCTGAAGTAAGTAGGAAGGTTGGCAGGAATGTGTTCTGGTTGTCCCTGGGCTGTAGGTCTTGGAGAGGAAATAACCAAAAGACAGTTTCTGAGACTATTTTCTGCTTCTCACCAGAGTGAATATAAATTTAGACTTAGTGATGTTATCTATTTGATTTGGCTTCCAAATAGTACCGATATGGTAAAGCCATAATGGATTTGTGGCCATACTATTAACTGATGTAGTTTTTTCCTTTCATTTTAAGTTAAAATATTTTAAATTGTGATAAAATATACATCATATAAAATTTACCATCTCAACATTTTCAAGCTGCAATCCAGTGGCATTCAGTACATTCACAGTGTCGTGCTACCATCGCCACTATCCGTCTTCCAGGCTCCTGCATCTGACAAAACTGAGTCTCTGTCCCCATCAAACAGCAACTCCCCATCCGCCGCCACACTAGCGCCAGCCCTGAGTCTTGCCCAGGGACCAGCTTCTGTCGGACATGGCAGAGAGAAGGGGGATATCTTTGCCAATTTACGTCCTGCTTTCCTTGTACCTGCTGCTCAGCTGTCTCCAGCTCAAATTGATCCTTATGTCACAGTGGCATATTTTGGGGTGGCACATTCTGAATCTCTTCCCTTACGAGTGAGGAATTTCTACTCTCTTCCCCTGCACCGCAGCCTTTGTAAGGGAAGACGGGAACTTTCTTGCTGGGTGTCTAGGGAGGACATGCTGAGGGTATCTGGTACATTCAAGAATTTGGAAGTAACCAGCCATCCAAGACATAGTCGTTGTGTCCTTCTGCCATTCTCAGGGATTGTGGCTGCTCAGGTATGCTGACTGGATGGAGCTGGGGTAGGATATTAAGGAAAACCCCATTAGAAAGTAAGGGAAAAACCCTTTTCTCCAATCAGCTTTAACCCTAATATTAATAAAACTGACGTTTGATCTCTCTCTGACTGCCTTATTGGTTCAGAAATCAGGAAGAGAAAAGAGCGTTGTTATTAGCTGCCCCCCAACCTCAGTGTGAGGGTGAGAACATTGTGATGTCATACATTTTAAAGGACAAACACACTTTAGTCAACTTGCCTGCATATCTTTGAAGATCCCTTTATTTAGGTTTCTGCTTGTCGTATGCCAGCTCTTGGTGAGCCAGAGCCAGTTCTCTTACCGGCACCTTCCTATTTGGCACAGAACAAAGTAAACACATAAAAAGTCCCTACCACAGCTCTCCTGGGGGCTGCACACTCCCTCTTGGGGGAAGCAGCCAGTGGCAGAGCTGCTGCCAGGGACGTGGGACTTGGGTTCAGGTGGGAAGGCGCCATCCTCTTTGCAGCCAATGCTTCTCTCCTTTATGCCTTTGTACCTCAGCATGAATTAATATTGGATTCATGAGAGTTCCTGCACATCCTCACCTGCTCTCCCCAGCATTAACCCAACGTTCACATCCTCCATAACGAGAGCCAAGTGATCAGAGGCAGAAAATTAGCATCCGTGGGGTGCTACCAAAGAAACTGTGGATCATACTGGAACTTTGCCAGTGTCCCCACGGATGTCCTTTGTCTCTTCCAGAATCCCACCCTGGAGCATTCAGTTGTCATGGCTCTTTAGTCTCCTCAGATCTGGGACTGTCCCTCAGTCTGTCCTTGTCTTTCATGACCCAAACATACTGCTTTTTGCTGTTGTGGTTGTTGATTTTGTTTTTATTTTTTAGAGACAGAGTGTCGCTCTGTTGCCTGGGCTAGAATGCAGCATCGTCATAGCTCACTGTGACCTCAAACTCTGGGCTCAAGTGATCCTCCTGCCTCAGGCTCCTGGTAGCTGGGACTGCAGGCACCACCACACCCAGTTAATTTTTCTATTTTCAGTAGAGATGGGGTCTTGCTCTTGCTCAGGCTGACCTCCTGAAGTGAAGCTATACTCTGCCCTCGGCCTCCCAAGGTGCTGAGGTTACAGGTGTGAGCCACTGCGCCTTCAAAAGGCCCCAAACATCCTTTTGAAGAATATTGGTCAGTTGTTTCTATAGCATGTCCTTTGGTCTGGGTTGGCCTGATGTCTTCTCATGATGCAAAAATAGAGGATGTGCATCTTCAGCAGGAGATGGCACAAACACCGCCAGCCCTCCTTCCAGCAGGGCATCCCTGTCAGGGATCATTGCTCAACGTGGCGTCTTCTTGGCGATTTAACCTCGGTCACTCCGTCAAGTGTCTGCTGGGTTTCTCCACTGTGCAGTGTGATTGTTAAAGACAGAGCTAGTTGGAGACAGTGCAAATGTCTTGTTTCTCCTCAGATTTTTCTCCACCAACTTTTGCATCATCCAGGGGTCTTGCCCACAAAAATTATTACCGTGGTATTTGCCTAATGGTGATTTTCTTTTTCCCTCATTTCTTCTACCTTTATTCATCAGAATTCATCTGTAAGAAGGAGCTGTTCTTTCTTCCCCATTTATTTTTTTATTCAAGTTCTCATCTTCATCAGTGTGGACCCATGGATGTTTATGTTATTCTCAGGGTTATAAGCTGTCACTATCATTATTTATCTTGTTGCCCCCAGCGATCCACTGCTTCTAAATGCTGGTCCTCCTGCTCGAGTGATTTTGTGCAAACCAGTTCTGAAGTCAGATGCAGACTTCACTTTACATTATTTACCATTCCAATGAGTGCTCCATGGAGAAGTCATTGGATTTCTTTTCTAGCATATTAGTATGATATTCCATGAATTTACTTTGATTTAAAGATTATATTTCTTAGTCATCAAAAGTGTGGTATTCATGAGAGTTTTTGCCTGGTTTTGAGTTAAGTAAGTACTTGACAAATTGTAGGGGCTCATTAAATGTTAATCATTTGTTATTGTCATTGTTCTTATCACTCATATGCAGTGTAACTATAAATAGGACAATTGACAAAGATGCCAGCAGAAATTCAGAAGAAATTCTTCATGTATGGAATGGGAATAATACCTATCCTAAAGAATTAAAATATATGTATATAAATTAAAATATGTGTATATATGTTTATTATTATTGTCTTTTAAGTGTCGTGTGTACCTTCGTCAAACATTCGTCAGACATTTCTTCTTTAGATGTTCCTCTCCTACCCACTGAACCAACTCTGTCACTAATTATGCTATTGTTTTCAAGTCTTAATAATAATTTATTGGTTACCTCTGTCAGGCAGGATTGGGGGTGATTTTTGTATGTGATACTTTCCTGAATTTTTAAATTTTTAATACAATAAACATATATTTCTTCTATCATAATAAAATGTTATTTTAAATGTGTGGTAGTGTAACCTTTAAGCCTTGCTCAAAATGGAGTGACAATCTCACTTTTTAGAAGAGATGTGACACTTTCTCCTGTTTTTCCTGTTGAAATGCACATTTGTTCCCCCTCAGGCACACATGCTTGTTTGTCTACACATTAGAATGGTGCTAGGTAGATTATTTTGTTAGCGTGTAAAGTATACGCAATTTTATTCATAATTCTCCTTTTAAAAATAGTACCACCAGAAAAATGTGATCAGTTAAAATTTCCTCTATACAGTGAAGAATTTTAATTTACTTATGCTTTAGCTTTGAGAAACAGGATTGCTAAAACAGACTCCCTCAAGACTTTGGAGTGCTGTGGGCCAAGTATTGGATTGTATTAAACAAGTCGTGTTGCCTTATCGCAGTGTCGCTGTGTGGGGTGTCTGTGCTGTATTAAAACATCCTTTGCTCACAGTGGTCCTCCAAACCTTGAATGGAATTCTCACCTCAACTGGTTTAATGCAGAAAACTCTTTCTTCAGAAAGTCAACCTTAAAAGCATTGTTATTCAAGAAAACCTTTGGAGTAAAGCCATCCAACCTTAATTCTGGTGAAGAGGAAGTGAACTGCGAGGCTGTACTGCTCTTCTGGAAGCTCCCCAGAGTCCCTGCTGGCCCTGGGGGGGTCCCCCGCCAGGCCCAGGTTCCAGGCCCTCACCGGTCCTGGTGATCCAACGGGGCTCCTCTAAGCCCTCAAAGCGCTTATTTTCAGAGAACACACATTCCAGTTAAAAATCTCCAGGCTGTTTAGTTGCTTATCCAGGGCTCACTGTGCCCTGAAAGTAGACTGGTGGGATGTGGGAAGACATGGAAAGACCTGGAGACTCCCTGCTCCTGACTCCTTCATCCACACAAGTAAACTCCGCCCCCCACCCCCACCCCCTCCCCCGCCCCTGGGAGCTCCTGTAGTGCAGGGAGCTCTCTCTCTTCATTGCACAAGGGAAAAAGGAAAGTTGCATCTGTAAGTGTTCTGACTGGTGTCTAAGATTTAGACTGGTAGATTGTTTGGTAAATTAACCTTGTTTGGGGCGATGAGCCCCTTTGAGAACCTGATGGAGGCTATGGACCCTCTTTCAGAGGAAGGTCCACAGATGTTTGACATAGGGTATGTGGTCCCTCCTTGTAGTCTCCAATAGCATTTCTTGCTAACCTTTGGGAGATGTGATAATTTTGGGTGTCATCTTGCCTGGGTTAAGGCATACCCAGATAGCTGGTGAAGCACTATTTCCGGGTGTGTCTGTGAGGGTGTTTCTGGAAGAGAGAGGCATTTGAATTAGCAGACTGAGTGAGGAAGTGCCACACCCAGTGGCAGGCACCATCCAATTTGTTGAGGGCTGGATAGGAAAAAAGGGCAGAATAAAGGGGAATCAGCTCTCTCTCCTGAAGCTGGGACACCTTCCTTTCTTGCTCGTGGACAGCAGGGCTCAGGTTCTCCAGCCTTCGAGTTCTGGGACTTGCACCTGTGGCCCCCCAGTTTCTAAGGCCTTCAACCTCGAGCTGTGAGTTCCACCAGCGGCTCCTTGGGTCTCCAGCTTACAGACGGCAGGATGTGTGACTTCTCAGCCCCGTGTGAGCCAATTCCCATAGTGAATCCCCTCTCCTGTATCTCCCTCTGCATGTCCTCTATTGGTTCTGTTTCTCTGGAGAACCCTGAGTGACACAAGACAGGGAACATGGCCTGGGGCACTATGGGACTGGGAGGAGGACTGCAGCGGACTCTTCCGGTCTGGGTCTGTGGTTCCTCTCACCATGGCCCATTGTGATCTCAGGCAGCAACTCTTTGGAAACTTGAGATGGATGTCCTTAAAATCGGCCTTGGCTGGAGTCCTTCCTTGTAAAATAACTGGGAGTGATTATCGGCTCTTTTCAAATGATCTCCTGCAAGACAGGCTAATATAGTCTAGACAATAGTTTTTGTCCTTTTTCTTCCTTTTGTCTAACTGGATGGTTGTGAACACTCCAGCCAGTATTAATAGATTAAGAAGCAGAAATTGTAGCTTTATCATGCCTGCCCATTCCAGGATGTCTTGGGTAAGTATCCCAGCCTCTTTATTTCTCAGTTTTCTCATCTCATCTATAAAATTGGGATAACAATAGCATCTCTCACACCGCATTATTGTGAGTAACCCTCACAACAATAGGCTAAAATGTGTGAAAATCTCAAAACAGCCTGAGTCCATGGTAAATACTGTCTCAATAACATTCATTCAACGATCAACACACTTTGATTCCTTCTTGCTCTAAGAATCCCTGATTCTTAATAACACAAACTTTATCTGAACGTTAATCAACTGCCATGCCCCCGACACTAATGGGTAGTTGATCTGCTTTATTTCACTCAATGTCTCAAATAATCTAATGGGTTATATCAGTAGATAGCCACAGAGGAGACCAATGTTGAATATGTTGCTTAAGATCACACAATAGTTCAATCTCAAAGATGGTACAGACAGAATTCATACCCTCATCACAGACAGGGAGATTTTATTTGCAACATGGAGAATGAAGGATTATATCAGAATACAAAAGAAACTACATATCAGTGAAAAAAAGAGACAAGGAATTCAAAGTATGGGGAATACATGGACCATTCCTAGAAGAAGAAACCCACGAGGCCAATAAATCTGTGATAAAATTCTCAGTATCACTGGGTATCAGCAAATGCAAACTGAAATGATGAGCTATCATTGCATATCCATAAGAAGTGCCTATGAGGACAGAGGGACAAGGGGACTTTTATCCACTACTGGTGATTGATAGTCTTTCTGAGCTTTAAAGATATCCTTCCACTGTCTTCTCATTTTCCATATTGCCACTGAGATGTCTTGTGCTATTCTTATTTCTGATTCTTTGTATGTGTATTAATTAAGATGACTTGGGCAGCTGTAGAAGGAACTATAGAAGAGGAAAAACTTTTCCACCATTTTCTTAGGTATTGAAGTTGGGATCTGTGAATTAAACTGACAAAAGACAGATTAACAAGAGAAGAGGCATACACATTTTCTTTGATGTTAATTTTTACATGTACATAGAGGCCTTCATAGAATAGAAGTGAAGACGCACAGAGAAGGCTAGACCCAGGGGCTTACATGCCATTTTAACAAAGGGTGATACATTGTGGAGAATGGACAAAGGAAAAGGGTTTGTGCTTCTAGGGTGTGTAAATGGTAAGAAGGTAAATATGTGGGAGAAACTAATGGATGATAAGGGTTATTTACTAAGGTCTGTTCTTGCAGTCATCTCAGTACCATCCCCATCCCCAGTGATAAAGGTTGTCCTTCCCTTCCTTGTATGAGAGTAGGAGATGCCTTCAGAAATGGACATTTATGATCTGTTTTTAAGTAGATGGACAGGGTAGAAAGGTTTTCCTGAGTCTTCTGCTTTCAGTTGCCTTTAGCTCAAAATAATCCTTATGCTAAAGTGGCATAGTTTGGGGTGGCACTCTCTGACCCCCTTCGGAACATAGTATCTGACTAAGAATAGCATGGCTACATTGATTGTTTCCTTAAGGAGAGGTCTGGAAATAAACCATCCCAAGGCTAGATTGGCACCTCACCATGCTCAGCAAGATGCAGGCTCCCTCCAGCTCTCTGGTCCTCCATCCTCAGCACGCTGGTGATGTCATGCTTCATTGAGATAAGACAGCTACACCAGCTCCAAACGTCACTACACAAGTCACCAGGAGAGGAACAATAACATCAAACCATCCTCAGCTGATGTCTACCTGGATTTCCTTGGTTAGGACGTGCCATACCATGCCAAGCCAATAGCTGGCTAGGGGCCCTGGATGACTGTGACTGGCGCATCATGATTCCTCCCTCTGGAGGGCCACGCTGCCAGCCTCCAAGTCTGGGTTTTGTTTTTGTTTTTCCAGTTTTGCATTTTTATTTTATTTATTTATTTAATTTCAGCATATTATGGGGATACAAATGTTTAGGTTACATATATTTCCTTTGCCCCACCCGAGTCAGAGCTTCAAACGTGCCCATCTCCCAGACAGTGTACACCACATCCATTAGGTGTGAATATATCCATCCTCTCCTCCCCGCTCCCATCTACCCGACACCTAATGAATGTTACTACTATATGTGAACTTAAGTGTTGATCAGTTAGTGCCAATTTGATGGTGAGTACATGTGGTGCTTGTTTTTCCATTCTTGTGATACTTCACTTAGTAAAATGGGCTCCAGCTCTACCCAGGATAATACAAGAGGTACTAGATCACAATCGTTTTTTATAGCTGAGTAGAACACCATGGTATACATATACCACATTTTCTTACTCCACATGTGTATTGACAGGCGCTTGGGTTGTTTCCACATCTTTGCAATTGTGAATTGTGCTGCTATAAACATTCGAGTGCAGATGTCTTTTTTATAGAATGTCTTGTTTTCCTTTGGGTAAATACCCAGTAATGGGACTGCTGGATCAAATGGTAGTTCTACTTGTAGCTCTCTGAGGTATCTCCATGTTACTTTCCATAGAGGTTGTACTAGTTTGCAGTCCCACCAGCAGTGTATGAATGTTCCTATCTCTCCACACCCACGCCAACATTTATTGTTTTGGGACTTTTTGATAAAAGCCATTCTCACTGGAGTTAGTTGATATCTCACTGAGGTTTTTTGATTTGCATTTCCCTGATGATTAGAGATGTTGAGCATTTTTTCATGTTTCTTGACCATTATTCTGTCTTCTTTTGAAACATTTCTGTTCATGTCCTTTGCCCACTTTTTAATGTGGTTGTTTGATTTTTTTCTTGCTGATTTTCTTGAGTTCTATATAGTTTCTAGTTATCAGCCCTTTATCGGATGTGTAGCATGTGAATATTTTCTCCCATTCTGTAGGTTGTCTGTTTGCTGTTGTGATAGTTTCCTTGGCTGTGCAGAAGATTTTTAATTTGATCAGGTCGCATTTATTTATTTTTGTTGTTTCTGTGATTGCCTTTGGGGTCTTCTTCATAAATTCTTTCCCTAGCAAGTCCAGGTTTTGTTAAGCAGGAGAGGGGAGACAGCTGTTTGGCAGACCATGTGCAGTGTCTGTGGCCATAGAAGACCTGTATTTTCTTCTTCTCTGGAAGTTTAGGATTATCAGCTCTCTGTTGTGTTTTTGTTGGATGTAAACAACTTTAAGCCTCATTTCCTTGAATACAGACTTGGCTAGAAAATATAACTGAAATGAAAGCATTTAATGACAAACCTTGAAAGAATGGAAATCTGTTAAAAGATACTTTTCAAAGAACAGCCTTGAGCTAGACATTAGCTATTTTTTAGCTAGATAAGGAACAGTTCAGTAACAAACCTGTTAAATCTACACTTATTGTGTATCTTATCATCATAAATATAAGCTTCTGGCTAAGTGTTTTTGCTGAGAAGTGTAAGAGCTTTCTTGTACTATTGATAGCCTTGCATTAATAGTTCCCAGGACTGTTTTCTTGTAACCTTGAGACTAGAGTATGTTTGTCACAAAATAGTTCAAGTTTTTAGACTATTTGATATAGACAAGTATAGACTGGGTTTATTCACATAAAGTTATAAATTATATTTTTTTAAAGTCTAACTTTGTCCATCAATCTTGCTGATTCACTATGATTCATTTACTTAGCTCCAATTAACTTAGCACCTTTAAAATAACAATGCTAATTCTCTTAAAATTAGAAACATCGGTCAAGGCATACCCTTTTATGAATATGTATTTATATAAAAAATAACATGACTCTAACAGAACCTCCTGCCCTCCGTTTTTTGGTCTCTGTTGATTAGTCTCAACTGGTGCATGCAGACTTTTGTGTTTCTAATGATATCCAATCATAGCTGTGTATGTAGGTAGAAAACTCTGTTACCTGAATTGTCTCTGCTGTTTGTTCAATTGTCTGGGCCCTCGGTGTTGGTGATCCCTGCATGTCCGCGCAGCCGACTCTTCGTCTGCGGAAAACCTGAGGCGGGGTGGTTCCCTACCGGAGTGGGCTTGGTAGAAAGCCAGTTCTTTCTGTCCACATATCAGCACCGGAGATCTTTTCTCCAAAGAAGGGTCCTTAGAGAGGGTGGCACTGGGCAGTGAGGAGCTGCCTGTCAGACTCTGTAAGAGAGTGCGCTGTGTGGCAATGTGCAGCCCTTGCAGCCCCGCCAGGCAGACCTCGCTGCCCCAGGGGTCCGCAGGGGTCCGCAGGCGGCCTTCAGCCTCAGCCCCTTGGGTCTGCACCCCGGGCAGCCAGGCGGCGCTGGCGGAGGGGCACGCCTGTCGTCTGCAACTGGCATTGGACTCTGAGCGCCCCGACAGGTCTCTTCAGTGTGCAAACGGGAGAGGTGACACAGCCCGGCAGGGACCCCTGGGGGCCCCCACACTCCCAGGCTCCACGCCCTGTGTGAAGCTGGGAGTCACTGCGGGGCTCGGTAAGCGCGGGGGTCTCCTTTGCACACTTTGCGACCGCCACCGGAGGGGACGCTGGCGGTGCCTGGTCCCCGCCCCAGGAGCTGGAGCTGTGGACAATGGCCAGCTTTCTGCTCACCACGTGGCCTCGTTAAGGGCCCCAAACAGGGCTGGGCCCAGTTGCCGCGGCGGGAACCGTCTCACTGATGACACTCCCTGCAGGGACTTGGGTGTCTCCTTTCCTTTCATCTCCCACGAAAACCGCTTGCACTCCAGTCCCTGTCTCGGGGTCTGCTTCTGCCTGGTCTCCAACCAAGACACAAACCGCAGTCAGCAGCGATCCAGCCAGATGCCGGAGCGCGTCCTCGTGGCGAAGCGGACCTGGAGCGGGGGTGGGGGTGGAGTGGAGGCGTTGGGGGGTGGGGGGCATCCTTTCCTGGGGCCTCCCTCCAGTCGGTCTGTGCTCTGGCCACAGCACTGACGCCCGCCCCAAATGTCGCCTCTGTTGTTCTTCAACGGCCAGCTCGACCCCGTGAAGCAGGGTGCATTATCTCATTTCACAGATGAGGAAACTGAGGCTCAAAAAGTTGCCTGAGGTCACATAGCTAAGAAACTGTGAGGCCGGTCCTGAAATTCGGATCTCCCTGACTCCAACCTCTGTGTTCTCAATAGAGAAGAGTCGGCTCTGCGTGGAAAGAAATCAGACAGAAAGCCATTCAAAAATATCCCCAGGAATATTAGTTAACAAAGAGAAGGTCTCAAGACTATAAACACCTATTCTCTAACTTTGTTGTCTATACAGTCATTTTTGATATACAAAAGAAAAAAAGCAGACACTATAATTTGAAGGGAAACCCCTTATATTTAAAAGCAGAAGGTGGTGGGTAGGACGGGGAATCTTACAGTTTAACAGAACAAAGGAAGTCATATTGGGGTAGAAGGCAAAGGAGATTCAAGGGCCCTTTTGGAAATTACAGTTTTTCTAGGATTTTATCTTCCAGGGCTATTGTTAGCCCGTTTCGAATTGCTGTGTGGTAAACAGAGAAGTACCCGCAGTCAATGGAGTCACAGCCAAGTCTGGGCTGTATCCTGGCTGTGGGGTCAGGGGCAAGTTAATTAGTTTCTCTGTCTCTGTTTTCTCACCTATAGTGGATTCTGTGGGGCTTAAATGAGATGCAGTTTATTAGAGAGCTTTGAGACATAATGCTGCAGATACAAATATTCTATACCCTTGGGTAAATCTTGGGGAGACGAGTGAGGAGATCCAACTGGGTGATGCTAATGTACGTGTATAAATGAGAATCTGACTCCTGATCTAAAGAGGGGGCACAAATTTCTTCTTAGTGCAGAATCTCTTCCCAAAATATTTTTTTACAAAGCCCTTTGCAAATATGAAGGCTTCTTAAAATATCCCATTCATGTGTTTGAAACATAAATGCACTTGGAGTTTTATTTCTGTAAAATTGACAAATGACTGAGTGGTATCATTTCTGAAAGAATATAAAAGAAGAAAACAGATAGTTTGTAAACTCTTTAGATGTCACACAAGTGTTTTCTTCTTTTCTTTTTTTTTAAAACCTAGACTCTGATCCTAAAAATAAACATTCCTGAAATCAGAAAACAGTACACATTAGCTGCTGAAAACTGGGGTTGAACCCAATTTTATAACTTCTTGTTTGACTTCACTTAGGGATGGAATGAAAGAGAGTTTTGTTTTAAACTTGTGGCCACTAGAAATGAAAGGAAGTGACGCGCGCAGGTAACCAACCACAAGCCGCCGCCTCACCTGCCTCCCAGAGCACACCCACGTGTTTTTAATGATAGATTATTTTGGAATAATTTTCCATTCATTTACTAACTATTCATGAATAATCTATCTAGCGTCATTTATGATTCTGAGGGATGAAATTAAGTACTAACAAAATGTTTATTTGTGGTGGGAAGGCCATAATTACAGAAACAACATAAATGTTAACATTCTAAAAATTTATAAAAATGAGGTACTGAAACAAGGTCAAGAATTCATATACTATTATTTCTTAATATTTAGAACCCAAATTAATTTCCCAGATCATCTCAGAATGCAAGGTCTGCCTGCAGTAGCAGTTTCGTACAAGAGTGGATGCTGCACCCCACAACCTGATTTAAAATAATCAAGTCCAGCTGCTGTTGCCAAAAAAGAGATCTACACCACTCACTGCCATGACCTGGATCGTATTTCAAAAGTGGCAAATCAAAGCTGTCCCATCAAAGCCTGATTCCTTAATGAATTCCTTATGTATTTCATCTCTTGAATGCAAAAAGTAGGGTATCTGCTGGGGAATAAAATTCAAACTTAAGAAAACAAAACCTAGTGGATGTGATCCTTTATGAAACACACCCCCGTGAAGTTGGTCTCTCACTGTAGAGTTATTTACTGCTTAATTAAGATGTTTTCATTTAAAAAGCCACCTCTGAGAGTCACCACAATATTTACAGAAAAGGGAGTGTGAGCTGAAGGAGACTTAGTGAAAATCTCAACATTTAAATCTTTAAAAAATGCTGATATTCTGTCATGTTAACCAGCACTATTAAGAGTGAAATTTAAAAAATTTTGTCATTTCCATATGTCCTGAAGAAAGATTCCAGCTAAAGGGGTGTTTTCCAGCCCTAACTTATGCTAAGTATGTCTGAATACAAATAGCAAGTTTTCTTCTTTTGGGGGAAGAGAAAAGAATTATCTTCAAAGTGATTAGATAGATGAATAGATATATTCAGATAGACAGATGGGTAGACATATGGATGGATGAATGGATGGGTGAATGGATGGGTGGATGGATGGGTGGACAGATGGGTGGTATAAGTAGGTAGTAGTGTCCTCAGCTTTTGGGAAATGGCAACCTCTTACTTGTAGATTACCAGTCCAACATGATTTTTTCTCACAAGATGCAGCTTTTAACCCTGAGAAATACTTGTCCAAGAATTCAGAAAAAATAGGGCTCTGTCTTACAGATGCCTTAAGTATACTGAAATTGAAGTATGAAAACTCTGTTAATTAATTCATTTGACAAATAAGTATAGAGTTTCCACTATGTACCAAGGCCCAGCGGGGACTTCTGCCACCATGGAATTTACATGGTCCATTTCCATTTTCATTTGTAAAAGCTTAAATGGCACTTCCAGTCCTAGAACAAGAAAGAATAAACTCACTTTTCCCTCCTCTATGTTTCTGAAAAAAAACCTAAATATCCTGGATATGATTCAATAGACAATGATAAAAGAATTCTGAGTGCTTGAAAGAAGAAAGTAGACAGGTTAGAGGCCTTAGGACTTCAGAAATGGTTTTTCCTTTTATCTTTCATATGACTTCAGACTGGGTGCTAGAGAGGTCTGAAACCTCCACAGACACAGACAGACAGACAGACAAGAAAAGCCTGCCTAAAGAACTGGGAAAGAGGAAGCCCAAATGAGGAGCTCTAATGCCCCGCTTCACAACTGAGCACAAGCAGGTGGCCTAGTTTTCCTTCAAAATCCTGCTGGGCTGACCCAATCCTTTCTCCATATCTTGCAAAGCCTAGCTTCTCCCTGCCCTGAGTCCAGTTGCACAAGATACAGGCCCAGTGACTCCAGTTCCTCTCTGCCTCCCACGGCTGAAGGTGGCCTTGCAGCAACAGGCTGCCCAGGGAAGCAACTTCCACTGCTTTATGCAGAACCAGCAGGGATTGAGTGAGGGTCCCAGAAATGTCAGAAGAACTAGGTAAACCAGAATAGAATTGCAAGGGCTCTGAAAACTAAACTGTTGTTTTAGTCTATTTTCTGCTGCTTTAACAGAATAGCTGAGATGGGGTAATTTACAAAGAAAAAAAATTATTTAGCTCACAATTATGGAGGCTGAGAAGTCCAAGAATGGGGGGGGGGGACATCTGGTGAGGGCTTCCTTGCTGTGCCATCCCATGGCAGAAGGCAAAAGGGCAAGAGAGTGTGTGTGAGAAAGCAAGAGATAACTTGCAGACTCAAGCCCTCTTATAATTGGCATTAACCCATTCATGAGGGTGGAGCCCTCATGACCTCAATGCCTCTTATTAGATCTCACTTCCCAACACTATTGCACGGAGGATTAAGTTTCCAATACATGCTTTTTGGGGGACACATTCAGACCACAGCAACTGTCTTGGTTATTGGAACTACAGCTCACAAAAGTAGGCTGGAACCTAGACTAAATTTAAAAAGGGTAACTGTCTGCTAAAATACATGATTTAAGCAGCATCAAAGGTCTCCTGACAGAAAACCAAAGTGCCCGTGGTACAATAAAAATTTACTTGTTACACCAAGAACCAGGAAAACCATACTTTTAATGAGAAAAAATCAACTGATGCCAATACTGAAATGAATATGATGTTGAAATTATTTGACAAGGACTTTGAAACAGTTGTAATAAGAATGCTTCAACAAGAAATTATTGTTCTCTTGAAATAAATAAAAACATAGAAAATCTTAGCAAAGAAATAGAAGTTATAAAAAAGAAACATGGAAATTTTAGAACTGAAAAAATACAATTGAAATTAAAAACTAATCTGATAGACTCCATACTAGAGTGGAAATGACGGGGAAATTTGAAGACAGATTGATAGAATTAATTCTATCTAAAAAACAGAGAAAAATAGCCTGAAAAAAAATGAACAAAGCTTCAAGGATCTGTGAGATAGATAACCAACAAAAAATCTAAAATATCTAACACTCATATCATCGGAGTTCCAGAAGTAAAAGAGAAAAGTATGGGCCTGGGACAAAAAAGTACTAAAAAAAACAAAAAAACAAAAAAAAACAATGGCTGACAACTTCCCACATTTGTCAAGAGTCATAAAACTACAGAATCAAGAAGCTCAGTGAAACCCAACAGGATAAACCCAAAGAAATCCACTCAAAGATACATCATAATTAAACTTCTAAAAAACTAAACACAAAAAAATTTTAAACACAGCCGGAGATAAATGACACATTACCTATAGAGTAAGACAAACTTGAATGAGAGTAGATTTCTCATCTGAAACCATAAAGGCCAGAAGTTAATGGCATAACATTTTTTCAAGTGATTAAAAAAAAAAAAAAGAAAGAAAACACTAAACTGTCAATCATGAATACTATATCCTGCAAGACTATCCTTCAAAAATGAAGAGGAAACCAGACATTCTCAGATGAAGAAAAATTAAGAATTTGTTGATAGTAGACCTATCCTAAAAATTGGCTAAAGGAAGATCCTCAAACATAAAGAAAATATTATATATTGAATCATGTCCCCGCACCACCAGATTCATATGTTGAAGCCCTAACCCTCAATGGGACTGTACTTGTAGACAGACCCTTAAAGAGGTAATTAAGTGTGGGCCCCTAATTCAGTAGAATTGGTATCCCTATAAGAAGGGGAAGGGACACCAGGGCTACACACACAGTGGGACGGCCATGTGAGGACACTGCAAGCCAACGGGAGAGGCCTCAGGGGAAACCAACCCTGCCAACAACTTCAACTTCCAGCCTCTAGAACTGTGAGAAATACACTTCTGTTTTTTGAGATATCCAGCCTATGGTATTTTGTTATGGCAGTAGTAGCAGACTAAGACAGAAAAATGACAGTAGATAAATGATCAGACCTTCAGAAAGGAAAAAAAAAAATGAAATGGGTAAATATAGAAGTAAACATAGTAGACCACTCTTCACCTCTTGAATTTCTTTAACCATACTTTGTGTTTGAAGTCAAAATTATAATGATATTTGATGTGATGCTTAGTGTATATAGAGGAAACACTTAAGACAATTATATTTAAAAAGTTGGAAAGGCAAAGAGATCTAAATGGAAGTAAGGTTTTTATACTTCACTCAAAGAGGTAAAACACTTCCATGAGTTCAGCAAATTTCTGAGATCAACTTACAAAAATCAATGGCCTTTATCTACACCACCAATAATTGAATGGTAAATATAATGAAAAGTAAGGTACAAATCACAATAGCTAAAAGTAAAAAATATCTAGAAATTATCCCAGAATACAAAATCCTTCTGTGGGAAAACTTTAAAGCCCTAGTAGGTAGAGAGATCACTTGAATAAACACAAAGACATCCCACACTCTCAGAGAGGACAACTTACTATAAGATGTTGAATCTTGATTAATTAATCTATAAATGAAGTACAATCTCACTTAAAATTCCCACTGGATTTTTTTCGAGGAACTAAACTAAGCTCATTTAAATATATATAGAAAGGAATAGAAATCTATCAATTTCTATTCAATTTTAGAGAAAACAAATATGGGTCTGTCCTGCAAGATATTAAGTCATGCTAAAAAGCCATATTTTAATAATGACTTAGTGAAATTGGCACAAGAACAGTTGAAAAGACTAAGAGAACATGACAATTTAGAGACTCACCCATGTTTGTATGAGCCTTAATATAAGATAAAGGTATAAAAATCAATAATGAGTAAACAATAGATCATTTGGTCAATGATTTGGGAAAATGGTCTCACTATATGAAGAAGAATTTTCAAAAACTGGATTCCTTCCTAATACCACATACAGGGGTAGATTCTAGATGGATTAAAGTGCTAAATGTGAAAGATAAACCAATGGAGAACTAAGAGCTGAGGAAATCCTTAAAACTACAAAAGCACAAACTGCAAGGAAGAAAATTGGTGTTTCACACCACATTAAAATCCAGGCTTCTGTTCAATAAGACAGGTAATTAATACATAACAAACATCTGATGGTGCAACTGCATAAAACCTACAATGGGTTACTACCTAGCATAAACCAGGAACTCTTATAAGAATGAAATAAAAGGCAGTAATTTGAACAGAAAAATGAGGAAAAGATATACAAAACAAGAGATCCTAGTTACTGCTGAAGGTTGATAAATCAGAACAGAGGGCTGTAATATTACTTATACAAATGTTTGGTTCTTGGGAAGCAATAAAGAGAACATGGTTTAAGTGGCTGCCTCTTGAGAGAGTGGCTGAAGGTGGGAACGCTTGAGGTGGGAATCCTTCAGTTCCGTTGGATTTTTTAACCACGTGCATATATTACTTTGCTGTTTTTTTCTTCTTATTTTAAAAGAATAACGAATAGTGTCAAATAGCCTCATCTGTATCTTTCAAAAAGTTAAAGGGAGTATCTCACTTAAAAGTCACCCAGACAATAATACTTACACTTAATAAGTTGCACAAAAATTTAAATATAATTCCCAAAACAATGGTAACATACTATTTACAAAATAGAAGGAGTCAAATAGGTAAGAATAAGTGTTTATTTAACAAATAAAACACACATATAATAAAATAAATCTTATATTACAATTAAATATATTCCATTTTACTCTATAAAACATTTTTAGCAAGTTACAAAAATATATTAAACAGAAAAAATTAAATTGAGAATGAAATAGATATGAAATATAAAAACTGAAGAAGAGTGCATAAAATATAAATCAATAAATCTTTAATTTATTAAGTACTTTATAGTATCCAAAGCATTTTCCTTTTCTAATATGGATTTCATTTTTAAAAAAAAAAATAAAAGAAGTATATCATTGAATTCTCAAATGACACCAGAAAATTATAAAGAAGCTAGTATTTCTCAACTTTCCAGCATCTGGAAATAGCTACCGTTAACATTAGCTGGACATCACTCCAGACACCTCGCTGTGGGTGTCTGCACCTAACACAAACACACACACACACACACACACACACACACACGCAGCGCGCAGCGGGGGCTGCTGCATGTGTGTCTAGTGTAAGAAAGCGAGTGACCGAGCCGGCGGGAGCCAGACTGCCTGGGGCCTGGGCTCCCTTCAGAGTTTACTTCTTGCTGGCTGGGTGAACATAGCGAGTCACCCCACCTCTCTCTGTGCCTCAGTGTCCTCAAGCATAAATGTGAATTTTTGGGAAAACTGAATCAGTTAACATGTAAAAGTGCTTAGAACAGCATCTGGTACATTGTAAGCCTCCAATCTAGGACCACTGTCTTCTTCGGGGCCAGAAGGTACTAGGGGAGCAGGAGGGAAGGCTGTCCTGGGTCTGGGCTCTGCACTCTGGAGATTCTGTGAGATGTTCTAAGCAGAGGTTCATCCATCATCTGGGGAGGTGTTCTACTCCCTTGGCTCTCAGCCTTCTTCCTGAGACTTCCAGAGATCCTATGGATCAGATGCCTCTTGCATCCACACAAGCCTTTCACGGGTGGTCAGAGGTGCATGACAGACAGCTGAAGAAGATAGTTTTCACTTGTTTGCTGGCTTTTACCTGTATTTCCACCCTTCCTTTTCATTTCATCAGACACGGAGCTTCACTGTAGTGCATTTCCCTAAAACTCTGCCAGCCCATCACACTCATTGCATCCTTTTGGTGCAAGAATCACCCTGTGCAGCAGGCAGCACCTGTACAACTGTTCCTGCATCATTCATGAGAAATCCAGTTGCCATAGAGGTAGAGCCAATTGCTCAAGGTCACACAGCTGCTATAAGGAAGAGCCCAAGGCTTATGGGTCTACACCAGGAGCTCTTTGCTCTTGTCCTAGACATCCATTTATTAAATGCTTACCAAGCACCTTTAGGGACAGGTGACACACTAGGCGGAGGGGGCAAAAGATGAATAAAGTTCAGTCTGTTTGTAAGGACTTTCTGGCTTAGCAGGTTGAAAGGGACTTCCATCAACATAACTGGCTGGAGCATTTTGATCTCACCAGGCAGTTTGTAACTGACAGAATTAACATCTATGGATAGATATGTGTGCAGGAGGGGTGGGTGCACACACAGCCAGGCTGATTTTAAAACATGATAAGTATATTCTAGAATTCTCCTGGGAAAGAAAAAGAGTGAATGTAAGAAGGGCTGAGTCTTTTGAAAAGAGGACAAGAGACTTGTCTTACCAAATACAAAAACATATTAGAAATCTACAGTAGCAGAAAAGTTTTGATATTGGCCAAGAGATAGACAAGCAGCTCACCACGCAGCTGTGAACAGATGGGAACATTTGGAATTGCTGGGGGAAAGGATGGCTTCCTTATAATTCTTGGGTAGAGATAATTTTATGAGCAAGGCAAAACTCCCACCCACAATGTAAAACACTGGCAGATTTGACCAGACAAAAATTTGAAACAGTTGAGAGAGAGACAACAAACTCAATAACAGAGAGGAAAAAATATTTAGGATACAAGATAAAATATTTGTTGGTATCTATCAAAGGCTTTGCAAACCCTTTGACATGGCAATTCCAATTCTAGGAATTCACATCACAAAAATTATTGCAGATGTACATAAAGTTACATGTTCATTTCAGCATTATTTGTAATAGAAAAAAAGAAAAAATGTGTACAAAAAGAAAGGTGGTCAAATAAATTGTACTACATCTGAACTGCAGAATACTCTGCAAGAGTTAAAAGGAATGAAGTACTGGTGTGGAAATAATCCTACATAAAGTCTTTGAAAGGAAGTTGCTCCGCTGATGTTTTTTAAAAAACCGTTTGAATATAGGTATGTATGTAAATGTCTAGAAACTGTTCTTGGAAGATAGCCAACAAACTGTTAATTACCTCTGGGGAGGGGAGTGGAATTGGTGAAAATAGGATTTTCAAGTTTTATTCTTCATGCTTCCTTACTGCTTGGATGTTTAATGTGAATGCATATCACTTGTGTAATTTACAAAATGTAAACAATGGAAAAGCAAGCCCGCTAGTCTCTAGGGACTACAAGGACGGACCTTGCAGATCCATGTTAAGTAGAGAATTAGATGAATCACACCCTGAGCTGGGAGAGCCCACAATGGAAAATCCAAGGTTACCACCCCGTCTTGCTGGGCTCCAGGTAGGGACTGCAGGAGGTCTGCACCCGGGCAAAGCGAACAAAAGAAATCAGAAATTTTGAGAATGTCGATGTGACAGCCCCAAAGATCTTGAGGCTGTGAAAACGGGAGGCTGAGAAGCATATTTATCTGCTCAGTCCTGTTCCAAGTCAGCGCCCTCTCAGAGACCTTCTCGGGACTCTGGATAGGGATCCACGCGGAGGACGCAGGGCACGGGGCAGGGGCTTCCCGCCGGCGGGGCCCCAGGCGGTCTGTGTGGGGGGCCTGTGGGCTGAGAAAAGGCTAAGCCGCAAATAGGCATCTTGATGACCTGGAAGAGGCGCGGAAAGCCCGCCAGTGCACCCCACCCGCTTCGCCCCTGCGGGCGCCAGGACGGGCTCTCCTCCAGCCCAACTCTCAGCGCCCAGCGCCCTGGCAGCTGGGGGACCGCGCCCTGCGGGAGGTGGGGGATGGATGGGAAACCTACTGCTGGGATATCTGGATTTCTCAGCGGAACATCCAGTAAGCTGACTACTAGGCCGTGCACGTGAATGCAACGGGACCGAAATATTCCTTTTCTCGGAAGTCTTCAGTATTTGCAGTGGTTTTTGTTAAGCAGCTGCAGAAAGAATCATGGACTTGAATTTCATGGTAAAGTTCCTACGAGAGGGACTTCCTACTGGGTCAAGTAGGAAGTAAGAGATATATGGAGGTCTTTTTACCAATCAGTCTTAGTCATGTTATCATTAATAATACTAATTAGCATGTTTTTAGTTCTTACTACCTGTCGGGTGCAATTTTAAGTATTTGCATGTATTGCGTCTCCTAATTCTCACAGCAGCCCTGTAGGCTTGTGCACTATTATTCTCTCTTAGCAGATGAGGAAAGTGAGGCACAGAAAATTTTTTTTTTTTTTTTTTTTTTTTTTTTTTGTTGAGACAGAGTCTCACTTTGTTGCCCAGGCTAGAGTGAGTGCCGTGGCGTCAGCTTAGCTCACAGCAACCTCAGACTCCTCGGCTTAAGCGATCCTACTGCCTCAGCCTCCCGAGTAGCTGGGACTACAGGCATGCGCCACTATGCCCGGCTAATTTTTTCTATATAGATTTTTAGTTGTCCATATAATGTCTTTCTATTTTTAGTAGAGACGGGGTCTCGCTCAGGCTGGTCTCGAACTCCTGACCTTGAGCAATCCACCCGCCTCGGCCTCCCAGAGTGCTAGGATTACAGGCGTGAGCCACCGCGCCCGGCCAAGGCACAGAAAATTTGAGCAACTGTGCAAGTTCAGACAGATGGTGGGAGTTGACGCTGGGGTCTGAGCCTGGGTGATCTGGCTCCAAGCCTGCACTCCGGAGCCTCCTTAGGTACCATAGCATCTGCAGAAATAAACAAACAGCTACTGGAAGGAGCTAACAGGTCCTCTGAAGCGGTCCAGAACATTTTTGGCACCTGGGACTGGTTTCATGGAAGACATTTTTACTAGGGGAAGTGGGGTGGGATGGTTTCAGGATGATCCAAGAGCATTACATATATTGTGCACGTTATCTCTATTATTATTACATTGTCACTTGCCACTCACTGATAGGGTTTTGATATGAGTCTGCAAGAAATTGATTTAAACCTGCATTTGCAGCCGCTCCCCAGCGCTGGCATCAGCACCCCAGCTCCACCTCAGACCATCAGGCATTAGATTCTCATAAGGATCACACAGCCTAGATCCCTCTCATGCACAGTTTACAATAGGGTCCGCGCTCCTGTGAGAATCTAATGCCACTAATCTGACAGGAGGCGAAGCTCAGGCAGTGATGCCAGTGATGGGGAGCAGCTGTAAATACAGATGAAGCTTTGCCCACTTGCCCACCACTCACCTCCTGCTGTGCAGCCCTAACAGTTCCTGACAGGCCACTCCTACAGCCCGGGAGTTGGGGGCTGCAGCTCGAGGGAATGTGCAGAAAGAAGGCAGCTGCCAAGAAATTGCTTCAAAGCTGTTAATCTGGGGAGAGATGGTATTGGGTTTTGGGGGACAGAGACACTTTGAGGAATATGAGCAAGAGTTCCAGGCATTGAACCCAAAGTTTGAAGCTTTCTGGCTCCTGCACTTTCATCAAAATAGAACATAGGTTGGAGTGAGCAAGAATAAAAGGGCCTTGGCACTTTCCTAGAGAAAGGTATGCATAGCTATTTCTCAGCTGCTTAGGTCTGTCTGGGGATCAAAGAGCTTCCCACTGTGTGGTCTGGGGAAAACACTGTGCAAAGAGGAGGATTCAAGATAGTTCTGAACAATACAGTCTTCCAGCCCAAGGGACTGTATTTCACAGGTGAAGACTTGTCCAGTGAGGAGCAGGGTCTTGTCCACAGACTCAGGGCTGTTGAGTAACCGGCTACGGAACAGACTTTGGTCTCTAGAGTTTTCTGTTTTAAAATGTGCCTTGTGCTGCCTCTTGTCTCAGTTCTGGTGCACAGCCCCCTGGTGAATGCCACTCTGTCCTATATCATAGACTTCTTTCTAAATGTTTATCATGAACAACCCAGATAAGAAGGTATTTGCTATAATGACTGAAAGAAAGGCAATTCATTAATACCTATGTTCATTGTCTAAGGCTCATACTTGTACTTGAGTCAGTGTTTTTTCAGTATAGTCACAGGGTTGTGCAAGCATCACCACAGTCCAGTTTTAGAACATCTCTGTCACCCCACAAAGATCCCTCGTGCTGGTTTTCAATCAGTCCCATTCTCACCACCAGCCACAGACAAACACTAATCTGTCTTCCATCTCTTTCAATTTGCTTTTTCTGGACATTTCATATATATGGAATCATATCCCATGTGGTCTGTTCCATCTGGTTTCTTCAGTTAGAATGTTTTTGAGATTCATCCATGTTGTACCATTTTGCAGCTATTTTATTTCTTTTTATTGCTGAATTGTATTCCATTGTATGGCTATATCACATTTGTTTATTCATTCACAAGTTGGTAGGCATTTGGATTGATTCTAGTTTGGGACCATTACAAATAATGCTGCTATGAGCATTTGTGTACAAGTTTTTGCATGAACATATGTTTTTATTTCTCTTGGGAGTGGAATTACTGGGCTAAATTGTCTTAGGCCACTTGGGCTGCTATAACAAAATACCACAGACTGGGTGGTGTATGAACAGTGAGATATTTATTTCTCACAGTTCTGGAGGCTGGGAAGTCCAAGATCAAGATGCCAGCATATTTGGTATCTGGTGAGAGCCTGTTTTCTCATAGATGGCACCTTCTCTTTCTGTCCTCATGTGGTAGAAGAGGCCAGGAAGCTCCCCTGGGCCTCTTTTACCAGGGCACTAATCCCATTCCTGAGGGCTCCACCCCTGTAACCTAATCATCTCCCAAAGGCCCCCACCTCTTAATGCTATCATGATGGGGAGGAGGTTTCAACATATGAATTTCAGGAGGATACAAACATTCAAACTACAGCTTATGTGGTAAATTTGTGTTAACTTCTTAAAGAAACTGCCAAATTGTTTCCCAAAGTGATCATATCATTTTGCATTTCCACCAGTTATGTATGAGGTTTCCACTTTTTTCATATCTTGATGATACTTGGTATTATTATTATTATTTTTTTTTTTGAGATAGAGCCCGGCTAGAGTGCCAGGGCATCAGCACAGCTCATAGCAACCTCAAACTCCTGAGCTTAAGCAGTCCTCCCACCTCGGCCTCTCGGAATGCTAGGGTTCCCGGTGTGAGCCACCGTGCCTGGCCTCTATATTTTTGAGGATAGCTGTTCCAGCAGGCGTGTGGTGACGCCTCATCACAGTTTTAATGTGGACTTCCTGATGATTGATGATGTTGAATTACTCTTTCGGTGCTTATTACCGTGTGTCTGGCTCTCCCGGACATGCCAAGTCTTTCCCACTCATTTGTAAATTGGGTTTTTAAATTCTTATTATTGAGTTGTGTTATCTATATATCTGGATACACATCTTTTATTAGCTATATAATTTGCAAATATTTTCCTATAGTCTGTGGTTTGTTTTCCTTTCCTTCATGGTGCCTTTTGAAGAGCAAAAGTTTTAGATTTTAATGAAATCCAATTTATCAATTTTGTTCATTTATGTCTCATGCTTTTGGAGCTCTATATAAGAACTTCTTGCCTAACTCAAGATTTAAAGGATCTCATCCTATGTTTTCTGCTAGAAGTTTTATTGTTTTAGCTCTTACATTGAGGCCTACAGTCAATTTTGAGTTAATTTTTATATATAGTGTGAAGTAGGGTCTTTGTTTTTTTGGCAAATAGATTTTGTATTAATTTCCTATGGCTTCTGTAACAAATTAGCACAAACTGGTGGATTAACAACAGAACTTTATTTTCCCACTGTTCTGGAGGCCAGAGTCTGACATCGAAGTGTCAGAAAGGCTAGACTCCCCCCAAAGGCTCTGGGGAGCGTGGATTTCTTGCCTCCTCCAGCTCCTGGTGGCTGCTGGCCTTCCTTGGCTTGTCACTGTGTCACTCCACTCTCTGCCTCTGTCTTCACTTTGCCTTCTCTGTGCAGTCCCCTATGTGTCTGTGTGTCATCTCCTTCTACCTCTACCTCTAAGGTTACTTGTGACGGTACTTAGGGCCTACCAGTGTCATTCAGGGTAGGCTCATCACAGAATCCTTAACCTAATCATGTCTGCACAGATCCCTTTTTCCAGCTAAGGTTCCATTTGCAAGTTCCGTAGATTAAGACTTGATTCTCTGGGTGGCCATTATTTAACCTATGACCGTATCCAATTCTCCCGGCAATCTTAGTTGAAAAGATTACCTTTTCCCCATGAATTGTCTTGGCACTTTGTTGACAATTAATTGACCATAAATATAAGGGTTTATTTATTTCTGGACTCTCAATTCTGTTCCATTGATGTATCCTTGTATCAGTAACACACTGTCATATCAACTGCCATATTATACTAAGTTTTCAAATTTGGTGATGTAAATCCTCCAACTTTGTTCTTCTTTTTAAAAATTGTTTTGGCTACTGTAGGGCTATTGAATTTTTATATAAATTTTAGGACAAGCTTATCAATTTCCATGTAAAAACCTGCCAGAATTTTGATAGGGACTATATTGACTCCATAAATCAGTTTGGGGTATCTTCTAGTCCATGGAATGGCCCTCCATTTATTTAAATCTTTAATTTTTACAGCAATGTAGTTTTCAGTGTATAAGTCTTATATATTTTTGTTAAATTTAATTCTTATTTTATTCTTTTTGATATTATTATAAATAGAATTATTTAGAAATTTAATTATCAGATTTTTGTTGCTAATATATATAGAAACAAACTCATTTATGTATGTTGCTCTTGTATCTTCCCATCTTAGTAAGCACATTTATTAATTCTTGTTTTATAGTGCAGTCTTTAGGATTTTCTACATATAATGTAATATCATCTGCAAAAAGGAGTATTTTTTTTTTTTTTTACTTCTTCCTTTCCAATCTGGCTGCTTCTATTTTTTTTTCCCCCTTATTGTATAGGCCAGACGCTCCAACTCAATTTTGAATAGAAATTAAGGATATTTGTGTCCGTGTTCATGAGGAAATATTGGTATGTAGTTTTCTTGTATATAATTTGTCTGGTTTTGGAATCAGGGCATTAATAACCTCATAGAATGAACTGGGAGATGTTCCACCTCCTCTATTTTTTTTTAAAAAGAAATTTGTGAATGATTGATATTTTTTCTTGAAATGTTTCATAGAATTCACTAGTGAAGCCACCTGTATCTGGACATTTTTGTCCAGAGATTTTAAATTATTAATTCAATTTCTTTATTTGTTCTATATCTATTCAGATTTTCTATTTATTCTAGAGTTTGTTTTGATAATTTGTGTCTTTCTTGGAATATGTTCATGTCACTTAAGTTGTCTAATTTCTGTAAGATTGGTAGTGATGCTACCTCTTTAGGTCCTGATTTTGGTATCTGTGTCTTCTCTGTTATCTTCTTGGCCAGTCCAGTTAAGGTTTTGACAATTTTGTTGATCTTTTTAAGGAAAAGCTTTTGGTTTCATTAATTTTCTATTATTTTTCTGACTTCCTCTCTAATCTTTATCTCTTTCCTTCTGCCTGCTTTGAGTTTACTTGCTCTTCTTTTTCTGGTTTCTTAAGGTGGAAGCTTAGGTTACTGGTTGGAAATCTTTCGTCTCTTCCTATGCACACATTTAAAGCCTGGATATATTTCCCCTTAACCACTGCTGTGGTTGCCTCACATAAATTTTGATTTGTTGGCTCGGCAGCAGCTGGAGGGCAGAGTAGGAGCTGTGGTGGGGGTCATGGCAGGACAAGCATTTAGAACGTTTCTCTGGCCCTTTGAGTATTGGTTGAAAGGAGTGCAGCTGAACTGTAGCCAAAGGAAGCATTATGCTTCCAGAAAAATCTCAAGGGACAGTATCACAAGGAACAGTCATAGATGTTGGATTGGGGTCTAAAGGGTGGAGAGAGTCAATCAGTTAGTGTGAAAGTTGGAGATAGGAGTTCTTCTCCCAGAATATGGAGAAACCAAAGTAGTTCTAGATGACAAGGATTATTTCTTATTTAGAGATGGTGACATTCTTGGTTAGTGTGTAGACTGAAATAAATCGCTGTTGAAATGGCACCAACATGCAGCTCACCCACTGGAGTTCTGAAATCTCTCACCATGTAAATGATTTCCATGTCTCTCCTTTATAATAAACGAGTGAGGCCTAATTTTTTTTGATACATTGCATTTAATTCGGTCAGTACATAACATTTTAAAAACTTCCTTTGTGTACTTCTTTGATCCATGGATTGTTTAGGAATGTGCTGGTTAATTACCAGATATTTGGGAGTTTTCCAGTTTCCTTTCTAGTGTGGATCTCTGATTTAATCATGTTGTGGCCAGAGAATATACTTTTTATGATTTCAATCTTTTTAAATTTATTGAGACTTGCTTTATGGCCCAGCTGGTGGTCTGTCCTGGACAATGTTTCATGTGTACTTGAGAAGACTGTGTGTCCTGGGATCCCTGGGTGAAGGTTCTGCAGATGCAAGTTGGTTCCAGTTAGTGGATAGTGCTGTTCAGATCTCTGTCCCCTTTACTACTTTTCTTTCTGGCTGTTCTGTCAACACTTAGAGTACTCAAATTTCCAACTGTTATTATTAAATTGTCTATTTCTCCTTTCAATTACATCAGTTTTGCTTCATCTATTAATATTTTAGGACTCTGTTTTTAAGGCACATATACACCTAAGTTTGTCTACAGTAATATTTCTTATCTTAAAGTACATTATCTTTCTATTATTAAGACAGGCCACTCTAGCTTTCCTAAAGTTACTGTTTGCATGATATATCATTTTTTATTTCTTTACTTTCTACCTATTTGTGTCTTTGAATCTCAAGTGTGTCTCTTATAGGCATCATAGTTGGGTCTTTTTTTTTTTTTATTCAGTCCATCAACCTCAGCCTTTTGATTGGTGTTCAATGCATTCACATTTTAATGGGATTATTGATATGGGTTGGGTTTTTGCTATTTGATTTCTCTTTGTTTCATATCTTTTTTTGTACCTCTGTCCTTTTTACTGTTTTCTTTTGTGTTAAATATTATAAAATTTACTATTTTACTCTGTTAATTATCTGCTCTAGTGATTAGAATTTACATTTTAATTTATCATAATCTACTTTAGAGTAATAGCAACTTAATTCTGGTAAAATATAAAACTTTTCTCTTTTTGTTCCCCACTTTGAGCTATTATTGACATACATGTTATATCTTTATATGTTATAAACCCCAAAAGAGCAGTTTTATAATTATTGCTTTACATAATCTTATATCTTTTAAAAGAGTATAGGGAAGAAATGAGGAACATAATTTTTTAAAAATTTACTCACATATTTACCATTTCTAGAAGCCTTCAATTCTTCGTACAGATTTGATTTACTGTTTGTTTGGTGCTACTTTCCTTCAGCTTGATGAACTTCCTTTAGTATTTCTTTTTCTTCTTTTCTTTGTGTGTGTGTGTGTGTGTGTGTGTGTGTGTGCACGCTCTCCCCCACCCCCCAAGACAGGGTCTCTTATGTTGCCCAGCCTGGACTTGAACTGGAGTCAAGCGATCCTCCTGCCTCAGCCTCCCGAGTAGCTGGGACTACAGGCACATGCCAGCCACTATGCCTGAGTAGTATTTCTTATATGGAATGTCTGCTTGCAATGAATTCTTTCAGTCTTTTTCCAGAAATGTCTTTTCTCATTTTTGTTTTTAAATGATTAGTTTGCCAGATATAGAATTCTGGGTTGACAAGGTTTTCTTTCAGCACCACAAATGTGTCTGCCCACTGCATTCTGGCCTCTATTATTTCTGATGAAAACTCAGTCATTAGTCATGCTGTTGCTCACTTTTTTTTTTTTATTTCATCTTATTATGGGGATACAGAATTTCAGGTTACATACGTTGCCCATGTACCGCCTGTCCCCCAAGTCAGAGCTCCAGGCGTGTCCGTTCCCCAGACAGTGCGCGTTGCACCCATCATGTAGGTATATGTCCATCCCCTCCTCACATCCCCCACTCCCCGAGTCAGCACCTTCAAGGGTGACCATTCCCCAAACGGTGTGCAATGCACTCATCATGTAGGCATACACCCATCCCCTCCCCCCACCCCCTGCTGTTGCTCACTTACACTTGATGAGTCATTTTTCTCTTGCTGCTTTCAAGATTTTCTCTGTCTTTATCTTTCAACATTTTGACTAGGATGTGTTGAGGTGTGAAACTCTTTGTGTTTGCTGAGGTTTTTAAATTGATTTTTTAAAGCTCAAATTGGAGACATTTTTGGCCATTACTTCTCCAAAAATATTTTTTGGCCTTTCCCTTTCTTGTCTCTTCTTACCTGCCTCTTGCTTTATAAACACGTTGGTATGCAATACATTATAAATAAATTGCTCCAAAGGTCTCTGACGCTCTATTCATTTTTCTTCCATCTTTATAGTATCCCTTTTCAAATTGGTTATTTACTATTGATCTATCTTCAAGCTCACTGATCCTCTGCTGCACCCCTTTTGATAAGGGATTTTTTAGTTATTTCACATTTCAACTCCAGAATTTCCATTTGACTCTTTTTAATAGTTTTAGTCTTTGTTGAGATTATTTGTTGAGTCATTGTTGTCATACTTTATTAATAGGGTTTCCTATACTTTTGAGATATTTGTAATAGCTGCTTTAAAATCTTTGTCTGCTAAATTAAACATCTGGTGACAATGATGATAGCTTCTTTCAACTGCTTTTTTTTTTTTTCCCTGAGTATAGGGTGTACATTTTCATTTCTTTGAAAATCTTGTAATTTATGAAACTAATTCATGCTTTCTAATGAATGACCAATATCTGTGAAATTCCATGTGTTTGAAAATAAGTTATATTCTCTAGTATCTGGGTGTATATTGATGAAATGTAGCCTATCTATACTATACATCATACATAAAAAATACACCTATGTGTACATATGTACATATGTATATGTGGATATACATACATATATTGCACATATACTATAAAAGCTTGAATTGGTATATAATCTATCTTATATTGTTTAGGTCATCTAAAGCCCACTTAATTTTTGCCCACTTGACTTTTCTTGGACTGAAAACTCAAATCTCCAGTGTGTTACTATTTTCCCTTGAGTCTCCTATAGTATGCTTTGTGAATGTGGGCTGTGTTTCTTGATGCAAATATACTTGTAACTATTCTATCATTATTTTGAATTGTGTCCTTTAGCATTACATGCTTAATGTCTATTGGCCAGAACTCTACCTTGTCGGATATCAGAATTATCTCTGCTTTCTTTTGTTTCTAATGTTTAGTTTTTCTGAGTCATTGAGTTTAAGGTGTGTCTCTTGCATAGCAGAATTTGAATTTTGCTTGTGAACCAATTTGAAAACTTTTTCTTAAGAGTAGAAATTGAGTGCACACACATTTACTTATATGATTAATATGTCTGATCTCGTTATTTTGTGTATTTTCTGTATAAATATATATATTTCTCTATTATGGTCTAATTTTGCTTTTTAAAAAAAGAATTTTGGAAGGTTTGCGTTTTTATCTTTATATTCAAAACTTCTTACAATGTCCATAATCCCCCCTATTCTTCCATTAGTCTAAATAATATCCTTGCACTGAACTCCACTATTATTTACATCCTGAGTTTATTTTGCATTTCTTGATTAGATGCTTTCCCCTAGTAGATTCCTCAGGAAGGGCTCATGAATAAATATCAAATTCTAACTTCAAATTGTTTTTCTATAATTTTGTTACTTGAGTCTGCTTTGTGCATGTAAAATCTTTGATTCACATTTCTTTTTCTCTTGAATCTATGGAAAATGTTCCACTTTTGTTCGCTTTGTGTATTGCTATTGAGATGATTTATTTTATCTGTGCTCGATCATCCTTGAGGCTCCTATCCCACCCTCCTCTTTGCCAGGCAGTAAGTAGGGAAGGATAAGTATACTCTACAGCCTGTACCGCGGGTGTTGGTTATGGATGTTTTGGTTTCATGCCATCAGAAGGACAGCTGTTTTGGGAAGATGTGTGAAGATATTCACATCAGACAGTCATTATTATCCTTGGACATCTCTGTCTTCTGGGACTAAGGATTTATGTCCACAAGGAAAGATGGCATCAGGCCCACACATCAGATGATTACTGTCTTATTTCGTAGATTTTAAGATGTACCTTCTTCACCCATATTATAATATTTCTAACACTGAAATATATCTTACAGCTGATACCGTATTAGAGTTGTTTTCTTTTCGTGGTATGTAAAATTAAGTACATATGGTACAATTAGTGAAGTTCTGAATTTGATGAAATACTGGTATCTTTTCTGTCTCAACTTTGCCTCAAAGCCTCCCTTTTCCTGAGTCGGAACCTAACCCTACACAATAAAAAGGTCATGTGGTTCCCTTCTCCCTGTGGACAACCCTGTTGAGTGGAAATGGGCTCCATGCCAGTCACCCCAAGCGACTGGCTCTTCAAACACAGGATGCCTGACAGGGCACCTCAGAGCTTTTTCAGTCTTTGTAACAGAAATTTGTAACCTGCTTCAGATTTGAGATGACTGTCCTTTCTCAGCATTTTGCTTCAGTTTGATCCAAATTTTACTGTTCCTAGCAGACTTTTTTTTTGAAGTGCATATTACTGGACTATGGTCACTCCATAGTTTTAATATAAGGACTTTATTTTTGGTTCTTTTTGTTTAAAATGTTGGTGTGTTTCAATGATTGAAGTAATGTGCCTTGCTCCACCATCTTCCCCAGAAACTTCTCATCAAACATTTAGATGTTGCTATTTTAACTTAGTACTATAAAAGCTGAAAAGTTACTATTCTTATCTGTTTATAAAAATAATGACTTTGGCATATATATATATATTTTGAGATGGTCTCTGTCACCCAAGTTGGAGTGCAGTGGTGTGATCACAGCTCCCTGCAGCCTTGAACTCCTGGGCTCAAGTGATCCTTCCATTTCAGCCTCCCATGTAGCTGGGACTATGGGCATGTGCCACCACACCCAGCTAATTAAAAAAAAAAATTCTTTTTGTAGAGACAGGGTCTTGCTATATTGCCCAGGCTGGTCTTGAACTCCTGGCTTCAAGTTATCCTCCTGCCTTGACCTCCCAAAGTGCTGGTATTATAGGCGCGAGCCACCGTGCCTAGCCACGACTCTGGTATTTTTGTAGTCTTAAGAGGCCAACGCTTAAATCAGCAGAAACCTAGGAAATTTCAGATATTATATATTCTTGTATATTCACATGGTTGGGTGTAAAAAAAGGAACTAAGGAATTCAGCTGTTCTTTTCTAAAAAAATAAAAAAATAGGCACACACACAAAGACTACTACCCTGGGTTTGCCAAAAAAAGTTAAAATTAAGAGAATATTCTGTTGAATACATTACATATGCAAATAGACTGATCATCAGGAATGTAGGTTTATTCCATTAAAAGGCAAAACAAAACAGATTTACCCCCAAAGAGTACTGTATCCTTTAAAGCAGCAGCAATCACAAGGCACATACATATGTACGAAATACCTCAAGAAAAATAGAAACTGATCATTAAAAAAATACATGTTATTTAAAAAGATGTTGAAGACATTTGTTAATATGAATATAGATTATTAAAATGACACTTCTAAAATAACTTTATTCCTTCACCTTTAATAAGAGAGGGAATAATGGTGTTATCTTGTGGCACATATCACAAACCTTACACCACTTAACTTGGTTTGCTAAAGAAAAAACAGGTAAAGTACAGCTTAAAATTTTTATTTTTAGTGCTTTCACATATTTTTTAGATATTTGGAATTCATAAGCTGAAAAGAAAAATAATTCTCATTTTTCTTAGGTTAGGAAAAGCCTGCAGTTATACATCCCTAGGCAAACCTACTACACAAAAAAGGAATTCATTTGAGATATTCTAAAATGTGAAGGACGTGATTTATATTTTGGGATCAACATAATAACCAACCCCTTCCTAAAACAGACTAGAAGTCAACACATTAATAAATGTAAAGGTCAATTATATTAAAATAAAATAATATTTGATTTAAATTATTGTTCATTTAGGAACAATTCTCTGATTAGGGATACTCAGGTTAGAAATGGTATAACATTAATATTTAGTGTATATAAAAATTCCAGGATTCAAATATATTATAATGAAAAGTTAATAGTAATCACACAGAAAGTGTCCCTTTTAGCCCCATTTAGCTTCAGATGACGATGACTGGGAGAGATGTGATTGAATGAGATTGTTAATAACACATCTTGTATCGTGTATGTTGAGGTGCTCCTCTGAGCTTTATGTTGCTAAGTCGCTTTTCTATGAAATATTAAGGGGCTAAGGAGTGCTCACAGAATTGTTCTACCAGAGGAGAGAAAAGAGAAACAAACTCCAGTTTTAAATGACAACAATAAAGAATACAAAATACTAGTATAATAAAACATTTAAATAGTACTAAACATACAATTTAAATACCAGTTATACTGTCATTAGTTTTCCTCTTTAAAAAATCAGTTCCTGGGCTTTTAGATGTATTTTCTTTTTAAAAATACTAAGCATCCTTCTGGTCACACATCTGGTCCATATCCACACCATTTGGTAACAATCCCACCAAATATCCACGTGCTTGCACTCTCTTCTGGGCCGCTCCCTGGTCAGCAGGAGGTCTGCACGTTGTGTGGCAGGAGGCCACAGTCCTGGGACTCAGCCTAGAGCAGGACAGCCTGGGTCACCTCCTTGATGGTGGACGCAGCTCTTTCCAGTTCTTCTTCTGTTTGTTCCACTGTGACAACAACCCTAATGCTGAGAAACAGTAAAGGATACAAAAATTTATCAAGAGAGAAAAAAATTTACCAAGGTCAACCATCTGTGGCCAAAGAGCCAAATCGAGCACCACCACTTTTTGTAAATAAAGTTCTACTGCAACTCAGTCTGCCCGTCTGTGTACCTGCTGTCCACAGCCACTTTCTCAGTACCGTGGCGGGTGAGCTGCTGTGACAGGGACTCTACGGCCGGCGAGCCCCGGCCTACACCATGAGCGCGCACACAGCCTGCTGTGGGCTTTGCACCAAGGCCAGGAAACAGTGTCCTGTCCCTCACCTACAGCTTCATGCAGTGCCAGGAGCAGGAACTCAACCTTTCTCAAATCAGTGTGTTTGGTTGTTTGTATTTTTAAGTCAATAAGCAATGTGGAAGTTCTGTAATACTCTGAGGCATGGCAGAAATTTTCAAGTTTTCAGGAAACTGAAGAAATATTAGCTTGACAGGACACCACCACCTTGGTCCCCCTCACTTCCCTTTGCAAACATCTGCTTCATGCACTGTATACACTTATTGAGCTGCTCTGTGCTGGGCACAGTCCCAAGATCACACAGCAAAAGCATGGCCCGCCCATGCATCTGTGGTCTGACCAAAAAGTAAACAAAGGATTGTGCGCTTGGATGGGTGCAGTGACAAAGGACAGGGGCGAGGTTTCTAAGGCACCTCGAGCTGCTGCCGCCAGAGTGACCTTCCTAATCCTCATCTGGCCACCCCCGCCTGCCATGTCTGCAGCATTGCCACCCCCAGAGGGCTCTCCCTCAGCCTCCCTGACCTGGTGCCCGGCCTCCCCCAGGACCTGTCTCTCCAGCCCCTCTGCTGCTCGTGCTCTGGGCTCCCAGATGGACTTGGAAGTCTGCGAACCACTGCAAAATCCGAGCAAAGCTCACACCTCACGTGCTGGAGGTGCCCCTGGTATCTGGCACACACAATTGTTTCTCCAGGCTTGGGTTAGGCGTCACCTGCTCTTAGAAGCGTGGGTGTCATCCCAGGGCAGAGCTGGCCACACCTCTCCTGTGACCGCCTGACCCAGTGCCATGTTTGGATGTCCACCTCCCTCACCTATACTATGAGAGCTCTGAGGGCAGAATCCGGTCTCCTTTAGTATCTTTAAGCTTTGCTGTGTCTTGTGGACTCTGCAGATTTTCTCCACCTTTGCTCTGTGTTTCCCAAGGCGCTGAGTGAGTGAATGCTGGATGAAGTGCCAGCAAGGCGGCACGACCCAGACTGCAGGATGGCCCTTGTGGCAGGAACTGCAGGCATGGCACGTGCCACCTTTGCTTCGAGTTAACTGGGAGGGTCCACAATGAGTCCTGAGGGGCTTTTAGTTAAAATTTAAAAATAACTAGTTTAAAAGTGGAAAACGGGTGACATACTATATTTTAATGACAGACATTCTTCCCGATCCTGTGACAGTCTTTCAGAATTTTTCAAAACATAATGTATTTCACAGAGTTTAAGGTAGGAAAGGAATGTAAGGTCATATTTTAATGCCAACCAACCTGGGAGGAGGGAGGCACTTCTCTTCTTTCTCTAAGTAGCGCGCCTGAGTCAATGCAATATTTCTGTTCATGCACTGTGTGAAGAACAAGAAAGATATTTGCAACCTGGTCTTCATCCGTGGTGGAAATTCAAACAGGAGGGTACACCAAGATCCCTCAACAGCAGTTTTCATTCACTTTTCCAACTGTAACTGCTAGAAGACAATACTAAAATACCACAGCGCAGCCTAGAGCAGCCCGGTTCACACAACTTCCTACAGTGATGACTATGTTGTTCTGCGGTGTCTAGTCCTGTCACCATGAGCCTCATGTGACTGCCAAGCACTCGGAGATGTGGCTGATGTCACCGAGAAACTGAATTTCTAATTTTACTTACTTCTACTTAGTTTAAATTTAAACAGCTGTAGGTAGCTAGTGGGTACCATTTTAGACAAAGCAGAGTTAAACACGGGGAAGTAGTATGAGCAAAGCCCTGCAGGCATCAAGAGCCGCACTGAAGACCACCACCAGCAGGACCGTGTCAGAGAAACATCGCTACACTTCAAATAGTAGCAATAATTTGATTTCCACCTGCTACATTTGGGCAAGGTGCTACCAGGACTAAAGAGTCTGGTATTAAATTTTTTGCACAGCTTTCTCATACGCTAACCACTGTCAATATTTCTTTTTTTTCATTAAAACATTCTCTACTAAAATAAACAAAGCATAAAAACCAGAGCAAGGTAGTAGGACACGGGTTTCTTTTTAGGGTGATGAAAATGTTTTTGGAATTAGATAGCAATGGCTGCACAACTTTGTGAATATACTAAAAATCACCTAATTTTATACTTCAAAATAGTGAGTTTTACGGTATGTGAATTATATTAAAAAAAAAAACCAAACCAGAGTAAGGGGTAGTGTAAAGGAAAGCACAATTATTCCACGTGCCTGGTAGGCAAAGCATTGCCTGAACAGGGGTCGCACTCTAGGCCGCAAGGACGCGGAGGAAGCAACACCAGGCCACGGCCACAGCCTCTCACTGACTCTAGATGCTGGACGTGTACTTCGGAAAGTGAACTCCTGCAAACATCTGGACTAGCTCTGTTTCTGGCCCTGGCTGGTTAAGAGACATTATAAACAATAGCTCAGTTTGTAAAAAATACTGTCCTGCCAAGCAACTCGACATAAACTTGGCAAAACCTCTAGTTCTACAAAGCTTAGTTAAAGCACCATGATTCTTCTTTCAAATATTAAAAAGAGGGGAAGGGGGCAAAAGATTTTGAAGATTTTAAGCAAAAGATTTAGAAGATATTAAACTGTAAGATTTTTCTTTTTTTCTTCCTATAGATGAAAAATGTCCACATAGCATTCTGTTCCCCACCCCAGACTGTTCTCTTCTCACTTACTTTTAACACCCAAGACCACTTCCTTAAGACCCAGGTATCACACTGGCCCACAGATATGCTTTTGGGATCTGACAGTTGCCCATGGACTTTCGCTTTCTCTTTGTGCTACATGGGTAATCTATGCAAACGCAATATATTCATATCGAGTCATTTCATTCACTTCTTCTTCCGTCTCTCTTTGGAACAAAGCAGTGGTAAGACTTTAACCACTGCTGTCTAATGAAAAAAGAACAGAGGTGGATTTACGGAATCAGTGCACTGGCATGTAGAGGAGGCAAGTGTCCGGAACGCTAAGCATGTGCAGAGAGCTGTCCTGAGGCAGCTCGAGGGGAGACTCTGAGAGAGGATGAGGAGTCACTGCTCAGAACGCAGCACAGGTACAGGCCGCTCTGTGTGGGTCTTGGCCATGCCACCGGGGCCGATTCCATTCACCTCTCACGCGAAGGCAATGCAATGAATTCGAATTTTATTGGCTTGTTCATTTAGTGTGTATTTAAGTTTATAAAATTTGTTTTGGTTTTACATTTGTATCAGAACACCAATCATACAAATGTTGCATTTAGTTTTGTGTTAGTATAGATATAAGCAATATTATAATAAAAATACCAAGACAGTAAAGCAGGCAGTGGGATATTTTTTCCCTCTAAGGAAGGTTTGTCTTTCTGCATGTCCGCAGAGCTGTGCCCCAGGGGACATCGGTGACATTTCCTCACCCAGCAAGACAAGAAGGCCACCCACTGTATGAAGTTCTTGATGAATCTGCTACTCCATCCAGATTGTGTGGCTCAAACACTCTAGGAAGTGGGATCGCTGTGCAGCCAGTAGTGGCTTTCACACCTGGTCTGCACACTGCACAGCCAAGAGATGGGAGAGCTCGGGCCGGGCCTGGCCAAGGCACACAATGCGCAATGGCTGTCATCATGACCCCAAGCCTTTGGAAAGAACTGTCAGCAGGACAAGGAAGCGGAATGACACCTATTTTCACCCTCAAGTACATACTAGGCGTATGTCAGATTCAACTAAAAGGCAGCGCCGTTCCAGGGCACACGCATTCACAGCGTGCAGGGCCACCGGGCGCCTCTTTCCAAAGGGAGCAGGAGCAGCCAGATTACCATGGGCGGGGCACTCGGGAGACGCAGAGCTACTAAATGGAAAAGGGCAAGTGGCTTTCCTCACGATGCGATTCTTACAACTAGTATCAAAGTAATAATTAGTTGTAAAATGACTTTTGGAAAATAAAGAAATTTAAATAAATCTTCCCACATAGGCATGTTACAAACATGGTCTTCATTCTTGCTTACAAGAGCGTCTACTTCAGGATGACACTCAATGGACTGTCCCTGAGCTATGCTGCTATGCCGGGGGCTCCAGAAGTCAGCCCGCTGTCTGGGAGTGTGTGCGATTCCTACACACAATGCCTCCCCTAACTACACGTATGAAAGCCTGGCTTTATGCATGTGAGCAAGTGAGTTTTCTGCAAGGCTAATTATTCAGAGGAGAAGCCAAGTATGTACATTTAAGTATAAAGCAGCACAGAATGCAACAACTTCGGAGGGAGCTGAGGACTGATCCATGGGAGGACTACAGCCTGTCACTGAGGCCAGATGCTGGGAAGGACCTGGAGCATTAGGACAATTCTGTGTCATGAGCAGGTGACCAGCAACTTCCTTTACACCCACTCTCTTGGGACAAAGAGATCTTTCTTACAAATGATGTAAAAAATTGCTTGGGGTGGTGGCAGAAGTGCTGTGTGGAGATGCACTCAAGCAACCGGACACTTACCTGATCCACAATTTCCTGAAGCAGCTTCACGTCTTGCTCTCGAGACCCGGTGCTGTCTTCCAGCTGCAGGTGAAAGGCTGGGGAGAAGGACTCCCCCACCACTTTCAATCCAGAGATGCTGAAGGAAACACACACATCCACAAACACCTCCAGGCTTGAAGACAGCTCACAACAGAAACCATTTGAAAGTCTACACTGTTGGGGCCCACAGACTATAACAAACTTGTGGCTGATGGGAAGCATCACGTGGTGGGATTCCACTCCCTACAAAGAAAGGTAAACCATGCGCTCTGGGCAGCACTTTCCTGGCTGGGAAACCGCCTGTGATGCTGTTTCTGTGAGCAAAGCACCAGGGTTCCCAGCCCCAGCCTCCTGCCAGGGGTCTGCGCCCACTGCCTGCTTGGCAGGACCCTGGCCTGTCGTTTCCTTGCCCGACGTGCTCCCTGCCTCCTGCTCTCCCCTGTGCTGGCTGCCCGTGCTGGGTCCCAGCTGCAGGGTCGGTGACTGTGAGGGGCCTCCTTCGTCACCCAGCTCAGGGTGGTGCCACTGAAGCATTTCCTATTACTTGTCCTGTCCTGATTCCTTCGTGGACCATGTACTGCAGCCTCTAATGTTACGCTTCCATGCTTAGCAGCTATGTCTTTACTTGGGTTTTGTCTCTCATAAATTATAGGGATGGTTTTTGACATTAAAAAAAATCATATTTTGACCACCAGCAACAGGTTTGGATTGAAAAAATTCCTTATTTGCATGTTTAGTTTTAAATTTTATGTGGATTAAGATTATCTTCTCATTTAGGATTAATGGTACAGAAATCTGCAGCTTCTCAGGGAGGAAGATTTCCTCAGGGGTGAAATCCTATATTTTTAAATGATTATCACAGATACAATGAGAACTCTGTGACACATTTTATTTAGTCAGTTCATTTAAAGGCCATTTTATCCCATAATAAAAAAATATTGTTTGATTTTTGATCTTCTAGGACACAAATGGTGATATACATCTATTTGAAATTGGGCTAAACATTTTAGATTGCTTTCATTTAGTTTGTTTCACCTAGAAAGCTTTGTCTGTTCCTTAGAATGAAATGATCATAAAAAACACTAGGTAGCACAATTGAATCCTCCCAGTTTAGGACTCAACAAGCTTTTACAGAATGACTACTGTGTGCTACAATCACACGATGTACTGGAAGCTACTCTCACTCGGCTTTCAAAACACTCTTGGACATGAGTAATTTGTGTCTCCTTTCTTTAAATGTAACACATCATGCTAGGATCTCTCAATAAAGCAGGCTGAAGGTACAAATCATGAAATCTTAGAATCTAAGGCATCTGAAATGTGAGGGAGCCTTCTAGATGAATTCCTTCACTAATGTAGAAACTAAGCAATACGTTTCCAAAACCCGTTTCTTATGTGAATCTTGACTGTATTAAACTCATATACTAAGAAGTATCAATTTTTTTAGGTCATGTTCTCTTAGAACTTAAAAGATGCTTTTCAAATAGCATTCACATAAGTCAAATGGCCTGGATTTTCCTCAGTATATACAAGATACCTGAAGCCCAAATCTAACTTGTGCTTTGATCAAATGGGTTCATCTCACATGTTGGGTGGGGCAGGAGAAGGAATTAAACAAAATGCCCTATTTCTGGTTGCCTAGATGTTGAATATTAGAAGAGTTTAACTAAACCCAAAGGGATAGAGAATTGTAGCTCAGTTTCAGAAACTTAGAAGCTGTGTTTCATAGACCATTATATACTCTTTAAAGACAAACTTTGGCAAACATATCATTTTATCCAAATGGATAAATACCGGGCACTGGGCTAGGTCCTGGGCAGGGCACTCGCCCTGGCAGCCATGGCCTCCACTGTGTGCTTACAGTCTAGGCAGAGAGCGAGACGCTCACAGACACGTCTACAACAATCTCGGGAGCCTTCCAGTTTCTGACAAGAGGCAAACTAGCACAGGCTGTTGACTTTCTCTCTCAAACTCAATCTCAGAAATGAGAGAAGTAAATCACTGATTAGAGAAAACTGGGGGGAAAAAATTACTTGGAACTAAACATCGAAGATACTAACTCTAAAAAGGTTTACCTTTAATATATTTATTAGAAAATGAGATAAAACTAATAAGCCAAATGTTAGGAGCTGAAGAAGAGTAAGTATACAATGCAATGAAATAAGAGTATATAAAAATAAGGAAGAAATCAATGCAAGGAAACAGACTATGACAAAAACACACAAAACCAAGCTCATACAAATTAAAAGAGGAAACGATATAGATACAGACTATCCTCAACCCAAAGGCACCAAAGGTAGAGAGCCCTAACAGGGGGACTCCACTTGATTTTGAAGAAACATAAAGCCTGGTCCTAATGGCTCCATGAAGTAAAAAGTAAAAAACGGTCAAATCATTTACTGAAGCTACCATAACAATGATTCCTATGTTGCTTAAAGTTGGCATGACAAAAAATTATGGGCTCATTTAAATTATAAATATCAATACAAAAATTCAAATTAAAATATTAGCTAAATAAACCTGAAACTATGGAAAAATATAATCAAGCAGGGGTCTTCTCAGGAACATAAAGATGGTTTAACATCAGAAGATACACCAAGGTAATTCGGCCATGAGACAAATTTATGATTTATCTTAATAGACATGAAAAACATTAATATTTGACAGAGTTCATCTATTTATGATTTTAAAGAAAGATCTTCAAAATTAGGAATAATCGGATAATGGCCATCCACTAAAAATCTATAGTATGATGTTTGATACTTAATGAAGGAATGCTTCTATACTGGGAATAAGAAAGATAAGGATGTCTGCTATTACTGCCATTGTTCAATACAGTATTAAAGACCCAGAACAATTCAGTAAAAGAAGAAAAAGAACTAAGATATATAAGAATTGGGAAAGAGAGAAAACCATTATTGCAGGTAATAGGACTTCTATGCACAACATCATAATAGAATGAAACACATTACTGGAATTAATAAGAGCTTAGAAACACTGATGGATATAAGATCAATTTAGAGAAAACAGTAATATTCTTCTTAATCACGAATAGTCAAGTATAAAATATAAGAGACAAGGGAACCCAGTTCATAATAGCAACCAAATCTATAGGACATCTAGAAATCCCCTTTAAAGGTTCCATAAAAGCACAAGGGCTTTAAGGAGAAAATATTCAAATTCCATTAAAGGACACAAAGGAAGATTCAAATAAATAGATCACATTCATGGATGACAATTCCCTCTCCTCATTAATCAGAAAATTTAATACAATTCCAATTATAATTTTAGCAATAATTTTGGAGGAACCTGTGCTCTAAAACTTACATAGTGATAAAACAGACACACTGATGAAAACAGAGTCTGAGGACTGAGTAACTACACCAATGAAATGGGAAAGAAAGTTCAAAAACAGATCCAGGTCCAAATGTGAAACTGGTATTATGATGGTATCACCAACCAGCAGGAGAAAGGACGTGTTTGGATGTTAATCAGAAACTGACCCCAATAATTCCTAACCTGAGACATTCTTCTCCAGACTCCACTTCTTCCTCAGCCACCATCCAGTTTCTCAGTTCCTCTTTACAGCAAAACTCCTCCAGATGGTTATCTAAGCTGTGTTCGCCTGCTCTCTTCCCAGTCTCTCTGGAACCTCTGTCAATCAGGCATTTTGCCCACCAGTCCCCTGAAACTGTCCATCAAATCACAATTCCCCCCACATGACGAAGTCAAAGGACAGGTGTTCAGTGAGCAGGCCTGGCCTGTCGGCAGCAGCACATCACAGGTTGACAACCTATGAAAGCACTTTTTTCACGGGGCTTCTAGGACCTGACTCTTCTGGTCTGCCTCCTCCTCACTGGCCACTATTTCTGTCTCTTTGGCTGGATTCTGACCTCTTCACATTGCAATGTTTGAAATCGTTATTTATAGGCTAATGACTCAAAAATTTATCTCTAGCTCAGTACTCTCCCTCACACTTCACACCTGTGTACCAGGCAGCTGCTCTCCACTCACTGTCCACCCAGTGTCTGACGGGCAGATTACCATACCTAGCACTGACCTTCCCCAATAAGCTTTCTCCCACAGTTCTTCCCTCTCTCTCACTAGCAACCCCATCTAGTCGCTCTGATCAAAAACCCTATGCTCAACCTGGAGCCTTCTCTTTCCCATTCACCCGGCATGTGAACTTCAGCCAAATCCAGCAGGCTCTTCCTTCAAAATATATCCAGAATCCAAACACCTCATGGACACCATGAAGGTCAGAGTCACCACCATTTTTTGCCTGCATCAATCTTCTAACTGGTCTCCTTGCATCTGTTCCTATTGTCGTACAGTTTATTTTTTTCACATCATGAAAGAGTAATTTTGCTAAGATGTAAGTTCAGCTGGGCTGTCACTTTTTTGCTCAGAATGATGTGGGCCAAGACTCTCATCACAGCCTACAAGGCCTGCATGGGCTAGTCTGTTATCTACCTGGCCCTCATCTTCCACAAGGTTCCCCTCTTCTTCTTGTCACACTGGCCTCTTTGCTGTTTTGTTTGTTGTTCTCTTTAACCATCTAGACACCTGCATTCAAGTACCTCCCGTAACCTTTTTTAGTGTGTTTAGTATGAGGTGCTCGTGGGGTTCTCCCAATGTGGATACTGAGGAGGCAACTGGAATGAGACCTGGAGCCCTGAAGAGTGGTACAGAGTGGAGACAGAAATCAGAGTGCTGTCGACACACAGGTGGCATGAAACAATGTGAAGCTACAGGTGTGTAAGAAGGCAATTCTTCAAAAGGGTAATGAGAAGAAAAGAGGACCAAGGACTACTAAGCCCTGAAGAGCAAGGTGTTGAAAGAAAGCCTTCCAAGGAGACTGAGATGAAGCCATTCAAAGATGTAGAAGAAAACCCAGAAGTGCAGTATAGCAGAGTCCAAAGGAAAGAGTGGTCACCTGTGCTGAAAGCTATGGAGACATCAATCAGATGAGGTCTGAAGACAGTCCACTGCAGTCAGCACCACGGCAGTCAGTGTGACCTCCACAGCAACAGTCTGGGTGAAGTGCAAAGTGGAAGCCAGATCTCAGAGTTTCCAGTGTAAATGAGGGATGAAGATGTGAAGAACGCATAAATAACTCTTGAGAAGGTTAGCTACCCAGAGAGGCAAAGAAATGGGTAACTACCCATTTGAGAAATGGGTAACTAGAGGGAAATGTGGGGTCATGGGCAAGAGGAAGTGCACAAAGTAGACTCAGATGCTCACATAATGACTCAGGAAAGGGGAGAGTCTGAGGACAAAGCAGGGGTGAGCAAAGGCACTCAGTCCTTCAGAAAGAAGAAGGGCCTGTGATGACTGCAGGGATGTGTCTGGGCTATGACAGGAGGAAGGCTGGTTCAGATATCCATAGGTGTGTCCACTTGTTAGGAGAAACGTGAGAGTTCCCAAGTAGACAGCACAAGGCCAGGCTGTTAGCTGAAAATGGGTGGAGTGAAGACAGAGGGTTAGGGATTTTGGAAAGAAGAAAAGCTATGATAGAGCTGGGGAAGGGGAAGATGGAACTTAGAAAACACCCCACCAGACAGATGAATTTACAGGGACTCCAATGTGCTGGTCTGTGTTGGTATATTACGATTTCACAAACCAACATAACTGGAACCAATACAAATATATCTCTCTACCATAAATCATGCAAGAACTTCTGTTACTATCACACAGACACACCCAGAACTTTAATTGTCTTTGCCCTTATTTTATTGTGAACAGCTGTGTCTACTCATTTATCAACTGTCCTTTTAAAAGACTCTCGCTTCCATATTTGGCAACAGAGATAGGACTTTCATGACCAAAAAAGCTTGTTTCACCTTAGGAAAGACAAAAAGAAACACCTTGGGCAATGTTGAGATCACTTTCTATAAGATCAGAAATATGCCTGAAAAAGTTCCCAACCTCAAATTTTTTCTTCAATTTCAGAGGACTCTTAAATAACTATTTTTGTGTAGTATTTTAAAAAAAAGAAACGTAAGGTTCATATCAATTTCACTTGTTCCTTTTTCTTAATTTAAATCAAAACTTGGCAATTTACTAAAAAGGGAACATAGTACGTGCCCGAGGTCATCTAATTATGGAACACAAAAGGACATCCTTCTACCTGTGCAGTCGTGGAGGGACACGCCAGCCTTTACTCTGGCTATTTCTGGTAGTAAGATGCTGAGTTGTTATTTCTATCTTTGCATCTTTTATATTGCTATAATATTTAATTAATGAGTTCGTTTCATTTTCTGAAAAGCAAAGTCACAATTCTTTAAGACAATGACAAAATGGATGCTCTGGTTTTAAACAAATAAACCAATTTGAGTGAACCAAACTTAGTTGCAATTTGGTCAAACTGACCCAAGTCTATAAAATTTAAAACTTTTCATTAGTTAAGTATGGTGCAGATAAACTTTATGTTGGTTGAAAATATATAAAACTTACCCTTGTAAAGCTTTATGAATTTGCTTGCACTTTTCCTTCAACACTGCAAAAATACCTGAATGAAAAAAATATATTTGGTAGTCAATTTGGAACATTTGATAGTACTAACTTAAAAATATTTTTAAAGGCCCAGTTCAAGTTCATCAGTTTAAAATGCTGCAAATCCTTGCACATACTAACAGAGAGCCAGTAACTCTCACTCCCGAACTTCCCCTTTGGTCTTTGGCACTTACTAACCAGCCCCTTCTCACCTTGCTACCCAGCAAAACAATGGCTCTTGTTCTTATCAAGATTCTACAGATAATCTGGCTAAGAATCAAAAGGTACAAATCTATTACTTATTTCTTGATCCTAAACAATTTGGTGAAAAATCAACTGCAGTGAAGTAATTTTTAAAATCTTTTCTTGATATTTTCCTTTTATTAAACCAGATTCAAAAACAAAGGATCTGGTCAGGAGGTGGGAGTGCCAGGCCAGGTAACAAGCAATTGTGAGGGTGCACAGACACACTCACATTTTCTGGTTCTCTGAATTAATACCAACGATGAACATTCAAAAATATGGTACCAGGTGAGACCTGCAAAAGCCTTTCCGTTTTAAGCTTTGGTAAGGTGGCACTATCACAGGTAAAGGCCACGTTTTAAATTCTTAGCTGACTTTTTATTCTGCCCACTAAGTAAGCTCTTGCTGGTAAACCAGGTTTGGTCTCAGTACCAATTGAGGATTCAAAGCCTAAAGGGGAAAAACAACAATATTTATAAAATTATATAGACTGAAAAGCAGCACACTTCAGCTAACTATAAAAACTATAACTATAATAACTATAAAAACTATAACTATAAAAAAGCGATAAACCAAACAGCAACCGGTTTTCTTACACCAATGGAACATGCAGGCCCAGCACTGATGGAGATGGAGAACCCTTCCTCCTCCCAGCATCTCCACCCACACCTGAGCCAGCCTCATCTGGGCTCCAGTTCCCAGCGTAGGAGAGAAGCTCTGACCCCAAGTGCCTGAGGCAGGGACAGCTTCTTCACTGCCATTCTTCCTGGAAATGCCAGATAATGCAATTAAGGGCCAGAGTCTTGTCTCGTAAATAATTTCCTCTAGCTAATTCCTCCAAAAAGCAAACCAGTAATATGACTAACATAACCTGAGATGTCTTTGGTTTCCTGGGTACAAAAGGTTATACCTGGATTCTCTTCCATGATGTTGAGGGCCTCAATTGCTGCAGCAGCTAACAGGGGAGGTAGCGAAGCTGAAAAGCAGTATCCCTGGCCGGAAAGTCGCTAAGAAGAAAGAAACAAGTTAAAAACATATATACATTTTCTATCCTTTTTGAGTAAACATTAGAAAGACACTGATTCTCTACCCTACCTACTTAACAGTGCATACATGTGGTGAGGGGGTAAAATCCAGCCATAAATAAATGTTATACATATAAAAAAAATCGAAGATGTGTTGTTAAAAAGGAGATAATTTCTAAATATAAATATTTAGAGTGATTCTTTAAAAATTGACTTTTAAATAAAAACTGTCATAAACTAAGAGTAAAATTTTATATTTTGAGGTGACCAATGGAGCAATCAGTTTCAGTTTTTGCTTTTGTTTTTAAAAAGAACCCACCTGATGGTCAATTACAAAAGATCTGCCACAGCAGAAACCTCCAATAGAAGCAAGTGAGTTCTCCATGTTGGCGCTGATAAGATCAATATCATCAATCTGTCAGAAAAGTAGGAGTGAAAGTTATTCCTCAATTTCAAGAAAAAAAGGGCAGCTTCAAGCCTAGAGACAAAATTTCAGCATTAAACACATCTGTCAACATCTGGATTCAAACAAACTACCTATATAGAAATAAAGGATAAACCACAGAAGATCTACCTCTACAGGGATGGATTGTATTTTATGGCCCATGTCTGAATCTGTCTCATTTCATACTTTTTTTTTTTTTTTTTTTACCATTTCATTATGCATTGACTACTTGACTCACAGTGGAAGAGATAAGTTAAAAGGAGATAAAATCCAAAATTATTTAATATTAAAACTAGTCAGATAGAGGTACAAACTAAGATGATTTCCTTACTAAAACAGTGGTCTAGATGGCCTTCCCCATGGAATGTACTTGAGATAAATAAAAATAATCTATCAAAGTTTTGAGAACTTTATTCCTATATTCAATTTACCTTTCAGTATTTCATAAATGAAATCAATTTAGCCAAACCTCATGGCAATGGAATCTCTGACCAAACTGGACAGTGGATGAACCTAATGTGCTCTAATGACCTAAGGGCTTCTGAGTTCCCAAGTCTTTCCAACTGCACGGAAGGCTTTTGGTCCTCATCTTCTGCCCTGGCCTCAGCACCAGGTTCTACTCTGGGTACACAGCAGGCATTTAATAACTACATATTGACAGCCATGATAATGGCTTGTCAGATCACATCAATGTATAACATTTTCTAAGAGTTCCACAGATCCAACAGAGAAACCTCTGTATTCTTACTCTTTAAACGTTTTTTAACCTTTTACTACGGCAATTTCAAGCCTATAAAAAGTAGAAAGAATCCCCGTCACCCACACTCAATTATTAACAACTCAAGGACAAACCTGCTTCATTCTACAGCCCTAACTGCCCTCCATCCTTTCTTTGGAGCAAACCCCAGACTTCACAGAGTTTCAGTTATAAACATTTCAGTGTTATTTCTAAAAGATATCGGGCTCTTTCAAAAACGTAATCACAAAACTGTTATTATACTTATTAAACTTAAGATGGCTCACAGAGTTTTGTTTTTTTTTTAAAAAACATTTGACTCTGGATCAAAATAAAGTCCATACATTCTGCACTTTTACTTCTTAGGACCTTATAAATATTATCTCAGTACCAACTGCTGAAAGCATTGAGAAAACTAGACCAGTGAAGCTTGTTTTCGTTTTTAAAGATTTTCAGGCCTTAAACATGGCTCTCGTGTACTGCCACATTTGCTTGAATTGTGTTTCCATGTATCTTAAACTCCTCCATGCATTTAACTGCCAAACTTCAGTCTGTCTCAGAAGAGTGTGCTTCCATCTAACTTCACGTGACAAGAACTCTGCTTTGTTTTTTTTTTTTATCTAGGACTATATGGATAGTGTGATGCAGATAATCTAAGGTGACTTTCTATATTATAATTCAATTTTGTAACACAGGTTGCAAAGCTTTTATGCACACATTTTGGAGAAAAAGCTTCCTGTGACTCTATCCCACCACAGCTGGTAAAGATAGCTGCTCAAGACTGGCCGACTTCTCTCTGCCCTGAGGCCCCCAGAGCACAACCCACTAAGCACTGTGGGCAGTCTGGGTCCATTTCCCTTCACCAAAAGGAAACATGACAAATTCCAAAAAAGGAGAACTTACACTGATTCCATAGTGTTCAGTGACTCCTCGGCCATGCTCCCCTAGGACTCCAAATGAAAGGCTTTCTTCTAGAAAGATTCTTGCTTTGTATTTGTATTTTAACTTAACCTAAGTGTTATATAAAAGACAACTTTAAAATACTGATGATGAGCAGCATATATAACATATTGTGAAGAAAAGAATCAAACTTAAGATTAAAAAAGTATATACAATCGACCCTCAACATTCAGATTCTCTATTTCCAAATTCACTTACTTGTTAAAATTTATTTGTAACCAAAAACAATACTTGGGGCACTTTTTCAGTCATTGACAGACATGTGCATGTGCAGAGCAGTGAAGAATTTGAGTTACCAACCTCACTTTCCTGGCTGAGGTTGAACAGGCCACTGGTTTCAGTGATACTGTAAACAAGTGTCCTTTTCATGGTTGATTTATTGCCATGTCTTTTGCATTTTTGTGCTTTTTGTTGGTAATTTTGCTGTTTAAAGCGGCCCCTAGTATAGGGCTGAAGTGCCGTCTGTTGTTCCTAAATGCAGGAAGGCTGTGATGTGCCTTATGGAGAAAATCCTTGTGTTAGAGAAGGTTCAGGCATAAGTTATATTTAGTGCTGCTGGCCGATCAATGGTAATGCATCAACAATATATATTAAATAAGGCAACTTTAAACAGAAACAAACATAAAACAAGTTATGTACTGAATGACTGACAAAAATGTTGCGACCAAGGGCTCACGGAAACCTTAACCCTAGTAGCAATAATTCAGTATTCCCTATTGCAGTGTTCATAGCAACTGTAGAACATAACCATGTTGACTATACTTTGGATGGTCTAAAATCATTCAATTTAACTCACCAATAGAGACAGCACAATACCAATTTTTAAAAAGAAATATTATGACATTTATGGATATAGACATGTAATCTATCTGTTAAACACTGGTCTGATCATACATAAAAACTCCTGGGGAAATGCAGACATTCTTCCCTCAGTAGTTCTGTTTTAATTTGGACTCACGGCACTTTTTTAATGCAGAAAAGGTTTTCCTTATTAGGTCTTTCGCTTTGTTTTCAGGCTTATAAGAAAGTCCTTTGCCACCAAGGGTTTGGATGCATACTTATCTATAGGCTTTTCTAATTATTTCATGTTTTTAAAACAAACACAATCCAACAATTCATTGGGAAGCTGAAACACACATATTTGTGTATAGGTATTTATTTCCTATGTAACGGATTTACCCATATATGATTTGTACATAATCATTTGACAACCAAATTAAAATACAGCAATCACCACCCACTAGATTTTTATATGTATGACATAAGAAGCTGTTGGGCTCCCAAATCTTCCTCTGACTCATGTATCTTGATGTCAGAATCATACTTAAAGGCTTAATTATTAAGGTGCTTTTCTACTAAAACTACAGAAATGATGCATAGAATGTATAAGATGGTTTGATGTGCCATACTGTAATACTCTGATGATTTATTTTTTAATTATCAAAAGTTTAAGCTGGGCATGGTGGCTCACGCCTATAATCCTAGCACTCTGGGAGGCTAATGTGGGAACATCTCTTGAGGACAGGAGTTTAAGACCAGCCTGAGAAGGAGCAAGACCCCATCTCCACCAAAAGTAGAAAAAAATTAGCCAGGTGTGGAGGCACACACCGGTAGTCCCAGCTACAAGGGAGGCTGAGGCAGGAGGATCGCTTGAGCCCAGGAGTTTGAGGTTGCTGTGAGCTAGGCTGATGCCATGGCACTCTACCCAGGGCTACAGAGTGAAACTCTGTCTCAAAAACAAAAACAAAAACAAAACTTTACTGGCTACTCTTATGCTAATCAATGTCAAATTGGGGGGGGGGAGTCCTTACTACTGGGCTATTGGTTGGATTTTCATTAATAATGAATAAACTAATTTGGACAAAATTACAACTTTTCAACACTGACTCTTTTCCATCCCTTAATAAAAATGAGGTATTATCTAGTTTCTGAAAAGCATGTTTTAGAAAATATTTAATAATATTACTGGCATACAAATAGACAAATCTGTGAAAGAAAACAGATACCCAGAGTCAAACCCTAATTTTTATCATGTAATCTTTACGTACTCAATGCTTATATATACTTGATATGTTCACATGTTATGCTTCACTGTTCTGCTCTATACTTGTCAATCGGCACTGCTTTATTATTGTAGCCCTATAATATACAGTTCTATTAACAGTATCTTTTGGTCTACCACCACCCCTACGTTATTCTATCAGTCTGTGAGAAGCTTACAAAAACAGGAAGAAGAAAACAAAAGCATCTCTGTTATTGATATTTAGAATGTATTTAGATTTCCTCAGAAATAGTGAAAAACTTTTAATAACATATGAAACCCTTATTTTGAATCTTTGTTCATTTAATGAACTCCTAGATTCAAATCTCAAAGGATGAATGCAAGAGTGGTCCAATGTAGGAAAAACAACTGATGTAATATGCCACATTAACAGACTGGGAGGGAAAAAAATCACATGATCATCTCAATTGATGCAGAAAAGCATTCAACAAAATCCAACAACCTCTCATGATAAAAACATTTCAATAAATTAGGAATAGGAAGGAATTTCCTCAACCTGATAAAGGGTATTTATGAAACACTCACAGCTAACATCACACTCAGTGGTGAAAGACTGAAAGCTCTCCCTCTAAGATAAAGCACAAGATACCTATTTTTGCCATTTCTAGTTAAGATGGTTGAAGTTCTAGCGAGAGCAATCAGGTAAGAAAAATAAAAGGCATCCAAATGGGAAAGGAAGAAGTAAAACCATCTCTATTCACAGATGACATGATCTTACATATAGAAAGATCTACAAAAGTATCATTTGAGCTAATAAATGACTAACAGTAACTAACCTAAAAAAGAAATGAACGAAACAGTTCCATTTACAAAAGAATAAAAAAGAATCAAATACTTAGTGATAAATTTAACCAAAGAGGTGCAAGATGTGTACACTGAAAACTATAAAACACTGCTAAAAGAAATTAAAGATCTAATTAAATGGAAACATATTTCATGCTCATGGCATGGAAGACTTAATACCATTAAAATGGCAACAATTCCCTAAATTATCTACATATTCAATGCAACCCCTATCAAAATCCTAGTGACTTTTTTTTTTTTACAGAAATGGAAAAGCTGATTCTAAAATTCAAATGGAATTTCAGGGGACCCTAAAGAGCTACAATAATCTTGGAAGAACAAAGTTAGAGAACCAGCATGTCCTGATTTCAAAACTTACTACAAAGCTGCAATAATTAAGAAAGTGTGGTACTGGCATAAAGACAGACATACAGACAAATGAAATAGAGTCTAGAGATAAACCTATTCATCTATGGTCAGTTGATTTTGACAAGGGTGCCAAGACCAGTAAACTGGGAAAACAAGTCTCTCCAACAAATGTTGCAGGGACAATTGGACAACCACAGGCAAAAGAATGAAGTTGAGTCCCTACATAAGAGCATATACAACAATTAACTCAAATGAATAACAGACCTAAATGTGAAACCAACAACTATAAAGAAGGAAAAACAAAGGAGTAAATCTTCATAACTTTGGATTAGTCAAAGATTGTTAGACATGATACAAAAGCACAAGCAACAACAAAAAAGATAAATTGTACTTCATCAAACTTAAAAACTTTTGTGCATCAAGGAACACTATGAAAGAAGTAAAACAAAACCCCACATAGTGGAAAAAATATTTGCAATTCATATATCTGAGAAGGGTCTAGTATCCAGAATATATAAAGAACTCTTATAACTTAAAAAAAATAAAAAGGACAAACAACCCAAATAAAAATGGACAAAGAACTTGAGAAGATATTTCTTCAAAGATACACAAAATGGCCAACCAGCACAAGAAAAGACGCTCAACATCATTAGTCATCTGGGAAACACAAATCAAAACCACAATAAGATACTACCTCATATCCACCAGGATGGCTAAAACAAACAAACAAAAAAAACCCAGAAAATAGTAAGTGTTGGCAAAGATATGGAGAAACTGGAATCCTGTTTCTTGATTTACATTCCCACATAGCTGGTGGGAATGTAAAATGGTGTAGTCACTGTGGAAAACAGTATGACAGTTCCTCAATAAGTTAAACATAGAATTATCATATGATCCAGCAATTACCTAGGTATATACACAAAAGAATTGAAAACAGGGATTCAAACAAATACTTGTACACAAATGTTCATAGCAGCACTATTCACAATAGCAAAATGGTAGAAATAACCCAAATATCCATTAGCAGATGAAAAGATAAACAAAATGTATTAACCACACAATAGAGTATCACTCAGCATTAAACAGTAATGAAGTACTGACACATGGTACAATATAGATGAACTTTAAAAACATTATACTAAGTGAACGGAGACAGAAACAAAAGATCACATATTATATATGATGCCATTTATAGGAAATATCCAGAATAGGTAAATCCACAGAGACAGAAAGCAGACTGGTGGTTGCCAGGAGCTAGGGAAGGGGGAAATGGAGAGTGACTCCTTAATAGGTATGGGGGCTTCTTTTGGAGTGGTGAAAAGGTTTTGGAACTAGAGTTGACGGTTGCAAAATGTAGTAGAGGCCACTGACCTATACACTTTAAAATGGTTAGTTTTGTGTTATGTGACTTTCATCTCAATAAAGAAAATCTCCATGGTCATGTTTTCTAAAAACATTATATTGTTTTCACTACCAAAAACAACAATTTCACTACCAAAAAACAACACTACCAAAAAGCTGAGTTTTTTACAAAATGCATATTATATGCTTTCATTTAGTAAAACTAATCTACTGGAAAAGGAAGCAGATCAATGACTTCCTGGGGCCAGGGATGGATACTGACTACACAGAGGCATGAAGGAACTTTCTGGAGTGATGGGAATGTTCTATTTCTTGACTGTGGAGGTGGTGGTGACAGGGGCGTATACATCTGTCAAAACTCATCGAACTATACACTAAAGTAGGTGTATTTTATTATTTGTCAGTTCCACCTTGATTAAGTTGGTTTTTACTATTTCAAGGCCAGCACTGGCATTCAGTGTTCATCTCCTTCTCTGGTATGATCAAAATATGCTTGTGATAGCTACTGTGCAAAGCAACGCAGATGTTATACATTAAAAGTGGTCATGAACAAAAGGCACATCTGCCAAATAGTCTAAATACTAAAACAATGACTAAACATGGTTGCTTACCAACTCTGGAAGAGGACAAATAGTTCCAGTATTCATATACAATCCTTCTACCACAATGAAACGTCGAGTTACACGAGCCTTGCGGGGATTCTTTAAAAGAAAAAAAGCAGACATCTTAAATTTCAGTAACCCCAAATATATAATCTGTTACATACTCTGTAGCATTTTCACCTTACAAGATTTATTCATTAAAAAAAGTGTGAATGAATTTAAAGCTCAGTGTTTGAAATCTGGTTATTTTGAAATGAGTAACAGAACTGTCTTCTCTCAGACATGTTTTTCAGTTTACAATACCAACTAGGTGACCTCACACACACACAATTTAGGCATTCTGAGAATACTAAAACACAAATAAAACCCTCCAACCCTAGAATGACTGGGAAGAGGCCCAGGGGAACTTTCTGGGGAGACGGGAATATTTTATATCATGAAAGGGCCAAGATTCCTGGGTTACATGGGTATAACCAGTGTTCAAAATCGTATGGCAAGGATTTGTGTGTTTCAATGTCTGTACATTTCACTTAAAGAACTATAATGAAGAACCACCATCATCACTGTCATCATCATGAAGATGGGTGAAGAGGAGGTGGAGGTATAGATGGTACAAGAATGGCAGAATGTTGATAAAGCTGGAAGAAGGGTACAGGGGGCTTCACTATATACCGTGGTTGTTTCCTTTGTATGTACTGGCTACTTTCCCTCATAAAAAGTCAAAAACCAGACAAACCCTGTTCTCCTTCACCTACCAAAAACAAGATGCAACCCTTTTCCTTACTCCCCAGTGACCTCTCACAGGGACAAGTAAACTAGACTATGATCTAGTCCAGTGACGTTCCCAGGTGGTGGGGTGGAGGGCCCTTTTCAAACAACACTCCCCCCGCCACTCCCCTCATGGTAAGTCTCTCACATGCATTAATCTGTAGATGCTTCAGGTGTGTTGGACTAAAAAACACCGAGATCCACAAATAGAGTTTGCCACTACCTTCCTGCTCGAGGCTTCTTGCCTCTAAGCTTCTGCTCCAATGAACATTAGAGAAAGTATCAAAATGAGAAAGCAGCAGAGCAATGCTTTAAGGCAGTGGTCCCCAACCTTTCTGACACCAGGGACCAGCTTCATGGAAGACAATTTTCCATGGACCAGGAAGGGGGCATGGGTGAGGAGGCGGAGCTCAGGTGGTGATGCAAGTGATGGGGAGCGATTGTAAATACAGATGAAGCTTCACTCGCTTGTCATTCACTTCCTGCTGTGCAGCCCAGTTCCTAACAGGCCATAGACTGGTACTGGTCTGCGGCCCAGGGGTTGCTTTAAGGGGTATCGTAGAACTCACAACAGTAGCACTAAAAGAAATGTGGCTGTTGAGGTACACAGAAGCATGTACCGTTGAGATTGCTCAATCATCTTCACTCCGTCAACTCAAAACTGAATGCCTGGAAGCTTGCAATACTGATCTGTTAGGAGTCACTGATGAAGAGAAGCCACTTTCATTTCAACACATGGGCATCCTGCCTCTGCCTGCCTTTTTAAAAATGAAGTACTTTTCTTATGATTTAAAAGTAATCAATGTAGGAGTCTTGGGAAATGAGAGAGTATAAAAAAGGATTTTAAAAATTAGCCAGTCATTCCACACAGTGGTAACTTTTGTCTTTCTTTCTTGTAAATACATACATTTATAAATTACTGTGTTCAAAATCAGGATTTTATTGTAATAGTTTTAGGATCTGATTTTAAAAAAATTATGTTGTGAGCATTTCCACATTATTTAATATTATTTAAAACATGATTTTAATGGAGATTTTCTACCTTGTGGGTATACCATAAATTACTTAACTATTTCTCTAATGTTCAATTTAGGTTTTTTCCCCCACATTTTGCTTTTTTATATAACATATAAATATCGCTCACACCATTTCTGATTATTTTCTAACGACAACACCCTAGGTATGGGTCGAAGGGTATGGATATTCTAGGATCCTAGAATAGATCTGCCCATTTACCTTCTAGAAAGACAGCACTGATGTAAATTCTTTCCAGTGTTACAGAAGTATCCTTTGTCTCACCACACCTGTGTTGGCACTTATTGTTAAAAAAGAGCCCTAATTTGACAGGCAAGAACTCCTAGCCTAATTTCCTTACTTACTAGTGAGGCCAAATTATATTTTCACTTTCACAGCTATGTGTACTCTATGAGCTACTGTTCATATCTACTGCCCATTGTTTTTACAAGAATTAATATGGGACAAAAGACAGCTGTAGGAAAAGAGATTTAAAATAATCTATGAACCACAACACTTGGAAAATTGTCAAAGAAAACATTCAAAAAGCTAACAGCTATGTGAAAATGAAACTAGAAAAGAATATATCTAAAAACTAAAACGTAAAGTTATTTAGAAAGCCCATTCTCAGCAAGAAAACAGTATAAATTAATTAAAAAAGTAAAAATTATAAAGTAGAAATAACTTTCAAGATACTTAATTATATTTCTTGTTCTTATTCATTAAAAAAACAGTTCCATGGATCACAAATTTTATAAACCACCCCGCCCCCCGGCCACATAAGACTTGAATTGGTATTTTCCAAATTTATACACTGGTCATACTTTCCCAGACAATGTTCTTCAGTTTGGTGGCTAGCACGGTATTACTGAATCAGAATAAGAGACATCTTTTCACAATCTGTAGAAAGAAATTAATCAGTGGAATGATCTCAATTTTAAGATTTTCCCTGTAGATTTTTCTAAACTGTGTAAATATGAAACACTGGGCCATAGTAGATCTAGCATAAAATGGTGAGTTCATGCATATTCATCATGAGAATGTGTACATTCATGAAGTGCTACACTTGGGCTGACACCTAAACAAAGATGAGAGAATCCTAAATGCATAAGGCAAATATTTGGGAAAAGTAGAAATTAACACCAAATTAATGTGAATGTGGTGAGCATTTTTATCAATTATTTTGGTTATGAATGAGTTGCACTGGTAAAGTCTACTTGGAAGTGGTGTTTGAGACAGAGGCTGTGGTGACCAGATTCCCAGTGCAATCCACATATCATGTGCATAGAAACACAGACCAGAGCTACCCTATTCATCCATGTTGTTAGGAGAAAATAAGCTGTAATTCTAATGGTGACGCTCTAAACACACTTCCTTTGTTCCACTCTCTAATCAGAACACCAAGGAGGTACTTCTAAACCACCATCACCAGAGCACAGGTTCCTGGGAAAGAAGAATTGAAAACAGGGCTGCACGCTGTAAGGAGACCATGGACCGTGTTTGGGGCAGTCATTTCCTACAAGCAGCAGCTGTTCAGGGCGTCAGGATAGAGGTGGGGTGGGGGAGAAAGGGTCTCACTTTGCTCATATATTAATATTAACTAAGATTTGCTGTCATTCTTTCCTCCAGGTAATTGATACATGATTTATTCTGATATGAAAAAGCCCATTTTGAATTCACTAGGTATATCTAATTAAGGTCCTAAGGAGTTTTGGTATTGTTATGCCAAGTTGAGGGTGTATTATCTCCCCCACTGATCAAGTACAGGCTGTTTCTCTCCCTCTCTTGATCTCTCTTAGAAAGCTGCCTGGATTACCTCCCCAAAATGTGCCACCTATAATTATGGCAATGACAAGGCAATCACAATCAGACTTGGCTCTCCAACAGGAAGTACATTTAATAAGCAGGAACACCCTTACTTAATATCCAAATGTGATCCGCAGGCAAGTTTCATGACAAATTACCATTTCATATATAATTTAGCTGGTTGGAAAGTACAAAAGAACTGTATAATTTTCTTCAAAAGAATCATACCTTTTGATCTTCAATCTCTTGTTCTTTTAGTAGTCGCTCCAGGTCAGCCATATCATTATGCTTAAATAACTTAATGTCACTACGTGATGCCTGCAATCCTTTCTGAATAGCAAAGCAGGCAGCTTTATCTCTGCAAGGAAGAGAGACCCACCAAATTAGGGTTTAAAGGGCCTTGTCAACATTCTCAGAAAAGGAATGCTTACTTTTGTAAGTTGACCAATTTCCAATTGTTAACTTGAATGCAGCAAGTAAATAAAACATGTTTGCACATTTATACGTCATTATTTGCTCTTCACTCTTTAAGTCCCTTTCACATAACTACCATATTGAAACTATTTCAAGAAGCATATTCTTGCCATATTTTAGCCTCTCTGAAATCGGCTTGCATCTTACTATGGATGATGGCACATCGGTTTATTCACATACTTTCCTCTTTCTAAGAAATAATAAAATATTGGTGCACACCTCACCATCAGTGGTATCTCCAACTCGACTGACACCTTACTCTGCCATTATTTTGCCATAAGAAGCAATACTGGCAGGCCAGCTAGAAAGAAAACTTCTGGACACTAACCACTCTACTGCAGCAAAACACCACAGAAAAACTGTGGCCCCCAACCACATCCACACCAGCAAAGGCTGAGCAGGGAACTAGACTCTGACCCTTGAGAGCCTGTAACAAGGCATCCCAACATCCGTCCTAAGATGATGTCAGAAAAGGCCAAGTAGGGAGCTGGGACTTTTATCCCTGCCAGTTGGTAACAAGTGGACATCCCCACCACCCCATGGTGTCCGTGGCTACCACATGGAGAGTCCGAACTTCTACCTCCACCTGGCAGTAATGGGGGATCCTTCCCACCTCCATTGGGGCCTGGAGAGTGTCAGCACTATCACCATTACTCAGCAACAACAAAGAACCTCCCTGATCCCGTGTCTATGGAGGCCGAGTAGAGACCCTCAAGCGTACATCCCCATGGTAGTAATGAAGCAACATGCCCCCAACCCCTTCCCTTGTTGGAATAGTGTCTGAGAATGCCAATTAAAATAGATGGCTTAAATAAGGTATAGATGATAATAGCATAGTATGAAAATGTCCAGGTTTCAATCAAGTATCACTTATACCAAGAATCAGAAGACATCAAACAGAATGAAAGAAAACAACAAATGCCAATAGTGAGATGACAGAGATATCAAGATTATCTGACAATTTTAGAGCAGCCACGATAAAAATGTTTCAATGAGCAAATTATGAACATGCTTGAAACAAATACAATAATGCAACAGAAAGCTTCAGCAAAGAAATGAAAGATACAAAGAAGAGTCCCCTGCAGATATCAGAACTAAAAAACAAAATAACCAAGATAAGCAGCTCAGTGGACAGGCTCAGGAGCAGAATGAAGGAGAGAGGGGAAAGGATCAGTGATCTGAAGACAGAGCAACAGGAATTATTCACTGTACAACAGAAAGAAAATGACTAGAAAGAAATGAACAGAGCCTCAGGGACCTGTGGGATTACAATAAAAGATCCTAACATTCACGTCATTAAAATTCTAGAAGAAGAAGAGAAAGAGGGTGGGGCTAAAAAAGTACTCAAAGAAAGAATAGCAAAATATCCCCCAAATTTGCCACATGGTTTAAACCTACAGATTAAAGAAGATGAGCAAAATTCACAGGTAAACCCAAATAAATAGATGCCAAGACACAACATAGTCAAACTTCTGAAAACTAATGACAAAGAAAAAAATCTTGAAAGCAGCCAGAGAAAAAGGACACCTTACACAGAGGGAAAAATAATTTGAATGACAGCAGATTTCTCATCAGAAACAATAGAAGCCATAAAAAATTGTCACCATATACTTCAAGGGCTGAAAGAAAAGAACTGCCAACGAAGTCTCCTATAACTAGCAAAAATATCCTTTAGGAATGAAGGAGAAATCAAGACATTCTCAGTTGAAGAAAAACTAGGAGACTTTGTCACTAGCAGACCTAAAGTAATGGCTAAAAAAAAAAGTCCTCTAAATAGGAAAAAAAGCCACAAAAGAAGAACCTTAGATCCTTAGATTATCAGAAAGGAAGAAAGAGTACAGTAAGTTAAAGAAACAAACGAACAAAAAAAGGAAAATACAATAGGCTTTTCTTCTCCTCTAGAATTTTCTAAATTATTTTAGACAGTTAAAGCAAAAAGGTATAACACTGTCTGATGTGGTTCTCACTGTATGTACGGGAAATATTTAAAACAGTCACAATATATTGTAAGTGAGAAGAATAAAGGGATATAAAGGGAGGTAAGGGTTTCTATAATTGAACTGGTAAAATGGTGATACCAGTAGACTGTGATAACATATGTATATAACGTAATATTATACTTAGAGCAATGACTAAAAAAGCTATACAAAGAGAAACACTTAAAAATACTATAAATAAAGATGTAATTCTAACACAGTTTCAATTAACCCACAGAAAAGCAGGAAAAAGAAAATAGAGAAACAAAAAGTAGAGAGAACAAACAAGAAACAAAAAACAAAATGGCAGATTTAAATCCTAAATATCAATAATTACACTAAATGTAAATGAACAAATCCATGATTTAAAGACAGAGCAGGTCGAGTGGACTAAACAATGTGACCTAATTATATGCTGTCTACAAGAAACTCACTTAAAATATAATGATATAGGTAGTAAAAATTATATGTATATATACAAATATATAAAATAAATACATACTGAAAAGGACATCTGATAAAGTAGACATTGGAAAAAAGAAAATTACCAGAGACAAAGACAGACATTATATAATGTTAAAAGGGTCAATTCACTAAGATAATTTGGTAATCCGATATATGCACCAACCAAACAACGGAGTTACAAAATGTCAGCCGCAAAAACTGATACAACCAAAAGGAGAAATAGACAAACTCATAATTACAGTTGGATACCCCACTACCCCTGAACAACTGGAAGAACTAGATAGAAAACCACGGAGATAGAAGAACTCAACATCATTAACCAACAAGATCTAACTGACATTTACAGACACTCCAACAAAAAACAGCAGAATACATTTTCCTTTTAAATGCCTACAGCACATATTCCAAGATAGACTACATCATAAGCCATAAAACAAACTACAACAAATTTAAAATCTCCAAACACCTGGAAAGTAAACAACATACTTCTAAATAATCCATGAGTCAAAAATAAATAAATAAATAAATAAATCAAAGGTGCACACGATGGCACACGCCTGTAGTCCCAGCTACCCGGGAGGCTGAGGTAGGAGGATCCCTTGAGACAGGAGTTTGAGGCCCGCCAGAGCAACATAACAAGACTCTGTTGAGGTGCTTCTTTTAAAAAGAGAGTTGAGAGAGAGAGAGAGAGAGAGACTAAAGGCAAATAAAAAAAATACAATGAACTAAATAAAAATGAAAATACATCACATCAAAATTTGTGGGACACAACTAAAGCAGTGCTGAGAGGGAAATTCACAGCACTAACTGCATATATTAGAAGAGAGAAAAGGTTTCAAATTAGTAATTTAAGGTCCCACCTCAAAATTGAGAAAAAGAACAAAATAGACTAAAGTGAGCAAAAGGCAAGAAATAATAAAATAGCAGAAATCAATGGAATTCAAAACAGAAATACAACAGAGAAAAAAAAAATCAATGAAATATAAGAGCTGATTCTTTGAAAAGACCAATAAAGCTGACAAACCTCTAGCAAGACTGACAGAGAAAAAAAGACAAAGACACAAATTACCAACAGCAGGCATGAAACAGGGGATATCACCACGGACCCTGCAGACACTAGTAATAAGGGAACACTGCAAACAGCACTATACATATAAATTTGACAACTTAGAAAAAAATCAACCAATTCCTTGAAAAATACAAATTATCTCAACTCACTCAAGACATAGATAATCTGAATAGCCCAATAACTACTAAGGAAATTGAATTCACAATTAATTACTTCCAAAAAAGAAATCTCCAGGCCCAGATGGTTTCACTGAAGAATTTTACCAAATAAAGAATTAAAAATAATTCTATACAATCTGCTCCAAAAAACAGAATAGGAGGGAACACTTTCCAATTGATTTTATGAAGTATTATTCTGCTACGAAAACCAGACAAACTATCTGCCTCATGAATACAGATACAAAATCCTTAACAAAACATTAGTAATACAATTCAGCTATACATATAAAGAATTATACACCATAGCCAAGTGGTGTTTACTCTAGGTATAAAAGGCTGGTTCAATATTTGAAAATAAATCAATGTAATCTACCATATTAATAGACTAAAGAAGAAAAAAATCACATGATTGTATCAACCAATATAGAAAAAATATTTGACAAGATCCAACACCCATTCACAATAAAACGCTCAGAAACATGGTGGGTGTGGGGTGGGTAAGGAGATGAGATAAAGAGCATCTATAAGAAAGGTACACCTAACATTATACTTCATAATGGTGAAAAATTGAACGCTATCTCTCTAAGATCAGGAAAAAGGTAACGATATCTGTTCTTGTTACCCTTAAAACACAGTCATAGAAGCTCCAGCCAGTGCAATAAAGCAATAAAAGGTATACAGATCAGAAAAGAAATAAGGCTGGGCGTGGTAGCTCACGCCTGTAATCCTAGCACTCTGGGAGGCCGAGGCGGGTGGATCGCGTGAGGTCAGGAGTTCGAGACCAGCCTGAGCAGGAGCAAGACCCCGTCTCTACTAAAAAATAGAAAGAAATTATCTGGCCAACTAAAAATATATATAGAAAAAATTAGCTGGGCATGGTGGCACATGCCTGTAGTCCCAACTACTCGGGAGGCTGAGGCAGTAGGATCACTTAAGTCCAGGAGTTTGAGGTTGCTGTGAGCTAGGCTGATGCCACGGCACTCTAGCCCGGGCAACAGAGTGAGACTCTGTCACAAAAAAAAAATAAATAAATAAAAACAAAAACAAAACAAAACAAACAAAAACAAAACAAAACCCAGAAGAAATAAAACTACCTATTTGGATATGACATGATTGCCTACATGGAAAACCCTAAAAAATCCACAAAAACAATTCCTAGAACTAGTAAGTGAGTTTGGCAACATTGTAGGATAAAAGACTAGCACACAAAAAAACAAATTTATTTCTAGATATTAGCAATGAACATGTGAACATCAAAATTCTTATTTGCAAACCATGTATCTGATAAAGGACTATTAACTAGAATGATAAAGAACTCTTAAACTCAACAGTAAAAAAAAACAAATAATGCAATTAGAAAATGGGCAAAGGACACGAACAGACATTTCACTGAAGAGATGGCAAACAGACATATGAAAAGATGTTCAACATCATTAGCCATCAGGGAAACGTAAGTTAAAACCATGACGAGATACCTTTACATACCTATCAGACTGGCAAAAAAAAAAAAAATAGAGACAACACCAAATGCTCTCGAGGATGTGGAGAAACTGCATCACTCATACACGGTTGTTGGGAATGTAAAATGGTATAGCCAGGTTGGGAAAACAGCTAGATAGTTCCTTACAAAACTAAATATGCAATACTATCAATTGCACCCCTTGGTATGTATCCAAGAGAAATAAAAACTTTCGTTCACACAAAAACCAGTACATGTATGTTTAGAGTAGCTTTATTTGTAATGCTAAAAACTGGAAACAACCCAGATGTCCTTAATGGGTAACTGGTTCAACAAACTGGTGTATCCATTCAATGGAATAACACCCAGCAATCAAAAGGAATCAAGCCTTCATATAAGCAACAACTTGGATGAGTCACCAGAGAATTACACTAAATTCCAAAGCCAATTCCAAGACGCTACCTTACTGGATGATTCCATTTATGTAACATTCTTGAAAAACCAAAATTATAGAAGTGGAGAATAGATTAGTGGTTGCCAGGAGTTGAAGTGTGGGTAGGGTGGGAGGAACATGGATATGGTGACATGAAAGATCCTTGTGGTGATGTAAATGTTCTGTATCTTGACCACAGCAAAGTCAATACCCTGGCTGCGAAACTGTGCTAGTCCTGCAAGAGGTTACCTGTGGTGGAGACCTGGTTAAGAGTATACAGAATCTCTGTATTATTTCTTACATGTGCTTGTGAATCTATGATTATCTCAATGTACAAAGTTAAATTAAAAAAAATATATGAAGTAACATGAACATAGACTTAGTGGAGTGACAGGAAGACACTTAAATACATGAATGACCACTATGCTGAGACCTACCATTGGCAAAGCATTATCACTGTTTACTGAAAGGAAGCAGCAGACAATGTCTACACCCAATAAATTTATCAAAACCAATTTACCAAACACCGTTTTTACCTCTAGCAGTCCTGCATTCAGGCAGAATATTTAAAATTACGTAGAACAGAATAATTAGGCTGTCTAATGATTCACTGGAAACTGAAATTTTAAGACACTGGGTATAACACAGAAGTGAATTTAGCCTAGGCTTTCTGGTAGCTAAAACAAAAAAGACAATGTAGTGTTTATTATCAGACAAAGGATGTATACACGTTCACCTGTAACCATGAACTTTTTCTGGATTTAAACTCAAAAAGCAATTTATAGTGGGATGCTTGTGGATAAAATGATACTAGATGACACTGCAGTTGTCTGTACTCTGCTTTCACTAAAAACCTAGAGACAATATTTAAATCAATGGCTTTCAAGTTTGTGATGAGTATTTCTGTAATTTTTTTTTTTTAACTTTGCAAAAAATAAAAATGTTTGTTTTCATGGTCACATCAGAATACACTACTACTTAGGCCCAGGCCATTTGCTGCAGTGCTCCCAGGTTGTTGTAGGCTGCGGTGAGGAACAGGTGCCATGTGTCCTGAGAATCCCAGGCAGAGTCAGAATCCGCTCTGCAGAAAGCGCGATGGAAGGGATGGAAGGTTCTGCCACTGCACAGGCAGGAGTTTCAATGGTGAGTGATAAGTAATAGGACAGTCCAGGTGCTGAGGGAGGCCAGGCTCCAACGTTCAGTCACTTGGACCCCTCTTTGGAGTTCTACCTTCCATTCAATCATTTACTGAACTAATGTTTATTGAGCACTACTAAATGATAAATGCTATCCTAAACTACAGGCTCTCAGCAAGAAACAGAAGCAAATAACCATACAGATATAAAATTATGAGCTGTTGTGAGTATTACAAAAGAAGAGTGCAGCAAGTGTGAAGCAAGTGAGCAGACTGAGTGTGTACATGCATGCACATGGGTGTATAAAGGAGGCTCTAGAAGCACAGTGCCCTTGACAGGCAGTGCTGAGTGCTGGTGTGAGCATGGATTCATGAGGATAACAAATACTCTTTTGGCTGTAAGATCTTCCCCACATGCAGCAGGGGTCTTGAACTGCTCTGAGAGGTCGGGGAAGGCCCCTCCATAGAGGCAATGTGTGTAGGATGAGCAGGAATTAACTGGGAGAGGAAAGAAGGAACAGTATTCTAGCATGGGCACTAGCATGTGCAAAGGCCCTGAGGGGAGAGGAAATCAGTGTTACATGGTTGGCAAGGCTACACCTTAACCACTTCAGGGGAAATGGTACACAATTAGCCTGAAAAGGCGTCCGGAACTCACAAGAACATAATAAGAACTTGGGTCTATATTTTAGGAATAATAGAAGCTCTTATACATATCAACAGAGTGCGACATAATTAGATGTGCATTTTTAAAAGATTACTCTAGCTACAGTGTTAAAAAGGAAAGGTGGAAACCAAAGTAAATTTGAGACTGCAAATTAAGAGTCATTTAATAGTCCACTCAAAAGAGGACAGAGGCTTGGGCTGGAGTGGCGGACGCTTCTGACAGGTGTGAGCGGCTGCCTGGGCAAAGGCAGCCCTTCTGTGTCTCCCCTCAGACCTTTCCCTTCACAATAAACAGCAGCCCAATTCAGCGGATTTGGGGCAGTCAGGGAAGTTCCCAATGCATAGCCCCCATGTTTTAATAAGCTTAAGAAGGAAGACCAGCAGAAACAAGGAGTTTGGGGTGAGTGGAAAATGAGACATGGAGTGGCTTTACAAGGCAGTGTGAATGACCATGTTAAGGCCGTGACCATGGACTTACCAGGACATCACACAGCTACAGCTGCACAGGGAAGGCAGATGGCTGGCCTCATTTGGATATCAATAAATAAAACCATAAAGGCAGATAAGCTACCACTGATACCTTTAAGCATTTTCGAGTGAAGGTCTTACAAATTTTGTAGAATTACTTGGCTGAGGTTATTATACCTTTCTTTAAAAACAAAAAATATCAACATTATTTTAGGCAGATAACTTCTATTGACATAATTCTCTAAGATGGTCAGTATTATTTCCAAAGAAATTTTGATTACAAAAGTAGGTAAAGGTTACTTACACAAATACAATGTCCCCTCTCTTGGAGTAAGCAGGAATAGCACTGGCTATGGTGGCAAATCCATATGAATATATAATGGCTTCTTCTGTCTTCATAAATTTTGCCAGGCGGTCTTCCAAATCCAAATGGACATCTATTTCAATAAAAAAGGGTAAATGGTTAAGCCATCTTACAATTCTTTTTCTCTGTTCAAGACTAAAGAAAAGAACATAAGCAGTTTAATTATCAATACTTTCACTTCATGGCCAATACATAACTATTTTTAAATGATAAATTATATAAGATCTATTAAAATAATTCTGGGCCCAAACTACTAAAATACATGAACTGAATCAGCTACTCGTCTGCCTGCATGGCAACTCTGAAGTCTGGGCAATGCACGGCAGGCAGTCTGGACATTCCCAAGTGAGTGTGGCCTGGCAGAATCCAGGCATTTACAGACTTCTTAAAGGACATTACACAATTGTTAAAATGAACTATTTATCCCATTCCAATCAAGTAGTGATAAAACATGAAGCATGCTTCTTTCCCATATGTAAGTTAAAATGTATATAAACGTGGTCTACCATCATATAAAAAAAATGAAGTATCACTTGATGTCCATTACCAGTTGGTTACTTACAATCACTTTATAAAACACTTTTCATTGTAACCACATTAAATAAATGTGGAGTTCTGCAAGAACACAAAGTCTAGAAGAATGTATCCCAGTTAACCTTCAAGTATCAGATCTGTGACATTAACATAACCAAAGTCAAGGCCTTGACCCCTTGTGCCTGACAGCTGCCTTCTGGGAGAGATGCCATCAGTGAATGGTTTCAAGCAAAATCTGGCAAAAAGGAAGAAAACAACCAAGTAGCTGAGCAAGGGTTAGTCTCAGGGGTGTCTTCCTTTTCATCCTTTTTTTTTTTTTTTTTTTTTTAAGACAGAGTCTCACTCTGTTGCCCAGGCTAGAGTGAGTGCCGTGGCATCAGCCTAGCTCACAGCAACCTCAAACTCCTGGGCTCAAGCGATCCTACTGCCTCAGCCTCCCAAGTAGCTGGGACTACAGGCATGAGCCACCAAGCCCGGCTAATTTTTTCTATATATATTTTAGTTGGCCAGATAATTTCTGTCTATTTTTAGTAGAGACGGGGTCTCGCTCTTGCTCAGGCTGGTCTCGAACTCCTGACCTCACTTGATCCACCCGCCTCGGCCTCCCAGAGTGCTAGGATTACAGGCGTGAGCCACCGCGCCCAGCCTTTTCATCCTTGTTAGTGTTCTCTGAGTGCCACCATTCTGTGACCTTTCACTTCTGCATCAGGCAGGTCCCCAACAGGAGACCTCCTAATTATAACGCTGCCTTTAGTTGAGAATATCTACCACAAACCTTCACAATTTAGCTGGCATATGGACATCCCAACCGCAGTGAATTGCCTTCATTTACTGTCTCCATTTCAAAAAAAAAAAAAAAAATGCTATGGATATAGACAAACTATTTTTGCTAACTACTAAAGGGATTTTAAATAATTCTATAGACTTCTTAGCTCTAAATGACTCTTCACTGATGAGTGATAGGAGATTATAAAACTGAATATGACTCTGTTTTAGGGCTTTAGAGTGAGTTTCCCAGTTGATGAAAATGGGCATATTATGAATATTCTCATCATTAAGTACACTCATAACCACTTATACACAGTGGTTGTAAAGTTATAAGAAGAACCTCTAAACAATAAACCAATGACTTATTGGCTCTTGTCTGGCCCCAAAAGTTAAAAAAAGAATGGCCTTTTCCTTCTATCAAAAGACACTGGGTTTTAGCTGATGTCAGCCTTGCAAAACAGGTTTTGTGACAGGTGACTGCAGAACTTGTTTCTCTTCATGCTACTTTGTGCTATGAAGAAACTCTCAACACATGGTAGGGTGAGGCAGCAAGTGGGAAAACTGCCAAGGTAGTTTTCAACTTCCAATGTCCTTAACTTCTATGTGTATGATCCACTTCACCAACTAGGGCTATAGATTTACAAGGAATAAAACTAAAGCACTACATTCTCTAAGCCACTGCTAGGAGCAAACGCAATAGAGAAGAGCCCCTAGAGCGGGGTGCCCTAGAAAGCCTCAGAACACCCCATAGCATCTGGCACTTTCCTGCACTTGCTTATCTGCGTGTCTGGCTCCCTCATCAGAAACTCAGACAGGAGGCCTGGCCACCTTGGGCATCACAGAGCTAGCTGACTGCAACCAGGCCTTGGGCATTCAAACCTGGGCTCTCCCATCACCAGGTGCTTGTTCAAGCATCTGGACAAGCTTGAAACGGCTCTGTGCCTCAGTGCTTTCCTCTGTCTAACAGGGTAACAGCCCTGTTTTCCTCAAGGGTTGGTAGGTGGAATATAGAAGTTAATGCTAATAAAACACTCTGAACAATGCCTGGCATGGAACAAGCAATATGCTATGTAAGAATTTGTTCAATTAAATCAGTATTTGTAGAATAAAAGGTTTTTTTTTTTTTTAAAGGAAAAACATGATCACACTTTAAGCTATCTTTTAATTAAGTTATCTGAATTCTGTAGGGTTAAGACTATCTTCTATTAAGAGTCACAAGGCAATATATATACCTACACATCTGTGCCCCCATAAATTTCTGAAATTAAAAAAAAAAAGAAAAACAACAACAACAAAGAAGAGCCATTTGTTCAGCTTCTCACAAGAAAGAGATTATGGGCTTCTCGGTTGTTTTCCAGGGAAAAGGCCATAAAATAGTCAACTTTAGAACCATTTAGAAACAATGAAACAATTGCATTTTCTCTTAAGGCTGAACTTATAAGGACTTCACATTTTGCACACATACTGTCTTAAAAAAAATTTCTAGAGAGATGGATAATTTTTCTTATTCATTAGAACTTCTATATAGTCCTGAATGTTTTTCAAAATGTTTTCCCATGCAGTATCTTATGTGATTCTTACCAAAATATTCTAAGTTTTGCAAACAAGGATTGTTCCCATCCTACACCTGAGAGAACTATGATCCCATGATTGGTAGGAAGAAGCAGCAGATCTAGGAATTTTATAACCAGATGTTCTTCCTATTAAAGCACGCAGTCATGGATCAGCTGGCTGTTCTAAAACAAACAAGGAAAACAGTTTTGAAAACTACCCAAATGAACAACTGTTTACTCTAGACTGGCTCTAGAACACAATTAAGTACCATTTTCTCTCACAATGAAACCCTGCCACACAATTTTTTTCCTGATCTAGTTTAAGACCCAAGAGCCATTGCACATATAAAACAGCTCCCAGGGCATGAGGGATAAATCACAGGTAAATAAGATGTTAACGGATTTAAAACAAAAAAAAGTTCAACAAACTCTCATAAGTGCACTGGGACCCCTCCAGCCTTAGAGGGAAGGCAGGCTCCACAGCTCGATAAAACCACTTGCTCAGTTCTAAAATACACACAAGTAGTTAGGAAAAAATTCGGATCACACAGCCCTTAAGAAACTATTCTAAGAACCCAGGTAGTTCTACCTGCCAGGCCTCTAGGAATTAGGGGAACATTTAGCCTAAAAACTAGATGAATTTTAACTCTACTGTTGCTCCGTTTTCTTGTTCTTTGTTAATCATCTGACATATGTGTTACCATGAAACAGTAACAGGAGAGAATGTTTAATAAGGAAATTTACTTTTATAAGTAAAATGATTTACATTCATTATCTGGAAAGTTAAGAAAAGAGCTATAAGAGGTAGCAGGCTTTGAAAACAGATGTCTCAATGGGATACTTCTAGGGAAAAAAAAAAAGGACCACAATTAAAAACAACCCAGAGCCCAGAGAAAGAGATCTTAAGCCTTGAACTAACGTCTTCCAGAATACACAAGCAACTACAGAAAAGAGAGAGGCCTCATGTCTGCTTTACTGCTCAGCACAAAGGGCAAAACAAACCTACCTTAAATATTTAGAATAATTTAATTGTACAGGGTATTTTAGAGATTTAAAATTTAGCCTTAGATGACCTTCTCTGATTTTATCTAATGCTAAAATTTCAAGGTAATTTAATATAACTATAACAATTCAAGTAATTACTTTCAGAGTAAGGAAAAACGGAAACAATACTGTTGGAAAACCAAAAAAGTACAAATATGAGATGGATATATAATAAAGAAAGAAAAAAAAGATGACAAGAAAACATGGGCAACTGTTAAGAAGGAAGGAAAACAAGTTTATCTGAAGGACAATGCACTCTAAAAACATCACATATTGCTTCAAGACATTGGTGTCTTGTTACAAAACCGTCCCATTGCAAATTAACTTGCAATCTTTGGGAGCCAGTCTGTATGACCCTTCAACGACAGTTTTAGGAAAAGGATGACTCAGTCAGCAATCAAGTAGTTTACAGAGGGTCTGATACACAACTGTGCATTCATTAGACTGCCTCTGGTGGCCCATATAGGCATCAGAAAGAACAAATCCAATTTAAATTTAAAACACATTCACTTCAACAGCAAGGTACAGAATGGTGTGTATGGTATGCTAGCATTTTTGTAAAAATGGTGGGGGGGAATATATGTATGGAAGTGGTTTGCATATGCTGAAAGAAAGTCTTTGGAAGAATTAACAAGAAGCTACTAATAACAGCTTGTCTTTTGGGAGGGGTGGGATGGCAGTGGGAGGATAGAGCCAGGGTTAGAAGACCTCTCACATCTATCCTTGCACACGTTTTGAAGTTTATATTGTGTACTGAATTTCCCAATCAAGAAAATTAATTTAAAAACCATTAATCTAAAGACTTCATGTTTGAAACCATCAACCATGCAGGTCATGCAAATGGAAAACTGATGGTTTTAACACAACATATTTCACAGCTTTGAGAAAACTGGTCTTGAAAATTTGAAACATTTTTTTCCCCTACAATTTGATCTGGCCATAAATAAATCTCTCACCTATCTTTCCAGATTAAGTCTCAAGCAAGGGCCAAGGTCATATATGTAAATAAAATCCACTAGAAAGAGACACTTTTAAGAAAGCAACTTTTCCCCAGCAAGCAGTCACAGAAAGAAACCCTTGTTTAATCAAATTACAACCAACAATCCCATTAAAAAGAATACCTTTTCTAGTTTACTAATACTTGTCAAGGAGACAATTCCCTACCAATAAAAACCAAGTAAACAACTCATGTTCACATTAGACTAAAGCAAAGTGGGAGACTGATCTGAGCTCATTTCTTTGATCTTGCCATCAAGTCTTGGAACCATGTCAGAATACCTGCTTTCCAACTTTAGGGCTGAAATTAATGAGCTGTGTGATTGTGAGAAAGACACTTAATCTCTCTGGGCTTTCTCTTCCACTTCTGAAAAGGTGGAATGATAGAACACTAGATTTTTAAGATCCCTTCCAGCTGTAGGATTCTTGGGCACTAACTCTTCTCATCTGTTTCTAAAACAAATAATGTAACTAACCACCAAACTAGCTAAGGAATAAAAAAGGTGCTTCCTTACATTAAAAAAAAAAAAAAAAAAAAAAAACACTTTTAAAGCAAAAAACCACAAAAAGATCCAGAAGTGGAAATAAGGATAGAAGACACAAGATATCTCCCTTGCTCTACTTTCTGCACACTCTGACATTTTGTAAGCCAGATGTTATTTCCAGCAATACATTCGTTTGAACAATTATTTAATGACATTTTCAGAAGCAAAAAATAATATACACTTAATAAAAACAACCAAAAAATGAGAGGGTTTTTCTCCTGTGGTGATTGAGTTAGGGAGTTCACAGTATTTGAAATCATATACTCATCGAATATTTACTTAATCCACACACAAGGAAATCAGTGATTCTTCATCTTCATTCCAGAAAGAAACAAAGCTATATAGATTATCCCACCCTCCTCTTGAAATCTGCTCTGGACTTTCTACCTGGCACATGGCTGCCTAGTTAAAGCTGTTTCCCAGCCTTCTTTGTGGCCAGTCACTGCCTGGGGTTACAGTCTCATCAATGGGCTTTGGGTGGGACCATTAAATGCCACTTCCCCTGCATTCTGTGGATGCAAGACACAGAGTGCAATGCCACCTCCCTGAATAAAGGGCACTGTTGCTCTGCATTTCCGGTCCCCATGTGCGACCCCCACACATGCAAACAAGGAGGGTGCCCATGGACATTAGGGTAACAAGATGGGAAGATCCCAGTCCCCGAATGACTACGAGGAGCAGAACCACTCACATTGAACCCTTTACCTTGCAGCTGTTAGGCACAACAGAAACAAACTGTCTTCTTACACCACTGCCCCTTGGGGCATGTGCAACAGCACCTCTGCCTTCACCCTCCTGATGTGGCACAGCTTTGAGGGCTCCACTGCTCCCTTCTCCACAAGTCCCACTCAACCCCAGACCAAGGCATTTCCCACCAGCAGTTCCCAACCACAAAATGTTCTAGAAAGTTAGGTAAGAAATCACACATATCAGCTTAACACCACAACTAAGTGAGGATATGTCTTCCAAGGTGTTCTGAAATAACATTGAATCTTAATTCTTGAAAGTAATAGCATGAAAAAGAACACAACAAACTTACCAAAAGTGCCATAAAATCCTCTAGGTCCACAAGTCCCTACACCATACTTCTTCAGAGATGCTAAAGCTGCGGCCTTTATTAAAGTAAAAAAATTATACTTTAATAATTTATCTTTAAGAGTACAAAAACTGACATTTCCTATTCTTAAACTCACATAGCTCTTTCCTCCTTCCCTTACTTTTCTTCCTTTCTTAGGACTATGATAATTCTAACAGGATATAAAGAAAAGACAGATGTAAAGATTTAGTATATGACTTAAAATATGGGAAAATTATATTAGCTTGATTCTCAAAATCTGGTTAACTTTTCTGCCTTTGTGGGCCTAAGTATCTCCTGAAAAATGCTTATTAGCCTACAATCCCAAGAGGAAACAGAGCAATTTTCCAGACATTTTTCCAACTGTTACTCAGGTCTGGCTTATTCAGTTCTCTGGCTGTCACCCAACACTAAACCAGATTAGACACTCTTGCCTCCCTCTCTGTAGGTCCAGGTCACGAGTCTGTTGGACAAAGAGTAATGGAAAACACTTGTAGAGCCCCTTTCTGATATTCTGCATTTGTCTTTTATGTCCAGTTTCTTAAGTTTGTAATGTCATCTGTCCATGTCAGCATTTTGTGCTACTCACCTTAACCCTAGGGTTATCCAACAATCCAAGAAAATTAAATGAGGCGAAGTTTATACATTCCTTTCCATTCACTACAATGTTGTGGCATGGAGGGCTAGGCAAAAGAGGCAAAGAGAAGTACCTTTTAACACACATTCATGTTACATGTTATTGTATTGCCCTGGTGGCAGGCATGACACAATCAATGGTTGTCATTCTACCCATTGGCATCCTGGTTTTCTCTTTTATTTTTTGTTTTTAAGAAGTCAAATTAGAGAATAGTACATTAAAAATCAGATACTTTTCCACTAATTTTATTTTTAATAAGCTACCCTGTATGACTTAAATAAAAAGAAAATGACCTAGAATTCCAAGATAGAAGAATGGCAAATCTTTGTTTTGGCTTTAAAACTCACTAGAGAAAGAAGCTGCTAAACATTTCAGAAAAAATCTGGAATAAGACAAACAGGGAAGAAATATAAAATGATCAAGATCAAAGGCAAGAATAGGCAGAGAGAGTTACAATCTTACAGTTATGTGGTTTAAAATAAATGTTATCTATAGGCAGTAACTAAAAGAATAAGTGGGATATATTCCCAGTTTCTAAAGTTAACGCTGGAACACTATTTAAGAGGCACCCCCACCCTCTGGGGGTGGGGGGAGAATGAGGATGGCCAGCTGCACGGGAGCTGGATCTGAGCACACTTGGGGCAGGGGAATGGGCTCCGAGGAGACAACTTGTGAAGCCCTCTGCTGACATCTACTCAAGCCAGAAGCCAGGCTTCACAAACCCAGGGTCAAACTACAGGTCACAAACTATTAAAGGGCTGTGAGACCAAGTTAGTTAGTCACAACCAGCCTATTTTAACCGATGGAAACAAAAAGACAAAACAGAACAGAATACAAAATATGAGAAGCATCACACAGGATGAGGGAAAGAACTATGTATCTGTACTGGTCTGTGTGCTGGGTGGCTCCATAAAATGTACCGCAGTCAAAAACGACCGAGAAACACCGTTTTCATCAATACCTTTTAACAGACTTGGTAGTCCATGAGCAAAGTAACACATGATGTTGGGAAAACAGGGAAGGAAAAGAATGACAATTTGAAGTAAACTCACAAAAGCTGATCAATTCACATAAAAGGCAAGAAGACTTAGTGAAAAAAAACGTGGGTTGTGAAGTCAGTTAGAGAGACCTCACTGCATTACGGCTGCTGCTGACTTCAGAAGCAAGGATGTCACTTGGCCTCTGTGATGCCCAGTTTCTTCATCTGTAAGCAGGGGAGAACCTACCTCTCAGGTAATTGTCATAAAAGTGCCTAGTCCATAAGAGACACACTCTACATTATTTTTTTCCTTCTTCTCTGGGGCTTCAAGGGCTTCTCTTTCAACTCTAGCATCCGTCACCTCCTCAACCACCATGATTCTGAATCCATCATGTTATATAGTTTCCCACTTCTCAGGGCTTAAGTTTTCCTAAGTTCCCCCTGATTATAGAGGTATTGGCAGTCACAAAAAGATGAGAAAACAAAACACCTAGGTAGACACACCTTGTAATAAAGGTTGCTGCTGTGAAAGTTGAGACTACTGTACAAAAATTATAACACACAGGAAACAAACTATCAAGTACATTCAGAGCCCCTGACCACAACCCAAAAGCTGTCAGGAAGCAGCATGATGTGATGCAGGGATGCTATTTCTGTCTAGCACTTGGAGTAGGGAAGGAACAAAGCTTCCAGTGAGAACCGGAAGTCTCACACCTGTGCCCCATGCAGGCTAGCAATAATAAGTCATACTTGATACAGGAATCCTGGAGCCTAAAATCCTATAGGGTAGGTCGCAGAAGCAAGTAAAACCAACCAGAAAGACAACTCCACCATCAAGGCCTAACAGGACTCAAAGGAGGGAAAAGAAAACCCTTCTCAATCAAAAACAACACCCCCACTACATGTGAGAGTCAGCAAGCAAAACATGCAGAAGGACCCACTTCCGAGAACTTGAGACACTGGAACATTAGAAAGTGGTGAAGATCAAAAGCATAAACATAATAAAAGTTTAAGGAACTATTAAGGACAGGGAAATCTGTACAATAACCAAATATAACTTCCAGAAACAAAATCTAAGAGTCAATAAAATTAGAAATCCAAGAGATAGATTAAATACCCAATCAGACACAGCTGAAAAATGAAAGAACTGAGAAAATTACAAAGAGATGTCAAAATATGAAAGAGCACATAATGGACACAGAGGATATAAAGAAAAGGTTGGGGCATCAAACAGAAGCTCTAGAAGGAAAGAATGGAGGGAAAATGTGAGAGAATGTTTGAAGAGATAGCTAAAAAATTCCCAGAATTCATACAAGCCAGGAATCTATAGACTGAAGAGGAAAAATGAATCCCAAGCAGGATAAATATGAATTACAGAAGACATACTATAGTGAAACTGCAGAATTCTGAAGATAAAGAGAAGTGTAAAAGCCACTAGAAAAACAAAAGATGGACAACAACTGGACTATCACTAGTCCCACCAGAACAGAGGCCAGAACACAATGAAAGAATTTTCCAAGGGCTGCAGGGAAAGTAACTATCCACCTAGAACCCATTATCCACTGTCACTCAAGGAGGTAAAATAAAAACATTCTCAGTAAGAGATAGAGATCTTCTGCAAATCCCTACTGAAGGATCTGATAAAGAATATACTTTGGAAAAAAAAAATCTTAAGCCCAAAGAAGTTGCATGGATAAAGCAATAAATATCCAAAGATCAATGAAGACATTGGTAAATAGGTAAAGAAGTGGTGATTCTCAAAAATAATAATCCTGGGGATATAAAATAAGGGGAACTCAAATACCAAACTAGGATATCATGAAAGGTGATGTGGGGAGGGAGAATGACTGAAGTAGAAGGAGTCTAGTAAGTCCCTACACTAAGGAGTAGAGAAATATTTATTAAAATTTAGACAAGAAATACTTGTGTTGATTATGAGGGGAAGGGAGGAATGAAAAAAGCGTAATCAAGAAAACTTGATCAAGTAGACAAGAAGGCAAGGGGAAAAAATGAAAAAAGTATAAGTCTTGTATTTAGAAGAAAAGATGATAGAAATAGTGCCTAGAAGACATTTTTTTCCTAGGTATTATCCTTAAGGTAACAGGGAGTGCCATACAGTGTTCTCAGTCCCCTGTGTCACTGTGCACTCCAATCACACTCAGCACAGACCAACAGCTGCCAACTCAACATGTATTCTATTCCTACAATACCCTGGAACAAAAGACCACGTTTGTCAGTTGCTCTTGCAACTAGGTGTGGCCAACACTGCCTTAACCAAGCTGATGGAGCTGGAAGGGGCCTCTTTTCTGCCCATTTGCCTGTCATCCTGTCTTAAGGTGACTCATGAGTGGAAGCCTCAAGGGCAGAGCAACAGGATAGTAACCTGTATCCCTGACCATCTGTGGAGCTGCCTCTCTCCACACTTGCAGGTGAGGACAAACTCCTATCTTGCTTAAGCCATGTAAATTTGGAATTCCTAATCTATGCAACTTAACCCAATCCTTACTAGTTACAACTTCAGCCAGACTCGATCTCTATTAATGCTGCCTCTAGGTGTTTTGAAGAATTCAGGTTTTTTTTTTTTTTTTTTTTTTTTTAAAGAGAGGTGAAATAATTTGACACAGATATAGTATATATGTTCAATTACAGTACATATTCCTGGGAATGGGACTTCACAATGCAAGCACTATATAAGCAGGTAAACAAACCTTTTAAAGACCACAAAAAAAAGCAATACTGCAAGCAGTCAAGTGTAGGAATCACAAATACTGAATGGATATTTGAGACTTGGGTAAAATTTTGAGAGACAGCAACATATACGCATTTAAAAAGTTATCAATTTCAAGTATTCAGACAGAAGTGAAAATGAGAGACTTTGAAAAATATGAATTTTTCAAAAAGTGATTCTAATGATGAATATGGTACCCAAGATCCCTATAAAGAACGAGAATAAAAAATTACTGCACACGGTAAGGGAAAAAGTATTTTCGAACATATTATTTATACAATATGATTTTAAATATATATTTGCAATTAAATTAATAAATCAAGTAAGATTATTTCTGGCTATTTCTTATATATCCCTTTAAGTTTACATATCAAAGTGGCCAAAAAATGGTTTTAAATTTTACTGGGAAAATTGTGAATCACCTTACATTTCAGCAGATATTAGTGTTAATTATACAAATAAGTTGGTAATCATGATAAATGTAAACAGATTAAACTCTTCAGTTAAAAATAAGATAAAAAAGCCAATTATGCACAAAAGAAACAACTACACATAAGGAGACAGTAAAACTGAATACTGAATTAATCACACGCTAACTATATAACACAAAAGCTGCTATAGCTATACTGCTATGAGACAAATGGACTTTCAGGTAAAAAGTATTATTAGAGATAAGAAAGGTTGTTTATAATGCCAAAAGGAACATTAAAAAAGATGTAAAAATGTGAACCTACATACATCTAATAACATACTTTCAAACTAAACAATTTAAAAAACAACACAAGGCCGTGCGCGGTGGCTCATGCCTGTAATACTAGCATTCTGGGAGGCCGAGGCGGGCGGATCGTTTGAGCTCAGGAGTTCGAGACCAGCCTGAGCAAGAGTGAGACCCCCGTCTCTACTAAAAATAGAAAGAAATTATATGGACAGCTAAAAATATATATAGAAAAAATTAGCCGGGCATGGTGGCGCATGCCTGTAGTCCCAGCTACTTGGGAGGTTGAGGCAGGAGGATCGCTTGAGCCCAGGAGTTTGAGGTTGCTGTGAGCTAGGCTGACGCCACAGCACTCTAGGCCAGGCAGCAGAGTGAGACTCTGTCTCAAAAAAAAAAAAACCACAACACAGAATAAATCCACATAGTGGGTAATACTGATCTCTCTACTCTTTCTCATTTATATATCAAACAAACAGAAAATGGCTAAGACTGTGAACTATTTGAACAATCATTAAAATACTTGATGCAACAGATATAAGAGACCCTGAAATAGATATAGAATATACATTTTTGTGATAAACCCATGAAATATTTGTAAAAGTTTACAATAAAGTGAGACATAAAGCAAGTCTCAAAACAGTACTAGCATCATTCAGAAAAGGTATCATCCAGAATATGTTTTCTAACCACCTGGAAATAAATTTTAAATCACTGAGAAGAAAGCTCAAAGAAAACATTATGCTTTGGTCAAAGAAAAAAATCAAAATAAAAATTAGAAATATTTAGATCTGAATACCACATATTAAAAGTATAGGCTATAGCTAGAACAGCACTTAGAAGGGAATTTAAAGCCCTAAACACAGATACAAAAGTTCATTACCCTTTACACACAATTGTTAAAGTTTGCAACAAATTTATCTGGCAGCAAAACCCGTCCTAAACTGATACAAAACTGCTTATTGCTTTTATTTATCCCACTGAATGAAATATCCATATGGGATGCTGCCCCAGACGTCATGAGAGCAATTTTGTAACAAGGAATATATACTTCATTACCTTTTAAAATCTAATAAACTCTGAATTCTGAATTGTACTGTTAGTGTTTTTGGAAAAAAGATGTTAAGTCACTACTAGAAAAGATTAAAAATGTATAAATTAAATGTTCAACTTAGAAAAAGAACAGAATAAACCTAAAAGATATAGAAGTTAAATAATAAAGCATGATTTAATTTCAGAAAATACAACATACTTAATGAAATAAAGTTCATGCGATAATCTTAATAGATGCAGAAATGACATTTGATAAAGTTCAACATCTGTTTATAAATTAAAACTCTTAGAAAACTAGGATCAGAGGGGAATGATCTCAAATTGATAAGACTATACACCTAAAACTTACAGATATTAAGTGGGAAACAATGGAGGCATTCCCTTTAAGAATAGGAACAAAACAGCGGTGGCTCACGCCTGTAATCCTAGCACTCTGGGAGGCCGAGGCGGGTGGATCGCTCGAAGTCAGGAGTCGAGACCAGCCTGAGCAAGAGTGAGACCCCCATCTCTACTAAAAATAGAAAGCAATTATCTGGCCAACTAAAAATATAAATAGAAAGAAAAATTAGCCGGGCATGGTGGCACATGCCTGTAGTCCCAGGTACTCGGGAGGTTGAGGCAGGAGGATTGCTTAAGCCCAGGAGGTTGGGGTTGCTGTGAGCTAGACTGACGCCACGGCACTCACGGCACTCAATCTAGCCCGGGCAACGAAGCGAGACTCTGTCTCAAAAAAAAAAAAAAAAAAAAAAAAAGAATAGGAACAAAACAAAGATGCTTGGTATCTTTTTACTGTTCAGCATTTTATTATACTAAAGGCCATGCTGGTACTCTAAGGCCAAAAATATAAATATACAAACAAATGCACATACACATGGCTGAGAAGAGTCACATTATTGTTATCTGCAGTGCTACGATCATCTTACATAAAAAACTTCAACAGACTCAACAAACTATCAGAATTAGTAATAATAAAGGTTTTATATTTTATTAATACTTACAATATTAAAAAATGTAAAGACAGGAATAAATAAATGATAAGATGTTATGATATTCATTTGAAGGGATGGCTTAACATTTTAAAGATATGACATTATGCCAAAATAAACTATAAAGTCCACACAATCACAATTAAAATTCCTTTAAGATTTCTAATAGAGCTCTACAAACTTCAATAATTACATGGAAGGATAAGGTTCATGAATGGCTGAGTTTAGAAATAGGGAGGAGGGTGCTTTATAAGAAAGAAGCAAATATCACAGACCCCTGTTAACAACAGGTTTGCTACTGGTGCAGGTAGACAAATACAACGAAAGAATCCAGAACACAAGAGAACTGTGTATACACAAATACCTGGAAAAGGATAGCAGTGATCTCATTAAAACTACTAGGTTATACACAAATTTTTCTCAATGAGTTAAGTGGAACAGCCATGTACAAAGGTGAATCCCAGACATATCAAAATTTAAAGTTATTTTAGAAAAGATAACAGAAGAAAATACAGAAGTGTATCTTTGTGACCTTAGCACAGGAAATGATTTCTTAAACAAGTCTCCAGACACATAAATCATAAGACCAAAATGGATACATTTGACCAAGTCAAAATTAAGAAATTTGGTTTAATGAAAGATACCAAAGACAAAGTTAACAGGTAGGTGATAGAGAAGAGACTGATTGCATTTCACTGAATCTAAGATGTCAACAATTATATTTTATCTACCACTAAGAAAGAAAAATACTGCTATTTAAAATGTAACTGTGCTTGCCTATCATGTAGAATTTTTTAGTTTGTATTTAATGAAAGGGTCTATTAGGCATTCTTAGATACAGATTTTTGTCATACTACCTGTGTACTTAGGAAAAGGAAAATACATTAATAACACGATAAATCAATCAAGATATTCCTAAAATCTCTGTACACGAGTTTCGTCCCTCTCCTCTGTTAAGTCATCAGCATCATGGGTATTCATGCTATATTCTCCTCCCTGCTTTCAGGAGTATCCTGGCATTGCTTAAAAGGATGCTCCACTATCACCTCTGAGATCACCTGACATGTTACTGTCACTGGAACTTTCCTATTGGACTAACCTTGCAATCTTGCAATTTAATCTTTCCCCAGTCAAACCACGTTTCTAGAAAGTAAGCTGCTACTATCCAAAGGCAACAGGAATCAGATAAAAAGACCTTCAAAGCCTTGTCATAGCAGCCTGTATTCACCTGCTCAGTGGGTCTGGCCATTTCTTCTATTGTCAGCTGCCTCACTAACCAGCAGTGCACATACCCCAACTAGAGAGCTGACAGTAAGCCTACCACGACCAAGTTCAGTACACAAGCAAGGACAACCACATCACAAAGCCCCCCGCCCAGCTGACAATGGCCCATCAGTGACTGTCAGCAGCCATAGGATTCACTCCCACTTCAGACATCTTAAACTAGGAAAAAAATGTGTATTAGAACAACGGTGGTCCCCAACTTTTTTGGCACCAGGGACTGGTTTCATGGAAGACAATTTTTCCACAGACTGGGGAGAAGAGGGACAAGGGGCAAAGGCGGAGCTCAGGCAGTGATGTGCAATCCGTTTACTAATAGGCCAGGGACCAGTATTGGGGCCACAGCCTGGGAGTTGGGGAACACATTCTTATAATTAATGTAGCAGAATACTAAATAAAAAGTTGACTAAGGATTAAAATCTACAAGGTATCTAAAACCCTTGCTAATCAAAAGAAAGGCTGAGAATCTAGTAGAAAATAGGTCAAAGATATGCAGAGGCATTCACAGAAGCAGAACACTCCAACAGCTAATAAGTAGGTGAAATGATGCTCAAACAGTAAGAGAAATGCAAAATAAAACAATGTTATTATACTAAACAGGGATGTGGGAGAACTGGAAACCCTATACTAACTCAGGGCAGCATAGATGATATACAAAAGTCCTACAGGAAGATTAGGTAGGCATATCAGTACCCATTCTTGGTTCTATATCCCAGAGAAACTCAAGCATAGGTCCACAAGGGAACATTAACCACAGGATTCTTTGCAACACTGGGAAATGGGGGTGGCTTAGGTATCCATCACAAGAAAAATGGCTAAGCAAAACATGCTGGCTGTACACAACAGAAGGATATGCCACAGTCAAAAGAACTGAACCAGAAACACATACAGCAACCCCAACTGTTTACCCTGCATGATATTTCTTCACAGCACTTAATATCAACTAACATTAAAAATCACTTCAACCTCTGATCTCTTCTGAAAACACACTCTGAAAGCACACAGAAATGCCTACAAAGTCTGGGTCTAAACTTACCCAGAGTAGCTGAGGAAGATATGACAAAATGTTGCAAAATGGAAAGCAAATGGACAAACTGTATTTGATAAGTCAGAGAGGATCAGAGAGAAAGCTGAGCCTACCCTGGAAGTAAATGCCTAGCAGTACCTCCAGAAACACGTTTCAAAACTGAGGCACCAGCTTCTTTTAAACATGCAAGAATGGGAGGGGCTGGCAACAGGAGAATTGGCTGGGTACCTGCACAAGAGGCAGTGAGTTATTCCCTCAGATCCCCTCGCATACCCTGAAGAAAGGCTAAGGAAGTGCTCTCTGGAAAGGCTGGATGTAAATTAAAACTCCAAATGACGAGTAGGGCAAAACTGACATTCTGAAGATGAAAATTAAGTGTGAGTTACATAATGAGTAGTGAGACTCTGAGTCTCCTGCCTCACACTTAGCTCCCAGATGTTGGAAACCAGCTTTTTGCCACCAAAGTAGCACACTAAAGTATTCCTCCCTTGGGAAACTGAAAATCAAGAGAATATAAACTGGCCGGGCGCGGTGGCTCACGCCTGTAATCCTAGCTCTCTGGGAGGCCGAGGTGGGCGGATTATTTGAGCTCACGAGTTCGAGACCACCCTGAGCAAGAGCGAGACCCCATCTCTACTAAAAATAGAAAGAAATTATATGGACAGCTAAAAAAAAAAAAAAAATATATAGAAAAAATTAGCCGGGCATGGTGGTGCATGCCTGTAGTCCCAGCTACTCGGGAGGCTGAGACAGGAGGATCGCTTGAGCCCAGGAGTTTGAGGTTGCTGTGAGCTAGGCTGACGCCACGGCACTCACTCTAGCCTGGGCAACAGAGTGAGACTCTGTCTCAAAAAAAAAAAAAAAAAAAAAAGAGAATATAAACTATAAATACTAGCTTGGGGCCCCCCCAAATAAACAGACAGGTCCCTGTCTGATTATCCTAGCATGAAGCCCACCAGTCAAGAAACTCAGCCTACCCTTACCAACCACCCCATGGTAACTAAGTGTAGTGATGAATGTGTTAATTAACTTGATAACTTGATTAATCAATCAATTAATTAACTTGATTGTGGTAGTCATTTCACAATATATGTATATATTAAATCATCACATTGTATATCTTAAATATATTTTTTATTTGTCAATTATACCCCAATAAAACTGCGGGGAAAAAGCCCAACTCATTTACACAAGGCTTCCAATTAGCATTCTAATGTCTCATTCTTGAAAACAGACAATCCTTACATTTATGGTGAACTGATTTTCAAAAAGATAATTCGATAGGGAAGGAACAGTTTTTTCAACAAATGGTACTAGGATAACTGGATATCCATTTGCAAAAAAGATGAAGTCAGACCTCTACCTCACATCATATACAAAAACTAACTCAAAATGAATCACAGACCTAAATGGAAGAGCAAAAACTATAAATTCTTAGAAAGAAACAAAGGAATAAATCTTCAAAACATTGGATAAAGATTTTTAGATATGACACAAAAGCACAAGCAACAAAAGGGAAAAACAGATAAACTGGATTCCATTAAAATTAAAAACTTTTTAAGTTTCAAAGATTACTGAAAGATGTAAAATAGGTTTCTTCCTGGAAGGATGGGCAAGATTGAGGATGAGAAAAACCACCAGGCACAGTGTCTCTGCAAGAAAGACAGATTTTAGAAGAAAGGAAAAAAATAAACAGGCAGACAAACATAGATTGGACAAGGGTTGGAAGGAAGGGTGCCTGAAACTACAAGAGATCCCACAGGAAGAAGTTGCAGAGGAGAACTGGAAGGAGAAAGGCCCCCCAAGAGGCTTGGAGACCAGCGACAAGGGTAGGTGGAGCAGTAAAATTTCCCCTTCCTTAGATCTCAGATTGCTGGTGGGCTCCTGAGCAGTTGGAGAGACCTGCTCCAGACTGCAGGTCTCAGACAGCCCCACATCCCCACACAGAATTTTCAGCTGAGTGGGGCCATTCAGCCCCTCCTTGGCAGCTTTGCCCAGAGGCAGAGAACAGATCTTTGACCCCTGCTAACATTTGTGGAGCCTGAAGGCAGGCTCCCCCACCTGCCCCTACTGAGGGGCAGAATAAGGACACACCTGAAGTCCCAGAGCCCCACCCACCACCTGAGGCACTAGAGTGTCTCTCCCGAGGAATGAGAGCCGGTTACAGGACCCAAAAACAACACTCCAGCCTGCTCCTCCCAGCAAGCGCCACCTACTGACAGGGAGGTCATTCTGCACACCCTTTTACTGCAGCTACTGACTCATCACACAGGGTGTGGTCAAACCTCACCCACAAACACCTAGTGGCTCAGAGACTAAACAGGGTGTGTCATGATCCAAAGGAAAATCTAAAGGTAAGCAGCAACAGCTGATCTAGATGGGAAGGAATCAGAGAAAGAACTCTGGAAGTATGAAGAATTAACTGGAAAGCACACCTCCAAAGGAGTACACCAGCTCTCTAGCAATAGACATCAGCCAAATTCAGAACACTAAAATGACATAAGATTTCGAACATGAATTGTAAGAAAACTCAATGATATGCAAGAAAAAAATGGATAACCAACACAAAGAAACCAAAAAAAAAAAAAAAAAAAATCTGGACTTGGAAGAAAAATTCACTAAAGAAATTAAAATATTAAAAAAAAAATCAAACTGAACTCCTAGAAATGAAGAATATATTCAAGGAACTACAAAACAGAGTGGAAAGCTTCAAGAACATGGGAGATCAAATAGAAGAAAAAAATCTCCGGGACTGAAGATAACACCATTCAATTAAATAAGTCAGTCACAGAGAGAGAGCAGAGAAATAAGAGAAAAGAGCAAAGCCTACAAGAAATGTGGGTTATGCGAAGAGGCCTAATGTGAGCATCATAGGCATCACTGAGGGTGAAGAAGAAAATATACAAGGGTTGGATAAGCTATTTGAGGATATAATAGAGGAAAATTTCCCAGGCCTTGCTAAAAATCTAGATATCCAGGTACAAGAAGCTCAAAGGACCCCTGGGAGATTCATTGCAAACAGGAAGATACCACGACACATGGTCATCAGACTGATCAAAATAACCACCAAAGAGGCCCTCCTACGAGCTGTAAGGAGAAAAACAGGTAACCTACAAAAGAAAATCCATCTGAATAATGACAGACTTCTCAAATGAAATCTTACAAGCAAGAAGAGACTGGGGTCTCATTCTCACTCTTCTCAAACAGAATAATGCACAGCCTAGCTTCTTGTACCCTGCAAAACTAAGTTTTGTATATGAAGGAGAAATACAGACCTTCTCAGATAAGCAAACACTGAGGAAATTCATTAAGACAAGACCTACCCTCTAGGAAGTACTCAAAACAGTGTTACACAGGGATCAGCACAATATACACTTAAGAATGTAAAATCATCCAAAAGCTAAAGGTCAAAGGCCACATACCAGAATTGCTCAAGAGGGTAAACAAAGCAATAAAATTCAACTCAACAGGATAAATAGAAATCTGCCCCACTTATCAATTCTCTCACTAAATGTGAATGGCCTGAACTGCCCACTAAAGATACATAGGCTGGGGGAATGGATAAAAATACATAAGCCAAGTATCTGCTGTCTTCAGGAAACACATCTAACCCACAAGGATGCATTCAGACTCAAGGTGAAGGGGTGGAAAACAATATTTGAAACAAACGAAAGCCAAAAGAAAGCTGGTGTGGCAGTTCTGATTTCAGATAACTTAGTCTTCAAATCAACAAAAGTAATGAAAGAGAAAGAGGGTCACTATATAACAGTAAAGGGTACAATTCAACAAAAGACATGACAATTCTTAATACTTATGCACCTAACCCAGGTGTACCCAGATTCATAAAGCAAATCCTACTTATCTAAACAAAATGATAAACAGCAACACCAGAATAGCTGGAGACTTCATCACCCTGCTGACAGAACAGGACAGATCCTCCAAAAGGAAATTAACAAAGAAACAATGCACTTAAACAGAAATGGGCCTGACTGACATATACAGAACATTTTACCCAAAAACCACTGAATATATCAAAATCTGTGGGACACACCTAAAGCAGTCCTGAGAGGAAAATTTATATCCATAAATGCCTACATCCAAAAGATAGAATGATCACAAATAAACAATGTAATGAGAATCATCTCAAAGAACTGGAAAAGGACAAGCAAACCAACCCCAAACCCAGCAGAAGAAAAGAAATAACAAAGATCAGAGCAGAACTAAATGAAATTGATAACAAAAAAAGCTATACAGAAGATTAATAAAACAAAAAGTTGGTTCTTTGAAAAATAAAATTGACACGCCTCTGGCTAGATTAACGAGAAGCAGAAAAGAAAAAACTCTAATTAGCTCCACCACCAATGAAAAAGGAGAAATTACAACTGATGCCATGGAAATACAAAACATCATCTATGAATACTACAAAAACCTCTATGCACATAAACTGGAAAATGTGGAGGAAATGGACAAATTATTAGAAACACACAGCCTCCAAGGCTTAATCAGGAAGAAACAGAATTACTGAACAGACCAATATCAAATACCAAAATTGAAACAGCAATAAAAAAACCTTCCTAAAAGGAAAAGTCCTGGACCAGATGGTTTCACACCTGAATTTTACCAGACCTACGAAGAAGAACTGGTGCCTATCCTACAGACATTATTCCACAACATCGAGAAAGAAGGAATCCTTCCCAACATGTTTTATGAAGCCAACCTCACACTGATACCAAAACCATGAAAGGATGCAAGAAAAAAAGAAAACTACAGACCAATATCCCTTATGAATATAGATGTAAAAATTCTCAACTAAATCCTAGCAAACCGAATTCAGGTGCTTATCAAAAAAATAATTCATCATGACCAAGTGGGCTTCATTCCAGAGAAGCAGGGATGGCTCAACATACGCAAATCTATAAATGTAATTCACCACATAAACAGAAGCAGAAACAAAGACCATATGATCCTCTCAATAGACGCAGAAGAAACAGTCAACAAAATTCAATTCCCTTTTATGATAAGAATGCTTAACAAAATAGGCACAGATGGGACTTACCTAAAAATGATGCAAGCCATATATGACAAACCCATAGCCAACATCATACTGAATGGGAAACAACTGAAAGCATTCCCACTTAGAACTGGAACCAGACAAGGTTGCCCTCTATCACCGCTTCTATTCAACATAGTGCTGGAAGTCCTAGCCAGAGCAATCAGACAAGAAAAGCAAATCAAGGGCATCCAAATGGAGGCAGAAGAGGTCAAACTATCACTCTTTGCTGAGAATACGATCTTATTTATAGAAAACCCCAAAGATTCTGCCATGACACTACTGGAATTGATAAACAAATTCAGCAAAGTCTCAGGTTACAAAATCAGTGTACAGAAATCAGCAGCATTCCTATATGCCAACAAGAGTCAAACTGAGAATGAAACCAAAGACTCAATACCCTTCACAATACTAACAAAGAAAATAAAGTACCTAGGAATAACTAAGGAAGTATAAGACCTCCACAGGGAGAACTACAAAACACCAAGGAAGGAAACTGCAGAGGACTTAAACAGGTGGAAAACCATACCATGCTCATGGGTCAGCAGAATCAACATTGTTAAAATGTCTGTACTACCCAAAGTGATCTACAGATTCAATGCAATCCCTATTAAAATACCAACATCATTTTTCACAGATACAGAAAAAATAATTCTATGCTTCATATGGAAACAAAGACCCTGTATAGCAAAAGCAATCTTATGCAAAAAGAACAAACTGGGAGGCATCAATTTACCAGACTTCAAGCTATACTACAAGGGTATAGTAACCAAAACAGCTTGGTATTGGCACAAGAACAGAGACACAGATCAAGGAACAGAACTGAGAACCCAGATATAAATCCATCCTCATATAGCCATCTTTGACAAAGCAGACAAAAACATACACTGGGGAAAAGAATCCTTATTCAATAAATGGTTCTGGGAAAACTGGATAGCCACATGTAGAAGACTGAAACAGGACCCACACCTTTCACCTCTCACAAAAATCAACTCGTGGTGGATAACAGACTTAAACCTAAGGTGTGAAACTCGTTAGGAATTCTAGAAGAAAATGTTGGAAAAACTCTTATAGACACTGGCCTAGGCAAAGAATTTATGAAGAAGACCTCAAAGGCAATCACAGCAACAACAAAAATAAATAAATAGGACCTGATCAAATTAAAAAGTTTTTGCACAGCCAAGGAAACTATCACGAGAGCAAACAGACAACTTACAGAATGGGAGAAAATATTTGCATGTTACACATCTGATAAAGGGCTGATAACTAGAATCTATATCGAATTCAGGAAAATCAGCAAGAAAAAAATCTAACTACCCTATCAAAAAGTGGGCAAAGGACATGAACAGAAACTTTTCAAAAGAAGAAAGACTAATGGCTAACAAACATATGAAAAAATGCTCAACATCTCTAATCATCAGGGAAACGCAAATCAAAACCACAATGAGATATCACTTGTCTCCAGTGAGAATGGCCTTTATCAAAAAGTCCCAAAACAAAAAATGTTGGCGTGGTTGCCAAGAGATAGGAACACTCATACACTGCTGGTGGGACTGCAAACTAGTATAACCTCTGTAGAAAGCAATATGGAGATACCTCAAAAAGCTACAGGATGAACTACCATTTGATCCAGCAATCCCATTACTGGGCATCTACCCAAAAGAACAAAAGACATTCTATAAAAAAGACATCTGCACTCAAATGTTTATAGCAGCACAATTCACAATTGCAAAGATGTGGAAACAACCCACATGACCATCAATACATGAGTGGATTAAGAAAATGTGCTGTGTGTGTGTGTATATACACACACACACACACACACACACCCCCCCATGGAGTTCTACTGAGCCACAAAAAACAATGGTGATATAGCACCTCTTGTATTATCCTGCATAGAGCTGGAACCCATTCTACTAAGTGAAGTATCCCAAGAATAGAAAAACAAGCACCACATGTACTCACCATCAAATTGGTTTTAACTGATCAACACTTAAATGCACATATAGCAACAACATTCTTCAGGTGTCAGGCAGATGGGAGGGGGGCAGGAGGGGATGGGTATATATATACCTAATGCGTGCAGTGTGCACCGTCCGGGGGATGGACACACTTGAAGCTCTGACTCGGGTGGGGCAAGGGGAATATACGTAACCTAAACATTTGTACCCCCATAATATGTGGAAATAAAAAGAAAATTGAAAAAAATAACAAATAAGCAAACAAAAAAGATGTAAAATAAAACCCCACAGAATGGGAGAGAATATTTGGAAATCATATTTGATAAGGGACTAGTACCCAAAATACATGAAGAACTTTTACAACTTAATGATGAAAAGAAAACCCAACTAAAAAATAAGCAAGTCATCTAAGTACTGAATGTACAGGTTTTGCATATACTGAAGAAGAGTAACACTCAATTTATTAGCATCAATAAAACGTCCTTCAGTTTTTATTACAGTTTTTATAAACACTTTACATAATGCTCTTGATTACAATGAAAATATACTGCATATTGGGCAAAAAAATGAATGGATGCTAAAGATCACCAGATATTGAGAAGGTATCTAGCAGATCAATAAAGACAGATAAAACCATCAGTATAGTGTAACGGAGTAAAATAAAAAACAATTTTAAGATGTGTAAGGTTTTGAAAAATTCACCTTCTGTAGAACCTGCTCAAGAGTCTATCTATACTCTATTAATATAATGGAGTAAAACAAGAAAGAGGAAATAGCCAACGCAAGCAAGAGACAAAGGGAGCTCCCAAGCTAATGATGATGGGAGAGACTCCAGGGTCACCCTGTGCCACAGCTGTGCAGAGCAACCAGTCAGGACTCGTGCAGGACAACACAGAGTTCACTGAAGAAAACAGAAAATGAACCCAAGAGATAACTAACATATATGAATGTTCTAAACAAGGATTTGCACTCCTGGAGGAAGACAACAGGATGAATTACAGACCGAACTGTAGAACCAAGCAAGTGAGAAAACAAAGTGACTAACTCCAGGGAAAACAAAAGTGTACAAGAAAGAAAGTGTAGTCAGTCACACAGTAATGACTGAACTGAATGATACTAATGAAATCATAAAAATGGAAACACTAAGTAATTTAAGGACACATAATGATATAAATGAACTCTGCTAGAAAGAAGGAAAGAGCAAAGCCCCTGCACGTAGCTGAGCAGCTGGAGTTCTGTTGAGGGTGCCCAGGGATCTGTACCACAGCCCCAGATCCACACCAGGCTGCTGTACTTGCTGGAGGAAGAGCATATTTTCCTAATCCACACAAAGGTAGGACAGGGCCTACTACAGGCCTGGGGAGAGCACATGTAGGTGTGTTTTCAGAGAGCAAGTCTTTCTCTCCCACAATTAATGGATATACAGCCATGTGCTACATAATGATGTCTCAGTCAATGACAGGCTTCTCATACAACAGTGGTCCGTAAGATTATAACACCATATTTTTACCATATCTTTTCTATGTTTAGATATACAAATACTTACCATTGCATTATATTAATAATTGCCTACAGTGTTCAACACAGTAACATGCTATGCAGTTTTGTAGCCTAAGAGCAACAGGCTACACCATATAGCCTAGGTGTGCACTAGGCTCTACCACCTAGTTATGTGTAAATACACTCTGTGATGTTCCTATTATGAAGAAATCACATAATGACAAATTTCTTAGACTATATCCCTGTCATGAAGTGATGTATAGTTGTAATACAAAGTGAGAAAGAAAAAAAATCAAGAAATAATGGCATAAGCTAGTTCCTTAGAAAAACAGAGGTAAATATCAGAAAAAAAGCTAAAGAAATAGAAAGGTAATTACTTCTAGAGAGCAGGAATGTGGAGTGAGAAAGGTAGCATGGAAAACTGCAGTTTTTCTTGTAAAACTTTCAAATTATACATATGTCTAACTAATTAAAAGAACCTATCAGTACAATTTAATATAGTAACTGATTAGAGGAGAAAAGTCATGATTATCTTAATAGATACAGAAAAAAGTATTTGATAAAATTTAATACTCTGATTTAAAAAACTACCACAAATTTCCCTTACCAAACTAGGAAGAGAAAGGAATATCTGCGGTTCAATACAGGTTATCTCTTAACTTTTTAAGGTATACAAAAGAAGGCCACTGTCACCACTGCTATTCAACACTGATTAGAAAGTGGCCTAGCCAGTACATTAAGATAAGAAACAGTTAAAAAAAAAACCAAAAAAACAGAAACAAAAACTCTCTGGTACCTACACATGAATCTATTAAAAGATATGCAATTTCAATCTCCCAGCTGTGATACTGTACTACAGTTATGCAAGACATTACCATTGGGGGAAACTGGGCAAAGGGTATAAGGAATCTCTCTGTATTACTTCTCACAACTTGCATGTGAATCTACAAATACTTCCGAATAACAAGTAGAAAACAAAAGGGTGCCTTTATGACAAAAATTATGTAACTTTACTGTAGGAAATAAAAGACCCAAGTGTACAAGTGATATACCATGTACATGGGTGGTGAAACTTAGTAATAGCAAGATATCAATTCTCCCCCAAATTAATCCTTAAATTCAAAAAACAGATATTTTGGTCAAATCTGATCATCTAAACCTAAACTCATAGTGAAGAAGAGAGCCAAGAACAGCCTAGACAATTTTAAGAACAAGGAGGTGAAAGGACTCACTCTAGTCAAGGTTTATTATAAAGCTGTGGTATTTATGAGAGTCAGGCCCGGGCACATGGAGAGACAAATATACCAAAAGAATAGAAATAAAAGCCAGAAATGGACCCTTTATAAGGGAACTTGGTATACAACTGAAGGGAAATTTCCAGTCAGTAGGTAAAAACTGGACTATACAACCGATAATGTTGGGACAACTGACCATCATATGGAAAACAGTTTAAGTTAGACCTTTGGGGTAGAAAAGGATTTCTTAACACCTCAAAAGAACAAACTATAAGATAAACTATTGATAAGTTTGATTTTAGAATGCATAAAACTTTTATAAGACTAAAGAGATCCACAGAAGGAAAAAAGCCTCTCTTAGATTAGATCAGAATTAGAAGAATGTACTCAGGAGAATATCTCACATCACATTATTAAACAAAATACTAAATATTTTCATGGCAACAGGCATACATCATAAAACTATAAATATAAGCAAAAGAAAGATATCCACTAACTTCAAGACATTGGTTATCTTGTATGGGAGGAAAGAGTAAATGATGGATGGGAAAGAGATTCTTGTTTTTTGTAAAGACAGGATCTTGCTATTGCCCAGGCTGGTCTCAAATTCTTAGCCTCAAGCAATCCTCCTACCTTGGTCTCCCAAAGTGGTAGGATGTCAGGTGTGAGCCACTACAGTGGCCCCAAGAAAAGACTTTCTTAAGTTGTATTTGTAATGTTTTCTTTTTAAAAATAGCTTTGATGTGAAGACAGCAAAATGTTAATGCCTATCAATTCTGGGGATGATTACATAGGTGTCTGATACTTTCTGTATTATTAAAATAATTAATTAACAAAAACTCCTACAATAAAGCAAAGATAACCAATGGGACTAAAAATAAAAAATAGATCAGACTTGGAAATAAGGAGGGAAATGGTATAAGCAAGCTAAAGTTCCATAATTCATATTTTGAGGATCAACAGGTATTGACTATAGCTGATGAATCAAGAAACAGTAGTGTAACTATGCTATTAATATTGAGAGTTATCAAGGTAATCTATAGCAGATCTAAAATTAGAAACAAACCAGGTGGAGAAAAGCTGGAGTCTGTCTTTCATTTTAAGTGTGTTTAACCATTTAAAAGATTAACATGTGCGTGCATTAGTTTGAAAAAAAAAAAAAGAGCAAATGTTAATGCTCAAATTGAAGACTTAAAAAATGCCCATACTATCCCTAGAATAATTTTTTTTATTGGGAACTAAAGTAGTTAGTTATTCCCAAGAATTTCTAAATGTTTTACTTCAGTTAATAAAGGAATACTATATAAGCCACCATATACTGTAGCAAATATACCTACAGGAAACCAAATACAAGTCCTTCAAGTAGCAAAACCGATTTACCCTGAAACTATATTATAGTTGAGAGCAGGATGGTCTTTTGGGATGGGAGGAACGAGAGGTTCTGGTTGCCACTCTTCAATCAGTTCTTCTTTTTCCTACAGGAGAAAAAGAGTTAAAATACAGTGCAGTCCTAGTCACCTCACATTGACTTCAGCAATATCTAAGTTGTTTCTTATATTAAGAAAGTCATAATGAATATACTGCTAGAAATACCATGTCTAGCAGCTCTGGCTAGAATGAAAACACAATGGCTCTTGAGTTCTGTGCACTCACACCCTCACCTATTTCCTCATAACAAGCAAAATGATTATTTTTCAATAACTTGACAATTTACGAAAATTTTATTTCTCTGCTGAACATTTTTTTTCCTTATCATATACATCAAAATTCAGTTTGGAGTGGGTGTTGAGTAGGATTCTTTCAAATATCAAATCTCCTTTAAGAAGACCACAGGGGAAACTTTCCCTCAGGCTTCAGAAACAGTTGTATTTTTCCTGAGCAACTCATGTAACCTTCATATGAACATTCACAATCCAGTAGTTGTCCATGCTTCCCTCTAATCATCTATATGTGAGATGGCTACTTACCCCTAGCAAAGTACACAGGGCCAAACTATGGTATTCCTCTGTGTATTGACTTTGCCCCTAGCTTTCCCCTTATTTTGCCTACCCTGATATTTCATTTCCCTTGATTTCCTTACACTACAGAAAACATTTTAACATAACATAGTTGAGCCACCACAAATCCTTTTTAAAAAAATGTAGCAACTGTAATGACACCAAGTAATAAAATAGAGATTTAATTTCTCACCTTGACTGTAAGATCAGATCGTTCTTGTAATTTGTAAGTTTTAGAGAAAAGGAGTCTGACTATCCAGAGTATTAGAATTCCTTCCAAAATAAGATGGTAAGCAGGAGCCTAAGAGTAAGTCAAAAACAAAACAATAAAAGAAATGAAACACACACTTCCAAAACCTGTACATAAAAGTTAGTACACCTGTATATACTCCCTCTTGTGACCTTTAACCTATTACTTCTTACAATTTACTGTCAAAGCTACCTTAATTTCTACTCATATTCCTTTTCTCATTTCTAATAGCAGGCAATTTCTCCTTCACATGGAAAACCTCTAATACTTTCAGCTTTTAAAACCTCTGTAGGAATAAAAATTAAATTTTAAAAAATAAAATCTAACACAGAACCCCAATATCTAAAACAATATCAACTACCAGATCCTTTAGGTAATTTAAATTTTTACTTGTGGGAAATGACTATAACAAAACATTTCACAGCTTAACAAGACTTCTATCACTTCCATCTATCCATGAATGAGTTAATATAGTCATGTGGAAACCAGTTTCCACAATTCTTAAAGTTCTGTGCATCTTGTACTTTCTGCATCCCTGATGAACTTCTTTAAATCCTTCTTGGAATATGGCAGAGGAAAAAAAATGCTATAATGCTTATTAAATGCTTAAAGGAACAGAAGGTCTTGTTTCTACCACAGTTCCCCAAAAGTACGTAGCATTTTCCACTCAATAGGCATAAAGATACTTTATCCTTCTCAGGTCTTCTTTTCAACTGTATATTTTCTGGATAAAGGTGAGGCTGACTTTTTTGTTTTATATAAATAGACATTAGTGTTGTACACGTGGAAGATTTCAGATATCAACTAAATCCCCAGTCAGTCTTGGAGTGCTCTACTCCAATGGGTTGTCCTTGGAAAAATCACTTAAAAGAGGCAGTTAGAAATGTAAACATAAATTATTTTCAAATGTCAGAAGTAAAGAAAATGATAATGATTCACTACAGTTTAAAAAACAAATCAGAATTTGGAGACTGGAAAACTGCTGACAAATTTGTATGCAAACCTTCAAGTCAATGCATAACTAACTTTAAAACCATACACATACGCTACACACACACACACACACACACACACAGTTATTTCTTTTTGGGGTACACTATACAAGACTCCTCAAATTCTATACACAAAGCGCATCATAATTGGGTCAAGAAGTCTCTTCAAGATGATTTTTAAAATTTTCTAATCCACTTGAATATAATTCATTTACGAATGAGTCTAGATACCCTTTCAGTTTTCTCAATAATTGGATTCTAGCAGGCAAATATCTGCCCAAGCCACTAAACAGCCTGCCCCACAAAGAAATCACTCCAAGAAAAGTTGAGAAACTATTTATCTAGTGAATTAATAAAAATCACAAATGCCACTTCTTTTCCTCCTTGGGAAATGTTATATACAGGAGGCATTCTCCCAAGTCTCACTGTTGGACAATTTCAGAGTATGATTAAGTTACCCTGTCAAACAGTCTTCAAAAATGGAGCAAACAACATATGATATAAAACAATTCACTTCTAAAAAACATCACTTAAAAAATCATTCGATTTTAGTGGCTCTTCTTAGTTGCTTTAATTAACCTAACTGCACATTACTTAAACAATATATGAGCACAGGAGAGAGCCACAACTGCTTTCTTAGCTGTTTTTCGAGAAAAAAATTTCCCAATGTCTTGCAATGGAAGACACCAACATTACGCCTGCCAGTAAACAGCACTATTAAGTTTCAAAAAAAAAATTATCAAAAGAAAAGTGAAATTCATTTTAAATGAATGTATGCTCTATAACCACAGGGCCTTTTGCCTGTTTCTTATCTGTGCGGTCCAATACCGTATGTGGCTACTTAAATTTATATTTAAGTTAAATTAAAAATAATAGCCATATATGGTTAGTGACTATTGTACCCGTAAACAGAAGACGCAGAAAGTGCTACAGGACGGCGCGGGGAATATCAGTTGTTACATGAACATTCTCTGACATTGTAATTTCATATTATCTGAAATAGCTAGCCTTTTAAAAAACTGTTAACTCGTCTTTCTTTACACATTTACTAAAATAGTTGTGTCTTTATGCGACAGAAAATTGGGACATATACGGAAGAATGACAAACTATTTCTTATTCCTAAATCCTAAATCCCTGGATCTCTTGCGCCCCCTCCCACGTGTTCCTTTCCTGCGCTCCGACAGGACCGGGAACAGGAGAGCTCAAACCAGGAGCTCGGTTCGAGCCCCCACCAGTCTCTCCTTACACTCCGCCGCTGGGACTGGGAGCTACCAGGAGCTCACCAGCGAGAGACGCTGAGTCGCTATGGGGCGTGACCGAAACAACCCGGCCGAGGCCTCCACAAATTCACATGCGCCGTCCTACCCTCCCCAGGGCTGGGTGTAGTCGTGGGCCTCTTGGGCCGCAGAGCCCACCTCGTAGAGCGCCTGCACCATCTCTACCAGCACCCACTGCTCCGCCGTGGTCGCCATACTCTCCAGGAATTTCTTCCGGAAGGCAGGACACAGGCACGTCCAAAACAGCGCGCGGCGCGGCTCAGTGACGTCTTCGCTTTTGCTGGGGCCGGGCGGCTGCCGGGACCCGCCTCTTCGCGCTTGCGCACTGACTGGCGGGGGGAGGGGGCGGGGGAGGTTGGAGTCACGTGGCCAGATCCTCCAAGGGTCGTTCACTGTTTGTCCCTGATGGGCCAGACTGGGTGCTGGACTCGGGTTGGAGGGAGTAACAGTAAATGGCCTTTGCGTTGGCAGTCAGTTGAGCACAGAGATAAGAAATCCAGTTGTGCGTTACGATTAAAAAAATAAAGAACTATACACAAAAATAGCCAACTCTTAAATAGCACTTAAAATGTGTAAAGCATAGTCTAAGGCTTTGCGGTTAAATCATAGAGCAGTTTTTGGTGCAGAACCTTTTAGCGCCTTTGTGTGCACATGCACACTATGCACACACATGCACATGCACACGCTTAATTGGATTGGATTTCTTAAATATAATTGGGGCCCAGGACAATATGATTATGTGGAATTTGATCTACAACTTAACTTTTTTCTTGTTTTTCTAGCAGTTTTTTCACTATGTATGTTGTATTTTTAATGGCTGAAGACTATTTTCTTGAAATAATTTGTTGTGTGTATGTCTCCTTCCATTTTATTTAAACATTTCTCTATTGGTGAACACTTACAATATTTATACCTTTTCCCCCTTACAAACAATGCTGCCCTAAACGTTGATGTTCTGTATGCATATATTTCTGTGTATGTCCGAGTATTTCTGACTGGTTTCTTTAAAGTGACATTTTAGTCAAAATACTATGCACATTATTAATTTTGACAAATGCTCCCATACTACTCTTCAAAATGGCTCAAGCAATTTAAAATATTTGAAAGTGTTTCCATGTTCTAGTCCACAATGGATATTAGCTGTCTTTTAAAAAATTTTTTGCCAATTTAATAGAAATAAAATTGAGCTTTATTTTTCATGCTTCTGGTTACTCATGAGGTTGAGCAACTTCTTATATGTCTATTGGCATTTATAGACCTTCTATGAATTGCCAATTCATTTTCTTTATCTATTTTTCTATTGATTAATTTTTTGCTTATGGATTTGTAGGAACTCCATGCATTTTGAATATCATTTTCATGTTTCATATGTGAAAGTTATTTTCTCTCCGTTTCTGTCTACTTGTTTCTGTTCTTTGTCATGTCTTCATTTCAAATTTTATGTGGAGTGATGATTCAGTCTGCTTCTTTATTGCCTCTGACTATGTCTTGCTTAGAAAGGCCTTCTTCACCACACCTGTGCTTTCCTACCATTCTCACATCAGTTTGCTGTTGTTACAGCTCTTTGCTCTGCAAATTATATTTTTGTATGACAAGAGGTACGGGATTTAATTATTCTTTTCCAAAAGAATAACAGATTTATTGAATGCCATTTATTTGAATAATCCTAATCCTGACTTTCCCTAATACTCTGAAATGGCACCAGCACTACACATTACATTTCCACATAGAGTTAGCGTTATTTAGCCTATAATGTCAGTGCTCTGCCCACATTCCCTCATAGGCATTCCAATGCTTGTGCACATTGCCTCCCTTAGGTGCTTTCATTCCAACAGACCACACCTGTGTTTCTCAGAGGCCTACCTCAAAGGCTGCCAGATCCGTGTTTCCTGCTCTCGTGGAGAGTTGGAACTATCTTGAGAATTTATCTTCTCCTGGGCAGTACTTAATAGCATGAATGATTGGTGGTTGCTGGGATACAAATATTGCAGCTTCCTTGCCCCTCATAGCAAGACAACTCTGAGGGGTGAACTTCACCACCTGCCTTGCAATTCTGAATCAGTGATACTGTGTGCAAATTATTTTATACACCCATCAAGAAGTGTAGTCTATGTTTGCTCCCCTCAAGGCTGGGAATATCTTTGTGACAGCTTCTACAATAGAATGCTGCTGCCATGTAGAGAAATCATGGGGGGACCACATGGTTAAGGGGCCACATCTGCTCCAGCCTTTATTTATTTGAATCCTTAGGTGTCAGACACATGAGGGAAGACACCTTCAAGACTGGCGCAGCCCCAGCCGCCATCTGGTTACAACCCCTGAGAGACCCTGAGTGAGATATGCCTAGCTAAGCCCAGATGACCAAAAATGTGTGAGCAAAAGAAATGATTGTTACTGTTTTAGGCCACTGTCTTGGGATTGTTATACAGCAGCAGATAACTGGAACAGATATCCTGTGGGACTTTGCTTGACTTTGCACTCTTGCTTGGCCTCTGTATTAGTTTTCCAGGGCTGCCATAACAAATGATCGCAATCTGGGTACCTTGAAACAGCAGAAATTTATTCTCTTACATTTCTGGAGGCCAGATGTCCAAAATAAAGGTGTTTACAGGGCTGCACTTTCTCCAAAGGCCCTGGGGGAAAATTCTTCCTTGCTTCTTCAAGCAAGAACCTTAGCTTAGTCACATCTGCAAGGAACCTTTTTCCAAACAGGGCCTTCGCATTCACAGGTTCCAGGGATTAGGATGTGGACATGTCCTTTTGGGGGCCACCATTCAACCCTCTGGCCCCCCAAATTCACATCTGTCTCATGTACAAAATACTTTAATTCCATCCCAACACCGCAACTTTCATATAATGTCATAAATATTAATTCAAAAAGTTCCAAATATCATCTTCTAAATAATCTAAATCAGGTATAGGTGAGTCTCTGGGAATGATCCACACAGGGGCAAAATTCCTCTCCATCTATTGACTAGAAAACAAGAAACCAGAAACTAGAAAACAAGTTATCTACTTCCAAAATACTATGTTGGGACAAGTGTATAATATGCATTCCCCTTCCAAAAGGGAGAAAATGGAAGGAATAAAGGGGTCATCAGTCCCAAACAAGTCAGAAATTCAGTAGGGCAAATTTAATTTGGTTTTGAGGCCTGAGAAATAATCTTCTGTGGCTTGAAGCTGCATCTTCTGGGCCCGTGACATCATAGGCCTCTTTGCTCATGGCAGCTTGGTAGGTCTCTGCTGTTGCACCTTCATTCTCTACCCCTATGACCACGACTTTGCCCTCATAGTCACTCTTCCTTTTTCTTGAAGGGCAACACAATGTTTATAGCCAAGTAGCTCTATCAGCCCTGCCTGTAGAATTGTGGAAATCTGACAGCCCTCTTTTACTTTGCCCTGTCTCTGTTCCTTTAGGCCAAGCTGACAGTGTTTCTACTGATAAAACATTCTCAAAAAGTTTGTGAGTCTCCCATGTATGTCACAAGGATCTATGCCATTAGACAAGAGGGCCCTGCACAGATCTTTCCTGGATAACCCAATATATATTCCTGGATCTGCTGAGATGGTTGAGGGGATCCATTAGTCATACATCAAACTTCTTCAGCAAAAGGTTGTCTGGGCATACCCTGGGCCCTCTATCCAGAGCACTCCTTTTCAACAGTGAATTTGCTAATTTTAGCATCCTTTGCAATTTGGATAGGCCAAGAAACTCACAAATCATCAAGTGCTGTTTGTTTTTGCTTAACAGTGCATTCCTCAATTTATCTTTTTCCTTCTGTGATTTATTATAAGCAGCAAGAAGAAACCAGGCCATACCTTCAACACTTGGAAATCTCCTCATCTAAATACCTAACTTCATCACTTACAAGTTCTACTTTCCTCATTTCCTTCTTAGCCTTCAACAGAAATACCTTTAACGTCCATATTTTTACCGTAATAACATTCTGCTCATGTTGAGATATAAATTCTTTACAATGATAGAAGTATTCTCTACTATGCTCTTCACTTCCTTCTGTGCCCTTACCAGAATTGTCTTTAAAATTCACATTTCTACCAGTAGTCTCTTTAGTAAAGTCTAGGAGTTTTCCCTCAAGCATCTCAAAATCCTTCCAACTTCCACTCATTACCCAATTCCAAAGCCACCTTCTACATGTTTGGGTATTTGTTACAGCAGCATCCTATTTCTTGGTACCAAAATCTGTGTTAGTTTCCTAGGGCTTCTGTAACAAACTGCCACAAACTGGATGGCTTAAAACATGAAAAGGATTCTCATAGTTCTGGAGATAAGAAGCTCAACATGAAGGTGTTGGCAGAGCCTGCTCCCTCCGAAGGCTCTAGGAGACTCTCCTTGCTGCTTCCAGGTTGTGCAGGCTCCAGCGTTCCTCAGCCTGTGGCTGCACCACTCTAATTTCTACCATCTCTTCCCATGTGCCTCTCTTTCTTTGTATGTTTCTCCTCTGCATCTCCTATAGAGATATTTCTCATTGGATTTAGGGCCCACCTGGATAATTCAGGAAAATCTCATCTTGAGATCCTTCATTACATCTGTTAGGACCCTTTTTCCAAATAAGGCCACATTCATAGGTTCTGGAGTATATTGGTCAGGGTTCTCCAGAGAAACAGAAACAAAACCAATAGGATATGTGTGTGTGTGTGTGTGTGTGTGTATGTGTGTGTGTGTGTACATATATATATTCTATATATATATATATATAGGCGCATATGATTATGGAGGTTGAGAATTCCCATGATCTGCCATCTGCAAGTTGGAGAACAAAGAACATTGGTGATGTAATTCAGTCCTAGTCTGAAGATTTAAGAACTGGGAGCCCCAATGTCCAAGGGCCGAAGAATATGGATGTCTCAGCTCAAACAGAATCAAATTCACCCTTCATCTATCTTGTTGTTCTATTCAGGCCCTCAGCAGATTGGATGATGCTACCCACATTGGGGAAGCCACTTGTTTTATTTAGTCTATTAACACAAATGCTAATCTCTTCGGGAGACACCTTCATAGACATACTAGACATATTGTTTTACCAGCTATGTATCCCTTAGCCTAGTTAAGTTGACACATAAAATTAACCAACACATGGGGAATAGGACATGGCCATGTCATTTTGGAGTCCACCATTCAACCCACTATATCCTCCTTCCCTTCCTCATTCCAACTTCCCACTCTCCTACCAGTTTTTCTTAAGGATATCCACTAATAAATTACTTTTATGTAATTACACAAATCCTTGTTTCATGGTCTGCTTGTGGGGAAACAAACCTAACAGGGTTTATAACTTGAGTCTCAGATTCCATTAATCTGTTTCTGCCTATACCAATATGAGATTGGATTTTAAAATTAAATTATTTGAGATATTTCTAGAGTCATATGCAGTCATAAGAAATAATGCAGAAATATCTCATACACTCTTTACCATCAATATCATCAATATCCAGTTTCCCCCAATGTTAGCATCTTGAGAAACTATAGTACAATATCACAGCCAGGTTATTGACATTGATATAGTCAGGGTACAGGACCATTCCCTCACCACAAGGATCCCTCTTGTTGCCTTGTTATGTAAATAGCTACACTCCACTCACTTCCCTTCCTTTCTCAGCCCCCAGGTCCTGGTCCTGATACCTACTAATCTGTTCTCCATTTCTATTATTTTGTGTTTCTAGAATGTGATGTAAATACAATCATACAATAGGAAACCTTTGGGGATTAACTTTTTTCATTCAGCAAAATTCCCTAGAGATTCATCCAGGAGGTTGCATGTATCAGTAGTCTGCTCTTTTTTATTGCAGAATGGTATTCCATGGGATGGGTGTACTACAGCTTGTTTAGCTATGTCCATGTTGAAGTACATTTGGGTAGTTGCCAGTTTTAGGCTATTACAAATAAAGGGGCTATGGACATTTATGTATAGATTTTTGTGTGAATGTCAATGTTTATTTTTCTGGGATACTTGCCTAGGAGTGCTTTTTGGTGGATCATATGGTAGTTTTATAAAATATGGCCAAATTATTTTCTAGAGTGGTTGTATCATTTTTCATTCCCAGTAGCAATATATAAATGATCCAGTTTCTCTGCTCCTCACCAGGAGTTGTCACAATTTTTTACTTTGGCCATTCTGATAAGTGTGTAATTATATCTCATGTAGTTTTAATTAGAATTTTCTGATTGGTTAATGATGCTAAAACGTTTTCATATGCTTCTTTGTCATCAAATAAAAATGAATATCTCTATATCCTTTTTGATGAAATGTCTATTCATGTCTTTTGCCCATTTTCTAATTGAACTGTTTGTGTTTTACTGTTCAGTTTTGATAGTTCTTTGTATACTAGATACTAGTCCTTTGTGGGATAAGTGGTGGTGCTATGGACTGAATATTTATGTCCCTTAAAATTCATGTTGAAAATCTCATCACCAGGGTGATGGCATTAGGAGGTGGGGCCTCTGAGAGGTGCTTGGGTCATGAGGATGGAGCCCCTGTGAATGGAATTAGTGCCCCTATAAAAGAGGCTCCAGAGAGCTGCCTTGCCCCTTCCACCACGTGAGGACACAGCAGGAAGGTGCTATCTATGAACCAGGAATTAGGTCCTCATCAGAAACTGAATCTTCCAGGGCCTTGATCTTGGACTTCCTGGCTTCCAGAACTGTGAGAAAGAAATTTCTGTTGTTTAGGAGCCACCCAACTTATGGTATTTTATTATAGCAGCCTAAATGGACTAAGACAAGTGGTTTGTACCATATTGGTTTGTGGGTGTTTTTTTTTTCAACACAATGGTCAAAAACGCATAACATAAATTTACCATCCTAATCATTTTTAAGTGTACAGTACACTAGTGTTAGCTATGTATACATTATTGTGCAACAGATTTCTATAACATTTTCATCTTGCAAAACTGAAACTCTGTAACCATTGAACACCTCCTTCCAATCCCCTCCCATTCAACTTTGTTTCTAAGAGTTTGACTATTTTAGATACTTCATATAAGTGAAATTATGTAATATTGGGCATTTTGTAACTGGCTTATTTCACTTAGCATAGTGTCCTGAAGTCTTATCCATGTTATAGCATATGCTAAGATTTCATTTTTTTTAACCTTTCAAATAGAGAAAAAGACAAAGTTTCACTCTGTCACCCAGACTGGAGTGCAGTGGTACAACCACAGCTCACTGCAGCCTTGAACTCCTGAGCTCGTGATCCCCCTGCCTCAGCCCCCAGAGTAGCTTGGACTCCAGGCTTGTGCCACCATGCCTGGCTTGTTATTTTTTAAGGCTGAAAAATATTTCATTGTAGGTTTATACCACATTTTCTTTATCCATTCATCTGTTGATGGATATTTATATTGCTTCCACTTCTTAGCTATTGTGCACCACATTGTTTTAATAGACTGTAATTTTGTGGCGTTTTTTTTCCTTGGTGGATGTAGCAATTCAGCAATTCAGTTGGCTCATTCAACACTTTATCAATCACCACTCCCGTTGTCTTCCTCTACTATGAAGGAAGGAAAGTTAAATATTTGGTTTTCTTGGCCATCTTTCAGAGGTAGTAATAGCTAAGATTTTTTTGAGACATTGTATTGTTTCCACTTCCAACTTAAAATTATGTTGGACTATTATGAATAATGCTGTTATGAACATTCATGTACAAATTTCTGTGTGGACATCTGTTTTTAATTTCCCTTGAGTATATACTTATGAGTGGAATTGCTGGATCATATGGTAACTCTATGTTTAGCATTTTGAGGAAATGCCAAACTACTTTTCCAAGCCACCAGACCACTTTACATTCCCACTAACAAAAAATTAGGGTTCCAATATCTTCACATCCTCACCAACACTTTTTATTGTCTGTCTTATTGGTTATAGCCATCCTAGTGTGAAGACTGTGACGTGACATCGCATTGTGGTTTAGATTTGCATTTCCCTAATGACTAATGATGTTGAGTATCTTCTCATGTGTTTATTGGTCATTTGTATACATTCTTTAAAGAAATGTCTATTCAAATTCTTTGCTCAGTTTTAAATTGTTTTATTTCTGTTTTTGTTATTGCATCTGCTTTGCACTTTCAATGTGCATAGTTATGTACCTTTCTTCAGTTCTGTGGAATTACTCTTAATAATATCTTTGAGTATTTTCTCTCATCTATTCTTTCTGTTCCCCTCTTTTGAAACTCCTATTAAACGAATTTCAGATCTTCCAAATCTGTCTTACATGTCTCTCAAGTTTACTGCCTGCAACTTACTTCCCCTGTCTTTATTCTTTGATACCAACACTTTGAGAATGTCCAGACCAATGTTTCAGTTGAATAATTCATTTTTAGTCATGATTATTCTGTTATTCAACCATCTATTGAGTTTTATAAATTGGAGTATTTTTTATTAAAATGTCTCCTGTCTGTTATTCACAGCAGCCAGCTCCTCTTTCATGAGACTATAGTGTCTTTTTATTTATGCACCCAATCAATATTTATTGAGTACCCACTATGAGCCTAAGGAGATAGAGATAAAGAAGTGAACAAAATAATAAAAAATCTCTTCCTTCATTGAGCTTATAGTCTGCTGAAGCAACCAGACAGAAACAAGTTAAATAAGTAAAAGATACGGATCATGCTAGAGAGAAAAAAACAAAGCAGGAAAGTGGGATTGAAACTGGGGAAGGAGGCTGGAATTTTAGATAGGATGACCAGGGAGGACTCACTGTGAAGCTGACTTTTGACTTGAAGATCAGATGGAAATGAGTGAGCCAGCCATGCAGATATCAAGTGGTTATCTTTGTACTTTTGTACTATATATTATAAGAAGTTCTCAGCTTCCATGAACTTTGTGGGTAGAGGGGATAGCAGACACAAAGGCCCTGAGGTTGGAGCATTCCTGGATGTTCAAGACATAGTGGGGAGGCCTGTGTAGCTGGACAGGAGTGGACTAGAAGGAGTGGAGCAGGTAGTGAGGTTAAGAGTGAGTAGGGGGCCAGGTCTTGTGGGCTAGTGGGTTCCCCTGAGGACCTTGCCCTTTCCCAGATGATGTGGTGGCTGCTGGAGGTTTTGAACGGAGGAGGGACATGCTCTGACTTGCATTTTGCCAGGATAGCTCTGCCTGCTGTGTTGAGAACTGACTGGTGGGAACAACGGTGGAAGCAGTGTACCAGCCAGAGTCTAACTGGGAGAAAATAAACCACTTGAGTGTTGAGAAAGCACAACCTCTGCGTTGTTCTGAGCCTGGTCCTGCCATGCATTGAGTTTGCACTGGGCTCCCTGTGCCCTGCCTCAAGTTCGTCAGGCACCTTAAGGCCAGCAGCGGCCTTAGCAAGCAGCTCCAGTGCAGCCTGACAGCACTGCAGCGGCTCTGCGTGTGTCTCTTCCTCTCTGGGCAAAGGGGCTGACACCAATGAATAGACGGGGTCGGCACTGGCCTGGCACCCGTCCATATGCAACCAGGACATACCAGGGAATTGACACCCTGTGGCACCCACTCCTGTCTTCCAACTTAAAAAACCAAAACCCAAAAACAAACCCCCAAAATATTGACTTTTTCCCTTTCTTCTTTCACTCAGCCTATCCCACACTCCTCTTCCCCAGGAGCTTGTTCCAAAATAACCTTCTTGGCTGCACACCCTTGTCTCAGGCTCTGCGTTCTGGGGGAAGACAGTTCAGTCAAGAAAAGCCTTGCGTTTCAAGAGAAACTGCAGAACAAAAAAGCAAACAAAACCCAGGAACATCTTACCTTTTCTTAAATTGATCAAGTCTAGTGCTTTGGGCCTATTTCCATTAAGGTTTGACTCCCTAAAGGAAACCAACTTTATTTCTGACTTAATGACCACAGATATATTCATCATATGAGGAAACTGAAATTTTTCCACCAAAGAGAATGAAGAGTAAATTGGCTATGACTTTTCTGTTTATCCTCTGAAATAAATAATGCTGTATCTTTTATTCTGAAAGGCAGTTCTGATATTTGTACTCCCGAGCAATTGTAGGGTTTTGGGTTTTTTTAAAACAATATTTAAAACAGAATAATTTTAATAGAGGCAATGGAAGGAACTGAAAAGAGAGAAAGGAATGGCAAGGCTACCCAGGGGCCTTAGACCTGAAGGACACAGAGAAGAAGGGTCTCACCTGAGTCACGGCCTGATGCCTTGCTCACCTAGGAACTGCAGTGGCCACCTTGCAGGCTCCTGGTGGATACAGCTCGCAAGGCCAGGGCGGCTGGAGCCTCCCGCAGGGCCTGAGAGGGTCTGAGAGCGGCAGACAGGGAAATGCAGCCTGCGAGGACCAGTCCTCTGAGACACAGAAGGAGGCTGTGGTGCCTTGGAGGGCAATGGGCCCAGGAGCTGCACAAGCAGAGTCAAGTCAAGAGCTTGCAGATTAGAATATGTTAAGTTTAAGGAATTTAGGAAGAGGCCAGGGGCGATGTCAAGTACGCAGTTGGATGAACAGGGGAGAATCAGGGCTGAAGATGTAAACCCAGGAGTTGTCAACATAAAGGTGGTGTGGCCCTTAGAGTCACCCCAGGAGATCATCTGGGGGTGGAATGGAGGAGAGAAGAGGTTCAAGGCCTGAGCCCTGGGGAACGGCCAACCCAGGGGTCTGAATTGGAGCGTCAGGAAGGTCAGAGGAAACCAGGAGAGTGTGCGGGACGAGAGCGTGGCTGTGGCGACAGATACCGCTGAAAGGCTGATAGGTGGACAGGTGACTGCAGCTTTGCCTCCAGGGGTGTCAGTGGGCTTGAACAGAGCAGTTTCGGTGGAGTGGTGTAGAGGGCCGCTTGACTGCAGTGAGCAGGAAGAAGACTGGGAGAACGAGATCGGGAGATAGGCCATATAAACAACTCCACTTGTTCCTCTGAGGACACTATTACACTTACCTCAGTATTCCCAAGGATTTGTTTATGAACTCTTTCCAAGGGCATTAGTTTCCTTTAAGGTGTTGGTTTTATTCAAAGGCATGATAATTTTTGGCCACGTATATGTATATTTTTACTTTTATTTGCATTTATTTTATGCTGAATTTAGTCCCATGCCCTAATTTTTTGTTTCTTCAGTTTCTTCTGGAATATCTTTTTCTTCCATGCAGCCTCGTCTTCTGGTTTAGGAATCCATTCCTTTTCAGTAAGGACCATCTCAGTGTGGCAGGGAAGCTCCTGTGTGACTCAGCCCGACTACGAGCTCTGCAAGGCAGCTTGTCTTGGGTGTTTTGTTCACCAAAATAAGCTCAATGACCAGAGAATCTAAAGTTAAACCCTTTTAAGCTCAGCATTGTTCTCTGCATTTTTAAGAGTATGCAGCAAAAATTCAGCATTCTTGGGCCACCAACCCTGTGTCCAGCCGCACTGTCTGGCCTGGGCACACCGGCAGCTCCACCACTGTCACATGGACTGCAGACACGGCTTCTGTGACACAACAGCTTTCAGATCTTGGTGGCCATTGAATATGCCCGCCCTTGATGGTCTGAGCAGTTCCATGTGTGTTCTTAAAGTGAACATGGACATTTGAACCACTTAATTTGCATGATTTTGTGGGGTGTTCTTGGTCAAGTGAATAGCAAACCATTTCCACAGATGCCCTCAGATTGCTTATGGGAAGAGCTGTGTGTTCTTTTTGATGTTTGTTTTCTCCTGTTTGTTTTTCTTTGAATGCTGTGTGGTTTATCTCAGCCCTTTCCAAAATGATTGTCTCTTTCACCAGAATTACGTGGTCCTTTTTGTCCCACGTAATGTTTGTGTCTTGGATTCTGGCTTGTTTGATGTTACAGTTTTGTCAGATTGATCTGTGCCCGTGTAACTTTCTATAATGTAAAACATATACTATACTCTAGAAAATCTTCATTAAAGATAAAAAAATCCATTTACTTTATATATTGGATTTTCCTAGCTCTTAAATATGGGTGGTCATCTGAAAGTCATCACAGAATGGAAGAAAGCCTCTAGCATGAAAAACCAACTCCAAACAAAAAAATAAAAAGAACTTGACAATATTTGCAAATCAGTCTTGACAAATGTGCCACACTAATGTAGGCTATTAATCTGGGAGGAGCTGAATGTCGGGTGTATGAGAACTCCCTGTACAACCTTTGCAATTTTTCTGTAAGTCTAAAACTATTCTAAAATAAAAAGCTTTAAAAAAAATAACTTGGAGAAACAGAATTAATGCAGTGGACAGAAGTAAAGATATATAATTAGTATCTTCAGGAAAAAAAGAAGAATATATTGCATGCAGGAGAAATGAGCCATATGCTATATAAAGAAACATCTAGATAACAAGAAAGAACTTTTGGAGATTAAAAATTTGGAAGCATAAATGAAAGAATGTATTAGAAGCCTTGGGAGGTAAAGTTTTAAAAAACTACCAGAAAGTAGAACAAAACTCCAAAGAGATAGAAAATAGAGATGAAAGACACAAAGATGAGGGAATCTCATCTTGCAGTTGTGAACTGCAAGACTGGAATGTGTACTCATGTTACAGGAAAAGCTGCGGAGGAGCCATCTAAGAAATACCGTGAGGACATCCCCAGAAGGTCATGAGTTTCCAGATTCAAAGCCTCCATCAAGTGCCCAAGACAGGGATCATATTACAAAAAACCCCACAACTAGCTATAGCATTATGAAGTTAAAGAATAATGAGGATAAAGAAAGCGCTAAAACTTCCAAAAGGAGAGATGAAAGGACAGGTCACATGAAAAGGGCCAGTAGAGGAATGGCATCACACTTCTCGTTAGCAGTGGTAGAAGCCAGACAGCAGAGCACAGCCTCACGCTTCTGAAGGAAAGGGTTTCCAACCAAGGATTCTATCACTAACTAAACTATCCATAAATAATAAAAGCAGAATAAAAGACACACAATGCATATCGATCAGGAGAGGTTAGGCTATGCTGTAGTACAAGCACCCCCCAAATCTTTGTGGCTTATAAAAACAAAAGCTTATTTTTTCCTCTTGATATATACTCCTTTGTGAATTTGGGGGTGGAGGGATTGATTGATTGGATTCTGCCAGATGTCTCGTTTTTGCATAACTGAAGATAACAAAACAGACACCGTCCTGAACATTACGTATCACTATATCGGAGAAAAAATGATCTGGAGAGTGTCACACTGGCTATTCAGGGCTCTGTAAGGAAAGTGACATGCCACTTCCACTCACATGGCCAGGAAGTGTAAAGTTAGCCCCTGCCGGGGTGACAGCACCAGCACTATTCAGTGAACAGGACTGATGGCCACCACATAGATTCTTAAAAATGGATCTGCCAGGCATTCTTTCTCAAGGAACTCCTGAGGGACCTGCTGCTTCCAAATGAGTGAGCAAAACAAGAAAAAAGCGGGCCTGGCGTCCCTCTGGATGTGTCACACAGAACAGGAGGGAAGTGGGCCCCAGGATGACAGCTGGGGGAAGCCTGGTGTGACCGACCAGTCACACTGGAGTGAGGGATGGAGGGCAGGGGGAATAAACCCAGCTGGGCCCAACATCAAGGAAATGAGCAAAAAGAGGGGATTAAATCCAGGAGAAAAATGTTCGAGACAGGAAAGGTAAACACTACTTGGCTCAACAGCAAATAGCAACTTTTAAAGTCATTTAATAACGAAAACATTCTAATGGACTTCATCAAAAAATGGGTTAAAACTATATTGAGAAGATGGGTGGAGGGGAAATGTGTTTGAGGAATAATATAAGAGACTTACATCTTCATCTCCTCTAGGAAGTTGTTAATGAACAATAGTGAAAACTAACATATCATCAATATGTGAGCGTGGTCTGCTGTTTACAAATATGAGGAAATTTGCAGAAGTAACAAAAAGATTGCCCTTTGGAAATAAGAATTTGGGGTGGGAAAGAGTGGGCCAGGACTGTTTTTATTTGTTATAAATTTTGTGCTTTTATTTGAATTCTTAAACTATAACATATGTACTACTTGGATAAAAATTAAAATTAAACCCAAATTATGTCTTTAATTTTCCTATTATTAATGTTTTAACTAACATATTTACATTATGTGCCAAGTACCATTCTTAGTGATTTATGTCTATTGAACAGTGGAGTAGCATCTTATTGTGCAGTGCACAAGGATTTCTGTTTGGATCTAAAATTAGCTTGTCAGTATAAGAAAATTACAATTGAAAATTCCTTAAATCTCTCACAGTATATCAAACATGTAGTTTCGTATACACACCCTTGAATCCATTCCCGCAACCTTTCCTTAGTCAGGGGTGGGGAACCTGCGGCCTTAAGACCACATGTGGCCTTCTAGGTCCCTAAGTTCAGCCTTTTGATGGAATCCAAACCTTCGGATTTGTTCTGTAACGTTTGGATTCGGTCAAAAGGCCACACTTAGGGACCTAAAAGGCCACAAGTCGTCTTCAGGCTGCAGGTTCCCTACCCCTGCCTTAGATAATGTTTCTTGAGTACACTCAATTCATTATTCATTTTTTTAGTCTTAGGAGTACAAAATTGATTTGTTCAAATTCTTAAGTTTAACAATAATTTCTAGTTCATTTATTCATCGCCCCGTTCACTTTCCCCTTTCGTCCCAGAGCCCCACTCCCACTCCCTTCCCTTGTCCTTCTGAGCACTTGCTCTAATGTCTTCAGTATTCCTGTAACCTTGCAAAGTATGCAGGCAATCCAGGGGTCCAAATAGTCATGCAAAATTTAAAAAGTGAGGTTCAGTCTATCCCTGGATAACTCCAGTCCTGTGGCTCAACAAAGCCATTGAAGACGCTGGTTCTTTTGAGATCTTTGCTCTGCTACCCACCAGAGTATTAGCTTCCATTTAAGACCAATATCAAAGTCATTGTAAGACCAATATTCCCCATTGGTTATAAGACAGCAGTCAATGGTAACTAATTCTGCATGATTGCCTGTTGGTGTCCAGACAATGAGAGAGACTGGCTTCCTGAGGTTTTTTCCCTTAAAAGCAAGAAACCAGCTTTCTCAGAGACTCTCAGAGTCTGCTCAAGTCTCAACAGCCCTGTGAACAAATGTGAACCTCAAAGAGCCTGTCATTCAAGATGGATCCCAAGTGACTAACTGGGCCTAAATTTAAACTGGAGCCAAGTGGCCATTTACTGACTAGGAGTTACACATGCACTCTGAATTCCCTGAAAATCTGCACTTTTATCTCTGGGACTTTCAGAGCTCACCTGAACCGACCAATCTGAGCTAACCTGCCTTGGCCAATCAGGATTCATCTGTATCCATCATTCAGATACCGCTGCACCAACCAGCCAGAACCAAGCAAGTTTCAGTCTTCATCTGCACAGACAGAGCTGGCTGGGCACCTGTGCAGGAACTTTTGCTGTAAAACCCAAGCCCTTCCTTTGTTCTCTGGAACCCACCTTTGCACCTTTGTTTTACACTACACCATGCATCTCCCCAGTTTGCAGACTGTTCAATGGAAAAAAATCTCTTGCCTCCAAACATCTTTCCAGAGAACTTTTGTTCAGAGCCCAAATCGGTTTAGCTCTGCCCATTGCTGAATTCATCAGTGTAAAGGGGAGAAGGAATGATCCTCACAAGGCCCACCCTGGAGCAGAGATCTATCTTTTAGATCCCATGGCTGCTACCCAGTGGGAGGGATAGAATGGATACTGGGAGTTACTCACAATCTTCTAAAACCACCTCACTATCTCCCCTATTTTATCTTGCTTTCCTCCAATTCATTCAACACAACAACCATCTGTCAATATAACTTGTCACTGAAAATCCTTCAATGCTATGGTGGCTAGTCTTCAAAGATGATCTTGCCACTGAGTTACACCTTCCTGTGTCCAGGCCTTGAACCTGGGTTGTCTTAGTATTTGCTTTTGGCCAATAAGGTATGGTGAAAATGATGCTACATGACTTCCAAAAGTAGATCATAAAAAAAGCCTTACTGTCTCTGCCCAAGCCTCTAGGGACATTCTTTTCTTTGGATACTCCTCTAGACCAGCCACCATACTGTGAGATGCTCCAGCCACCTGAAGGGGTCATGTGCAGGCACAGTGGTTGACAGCCCAGCTGGGCCTCAGCCAACAGCCGGCACCAATCCCCGGCCATGTCAGTAGCCTCCTTGGACATCCAGCCCAGCTGAGCATTCAGATGACTGCAGCCCCAGCTTCCCTGTGACCGAAACTACATGCAAGACCTCCGGTGAGAATTGCCCAGCCAAGCATAGTCAACCCAGAGGACTGTGAGAGACAGGTTAAATTGTCACTCTATGCCATTAAGTTTTGGGGTGGTTTGTTATTCTACACTAGATAACTGAATCAAATGCCTTCACATATATGTCAGTTTAGGTTGCATTTGGCTGTAAGAGGATTCCTGACCAACAATGACTTAAACAAAGTGCTATGGTTTGAATGTTTGTCTCCTCCAAAACTCATGTTGAAATTTAATTGCCATTGTAACAGTCTTAAAAGATGGGACCTTTAAGAGATGATTAGGCCATGAGGGCTCCACCTTCATGTGTGGGATTAATGCCCTTATTAAAGAGTGAGTCTGGCCCCCTTTTGCCTCTTTGCCCTCCTGCCTTCTGCCATCTGAGGACAAAGTGTTCCTTTCCTCTGGGGAACTCAGCGCTTGAGGTGCCATCTTGGAATCAGAATCGCCAAAGCTGCTGGTGCCTCAATATTGGACTGCCCAGCCCCCAGAACTGTGAGCCAATGCACCTGTGTTTATAAATCACTCAGTCTGTGGTGTGCTGTTACAACAGCACAAATGGACTAAGACACAAAGACCCTTATTGATCCCACATGCCAAGAAGCCTGGGGGAGGCAGGTCTGGGGTTCGTTCAGTGGCTCAACAATGTCAAGGACCCGAACTCCGTGTTTCCATCCTGCTATCCTCAGCACATTGACTTCGTGTCGTTAGAACAGTCATCCATTCCAGCTGCCACAGAGCCACATATCACATTAGTGTCAGTAGAGAGGGGCAGGGCAAAAGGGCCTCTCCTCTTGAGACGCTGAGGTTTTGCCTGGAAATTTTGTTTTCCCAGGAACTGTCCAGCAGGCTTCCACTGACGTTGTGTCAGTCAGAACTGGGTCACATGCCCACCCCTGACCAGTCCCTGGAAAATGGGGGATAAAGTTAGCCAGCCAACGATAACTCATCTTCTGGGCCTAGTGCCAGACCTGCCTTCCCTGAAACCAAGGAGTCTCTGCTCACTGCTTGAGTAAAGTGGAGTTCTGCTCACGAAAGTGGTGGGATTGGACAGCCTCTGCCTCACACTCGATGAAGCACGGTCCAACCCCCCTGTGTCCCATACTCCAGCCCCATGAGCCCCTCCCTCCTCAGTCTGTGCGCCTTCTGGCACTCTCCATGCCCAGGACCCCTCTTCTCCCAGCCCACACCCTTACCCTTCAACTCTCAGCCTAGAGGCCCCCTCCCTCCCTCAGGTGACATGCCCTGGCGGCTCTTTGCACTTCTTTGTCTCTCACAATGAAACCTAAGTATTTGCGTATGAATGGATCAACATCTGCGTTCTCTATTGACCAAAGAGTGAAGCTGTGACATTATTTTTGTCACTATTTCTCTAGTATCTTGTAGACACTTAATAAATAATTATCAAATTAATGAACGACTGTATTTTGCTTCCTCAGCGACACCTCCCTATGCTGGTGCTGTATAAACACAGAAGTCATTTTAAAAAGTTATTCTGGATCCTAAATCTTGAAAAAGTTCAGCAGGGTGGTCTTAGATTGTATATACAATAAGTTCCATTTTGCTTAAATGGGAGCTCATTTTATGCTTGGTGAAATTTATGTTTCAGTTCAGGATCCTACAAATAAGCAATTTATAATGATACAGAATCTTATTCATCTTTCAAATCTTGGATAACTATATCACACACTTTTTTTAAAAAGTTCAGATTAACATGATTAGGAGAGTCCCCCTTAAAGATGGACTAAGTTGATTGTTTAAAAAACAAATGTATTTTAGTGATGTATCGAGCCCCTAATGCTCAGGGGTGACCCAGTGACGAGGTTTCTTGAAAGCTAGACTCTTTGGTAGTGGGCAAGAATATTATTTTTGACATCCATTTATAGAATATTGGGTCTATATTACAAAGAGATGTCAAAAATAATATTTTCTTACTTTATTATAAAGAAGTGGAAATACTGTTCTAAGTTACAGTTTGTTCTTACGACTGTCCCTCCTACACATCTATCCGTGTGACCTTGGGCAAGCGCTTAGCCTCTGCGTGCCCAGTTTCCTCCACTGTCAAATGCGGGTAAGACTGTTGTGAGACAGGCCAGTCGGTGCAGGCTGGCTGGCCAGGCCGGGTGGCGAGGGTGGGCGGGCCCAGTGCGGCGTTCGCTGCTGGCTCTGGGAGCCGTCCCAGCGTCCAGCGCAGCAGCAGGATCTCGGTGCACCACCACTAGAAGCATGGCTCTCACGGTTTGAACCAGACTCCACCACTAAATAGCTCTAAGACCTTTAGTCAATTGTTTCATTTCTCTACACCTCTGTTTCCTCATCTGTGAAATGGGGATATCAATATCTACCTGACAAGATGAGGGTTCAATGAAATCAGGCTGTGGCTGTAAGCACCTGGCACACTGCACTGTTCTCACGTCCCGTCCTGTCCCCCGCCTGGGCTACCAGGAAGCCATTGTCCACACCAGGCAAGAGCTCACAGGACTGTTGGGCAGGAAGGCCCTTCAAAAGCCATCAAGATCAAGTTCACTCATTTTTCAGAGGAAACAAGCCAGGGCCTGAGGGAGAGGGGATAATAAGTGATTTGTTCAAAGGCAGCCAACTAGTTAGAGACAGACACAAGCAGAACTGTGTTGTAAATGAAAAACAATCATGTGTATCTGTTTTATGATAACATGTATCAGAATCAGAATCAGATCAGAATTTTTAAATCAACCCATAAAAGAAAATATCAGTTAAATATATTTGGTGGTGATCACACAGAAAATCCAAAAAGGAAAAAAAAAAAGCATTTGTTTTGTAAGCCATCTTTTTAACACGAAACCAGGCTGAAAACAGGCCATTTGATTAGAAACACAGTATGGAAAAGAAACAGAAAAATTTTCTGAAGATAATTCTATGGCACTTTTATCAGAATATGGAGGGAAACACATGCATTTTAGTATTATCAGATAGTTAATCTGATACATAAAATATGATTAACAAGAAAAGGGGAACCAGAAAATCCTTTTTCTGAACACGGAACAAAAATTTAAACGACTCTGATGAATAATGTCTGGGTATACGTGCTGTTAAACACAGACAAAGGCTGAGAATCACCACCATTAGAACCGATGGGAGGTGTGCTGGTAACTTTCAAATTAAAAGATGAAAGTGGGAATTATCATGTCACTGAACTAAGAAATATACCCACAACTCTAACATTTGATTTAACATTGTACAACGTTACATCAAACATCTGTAGCACATTCCTGTTAGATAAACAAAAGTCTGTATGTTTCGGGGGATGAGAAGCTCAAAGACTTCAGTTTAGTATTGGAGAACTGGATGTTAAATTAACTTCAGTATTATTTTCTACCTTAAAGCTAACCTCAGCTTATGCATGGCTTATACAAGTTCTCTGGGAATTTTTTTCCATCACATGCACATCTCACCCATGTCTCCGTACTTATTTGGCATTACAGCGCAAGGAAGAACCCTGATTGGACGTCACCCTTGACTGTAAAACGGGAACAAGGGGAGCTGTCTGGCCAGGTGTCGTAAAGGCCCAGGGAAGTCACATAAGGCACCCAGAATAGGCCTGGCTCAGCAGGGCACTGCTTGCCCTAGGTTTCCTTGCATTAAACCATTCAATGTCTTTTGACATCACACCTCTGCATTTTGGACATTTTTATACTGCATTTTTTTTCTCTCTTACACATTATGGATGAAAAGGAGAGGTGTCTAGTCTGGTTTGCTGTTAGAGAAAAATTCCAACATTGATACATGCTAGCTGTGCGAACTGGGGCAAAATAGATAATCCATTTGGGCCTTTGTTTCCTCATCTGTAAAATGGAATAACACCTACCTCATGAGTTTGTTGTAAGGGTTAGGTTTTATAGTACTTGAAAAGCAATTAGCACTATACCTGGTACTTACTAAGTACTCAGTATATATGTGGAGTGGTGTTAAATGCTATGGAGGGGCAGTAACAATGCAGGGGGCAGACAGAGTGCTGGGGTGGTGCTGTTTTACATAAGAAAGAGGAGGCCTCCCCATAAGGTATCCCATGAGCAGAAAACATGCCATCTGTGAGGACATGTGGGATCTGGAAGGAGAGCATTCCAGAAGAGCAAAAAGCACATGCCAAGGCCCTGAGGCCAAAGCCTGCTTGATGTGTTCAAGAAACAGCAAGAAAGCCCCTATGATCAGAGCCAAGAGAATGAGAGAGCAGGAGGAGAGAAGGGGAGGAAGGGGCACAGACCACAGAGGCCGCTGTGAGCAAGATGAAGGTTTTGAGCAGGGGGCATCATGAGACTTGTATTTCCCTTCCCTGCCCCAACACTGGCTGTTTTAAAGGAGAGCTGTTCTTTATTTTTGCTTGTTTGTTTCCATGTTAATAGGATTGTTCTAGCAGCTGTGTTGAGAATAGACCCTAGGAAGACAACCACAGAAGCAGGAAGGCCTGGAGACTAAAAACTGCAGGGAAGAGGCTTGGGCTGGAGCGGAAGGGGGAGCAGGGCAGAGCAGCGTGAGGAGCAAATGTTTTAGATTCTGGATGTCTAGAAGGCAGAGCCAGGCAGGACTTGCTGATGCATCAAATGTGGGTGTGAATGACAGAGAGGGATGGAGCAGGACTCCAAGGTTTTGTCCTGAACAAACTGCCATTTACCTAGACAGGAAAGAGTGCTGGCCCCAGCCACAGCATCAGCGGCCCCCACGCATTCTGCAAAGCGCGGCAGATGGGAGCCAGGCCGGCCAGGCGCGCGTTGCCTCACTGCTCCGCCTGACTTGGCCGGAGACTCCCGCGGCCCGGGCCCAGGGCCCAGGAGGGCCGGGATGGCCTGATTGCCCGGGGCACGGCGGCGCGGCGGGATTGCAACATGGGGAGCCAAGATGGGAAGCTGAAGAGGAGCGCAGGGGATGCCTCGCACGAAGGCGGCGGCGTCTAGGATGCTCTCGGGCCCAGGGAGGTGGAAGCCACAAAGAAAGGGAGCGGGGCAAGAAGGCGCTGGGCAAGCACGGCAAGGGGGTTGGGGGCGGCGGCGGGGAGCCCGGCAAGAAGAAGAGCAAGTCAGACTCCAGAGCCTGGTGTTTTCCAACCTGCGGATCAGGAAGAACCTGTCCAAGGGAAAAGGCGCTGGGGGCTCCCCGAGGATGTGCTGGACCCCCAGGCCCTGCAGACCGGGCAGCTGGACAGCGCTCACTCCCTGCTTACCAAGACCCGGGACCTCGGCCTCTGGGCCGATGAGACGGGCCTGTCGGATACATAGTGCGCAGACCCTTTTGAGGTGACCCGCACAGGGGGTCCCGGGCCTTCTGAAGCTGGGGTCCGCGGCCTGGCAGTCACCGAGGATTTGGAAACTGCAGCAGGGGCGCAGGATGGACAAAGAACCAGTTCGGGTTCGGACGCGGACATCTATAGCTTTCACTCTGCCACGGAGCAAGAGGATTTGCTCTCAGACATCCAGCAGGCGACCCGCCGGCAGCAGCAGCAGCAGCAGCACCTGCTCCAGGGCTCCCAGGAGCCCTCCCCCTCCTCCCTGAGCAGAGCAGGAATCTGGAAAGACTTGAACAGAAGAATCTGTACGTCAAATCCACAATAGAGTATAGAGAAGCCATAAAAACCCTTTGGGGATAATGGATACATGTACATTACCTTCATGACAGTCATGGTTTCATAGGTATATACACATGTCAAGACCCGGGAAATTGTACACTTTAAATCTTTGTAGTTTATCATTACATCAATTATACTTCACAAAGCTGAAAGAAATTTAAAAATTAACAGACCTTGGAATCTAAGAGCTAATTCCTTATCCTTATGCAATACTATATAAATCATTCTTATTTCAAAATATCACAAAGTCATAATGAGCTACTATGATAGACTAGAAGAACTGCATCTAATAAGGCACATTGACTAAGGTTTTTGAAATACATGAGCTAGATTTTAATATATCGAGGTCATTCTTATTCCCCAATTTCTTTCTTACCATTCTGAAACTCCAAATTTAAAATGCTATCTAAGTGAAAAAATCAGCATCAAATGCAAAAGTATTAAGAAAGTCACAAGGTCCTTAGAAGCAAATGACAATATGGCATAAAAAGTGAAAGGAACAAGGACTGTAGAAATCTCACTTTTAAAAGAATTTTACCTCTTCAGAAAAATTCTCATTAAAATAAATTTAAAAGGCAAATTTGGGGTTAAAATTAGAAACTATTCTTGGCAATAAATTTCTACAGTGGAACTCCAACTCATGTAATTTATCTGTAGGTTATATTAAGGAATACTATGAAGCCATTAAAATCGTCTTTTGAAAAACATGAAATGGCATGGATAAGTGTTTATAACAAGTGAAAAAGTAACTGGGAATACAGGATGATCCCATTTTTGGAAAAACTCTGTATCTAAATTTAGAAGAATGTACACAGTTACATTGGGTGTGGTACTGTCGAATTTCCTCAAATGGTTATTGATAATATAACCAGAAGGATTCATCCACATGCTTTGCTTTGATGTACTATTTTCTTTAACACAATTCATAGCTGTGATGTAGACCACCTATGCACAACACATCCCTCCCTACAGCGTGCGGCTGGTCCTGTGAGACCCCAACTGAGTCTCTGTTTTCTGCCCTGGAATTCAGGGTCTTACTCAGGTGTCCAGTCAATACCCACTGCAATTCTGCACTTGGGAAGAGACCTATTTTTTATAATGCAAGATGAAAAAACAAAGTTTTCCTCTAGAAGAAGGAAGGATCTTACAGAAATTGGTTCTGACCTAACAGCAAGCACATGGGGGTATCTAAGTTTGAATGTCTTCCCCTTTTGCCAACAGAACCAGGGAGCCCCCCGGCGTTCATGCCATGTTCTCGTGCAGCCCCCAGAGGGCGGTGTGGGACTGCTTATGACAATGACATTGCTCCAACACTTTCACAGGCTAGCATTCAGAACAAGTTTTATTATCTTACAGAATTTTTTAAAAAATGTTTATTTGCTATTATCCTTTAATATCATTTGGACATAATGAAAATTTCATGCAAGAAACAAATATAAGGTTCTCCCACTAACTGGAAGATGTATCTCCTTACACATGTAGACATGTAAGATTATGAACGAATGAGTGAAGTTGGATCTTAACCGAGCAAAATATTAAAAATTAACTGAGTATGGCTAAAACAACTAAATTTAAGAACTAAAACTAAAGAATTTAGTAGCTCATAATTTATTCTCAGATCTCACATTAAAGAACGAGTGTGGAGAGAATAAAGCCATTTCCGTGTTCTCAGGGAACACGCAGGGACTGGGGCTGAACCCACTTTCTGTAGTCATGGGCTCGGGGAACATCGTGATTCTTGTGCTCAGAGACACAGAAACGTCCCACATCCATGTTTCACTGTCTGTCCACCCTGTCCCCGTCTGTAAAATCCGACATCTGTGCTTATCTAGGGACATTGAGCTAAGTCAGTTGAGCTCAGTGAGGGCAGTTCCTGATCCCTGGGGGTAGTGTCTTGTGCTCGTCACACTGGGGAGCAGAGGACAGGAGCTCCGGTCCCCACTGAAAGGAGCTGAGAGCTGTCTGCTCCGAATTCAGCCAGGGATCTGTGTAGGTGGGAATCAATAGCTCACCCCACTCTCTCCCCTGCTGATGAGAAAGAGGATGATGCGGAGCAGTGACAGCCCTGGGCTTTATGCACCTCGTCCTGATTCATGTCCACACCATGTGCAGAACGTCCTGCAGAGAGTGTCCCAGCTTCCTGTGTCACAGTCGAGTGCCACAGGGTCCTCTGCATGTGTTTATGTCACAGATCATATCTAGATTGTAGCAACAAGAAGAGAAGCAGCGCAGTGATTGACTGGAAATCCTTGGATAATGTCTGGTTGGGCAACGGGTCTCTACAAAGGTCAAGAACCTGCTCAGAAAGTGATGCTCTGGGGAACACACAGATGAGCTGGGTCCAGTGTCCTGTGGTGGGAGATACCTGACTGCATCTCGCAGCACCTGGTGACTTCCAGAGGAAAAACACTCTCCAATTACCCCAAATGGTGGCCCTATACATCAGATCAGAAGGTCCTTAGTACAGCTAATCAGCGGGGAAAAGAGCTCGGCCTCTATGGCCAAGGAATGACATGCATCCCCTGGGGGTGACACAGCAGGAAGCAGATGGAACTTAGGACAGTGGCCACAATACAGCACATGAACTGGCTGCCTGCTGTGGAGCTGTGAGTGAGCTGCTTAGAGAAACAGAAATATTATCTTTTCAAAAACTGTGTTTGTTGAAAATGGGAACCCAGTGGCCACTGGGGCTTAACATACATCTCATAACTGACATCATTCCACAACGTAGTGTGGGGGGGGGTTTAGGGTGGAGGGACACACTGTCAAATGTGGCTGAGCAGTCCTCCTTCCTTCACTTCGACACGAACGCTCAGGGGCCCACGGTGACACGAGTTCCACCCTCAACTCAGGCAGGTCCAGCAGCTGAACTGCAGAGACCTGGGCCAGAGGGTGTCAGGCTTACCAGACCAGGGTGGGAATGGAAGCTGAGAACATGAGGAGGTGGCTCAAGGGTCCCTCTCCCCTGCCTGCCTGTCCCTCTCAGCTCAGCCTTTCCTGCTGTGTCCCTAAACCACACTGCACGTGGGCACCATGGAGCCTCATCACCCCAGAGTCATGACCTTGACCTTTCCATGTTCGGTTAGTGGAACAGAACCACAGCTTAATGGTTTCAGGTCAACACACAGATCTACGGAACAAGGTTTCATAAAAGTCCTCCGGATCCCTGTCCTGTGCAGTATGTGAAAGAAATTACAGAAAATGTAAAACCTGCCATGAGGTTGACAAATCTTTTCAATAGAGATGGTCATGTCATGTATTCAAGGACCTGCACATGAACTAGTTTGATCACTGTGACGGCTGGGAAAGGGAGCACGAGGGAGTAGAAAGAAATCCATTAGCAGCAAGTATGAAGTTTAGTGTTCAGTGACAGGAAGTAACAACCCAAAGCAGCCCACACAGGAGGACGTAGGTGGTGGGAGGTCACACATGATGCAGGTACAAGGAAAGACACAGCCCCCTGTGAGAGGACTGAAGCCAACGTAACCCTGGATTGCAGCAGGGACACTCAGACAGAGCAGAAACCACATGGAAAACCTAAGCATTTGTTAACTTAGTGTTAGAAACTGCATTTTGTTCTATACTTTCTAATGGATTTGGAAGGACAGGAGAAGATACAGAAAAGAAAGTCATGAGAGATTTATATTTTTACATTGCAAAAGTTTGACATTATTTAATTTAGGAAAAGTCCTAAGATCTGTTTTAATGGTAAAGACATGGTGGGGTGATTACTTCACAACCCTGAAGGAAACAAAACTTGTGGGGAAACTGTTCCTGCCTAGATATTTCCATACAGACATAGGAATGGACAAGAGGAAACGTGCTTAGATTTATTGAGAAATGAAGGGGTCTGTGGCATGAGCACGTGTCTACACCACTCTGGAGCATGGCCGCTCAGGGGTGTCCCCATCAGTGGTGTCCCTTTTAGGCCAGACCACCTGGCTTGTGCATCGGCATGGTCCAGGCACCTGGGGGGCAGGGCTCCTAACATTCCATGCACCCGCACAGAATTCTGTTATGACAACCGAAGACCCTTACGTGGCTCGCTGAGCTCCACTCGCTCACTTTTCATTGGACTCTGAGCTGCTGGAGGTGACTTCAGCTCTGAGCTCCGGCGTCCTGAGCCTGATTCACTGCAAAGTGAAGGACTGTCGAGTGCTGTGGGGTGTGGATCACGTTTTTCTGACAGTAACTGAAGAACTCCAGTGTTGGTCCTCCCTCAGTCCCGATGAAACCTATGGGATTTCATTTGTTCTTCACCCACCATGTGTTTGGGTTTCTTCCCCCCAGTCCCTGGTTGTGCCTCTTCTGCCACAGCGGCCAGCATGGCGGGGTCCCTCTGCCCCCTGTCCAGGCAGAGGGTGGAGGTGGACATCCGAGAAGACAACAGGGAACTGTGCTCCCAGCTGGTGGAGGCTAAACAGCAGATTCTGGACCTCAGGGAGAAAGTGAACATTTCAGAATCGACTGCTTTCTCCCTGGCCAACCAGCTGCAGAAATACAGTAAGTTCTGGAGGTTCACCGTGCTCAGTGACGAACGGTTGTGTGTGTTCTCTCTGAGAAAAGAAAGTCTCTAGACTTGGTGCTTCTCTTCCCTTTATCAAAATAAATCCCATCCTGACTATATTCCCAGGAAGGGAAAAGGGGGTATTTTAACCTCATTTTTCTAAGGATGGAGAAACTGAGGCACACAGAGTTTGGCCACGATTCCAGGTGAGAAGTAGGGTGGGGCATGGGGTAAAATGTCAGTTATTTATTTCTGCAGCTGCCAAGGAAGTGCCTGTGATTTGGGCACAGGCTACACCGGTTTGTCTTAGGAGCCTGTATACTGTACCAAATCCCACTGTCACATAACGTCACTATGGTTGTAATTTCTGGAACTGATGAGCTTCCATTCAATTCAGGCTTGTGTTGAGGTGCAACAGGAAAGCACTGAGCTGCCCACCTGGGGAAGGTTGGGATGGACACAGCCCATCCTTCAGAGGAGCTTCCAGAGGAGTGTGCTCCTAAGGGCAGTTGTGACATTCCTTAGTGACCCCATCCAGGGGGCTGACCCTGGTGGGAGAGAAGCTCTGCTTCCTGGGACACCAGTTCTACTTTGAGTCCATAAAGCCATTTGAAACTTAGCTGGAAAGTAGATGGTGCTTCTGGTTATGTCAGGGACACTTTCCCACCCCTGTGTGTCCCCTGAGCTGGGGAACCTTCAGGGACACAGGAGGGCCAGCAGGAGCGGGTGGACTGTGACGGTCTGAGCTAGGAGACATTGGCCCATGTGTGAAAAAGGGATGAGGAGGACAGCAGCAGCCCCTGTGACAAGCAAAGCAGTGTGTGGGATGCCCCCCACCCCCACCCCAGTGCGCCTGGCGACTGCCAGCCCTTGTCCTGCTCAGGAAGAGAAGCCCGAGTGACTGAGGGGTCCTGGGAGCAGGGCACATGCACAACAGCAGGATTGGAAGGAACCTCGCAACTCTGAGGCTGCATTTGCATCCTTTTCCTACAAATCGTTTTCTAATAAATCAAAGAGGATTTTTTAAATCAAAAGGAATTAAAGAGAAGAATAAAAATTGAAGGCTGTTATGGAAGTGAAGAGATGAGTTCTGGGAAAGGACAAACTGTGTTTTATTAACACGTTTCTATGTAATCATAAGCATATGAAATACTGTGAAGAGAAAGAAGATGGAAGAAGGCTGAAGACATTGTGTAGATCAGGGACCCTGGGAATGTCTCCGGGCGTCAATGCAAGTTGTCTACGCTGTGCCTCAGTTTCCTCTTTTGTTTATGTGGTGCTCTCATAGCACCTATTAATTGGAGTGGCAATGATACATTCATTAATTCCTGTGTCGCTTTTACAGCAGAGCCTGACAAGAGGAGCCACTGTGAGCTCCCAGTTCTCTCACTTCCTGTGTGACCCAAGCCTCACTAGCGTGTGGGAATTTTCTCTCGGGTCCTCGTGGTCTACCACCTGATATTTCCCACAGGCGCATCTGGATGCGATTTCTACCTGTGAGAGGCTGGTGCGCTCTTTCCATTCCCAGCACGAGGGACCCACCGGTCCTGGGGTCCTCGGGGCCTTCCCAGCTGTGCAGGCATCACTGCATCACTCCCAGTGCAGTGATTTGTGTCACAGGCTGCACCTTGGTCACGTGGCCCCTGATCAGAGTCAGACCTTGGGGGATGTGAACTCCGACTCTCCTAAATCCCAATTCGATTTTTGCCAAGTACCTTTATGTGCCTTTCAGCTTCTCCTTCCTCATCTTGCAATAGGGATTCTCAATGCCATGGAGATGGGTGGGTGAGAATTAAAGGTGTAGAAATCCCCACATAGGACCTGGGACTGGGGCCACTTTGGTCCCTGGGAGGGACCCTGCCACCTCCCCTGTGGGCAGTGGCCACAGCTTACCACTGAGGCCGGCGCGTGTGTCTTTCTCAGAGTGTGGCAAGTTCAGGGACGTCCTGGACTCTGTGCTGGGGGTGAGGCTGGACTTCTGGGAGGAGGAGCGGGCAGAGACGCTGACCCTGGAGGACGAGCTCAGGTAAGGGCGCTGTGTGGGGGGCAGGCAGGGGGACGTGTGAGTTTCTGACATGGGCAGCTCAGCTGGGACATCTAAGAGCTCACCTGGGCCAGGGGAATGGCAGGAATGGATGAAGCTGGCACATTTTTCACAGATATTAATAAAACAAGATGAAAACAAAACTAGAGATGTATTCTGGCCCACAGCTGTGACTCAGAGCCAGGTTTTCTCCTTTCAAAAAAGAAATTGTTAAAGTGAAAGTCACGTAACAAAAGTTAAGCAAGTACAGTGACAACTCAGCAGCATTGAGTGTAGTCACACTACGCATTCAGATGATGGAAACACTAAAAGCCTGACTCCACCACTGTGCGATATATCCCGTGACAACACTGCACTTGGACCCCTCACAGTCATACAATTAAAACTTCACAATGTTGTGCAGTCACCGTCCCATTTACTCTGAATCACACTCACCCTGACTGAATGTGGCTTCTGAGTCTGTTACCCAAAGAACATTGTCCTCTTGCCCTGGTCATCCTGTGTCTTTCATGCTTTCGACTGACCCCAGCTGGACCTGCCACATTGCTTCCTGTGGCTGCGTGTCCAGTCGCTGCAGAACGTGCTGGGTGTGTCTTCACGTGGAAAAGGCCTTGGCCACAGTGAGGGACTGAGGGACACCATTGTGAAGCCGATTCAGGAAGATACCTGGCTCCTCTAACAGGAGAAACAGGAAGGGAGCGTCAAGGATCTCACAGGGGCAAGTTCTGACGCATGGGAGGGTTTCCCTGCACATTCTTCCTCTCTTTGCCACAAGCAGGTCACCAAATATGTGCTAGAATTGCACTTGGAAGGCTTCCTGGGGACATCTTCACAGAACTGTCTGCCATGGCCCACATAATCTATTGTCAATTGTGCCTTTTCATATTTGCTTTTGTTCCCACCATAGGAAGCCAACGGGGTCATTGACCAGCAGGCCTGAGAGCTGACCCGATTTAGGCAGGTGTTGAGAGAGGGGAGAGATGGCTCATTTCTCCTCAAGCAGCACCTGCAGGCCCTCCTCCTCCAGAACAATCCTGACAGCTGCCAGGGCCAGGGCCTCTGTGAGCACCTGGCGGAGGGGCGCAGGCAGGCAGAGCACCTCGCCCGCACACTCAGCCTAGGTGAGTGGCCACAGGCCCTCAGGACTCTGAGCTGCTCCCAGGTGCCAGCTCGCAAGACACTCCACTCACAATGTGGCTCTTTACCCGGCTGTCCTGGTTTGCATGTCACAGTTATGGCCATGGCAGGATCAGGGCTGACCGGCAGGAGCAGAGGACAGAATGCTTAGGATGGAGGTCACCGTGTCCCCACTCTGTCCTTCCTCCTGATGCACCATGGCCTTGAATTTATCAATTCTTTTTTCATGGGTTTTGCTTTTGTGTGTTGTGTCCAAGGACCCAAATCTAGGTGACCAATCCCAAGGATTTGTTCTGTAAAATTGCATTCAGTCAAAAGGCCACACTCCAGGATACAGGAGGACACATATGGCCCCAAGGCCCAAGGTTCCCCACTCCTTATTGGACCTTATACATATTTAATTAGCTTCATACTTAAGAATGTCTTTTCGAGCTACCTTAAATGGCATTGTGTATTAATTTCAAATTCCAGCTCTTCATTGCTGGTATTAAACTAATCAATTGATTGCATATATTAGCTCTGTATCCTGCAACCTTGCTACCAATGGCTTATTCATTCCAGAAGCATTTTGTTGGTGCCCTCATTGCTAATTCTTTGGGATTTTTTATATAGACATTAGCTTTTATTTCCTTTTCTCATCTTATTGAAACAATTAGACCTTCCAGCGTGATGCTCAGTAGGAGTACACTTCTGAGGGTTTGGGCACTTCTATGACTGCAACTGCCTTTTGTTTTATTTCTCAAATTTCTGCAGACTCATACTCCAGCAATTGGTCAATTATGCCTTAGGTTTTCTTACCATAGAAACGGTCCACATGTAGAGATATGTGCTGGTGTTTGTAGGGGTGGTGTGGAGCTACTCAATGTCTGACTGGACATTTCTGAATTTCTATGGAAAACCACGAACATCAGGAGGAGAAGGAAGAAGCACGACCAGCCCCCAGGTAGCAATGAGCAAGCAGGGTCTGGAGAAGGGTGGGTAAAATAGGGGAGGCCCAGTCGCACTGGCCAAGATGTCAAAGTAGACACAGATTTCACAGCAAAGGTGCATGAAAACTGTTTGTTCTTTGATGACATTCACATAACCAGTGAAAAATTCCTTCCATTAACAAGGTTGTTCACTGTCTTCAAGGCATTTCCCAGTAACTAGGAGAAAAAGTCAGTCTTAGGGATTTCTACAATCGCAGAATCTACCTGTTCTCTCTCCCATGGCTGAACTCAGTACGAGATGCCCATCTGCTTTCACTTGTTGGAAGTGACCCCATAGCAGGGGATATGAGCAGACTGAAATATTTCCACCATGTCACCGTATTGCTTGAGGGGTCCTAGAAGGCACAAGAGCTCCTGGACCTACACTGTCAGGAGCCTGTGCTCACTGTGCTGCTACAGGAACAATCAACACGGTCCATGCAGGAGGCTGACCCACTGCGTGGTTCTCTGTGTGTGCTGCCTGCCAACACTGTACCAAAGGGGACAGTTGTTGTCCCCTTCCTCACCAGCTCCTTACGTGGCCAGTGCACAGAGCACTTGTTCCTCTCTCACTCCTGCCCTTGAGGCACCCACATTCTTCCTTTCTCATTAAGAGGATACTTTTCTTTCTCTTCGAAGGGACACCCTTGCCGTCTGTGGCCAGTCCTTCATGCCTCTCATCATCACCGCCTTGGATCTGGTGTCCTGTCCCTCTTGGTTCAGTCCTATTCTTTATCCCACTAGGCTGAGCAGAGAGGAGCAGGAGAAGGAGAAGGCGATTGGAGTCCTGCAGGGCCCATTGGATGAAGGCCACCTGACTTCTGCCAGTTACCATGACCTGGCCGACACCGACCAGGCTCCCTGCACCGGTGCCATCCTGTTTGCTGAGCAGGGCATCTCCAGTGTGCTGGATGCAGTTAGTAAGTGCTCTGTTATAAAGAGAATGACTCCACATTGTCCTGCGGGTAGACTCCATGCCTGCTGGGCTCCATGGCAGGTTCAGGATGGTGAACACAGGGCTAACCATACTGGGGAGACTGAAGAAATTGTGACAAACCACAGCCACCACTGACACATGTGCACACAGGTGACTGCAGGAGCCCATTCTTTGCAGATGGGACGTCTGTTGTCTCCTGCAATGTCCTTTCTGAATGCTGATCCCGAGTAGGGTACTCTGAGCATCAGTGACTGTCTGAGTGGGTGGATATTCTTGCCTATGTCTTTGTAGATAGTGTTGATGACTCCTCAAGTCCAGACCACGGTCTCTCTCTTCTCTATGTTGACCTGTCCTTGATAAATGGCCATCTAACCACCAGAATACAAACACCTCCTGAATGAGTCTGGAATTATCCCTGAAAACAGGGCAGGGCCCTTGACACCCTCCACATCCTTGAATGAAAAGTATCCTCTTCTCTAAGTAGCAGCAAAGATCTTTCCTATTTGCGGGTATGGAGATTGCACCCATCATCTGATCTCAGTGGATCATCCCATCTGTACCCATAGCAACCACAGCAGCTGATGACTAAAGATGGCATCTTGCAGCCACATGTCTAGAGCCACTAGGCAAGCTCTCCCTGTTCACTGGGAAAATATGTTTCACTGTTTGCCCAGACTCAGGACAGAGGACAGTGTGACACTAACGATCCAATTCAGGCACACTCTGCCCAGGGACTCAGAACAGGAAGCCTGCTCACTTCTCAGAAGACACAGTCTGAGGTCACCTGGAATATTCTCCATGGAACACTGATCTCACACCAGCAGTACTTTTCTCCATGCATTACCCAGGCCCCTGGGTTTGTGTTGACCATGAGGCAAGTACCTGTGGTGACTGGTCCTGTCTGACTGTATTTGCAGCAACTCAAGGTGACGAGAAGCAAGAGGAAGGACAAGAGCCCGTGGAGCCCGGGTGAGTGTGACAGTCACGGGCTGTGAGCCCCACAGCACCCCCTGAAGATCTCGCTCCAGGGAGCAGCAGAAGGTGCTGACTAGATCGACCTCACCCAGCCTGCCTGGCAAGAGTGCATCTGTCGACCTGGTGGTTCTCACACTGGTTTCCACTTCCCACTAATTTCTCCAGTTTAATAAGCTGGAGTCCTGTGACCCGAGATGAACTAACCAGTTCCAGGTGTCCCTGCACTCACGATGACCACCTCCCTCTCCCATGGGAGGTGACCGGGAGGACAGGCACAGCTTCTCTCTGAAAGGGTGACCTTAGGTTGTTGGCAGGGATTCCACAGCAGGTAGTATACAGAGACAAGAAAGAAAAAGAAAAATTTCACATCACTTCACAGTACTGAGAGAACAAGGCCTACAAGGCCCGAGATCTCCTAAAGTCCACGCTGCCTCAGGTGCGTCTATTCACTGCAGCTGGGCAGGGAGAGCGGGACTCAAACGCACGGCAGCTGCAGCAAGTGCTGTGGTTCACTGCGCTGCATGTCCTGATTGCACCTTGCAGGGGGAGGGCAGGTCTTTCCTGGTCACTGTGCCCTGCGGCCGGTGCACTGAGCGCCTGCCGCTTCCTCAGTCCCCACGGCAGCCTCCCTGAGCCGCAGTCCTAGGAGGGCTGTTTTCCTCTCCCTGTTTCAGGGGTGGCCTCACTGCCTCTAGGACCTCTGCCTGTGTCTCCTGATCAGGACCAGCCAGGGAAGCCGTGGTGCCCGATCTCTCTCAGCTTAACATTCTCTCCTGCGCACCCCCAGGCTCAGCGGGGAGGAAGAGGAGGTGAATCCCACCCAGCAGACCTCACTGTGTGAGCAGCCTGTCACTCTCTCCAGTGGCCAGGATGTCTCTGAGTCCCGCCGCCCTCCCCACAGCGCTGCCCTGCTGCCTGATGCGGGAGACATCTGCACCTGCCCGGGTACAGCTGGTGAGTGTGTCTGGTATAAAGTAGATGAGTCCAAGTGTCCTCCCAGGGAGCCTCCATGTTCTCTGTGCCCCGCACCTGTCGCCAGGTAGAGAGATACCAGCAGGCCCCGGAAACACACTGATTTGGATGAGGGTGGCCACCTGAGCATTAGGCACAGACATCAGGTGTGTCAGGCAGCCAGGCGACTCCCGAATCCCAGGCCAAACACTTACCCAGGGGACACAACGACAAGGTAACAGTGGGCACCACAGAGCTAGACAGAGTGGGGGAGCTGAAGAAATTGTAACCGACTCTCAGCCACCGCTGATGCCTGTGCACGGCAGGGGGTCTGCATGAGCAGTTCTTTCATGTTGGGACTTGGGATCTGTCCTGCAGGTTCTGATAATTGTTACAAAAGCACCAGTGACTGTCCCAGTAGGTGGTCTTGCCTGTGTCTCTGCAGATGTTACCATAGTTCCTGGATTCCAGGCGCAATCTCTCTGTCCCCTCTAATTCAATTGATCCTTGCCAAGGGTGTGTCGGAATACCAGAGGAAATACACCTATCACGGCCACATGTGGAGTTGTCCTTGATATCAAGAGAGACGGGGAACATAGCTGGAGAAATCCAGAAGAAACTGTGCAAGTGTCCTGTGACCTTGAGACCGAAATATGTTTTAACTTTTCCCAGTAAGTTCAGAGCTCACCGTGACAATGACCCGCCACGTTGGGGGCATTTTACAGGACGGATCAGCACGTGGTCCCTCCCCACTGCGTCAACGTCCACAGACGAGATGGGCACAGCTCTCTAAGGGTGTCCGAGGTCACACGGGTCATCTATCTCCAGGCCAGATGGGCCCAGCATGTGTCATGATGGGAATGGCACTATTTAAAGTCTGGACATTTCTCAATTTGTTTGCAGAGAACTATGAAGATGAGGAAGATGAAGAAGACCTAGAATTACTGGCCTCCAGGTGACAATGAATTATCAGGGGCTACAAGAAAGAGTACAACATGGCAGGGCAGGGTGGTGTCGAAGGACAGAACGTGAGGCCAAAGTCACCAAGATTTCACACTCGAGGCAAACCCAGCCCACTGGTTGTACTGACGCATTCACTGCCCCGGAGCTGGCAGAGCCCTGCAGCAAGGGCGTCACCTTCCCCGTGGTCCATCCCCTTCGTGGCACTAGTAGCGTGAGTCTGACCAAGGGAACTGACCAGTCTCAGGGGCATCTTGCCCTTGGATAGATCCTATGTTCTCCTGCATCAGGCTGTGACCAGCAGGGCGTGCGTGTCTGCTGTCTACACTGTGCCCTTGGGTCGTTGACAGGAATGTCCTCACAAACAGTCTCCTCATGGCACAAGTTTGAAACACGAGACCTAGAACACATAAGATCTCAGAGAGTCTATAGCGCCTCAGGCCCCATGTTCCCTGCATTGCTGCGTGTGAAATTCACCATCATCTTTCCCCAGGGTTGACCCAAGGTTATGGGTCCCTGTGTGCTGTCTGTCCTGCCTGCACCTGACAGGGTATCTGGAGTCTCTTCCTCCTTAGCTTCTCATCTTGTCAGTGCACTTTGCACTGCCGTGTGGTCTCTGTCTCTATCTCTCTCTGTCTGTCACCCCCCATGCCCAAGGCAGCCCAGCTGTAACCAAGGCAGAGGTGGAGGTGCCCTGTGTCCTTTGCGAAGGGAGGCCACACGCCATTGGACCCCACCCTTCTGCTTCCTGTCAGGCCCCACGGGGTGCTCAGCGGTCTCATCCATCCTGCCTTCATCTTTGGTTCTTCCTCTCCCCAGTGTGCCCAGTGAGCTGCAGGAGGACGCAGGGACTGCAGGACTGTCACAGGCAGTGACGGAGCAGGATTTCCCTCCTGGTGGTGCTGACCTGTCTGACTGCCAAGAGCCAATCAGAAGCGCTGCCTCCGTGTCTGCCGAGCCTGAGGTCAAGTCTGGAGCAGGTGAGTCCTCCCGTGATAAAGCGGGTCAGTCTCACTGGCATCCGAGGTGGCCTCGCTGTGCTCAGTTCTCTGCCTGGGCTGAGCGATATCCCTGCAGGCTGACCCTGGAGACATCATTGGTTCCTGTCAGGTGCTTGGGCAGAGTTTTCCACACAGGGGGAAGGTTGGTCTGGGAGCTTTGCCGTCTGCCCAGCGCCTGGCCGTGTCTCTGCCAGCCTGGGCCCCCGGGATCTCTGCTTCCCCAGGCACACACCTGGCAGGTGACATCTCTTTCATGTACTCAATGTCTGTTTGTGTTGCCACAGTCACTGGGTGGTCTCACTGACCCACAGGGACATCAGAGATGGGTGTTCTGGGAGGACGTAGCAAAGAGAGCACTAGGATTGCTCCCACTGAAGCCTCTTCTCCTTTCAGCTCCCACGCAGGAGGCCTGTCCCCAAGGGCCTTGGAGTGGAGACTTGAGGCCCTGCGTGTCACAGGTGCAAGCTGCAAACACATAGCTCCAGCCAAGCGCCCTGATGACCGACTGTCTGTAGCTGCAGCTGGACCAGCAGTGGGGTCGTGGCTGTGGCTTCGCCACGTGGAGCCTCCCCTGTGACCCCTGGATCCTTGCAGCCAGCACGGACTCTGGGCACCAGTGGCTGCTCCTCCCAGGTGGGCAGGACAGGGGAGCAGGAGGCTCTGATGCGGGGGTTGCTGTCACCATGCACGGGGTGGAGGGGACAGTGGGGCCCAATTCTTCAATGAAAGTCGTGACCATGTCATGTCTAGTCCTTATATCTTTCAGTGATTTATCACTTACATAGCGATTTCACACGGATTTTTAACAGTGTTGATCCTGGGGCCACAGGTCAGTCTCTTGACATATCCAGGTTTTCTTACAGTTCTTTAATCTTCTTTTTGAAGCAAAGGGCAACCTTTTTTTTTGGAAACTGTCCAAATCAGTCTCCCCTGTGACTGTCCCTCTAGATCATCACCTGCAGGCATGGCAGGGCCGTGTCCTCAGTTTGCTTCTCAGAAGGACCCACTTGTGCTCAGACTGTCTTAACACAGAGCTCCCAGCCCCCACATCCTGTCCTGCGCCTCGTTGCTCTCTGTTCCTCTCCATCTCCTCCTGGAGCCTGTGGGGCTGCCTGGGGCTCCTCTGTCCGGCGATGCCCTCATCTGAGAGGTGACAAGCCCCAGGTACCCAGGACTAGATGAGGATCATGAGCGGTCAGGAGCCCCAGTCTGGCCCCATGGGGAGGGCTCCTGGGATGTGCTCAGTGCTCACAGGATGCAAATCCCAGACTCAGGTCTTGGTAACTTGTATCATCTAAGCCTCTGCCCTTCCCTCTGGTCTTTCTTCCAGTTCTCGGATTCCCAGGAGCCCAGCCAAGACTCCCCCCACTGGCCCAGACGTCTCTCCCCTGCTTGCTGGCCCGAGTGCCCTGAAACCGAGGAAGAGCGAGAGAAAGTTGCTGTTCAGCAAGTGGAGAGTCGTGTGCAGTTTCCCAGGCCTGCAGCTGCGGGTGCAGAGGTAACCCCACCTGCGGTCTCACAGGAATGCACTCCTCCTGCTCTCTGTGCAAGAGGACAGCTCCTGTCCCACTGCTCTTTCTCTGCCACGTGTATTCCCTCCAACAGCTGCTGTAATCTCCGTCTGGCCTCGATGGTCAAGTTGATCATTGACTTTGCCAGGCCAGCCAGGTGCCTGGAATGTGCCTGCCAGGACTCAAGAGTTTTCCATCCTTGGGAACCTGTAGCTCCCTAGGAGCGGTCCCTGCTGTGACTCCCTCCAACCTCTGAATGAGAACAGTTAAAAGTGAGCACATTTTTTGCTCATGGCAAAAACTAACGTAGGACCTGGGTCCCAGGCAGGAGACCTGCACTGGCCTTGTCAGCTTTGTATTCAGCCCCAGAGGTGCAGGGCTGTGTGACGGGGGTGGCGTTTCCATGGACTCAGTGTCCAGGAACTGTGGACTCATTTGAGCTGACATTAGGTGAAGGACACTCAAGAGACCCTAAAGTGACATCAGTGCACAAGTAGTTGCACAGGGCAGGACATCAATCCTCACAGACCATGGTGTGCTGAGGCATCTGCTCTCTCACCATTTCATTCCTGTTTCTACCTCCACAAGTCCAGGCAATAATCCCTGCTCTCTTTGTGCAATTCCATTTGGAATGTGTCCTTCTTCCTTTCTTTGCTGACCTTCTCTAGGAAACTACTTTTACTGTTTCTAAATCCTGATCCCTGTCCCAGCCAGGGTGACCCACAGCCTCCAGTGACTTGTTCATTTCTCCATTGGATCCTGTCTCTCCTCCTTCCAAACAGTGTGGAAGGGGCCTGAGGCCTGTGTTCTAGTTCCGGGGTTGTCAGTATCAGGTCACATGGCCTTAGTGGACTCTCAGCCCTTCAGCACCGTGCTCTCCTCATCAGTCCAAGGGAGACTGGACCTGGATGAGTCTGAGGTCCCTGCTGGCTCTTGAAGCCAGGGCTCTTCCCACGGCTGCCCACCCCTCCCTGAAAGTCTGGGACGTGGGGTTATGAGAGGGCCTGTTTCTCTGCAAAGGTCCTCTCCCCCTGCAGCCGTCTATCTCTGAGTGTCGTGGTTGCCACTAAGCATGTCCCTCACCAGCTGGTGTGAAAAGCCATCACTTTTCTGCAAACAAAGGAGGAAAGTGGCTGATAGAACCAGGTCCTGGTTGGGCAGGGACAGGGTCCCTATATCCTGTCCCTCAGGGTGACCTTAAGTTCAGGGAGGTTTTCTTTTCCCCTGTGGCTGTCACTGTCCGCTTCAGCCCAGCCTCTCACAGGAGCCTAGTGTGATCCTGGGTCCGTCCCTCTCAGCCACACCTCCCGACTCAGCCACCAGCAGGACTGACAGAGTCTCATTGGATTTTTTTTCTTTTTTCAGATACCAAGTTCTGCTGGAACCATAAAAAAGCTAAAAGTGTTTCACAGAAAGTAGCATTTCTACTTGAAAAAAAAACTATAACAGTTGACATGGATATAATTTGGAATAAATATTTTTATTTCCCTATTTATTTCTATACAATACCCTTTCCCGTATATTACCCTATATTTGTTGTAAAGAGAAAGCATAATATTTTATGTTAAAACATTTTCTCTGGCCTAAAATAAAGTTATTTAAAATAAATTAAAATGTGCTTGTGAGCCTACCGTGCCCGTCCCTGTGGCCCTGTCCTAGCTCATTCTGGCTCCTGCGACAAAATACCATGAACGGGGGACTCATGATCAAGGGAAGTTCGTTCTCTCCCAGGTCAGAGACTGACAGGTCCAAGAGGGACCAGCAGTCTCACTGTCTGGTGAGGATCTTTTTCCTGATTCGTCCATGGCCCTTTCTCTCTGTATCCCCACGTGCTAGAAGGCAGCTCTTTGTGGCCTTCTATGTGGGCACTGGTCCCATTCAAGAGGGCTCTGCCCTTATGAAGGAATCGTTTCCCAAAGGTCCCACCTTCTATTAATATTACCGCCACCTTGGGGGTTAGGATTTCAACATAAGAAATGGGGGGACCTGGGCATTCAGACCATAGCCCCCCCCCCCCCGTGTGGCATCCTGAGATGGAGGGGGAGCCAGAGGGGGATGGGTAGGCAGGGTTTGGGCATGGGAGGGAGAGAGGCAGAGGAGGAGGGGCAGTGTGAGCTGAACAACAGGTGATTCTCTTCCCTGGCCCCAGCATGGCAGCCCCTCTCTCTAGGTCACCCCTAGATCCCACTCTCTGCTCACAGCTCACCCTGGTTCCTCCCCCTGCAGCCTCTGTCTTCCCACAAGAGCAGCATCTCACTGCTCATCCTTTCCCTGATTCTGGGGACTCTTCCACTGGGACTCCCCAGGCTTAGGGCACTTTCTACATGATGCACAGAGCTGTCCCCTTTGCCACCCGCCTCCCCAGACCCGCACTGGCCACACCCTCACCTTGTGGTTCTGGAAAGTCCCAAGCACAAGAATGTCCCCCATGAAAGGGACGTGCAGCCTGGACCCCATGAGGTAGCGCCGTCCCACCGCTGAGCCTGACTCCAGCCACCCTGGGTCAGGATGTGCAGCGTGAATGGAGCGGGGGAAACACAGTGCTCAGGACTCTGACCCACAGCCCTGAATCGAAACGTCCAGTGCTTTATGCACATTCGTTTTTGTTCCATTATCTTCATGTGAGTTCTGTCATCTGCATGGTTGGCTTTTCAATTTTTTTAACCCCCAAAAGGCTTGTATTGGCATAACACAGGACTCTGGAATCCCACTCCTCCTTGTGTCACCAGAGGCAGGTGGGCTTCTGTGCCCCAAGACACCTGCACAGGAGTGACCATAGCCACATTATGCCTAAGGACCACAAACTGGGCACAGCCCAACGCAGTCATTTCGTATTCTCAATTGGCCACCAGATGGCAGTGTGCGACTGCTTATGACTAGAGCATTACTCGAAAAGGTTTACAAATTTAATTAGGAAGCTAATAAAAATCCCACACAATACATGACTATAAGGCAACCCAGTAACCAGAAGATGCACCTTGGGGCGCATACAGACTCGTAAAATGATGTGTCCAACCTGACCACCCTTCCCCCCACCTCCATCCATCCGTCTATAAACATCTGCCTATGCAATATTACTCCTTCTTTGTGATAAGAATCTTTCGGTCGCAAGTGGTCTGCACGCGAGACAGAAAGTAACTGAAACAAGAAGGGACGTACTACAGATGACTGGCAGGAGGTCTCAGTGCGACTCTGAAAGTGGGAGCTCTGGTGATTAGCATAGCCAAGGTCAGGTACACATTCTCTTCTATCCCCAAAGCACTGGGTGGTTTTTTCCTCTGGGAAGCTTTGCTAGAATCCATTATTTCCTAATAGAGCATCAAGTCAGAATAACGGCAAGCGGTTCTAACAATATTGAGGGAAAGATTAGGTTATCATTACAATTACATAGTAGTCTCCTTACTACATACTCTATTATAATCCTTAGTCCCTCACGTAAGACAGTCAGTGAGCTGAAAGCAGAGTCTACCCTTGGTTCTGACTGTGTCACAGGCCCCAGCACAGCACCTGGCAAACCAGAGGTGCCAAATACTGCTCAGTGAATGCACCTGGGATGCGAGAGCTGGCAGGGTGCTGAACACTATATGAGGTTGGGACTCTCTTAGAACAGCCCAGATATGAGGTCACCATAAGCACGCTGCTTGTTAACTTGTCAGGCTGTTCTTTTTTAAAACATTTTAGGAGTGTTGGGGGAATCAAAGATGGCGGAGTGGTGGTGACGGCCTGAATCTGCACTCCCGGGAAGGAAGGCATCGATCCGGACCTGCCACAACGCTAGAGGACCGCTCCCACACAGGAACAGCGGTGTGAATCCACGGAGAATCAGCGTGGGACAAACAGAGCGAGTGAGGTCTGAGGTGAACGAAAATTGGGAACGCGGGACAGACACTAGCCAGCGGAGCGCGGGTCGGATACACCCGCCCCCAGCCGGGGCGGGTGCAGCCTCTCGGGAAAGCGGCTAGCCCTCCGCTCCCAATTGAATAGGGCCCTGACCCAGGCCAGCGCAGAATCACTGAGGGATACGTGGCGCATTGGAGACAGGAGGCTTTTTTGCGAAATTACCTTAGAACCTGGGGGATCTCAGCTGAGACAGCGCTTGGTGAGGAGGGACGGATCTGCCCCAGGGCGGAAAAACACAAAAGACTCCCGGACAGCAAATAGCGTCGTACCCCGTGCTGCCTTTTTCGGCAGTTCTCCAGCCGGTCACCCCCGGTGCGTGTCCTTGCTGGCCAGCCCCCGGGCAGTGGCGGTCTCTGCCTGCTGGGGAGCCGGTCCCCTCCAGCTCCGGAGCTCAGCAGGTGCCATCTTGAAAGCGAAGGCAAAACCGCTCGGGAGCCAAAAAGTGCCCAGCGGCTCTTTCTGCCCGTGCTGCGTTTTTCGGCGGTTCTGCAGCCGGTCACCCCTGGTGCGTGTCCTTGCTCGCCAGCCCCCGGGCAGTGGCGGTCTCTGCCTGCCGGGGAGCCGGTCCCCTCCAGCCCCGGAGCTCGACAGGCGCCATCTTGAAAGCGAGGGCGAAACCGCTCGGGAGCCATAAAGTGCCGAGCGGCTCTCTCTGCCCGGCGCCCTCCGCTGGTCTCTGAACCAACGCCAGGAGTGCGGGATATGCCGGGGCAGCGCTCGCGGTGAAGGGGCAGAGCTGCGCTAACGCAAAAAAAAAAACAAAAAAAAAAACAAAAAAAAAAACAAACCACGAACAAGAAGAATAGGCTCGCCAAACTGTATATTTTATTCTTGGTAAATTTCTTCTGGGTTTTGTTTGTTTGTGTTTGTGTTTGTTTTTGGTTTTTTTGAGTTTCTTTTTTCCTTTTCTTTTCTTTTTCTTTTTTTTTTTCCGGCGGCGGACAGCCTCGGCGGGCACCTTTGCCCTCTGGGCCTCTGGCTGCCGCGCCTTTTTGAGCGCAGAGGTTGGATCCCCACCACCCTGGGAGCTGCGTGGGCGCGCAGACGTCATCTTGAAATCCACTGCGAAACCGCCCGGGACCCAGCAGGGCGGGCGTGAAGGGGCGGAGCTGCGCTAAGGCGTAAAAACAAAAACATTTAATGGCCGCTCCGGACCCAGCCAAGCGGAAGTGAAGGGGCAGAGCTGTGCTAAGGCGTAAAACAAACAAACAAACAAAAAAACATTGAGTCGCTGAATTATATACTTCAGATTTGTGTATCTTTCTGCCTTGCGGTGTGGTGAGGTGCTATGTAGTTTGTTTTTGTTCATTTTTGTTGGCGTTTTTGGTGTTTTTTGGTTTGGCTTTTTGCGTTTCTTTTCTTTTTTTTTCTTTTTTTTATTTTTTCTTTCTCTTTCTTTCTCTTTCTTCTTTTTTTTCTTTTCTCTTTCGTTTTCTCCTCTTTCTTTCCTTTCTTTACTTTTCTTTTTTCTTTTTTCTTTTTTTTTTTTCTCTTCTCTTTCTCCTCTCTTTTCGCCTTCTAACTGGGGACCCACGGTGAGCTTCGGAACGGGCCAGGTCCCTGGCTTTGGTACATACTGGATCCTGAGCAGTCACCCCCAGGGCCGGAGATCTGCGGGCACGCAATCGCCACTCTAGGGCCCACAGCCAAGTCACTACGGAGCAATAGGGTACCAAGAGGCTCCCTGGACGGCCCTCTCCCCTGGTCCACGGACCTTATATAGGATCCCCGCCCAAGTGTAAACACTGAGTACTTCTCCAGAAGCGAGAGTGTGGAACCTGATCCCTGGGGACATTGGGCCAAGACAGACTTTTGCCCGTGGGAGCTACAGCAACTGGGGCGCTGAGCAAGCGAAGTCACCGTCCTCTCCCCATAGCTAGTATCTTGCCGGCAGATAGAGTCAGAAACCTCCCCTATAGAGGAAGACCAAAGGGAAACAAACAAACAAACAAACAAAGAGAATTTCGGTCTACTATTAGTGTGGACCCTGCCTGCCTTCTGAAAGACCACAACACAGTGTCCTAACTCACCAAAGCGGTCCTGGATCACTCCAATCCTCTAGGATTGGACCCATCGGAAGCAGTCCCCCAACGGAAACAGAAAAATCTCTGAACAATACACAACAGTCTCCCCCTCTTGCCAAAAGAAGCAACATACCTAGACTGTTTCACAGCCTAAGAATAGAGCACAAAGAGTCCTGTTAACCAGACTAAACCTATAAGTAAAGATTGAACGATAAATCTAGATGGGAAGGGCCCAGTGAAAAAACACGGAGAGCACAAAGAATCAAACGGAAAGCTCATCCCCAAAGAGAAATACCAGCTCCCAACCATTTGACACAAACCAGACTCAAAACACCAACATGTCACAGGAAGAATTCCAATTATGGATTATAAACAAGCTGAATAATATACAAGAATCAATGGATAAACAACACAAGGAAAACACAAAAAAAATACAGGATTTGGAGGAAAAATTCACTAAAGAAATTGAAATATTGAAGAAAAACCAAACTGAACTCTTAGAAGTGAAGAATTCACTCAGAGAGCTACAAAACACTGTGGAAAGTCTCAAGAGCAGGGTAGATCAAACAGAGGAAAGAATCTCAGAAATTGAAGATAACTCCTTCCAACTAAATAAGCCAGTCACAGAGATAGATCGAAAAAGTAAGAGAAATTATCTGAGTCTTCAAGAAATGTGGGATTATGTGAAGAAACCTAACTTGAGAGTTATTGGCATTCCTGAGGGTGAAGAAGATAACACGCAAGGGTTGGACAAACTATTTGAAGACATAATCGAGGAAAATTTTCCAGGCCTTGCCAATACTCTAGACATACAGATTCAAGAAGCTCAAAGGACCCCTGGGAGATTCATAGCAAATAGGAAAACACCACACCACGTAGTCATCCGGCTGACCAAAATATCCACTAAAGAGTCCCTTCTCTGAGCTGTAAGGAGAAAGAAACAAGTAACTTACAAACGAAAACCCATCAGAATTGCGCCAGATTTCTCAGCTGAAACCTTACAAGCAAGAAGAGGTTGGGGCCCCATTTTCACGCTTCTGAAACAGAATAATGCCCAGCCTAGAATCCTGTACCCAGCTAAGCTAAGTTTTCTATACGAAGGAGAAATCAAGACATTCTCAGATAAACAAAGGTTGAGGGAATTCACCAAGACAAGACCAGCCCTCCAAGAAGTACTCAAAAGAGAATTATACACGGATCAGCACAAGAAAGATCCACGAATGTAAAACTACTCAAGAGCTAAAGATCAAATTCCAGATACCACAATGGCCCAGGAGAGAAAACATCCCAATGAAGTTCTACCCAACAAGCTGAACAAAAAACTGTCTCACTTATCAGTTTTCTCAATAAATGTGAATGGCTTGAACTCCCCGCTCAAGAGACATAGACTGGCCCAATGGATAAAAAAATACAATCCAAGTATCTACTGTCTTCAAGAAACTCACCTAACCTGCAAAGATGCATTTAGACTGAAAATAAAAGGATGGAAATCGATATTTCAAGCAAATGGTAACCAAAAGAAAGCTGGTGTGGCAATCTTAATTTCCAATAACTTAGCTTTCAAACCAACAAAAATAATAAAAGACAAAGATGGCTACTACATACTGATTAAAGGCACAATTCATCAAGAAGCCATGACTATACTCAATATATATGCACCGAACCTAGGTGCACCTAGATTCATAAAGCAAACCCTACTAGATCTCAACCAAATGATAGAGAACAATACTGTAATAGCTGGAGACTTTAACACCCCACTGACAGTACAGGACAGATCCTCTAAACAGAAAATAAACAAAGACATAATGGACCTAAATAGAATGCTAGAACAAATGGGCATGGCTGACATCTATAGGACAGTCTACCCAAAGTCCACAGAATATACATTCTTCTCATCAGCTCACGGGACATTCTCTAAGATTGACCATGTCCTAGGACATAAATCATGTCTTCAAAAATTCAAAAAAATAGAAATTATACCATGCATCTTCTCAGATCACAGCGGAATAAAAGTAACAATGATCACAAACAGAAACCCTCACTCTTACTCAAAGTCATGGAAGCTAAATAACCTTCTCCTGAATAATTATTCTATAAAAGAAGAAATCAAGATGGAAATCAAAAATTTCTTTGAATTAAATGACAATGGAGATACAACTTATCAAAATCTATGGGATGCAGCTAAAGCAGTCCTGAGAGGAAAATTCATATCCATAAATGCCTATATCAAAAAGACAGAAAACATGCAAATAGACAACCTAACGAATAGACTCAAAGAGCTGGAGAAAGAAGAACAGAACGATCCCAAACCCAGCAGAAGGCGAGAAATTACTAAGATCAAATCAGAACTAAATGAAAAGGACAACAAAGAAACTATAAGGGAAATTAATAAAACAAAAAGTTGGTTCTTTGAAAAGATAAACAAAATAGACACACCTCTGGCTAGACTAACCAAGAGCACAAAAGTAAAATCTCTAATAACCTCCATTAGGAACATGAAAGGAGAAATCACAACCGATGCTACAGAGATACAAGATATCATCTATGAATTCTACAAAAATCTTTATGCACACAAACTGGAGAACGTGGAGGAAATGGACAAATTTTTAGAAACACATAGTCTTCCCAGGCTCAATCAGGAAGAAATAGAGTACCTGAACAGACCAATATCAAGAACTGAAATCGAAACAGCAATAAAAAACCTTCCCAAAAAGAAAAGCCCTGGTCCAGATGGGTTCACACCTGAATTTTACCATACATACAAAGAAGAACTGGTGCCCATCCTACATAAACTATTCTTCAATATTGAGAAGGATGGAGTTCTCCCCAACACGTTCTACCAAGCCAATATAACATTAATACCAAAACCTGGAAAGGACGCAACAAAAATAGAGAACTACAGACCAATTTCCCTCATGAATATAGATGCAAAAATTTTCAATAAAATACTAGCAAATCGAATCCAAGTACTTATCAAAAAAGTAATCCACCACGACCAAGTGGGCTTCATCCCCGAGATGCAGGGGTGGTTCAACATACGTAAATCTATAAATGTAATTCACCACATAAATAGAAGCAAAAACAAAAACCATATGATACTCTCATTAGATGCAGAAAAAGCATTTGACAAAATTCAACACCCTTTTATGATAAAAACGCTTAACAAAATAGGCATTGATGGAATCTACCTAAAAATGATACGAGCCATATATGACAAACCCACAGCCAACATCATACTGAATGGGGAAAAACTGAAAGCACTCCCACTTAGAACTGGAACCAGACAGGGCTGCCCATTGTCTCCATTACTTTTCAACATAGTATTGGAAGTCTTTGCGAGAGCTATCAGGCAAGAGAGCAGAATCAAGGGAGTCCAAATAGGGAAGGAAGAGATCAAACTCTCACTTTTTGCTGATGATATGATGTTATATCTGGAAAACCCCCAGGATTCAACCAAGAGACTCCTGGAATTGATTAACGAATACAGCAAAGTCTCAGGCTACAAAATTAATATACACAAATCAGAGGCATTTATATATGCCAATAACAGTCAATCGGAAAACCAAATTAAAGACTCAATACCCTTCAAAATAGCAACAAAGAAAATAAAATATCTAGGTATATATCTAACTAAAGAGGTAAAGGACCTCTATAAGGAAAACTATGAAACACTGAGAAAAGAAATAGCAGAACTTGCAAATAGATGGAAAAATATACCATGCTCGTGGATCGGAAGAATCAACATTGTTAAAATGTCTATACTACCCAAAGTGATCTACAGATTCAATGCAATCCCTATTAAATTACCAACATCATTCTTTACAGACATAGAGAAAATAATTATACACTTTGTATGGAATCAAAGAAGACCCCGTATAGCAAAAGCAATTTTAAGCAACAAAAACAAAATGGGAGGTATTAATTTGCCAGACCTCAAACTATACTACAAGGCCGTGGTTCTTAAAACAGCCTGGTATTGGCACAAGTGCAGGGACACAGACCAGTGGAATACAACAGAAAATCCAAATATAGAACCATCCTCATATAGTCACCTAATTTTTGACAAAGCGGGAAAGAACATACTCTGGGGACAAGAATCCCTATTCAACAAATGGTGCTGGGAGAATTGGTTAGCCACTTGTAGAAGACTGAAACAGGACCCACAGCTTTCACCTCTCACAAAAATCAAATCACGGTGGATAACAGACTTAAACCTTAGGCGTGATACAATCAGAATTCTAGAAGAAAATGTAGGAAAGACTCTTACAGACATTGGCCTAGGCAAAGAATTTATGAAGAAGACCCCCCCAAGGCAATCACAGCAGCAACAAAAATAAATGAATGGGACATGATTAAATTAAAAAGCTTCTGCACAGCCAAAGAAACAGTCCAGAGAATAAACAGACCACCTACAGAATGGGAAAAAATTTTTGCATACTACACATCAGATAAAGGACTGATAACAAGAATCTATTTAGAACTCAGGAAAATCAGCAAGAAAAAATCAAGCAACCCTATCAAAAAGTGGGCAAAGGACATGAATAGAAATTTTTCAAAAGAAGATATAAAAATGGCTAACAAACATATGAAAAAGTGTTCAACATCTCTAATCATCAGGGAAATGCAAATCAAAACCACAATGAGATATCACTTAACCCCAGTGAGAATGGCCTTTATCAAAAAAACCCAAAACAACACACGTTGGCGTGGGTGTGGAGAGACAGGAACACTAATACACTGCTGGTGGGACTGCAAACTAGTGCAACCCCTGTGGAAAGCATTATGGAGGTATCTTAAACAGATTCAAGTAGACCTGCCATTTGACCCAGCAATCCCATTACTGGGCATATACCCAAAGGAAAAAAGGTCTTTCTGTAACAAAGGCACGTGTACCCAAATGTTTATAGCAGCACAATTCACAATAGCAAAGATGTGGAAACAGCCCAAATGCCCATCAATACATGATTGGATTAGTAAACTGTGGTATATGTATACCATGGAATATTACTCAGCTATAAGGAATGATGAAGATACGACATCTCTATGGTTCTCCTGGAGAGAGTTGGAACCCATTATATTAAGTGAAGTATCCCAAGAATGGAAAAACAAGCATCACATGTACTCACCAGAAAATTGGTTTCCCTGATCATCACCTAAATACAAATCTGGAAACAACACCAATTGGACATCAGACTGAGGTGGGGAGTGGGGGAGGGGATGGGGGTATGCCTACACAATGAGTGCATTGCGCACCGTTTGGGGAGTGGTAACACTTGAAGGTGCTGACTCGGGAAAGGGGGGGTGGGGAAAAAATATGAAACTATTGTTTTTAACTTGCACTGTTCACTTAATAATTTATCATGAATATTTCCCATATTATTTCATATCATTGTATAAGAAATAATGTATACATTATGAGGACATACTGTATCTAACAAGATATACTGTTAGACTCTTTGATTCTGTAAAATTAAATTGAAAAAAAAATAAAAATAAAAATAAAACAACAACAACAAAAAAAAACATTTTAATCTTTTTAGTTATTTTTTTAGAGACAGGGTCTTGCTCTGTTGCCCAGGCTGCAGTGCAGTGGCAAGATCATAACTCACTGCAGCCTGGAACTCCCGGGCTCAAGTGATCTTCCTGCCTTAGCCTCCCCTGTAGTTCGGACTATAGGTGTGTGCCACCACACCTGGCTAATTTTTCTTATTTTTTTGTGGAGATGAGGTCTCACTATGTTGCCCAGGCTGGCTGTGAATTCCTGGCCTCAAGCAATTCTTTCACCTCAGCTTCCCGAGGTGCTGGGATCGCAGGTGGGGGCCACCACATCTGTTGCTGGGCTCTTTAAACCTGATTGTCTTCCCATGGCATTCCCCCCCCAGCCCAGGTGTAACTGGTCCCAGATATTTCCCAGAATTCCTGCCCTGCTTTAACTTCTCTTGCTTACTTTGGCTTCTCTGGTCATGCTCCTGTGTGTGTCTTCATGCTAAGGCTCAGGGGACACCTTTGAACCCATTGGGCAGCCCACTGGATCTCCCTGCTCTGGCCCACCTGCCATCACCCACTCCTGGTTCTGCACTCGACCTCGACTGCAGCATCATCCCAACTCCAGTTAGGAGACACCCCCAGCGTGCTACCCTGGAGGCCCACGATAGCCAAGGTAACCCCTCTCCACCCGTCTCTTCCAGCATCCTCACCTGGTGATAGAGGTTTTGATGTCTAAAAACATGTAAGGAAGAAAAGTAATCTCATGGCGTTTTTGCTAGAAAATAATTTCCAATATCTGAAAAATTACTAGGAAATTGTGTGATTTAATTGCCCTGCTTCTTGGAATAAGAAAACTCAATGACAAAAAGCAGAGATTGCAATATTCTGATACCAATGGCAATAAAATAATTTAAACATTGTGACCATACATATGCCTTTCTTTTATGTTAAGACACTATCATTTAAAAACATATGGGACTTAAGGTAAAACCTATTCTGCATTCTAAGGATGCCTAGAATAAGAAAATTCTGTAATTTATTTCCTTGTCAAACATCCCTTTTAACACAAATTGAAGATCAGAATTGAACTGCTCAAATCTTTGTTTTTCCCAGGTGGGGCAGCCAGGGCCCAGAGACAGGGTGTGGTTTGCCCAGTGTCACCAACCCCTTCACAAACCGACCCTGAGAAAATAGGCAAGCTCCTTTTCCACTTAGTGTCCTCAGATTCCCAGCCAGTGCTTTTTAAATAGTAGGCTCTCTGTGAATCTAATCAGAACTGAACTGAACTGGTCAGAATGGAGCAATTCTGTAAGGTTTTGAGAGTTCCTTTCTCCTAGTCGTAGGTTCAGCTTTGTTTCTGGTGAACCATGTCAAAATAAAATGTCTTAAGCACAGTAATTTGAAACCAACAAGTCTCTTTTTCTGACACTGAGCAGAGAGGAATTACGCTGACAGTTCTGATTAGCATCCTGCTTCCTCTCTGAGAAGCAGTGCTCTAACACCACCTGGGCTGGGCTCAGAGCAGCCCACACTGTGATATTATTTACCAGTTACTGAAAGCAGGAGGCCAGCTCTCCTGCCCTGCCCAGACACCAGCAGGGACTTCAGAGGATCTTCATCCCCCGCCAGAATGGCTGGACCCAGACAGGCTCTGAGGCCCACTTCCCTCTTGATTAATTGAGAGTATGAGATTTATGAATATTAAAGAGCTTCACCGTTAGAAGGTAGGCCTTTCAGAATATTAAATTCTACAGAACTAAAGTTTAATGACAAGATTTTATTCATAAACCAATAATGGCACAGACAAATAAAGCTTGATATAGCTCTAAATTAGTAGTGGTGTTTTCATTGAACAATTAATTTTAAGGTGAGAGTGCCTAAAAAATATGTTTTTCTGAGAAATGAGTGTGCCTGGTGAATTTTACCCTGTCTCTGATGATGCTTGAAAGATCTGCTCTTCTAGATGAAGAACAGAAATAAATTATGTCAACGTATCATGAAATATAGAATTGCATGATAATTCTGTTGTATCTTTCCATTTATTTGTATCTTTAACTTTGTTGTTAATGTTTTATGATATTCAGTGTACAGATATTTCACCTCCTTTGTAAAATTTATTCCTCAGTATTTTATTCTTTATGGTGCCGTTGTAAATGAGATAGTTTTATTAATTTCATTTTTCAAATAGTTCATTGTTAGTGTATAGAAACTCAACTGATTTTTATATCTTGATTTTGTATCCTGCAAATTTGCTATTTTTTTTTCATGATTTCTAATCATTCTTTGGTGGATTCTTTAGGGTTTTCTTTTTTTTTAATTTGCATTTTTTTCTTATTTAATCTAAATTCTTTTTTTTTCTTTTTTATTTCAGCATATTATGGGGGTACAAATGTTTAGGTTATGTATATTGCCCTTGCCCCGCCCGAGTCAGAGCTTCAAGCGTGTCCATCCCCCAGACGATGCGCACTACACCCATTAGGTGTGTACCACACCCATTAGGTGTGTGTATGCCCCTCCCCTCCTCCCCCCTCCCATTTGCCCGACACCTGATGAGTGCTATGACTATATGTGTACTTATGCGTTGATCAGTTAAACCCAATTTGATGGTGAGTACATGTGGTGCTTGTTTTTCCATTCTTGGGATACTTCACTTAGTAGCATGGGTTCCAACTCTAACCAGGATAATACAAGAGGTGCTAGATCACCATTGTTTTTTGTGGCTGAGTAGAACTCCATGGTATATATATACCACATTTTATTAATCCACTTATGTATTGATGGGCACTTGGGTTGTTTCCAGATGTTTGTAATTGTGAATTGCGCTGCTATAAACATTCTAGTGCAGATGTCTTTTTAATAGAATGTCTTTTGTTATTTTGGGTAGATGCCTAGTACTTGTATCTCTTTGAGGTATCTCCATATTGCTTTCCACAGAGGTTGTACTAGTTTATTTAAATAAGCCACAATTTTTGGATGTTAATGTTATTTCCAACTTGTCTATACCATAATGATCTTTGATGGCTATCACTTCACATACATCTTTGAATAATTCTCTGATTTTCTTGGGATAAACTCCCGGAAATGAATTTGTGTAACAAATTACTCCAAAATTTAGGACTTAATATAATAGACATGTGTTACCTCACTGTTTCTGTGGGTCAGTGATCTGAATGAATCTTAGTTGGGTGCCTCTGGCTCAAGATCTCTTATGAGGTTTCAGTCATGCTCGCAGCCTGGGCTATGATCTTATCTAAAGGCTTGATGAAACAGCTACATTAAACTGCATAGAGAGACGATATTGAACTGAACATTATTTCTGAATCACAAATCAAAATTTGGCCTGTTAACTTTGGAAAGCTGTTACATTTACTGGGTCTTGATTCCTTCATTAAAAATATGACAGATTTCTGTCCCATCTTTGTTTATGATTCTAATAATCTGTGATTTATTTAAAAAACTTTTATTTCCCAATTCTTGTAATTAGCTGGCCTTCTCCCTAACGTCTAATTTTCTTTGTGTTGCCACCTCTCTTTTTCTTCTTTAGACTACTTTTTTTCATACCTTTATCTTTCATTTAAATACTGCTTTTTTATATCTTATGGATCTAATTGTTTTCCTTTTATTTTTAATTGGCACATAATAAGTGTACATATTTATAGCACAGAGAGTGATATTTCAATACATGCATACAATCTGTAGTGATCAAATCAGGGAAATTGGGATAGCCATCACCTCAAACACTTATCATTACTTTGTGCTATGAACATTCAAAATCCTCTCTTATAGTTTTTTGAAAATATACACTAAATTATAATTAGCCGTACTCACCCTACATTGCTGCAGAACACTGGAACTCATTCCTTCTAACTGGCTGTAATTTTGTATCTGTTAACCAACCTCTCCCTATCCTCCCCTCTCCCTATGCTTTCCAGTCTCTAGTACCCACAATTCTATTCTCTACATCCATAAGATCAATTTTTTTTAGCTCTTACATATAGATAAGAATGTGTGATATTTATCTTTCTGTGCCTGACTTATTTCACTTAACATAATGTCCTCCAATCTCATCCATATTGCCATGAATGACAGGATTTCTTTTTTTAAAAAAAAAGAAGGAGTTTTGGGTGTTTTTATTTATTTATTTACTTATTATAGAGACAAGGTCTCGCTATGTTGTCCAGTCAAGTGTCTAACTCTTGGCCTCAAGCAATTCTCCCCCCTCTGTCTCCTAATACACTAGGATTACAGGCATGAGCCACCATGCCTGGCCTCATTCTTTTTTGTGGCTGAATAATAGTTCATTGTACATGTACCAATTTTTTCTTTATTCATTCATCTGTTAATGTATATTTAGGTTCATTCTATACCTAAGCTATTGTGAATAGTGCTGCAATAAACATGAGGGTGTGGAGGTTTCACTTTGATATACTGATTTCCTTTTTTTTTTTTTTTTTTGGATAAATATCCAGTAGTGGGATTCCTGGATCATATGGTAGTTCTATTTTTAATTTTTTCAGAAACCTTCACACTGTTTTCCATAATGGCTATACAAATTTACATTACCATTAACAGTATATAAGAATTCCTTTTTCTCTGCATCCTCACCAGCATTTGTTATCTTTTGTCTTTTTGATAATAGTCATTTTAACTAGGGTGAGATGATACCTCATTGTGGTTTTGATTTGCATTTCCCTGATTATTAGTGATGTGGAGCATTTTTTCATGTATTTGTTGGCCATTTGAATGTCTTCTTTGGAAAAATGTCTATTCAGGTCCTTTGCTCTTTTTAATGGAATTATTTGGATTTTTTTACTGTTGAGTTGTTTGAGTTCCTTGTATATTCTGGCTACTAGTCCCTTATCAGATGAATTGTTTGCAAATATTTTCTTCCATTCTATAGGTTGTCTCTTCACTCTGTTGATTATTTCCTTTGCTGTGCAGAAGCGTTTTGTTTAATATAGTCCCATTTGTCTATTATTGTTTTTCTTGCTGTGCTTTGAAGTCCTAGCCTAATTTTTTAATTTAAAAATTTTAATTTTTTAAGCAGTTTCTGGGAAAGATAAAATTAAGCAAAATATTCAAGGCTGCTCTTCATAGTCACTCTACACAAAATTCCTAATTTCTGAATGTTGTCAACTAATATAAAGCCAAAGTTTTCAAAACTCCAACAGTCTGTCGGCCAAATAACACATTTCTACAGGCTGGATTTGTCTGAGATCTGAAGGCTTCTAGGTTTTTACTTGGCACTAAACAGTGCTGCAAAATAAATTGTGTGTGTGTGTGTGTGTGTGTGTGTGTGTGTGTATGTGTGATCCCATTTTTATGGTATCATCACATTAAATTTTTAAACCAGATTTGAAAACTGGAAGTATTTAAAGGGTCAATTAATGGCAACATGGCTCAGGAGACAGGATGCATATAATGACTCTGTGGTTAGAAGTCCAGCCCTAGGACTGATTTATTCAGTGACCTTGAATAAGGTCATTAACCATGAGTTTTGCTTCAGCATCTGGGTCTGTAACACAAAGATAGCAACTGCTAAGCTCCTGTGAGGAGAGCTAGCTGAAGGGACTTCAAACACTTAGCTCGCTCTCAAAAAATGCATACAAGAATTCACATAATCTGTCTGTCATTTTAAAGTTTGTTTCATCTGAACAATTTTCACAAAATTTGCCAGTGTTATCAGCACACTAGAATGCCAGAAAATGACACTTAAACTCTTACCAGCTGAGTGTAAGCTTTCACGTCGTTGTACAACAAACAACTTCAGATGCTTTTTTATAAATTACAACATACATTTTCCAACAAAGAATACCTCTGCAGCCAGTCAATATTTGTTTTTCAATCCCTAGGATCTTAAACTAACTTCCTTATAAGGCACGGTAGAAAAATGCAAACATATTCAATATTTTCAGTCTCATTCTGCATAGGCAAATAAATTGAGGAAAGAAACTAATATTTGCTTCTCTGCTTATCCACTCAGGTAGCTGGATTTGAAATTTTGAATTTGAGTTATCTGCATGTGATCCTTCAGTGAAGGCTATGAAGGATGCTCGTTTACGCTGCTGTGATTTATAGGAGGACACATTCAGTTACCTCTAACAGGCTCTTTTATGTTTTGATGCCAAAATATATTTAATATTCCTCTACTATATTTGTTAAACCTAAATGTGTGCTGCACAGATATGCAAAATAATTATAATTGTAACAGTTTTAGTTTCATACATTTTATATGCTCTAAAATTACTACATAGCACGTGGTACCTTGTTTCTTCTATTCATCTGTACAAAACTCTTTTTCTTTCTTGATATTCTTTATTTTCAATTGTTAGTAACTCCCTCCATCTCATCCAACCTCTCAATGACATTAAAAGATAATCCTTGTGATTATCATTTGCAAACTTTGTGATTTTTCTTCCGCATTACAAATCAGTTGACTGCTCCTCTTGCACCCCTATAGCTACTTTCTCTAAAGAATATACAGCGTTTATCTTACAAAAGCAATGTGCACACTTCATTTGTCATGCGTTGCAAGTACTGTGACATATTCCCCACTTCATTCTCACTGTTCACCTCTACCTCTTCCTCTTTAGCCAGAGATCACCTGCTCCAAAAATTTCACCCGTTTTTGGGCTACATTTTTATTTGCATTCTTTTCTTGGCATCCTGCTGCTTTATATAGGTCTGATTCAGTTGGCATCTGGGTACATTTCTGACCCTCCACCCTCCTACACACAGATCTCTGGCTACTCTGCCCAAGCCCATCTTCTGACTGCACCCTTTGTCTCCCTCGCCCACTCCCAAACTCCATCCCTTGTTTATTATTGACCTTTATGCTCAGAACTGCCTCCCATGAACATTCATAAACCTCCTTACTGCGCTCCCTCGAATCATTTCCCCAGAAGAGCTTTCCAGTCTGTAAGTGTTCCTGTTTTCTGTCTGCATGTTACACTCGGGGCTGTTCCAGCTTGTGGATGGCAATTCACTTTTCTTCCCTGAAAGGTTTTATTTAGTACTTTAATTTTTTCTGGGTACTTTTTTGAAAAATAGGAATAATCAAGAAATCTGCATCGATATATGTTAAATAAACATGCATAACTTTTTAGTAAATAAAGAAAACATATAAGCGGAAATGATACTATTGCCTGATAGTCATATGGAACAGTGATGATAGAATTAAAATTATTCTTCACATATGGGAAACTTACATCTTTGCTATAGTATTTTAATAACCACTGCTATCAGGAATTTTGAAATTTTTAATAAAAGTGCCAGGTTAACACACCAAAAGGTTTTTGAAAACTGTCTTTATACTAGACATAAGAATATCTCATTGTTAGAATCCTTGAGCACTTTCACTCCGTACAGTATATGATTTGAATGAAAGTGTAAGCCTTTAAACCACTTTGAAAGCAGATCCTGTTATTAATATATATTTTTCAACTAGAGCAATCACCAAACCAGCTTTTGGAGGCACTCTTTGTCATGTACTTGATGCAATAAGGCTTCTGTGCGGTTTTGAAAATCTTAAATTCTGTATCTGTCTATATCCATTGTGATCAGATATAAACTAAGCACAAAAATAATAGTAATCAATAGAAATTATAAGCTGTGGACTCATTGCAAATGAAGGTCATGGGGCAGGCGGCCAACCCCCTCTTTTCATGATGACTCCACTCTGCAGAAAGCCTGACACTAAATAAATCATTCACAGCCTTGCCCAAGGGCTCAAAAAAAAGAAAAAAAAAAATGGCCTTTCCCCTGAACTGTAAAAATAGCGAAGAGGAAATGTGAAGGTTCAAGGTCCTCATCATTTGGTGTCCTCCAATCATTCCATCAAGTACCATGGCCTCTCTCTCTAAACTTCTGTTGCACTTTTTTTTTTTTTTTTAGGGACAGAGTCTTGCTCTATCACCCAAGCTATCATAGCTCACTGCAGCCTTAAACTCCTGGGTTCAAGCGATCCTCCTACCTCAGCCTCCTGAGTAGCTAGGCCTACAGGAACATGCCACCATGCCCAGCTAATTTTTTTATTTTTTATTTTTTATAGAGATGGGGTTGTACTATGTTGCTCAGGCTGGTCTCAAGCTCCTGGGCTCAAGCGATCCTCTCACCTTGGCCTCCCAAAGTGCTGGGATTACAGGCACGAGCCAGTGTGCCCAAACTAAACTGCTGTTGCACCTACACTCTATGCCACTTATTGTCACAGTTAACCATTCTGTCTTTTCTTTCTCTCATGTGTCTTCCTGCCACATTCTTACGTGGAATTGCTAGAGCCAGAAACCATAGAGTATATTAACCTCTCTTGTCAATTCAGCTTTGGTACAATGCAAATGGGAGGTATGTTAATCCATTGAAGGCACACCTACTACGTGCCAGGCACTGAGTGGGGTCCTAGAGATACAATGGTAAATGAGACACTGTCTTGTCTTCAGAGGACTGAAATCTAGTGGGATAGGGACACACAAGCAAATAGACAAGTACCATAAAATATGTGTGGGGGCTAATGGAAAACTTCCCCTTCACCCTCTGAAGGTTTGCTAAAAATCAACTGATGAAAGGCAGATGAATAGGAGAAATGGCAGACACATTTATTAGCATGCACAGGGGAAATTAGAGTGATTACTCTACCACGCAAGTGGGTACAGATAGCTATATCTTAGGGGAAAGGGAGATGGAAAGTGTGGATGATTTTAGGGGGGTAATAAATTATCTTTAGGAGAATTCAATGGGCTTGAAGAACATACAATGGCCTGAGACCCACAGGGCAAACAAAACTTGTCCTGGTGGGTGTTGACAGACTTCAATCTTTCTTCTTGCAATATGAGTTTGGTTAATGAAAACTCAGGAAAGGGACCAGAGGTAATTAGTTTCTTCTTTGGTGGGTCTGGACTTTCAGCAGAGAAGGGAACTTCAGAGAACAACTTCATCCTGTGCTTTGGGAGAGAAGGAGAATGGAGAGACTGAGAGACAGGGGATGCAGGTGGGAGAGTAGGGGGATGTGGAGGGCAGGTGTCAGAGAGACCTTGAGGCTTATTCTTCAGTTGAGCATGTCAAAGCACCATATTTTGGAGTATTGGTTTCTGGGCCCCAACATGTGGTAGGTGCAATCATTGAAGCCAAAATTAGGGGTCCTGAGAACACATTTGGAGGAACTTGAGCTGGTCCTTAAAAGTCCAGGATGAGCTGCTGGATGAAGTGACTTCTAATCTGCAAGCTGAAGAGGGATGGGATTTAGCACAGTACATAAGAGTGGAGGGGGAGCAGAAAAGTTTTCCAGACCATGTTAATGGCATCCCCAGAGGTGGGAAAGACTAGAGAGCACACTAAAAGGACATATTTGGAGTTTCTAACAGTGGTGGTGCAGTTCATGTATTTGTGGATGCATATTATATATTAATAAAATTAGACAAGTTTCAGTATCAACTCTATTCATATATTTCTTTTTATTAAAGTATTTTTTAAAAAACCAAACACCTTGTTCATATAAGTGGAAGGAATAAAGGGCATTTTATTGAGTCAATTTTATTTAATTCTCTTAACTCCTTCCAGGATGTATTCCAAAATAGCATAGAATGACCTATCATCAAAAATGTTTAGTGATCTAGATTCCTTCCTGCAATTCTGTTGAAAGAAAATAAGTAAAAATAACCTGACTTGCAATGGGATTTGCTACTCAGTCTTTGAAGTTATCAGAAATTTTTATGAGAGATGTTATGTACAAGCAGGCAATGGCCAGACCATATATGACAACAGAACTCTGACCCACAGCTTCTACAGCAACCAGTCCACGACGCCAACCAAACCACCACCTCTGCAGCAATCGCTCAATGCTCAGTGACTACCAGCTTCCCTATCCCCTCTCCAAGCCCCTCTGCTGGTTGCTACCATCTACCTTCTCATAGCAGGCTCCTCCTTGTGTTCACATCCCACTTTAAATGTCATTTCTTCAGAGAAGCTTCTTTGACCACCCTCTCTTAAGTAGCTACCTAGTCCATTATATATTCTCAGCATAGCATTTTCCACTGTCTGATCTTTCCCCTTCCTCTTCTTCCTTCCCTCCTTTCCTCTTTATTTCTCTTTTGATCTCTTCCCAAATGAATGTCAACTCCATGACCACTGGAACCATTTTATCTGAAAACTTAGAAGAGTGCTTAGTCCATAGTTTGACACTGAATGTATATTTGCTGAATAAATAAATAGGAGGAAAAAAGAGAATGTCAAGAAGTTGAGGACATTCTTACCTGGTGGCTTGTGAATTTCTCTGTGAAGTAGGAGGTTAAGTTACCTATTGAGACTAAAAGTAGAGTTTTGTAAGGGGTGTGAATGGAAGAGAGTGATGAAAAAAAGAACATAGATTAATTATGGGGAGACTTTAGACCCCAGCATACTAAAGATACAGTGAATGGATGAATGAGAGCATGTCATTCAGCTGTCGTTATTTTGAAATGGGTTTCTGAGAAATTGAGCTATGTTTAGTCACATGGTATCTTTGGTAGATGGAATAATAGCCCTGAAAGATGTTCGTAATCTAATCCCCAGAACCTGTGAGCATGTTACTTTATATGATGGACCCTTTTGTAGAAATGAGTAAAGTGTAAGGATCTTGAGATGGGAAGATTATCTTGGCTTATTTAGGTAGAGTGAATGCAATCAAAAGGATATTTATTAGTGAAAATGAAGGCAAGAAAGTCAGAGTGAAAGAAGGAGATCTGAAGACAAAAGCAGTGGTCAGAATGAAGGAAGAGAGGAACCACAAGCCAACGAGTACAGGTGGCTTTTAGAATCCAGAAAAGGTAAGGACACGAATTCTTCCCTAGAGCCCCAAGAAAGAACACAGCCCTGGGACACCTTGATTTTAGCACTTCTGATCTCTAGAAATGTAATATAATACCTTTGTGCAATTTAAGCCACTAAGTTTGTGTTGACTTATTTCAGTGGCAATAAGAAATTAATACACCTTCAGTTCTACATAGACTGTGCTTCTCAAACTGTAATGTTCGATGATCTGGGACCTTGTTAAAATGCAGCTCCTGATTCAGTCATTTTGGGGTGGTGAGGACTGAGATTCTGCATATTTAACAATTTCCCAGGTGAGGCCAGTCCTGTTGGTCCACAGACCACACTTGAAATAGGAAAGTTCTAGAAGGTACTGTCAAGACAAATGAGAGAAATAGTCATCATGGGCATACAGCATGTATGTCTTTCATCTGTGTAGTTCTTGCAAGTTTATAAATTATTTTTGCATTTTATAAACATGGAAATGCTGTAAGGAAGATATTGATATTTCCTTTCCCTGCCAAGGAAAAGGATATTCAGAAAGGGTAAGTGATCAGCCTAGGCTGCACAGATGGTCATTATATTAGGCTTATGACAAAATCAGGGCTTTAGCTCAAGTTTTTGTTTCCAAATTCTTTTCACTTTACAAAGTTAATGTTTGAAATCAAGATCTAGTGTCAATGAATTCAGAACCATCAGTGTTACTTCGAGGATGGGAAGTACAAAGTGCCTGCTATTAAAGGACCAACAGAGACAACTTCCTATTTCTCCAGTGGACTTTGGCTCAGGGTTTGATGAAATCAAGAGCTTTCTCCCATTAGGGTGGCTGTTTCTCCTTGTTTCCTTGATGTGGACTCTTTCAAAAAGCCAGAAAGGTATCACAAAGTGGTTTATAAGTGCTGGAACATCTCATTCTCTTCTCCCTCCCCCCATCCCTGGAGTTCATGTACAATGTGATCCCTCTTGGATCCAGGTCAGGATGAAAACGATTATATTTGACAAACCATATGCACACCTTGGTGAAGGATGCCCTGTCACCAAGGAGCTAGAAGATTCATATGAATTTTTCTACAGCATTCCGCAACATGGCATTGAAACAATTCTCCCAGGGAATATTCTGCCACATAAAACTAACATCAAGTGGTTTTATGAAACACCTCAAACAACCAAATCAACATACCTGTGATCCGTCTTTCCCCATCCAGGTGAGTAAGGCAGGAAAAATCCAAAGAAAAGAGGATTCTATAAGATTTGATTTGGCACACAAAAGGAAGAAAACTTCAACAAGCCTAAACAAAAAAGAGGGTGAAGAGATTAATTCTGAAAGCTGACTGAGGAAGCTGAAATAGGTCATTGCATCATTCACTTGTGCATCAGATGTTGTGACCTCTCTTCCACGAGGGAAGAAATCTGGTCCTACTTGTATACTCTGGAATTTGACATCAATTTCTGTAGCTGCTTAAGGATTATGCATCAGATGTGCTACTTAGTAGCTTTCAGGAACCAGGGACTAATTATATCATATTCTATTTTCTATTTTAGAAGATAACTAACTTTTAAATGAAATGGCCAAGAACCTTCTCATAATCCCTTTGTAGCAGGCACTCTCTTTGTTTTTAACTTTATATGAAGTAATGTTTATGAATAAAGCTTATTTTGTCTTAAAAAAAAAAAAAGGACCAATAGGAACTCTTGTGGAATTTAACTGACATAAGAATGGATGGGAAACTGAGATAAACTGTTACATGATTTTTGCATTTTGAGACTTGACCAAAATGGGAATCATGTTTCAGATCATCTCAGACATGCACGTGAGACAATTTGCTTTGATCCAACTAACTTGATAGTGAATAAGTATAAATTTGAGACTTTTTGTCACTCTGCTATCTCTCTTTTCCCTGATACTTTGTATTGTGTTCAGTCAGCATGTATTGAGCACCTACTGTGTGAGAAGGCACCATGCCAGATATGACAGAAGCAGATACAAATAAGATGTTGTTCCTGTGGTCTGGGATTTCACTGGATGGTATAAAAGAGAAATAAATACAAAAAAATCAAAAGTAAATTTTTATATATACAATTCTAGAAAAACTTTGAAAGATTGAAGGAAGGGTTGATTAATTCTAGAAAAAGAGGATTTAAATATGAGGGGTTATGTTTTATGTTGCATCGGGGGCAATGTTGTATATACCAAAAAGTCTATTGAGATTTTTTAAAAATTAATGTTCAATTTATTAAAGTCATGAATTCAAAGATCCTAATTCTTCCTGAAGTGATAAAGTCCTTAATACGATACAGCATAAAGTCCTTAATATGATACAGCATTCTTATTCTATTTTGAGAAATTGTTCACTGTCACTTCTAGGGAGCCTGTTATTAATGCTAAATCTGGCCTCATTTATAATCCTTATGCCTTTAAACCTTAAACTGCATTTGCAAATTTAATATATTCCATTTCCTTCAAAAGCATTTTGACCTAGTAAACAAAACCTCCCTGAATACTCAGTAATTCTTATAAATGTAATAAATGGAACTTACAAGTACAGTGTAATTTAAGTTACATAAATGTTCCAACTCAGGAAGATTTCAACTTAAAATCGCAAGTCTAAATCAATTGCTCCATCTCTGATTTTAGAGTTACAAAGCTGAAGTTCTAGTAGACAACTTATTTTACACATAAGAAAGAAATTCATGAATATTTTTTAACATAAAAGTATTAACCATATGGTCTTGATTTTCCTAAACATTTAGCATCTTCCTGAAACTGAGAAGATGCTTCCTCACTAAGAAAGACAGTTACATATGTCAAGGTAGAATAGACCAAACTTATAATAAAACATTGGGCACTAACTATAACAAAGCCTATATGTTATTTATTCTCTCAGTTAATTGTTAAGCAAACTACATGTGGTTCTGATTCCTTAGTCTCAATCTATCCTGTTGTCATTCGAATGTCTCAAATTGATGAACTACTCTGTATATGATGTTATATAGATGTCTGGTTAGCTATACTGCAAATTCACAACTGCAATCAAAATTCTTGTGCCCAACACGAAAAACAAGATACCAGCACCTTTTCCCAATAGTCTCTCTTTTTTTTTTTTTTTTTTTTTTTGAGACAGAGTCTCACTCTGTCACCCTGGCTAGAGTACAGTGGTGTCATCATAGCTCACTGCAACTCCAAACTCCTGGGTTTAAATGATCCTCCTGCCTCAGCCTCCCAAGTAGCTGGAACTACAGGCACAGGCCATGATATCCGGCTGATTTTTCCATTTTTAATAGAGACAACGTCTTGCTCTTGCTCAGGCTGGTCTTGAACTTTTGAGCTCAAGAGATCCTGCCACCTTGGCTTCCCAGAGTGCTAGGATCACAGGCATGAGCCACCACGCCTGGCCCCCAGTAGTCTCCTAATGGGACATTTTCCTGGGTTTGCTCAGGAGCAAGCCGGAAGCCTAAATTTGAAGTCCTTCTGAGGATAATCCATTCAACATAGACATTCATTTGTTTCGTTTTCTAATGCTGCTATAATAAATTACCACAAATTTAGTGGTTTAAAACAACACACCTTACAGATCTGGAGGTCAAATGTCTTAAAACCAAAGTGTGAGGAGGGCTCTGTTCTTTGCAGAGGCTCCATGGGAGCATTTGTTTCCCTGCCTTTCCCAGCCTTTGCAGGCTACCCACATTCCTTGGCTTGTGGCCCCTTTCTCATAGCACCCTGACCTCTGCTTCTGTCTTTGTGTCTTTTACTCATAGTCTTCTGCGTCCCTTTCACTTATAAGGACCCTTGTGATTACACTGAGCCCACCTGGGTCAGCCAAGCTACTCTCCCCATCTCAAGGTCAGTGGATTAGCAACCTAAATTCCCCACTGCCATGCAACATAGTTATTAATATTTACAGGTGTTGGGGATTAGGACACTGACATCTTTGGAGGCTGTCATTCTGCCTTCCAGTGTGGGCCTACGTAACCATGACAGACCCTGTGACCTTCCTATGCTGGCCACAGCTGGCTGGGTCAGGGTAGACACTAGAAATTGATGGCACAGTCTGTAGTTGGAATGAGTCAGACATTGCTGAGTGCTTGGCATGTAAAGTCATGTAGAACCTGGCCTTGCTCAACCATTTCAGGCCATGTACACACTGTTTAGTAAACATAGAAAGCAGGACATGGCAGATACAAAGAGAGGTAGAGGCAAGAGACAGAGCAGAGCCAGAAAGCAGCTGTCTGCTGATATCTGAGTCACTGGATAGAGCCCAGGGTCCTTTGTTTCCTGTCCATGGAGCTCCATGCACATATGTACCATATCCTTGGATGAAAACCCTTTTGCCTGGACCCTGAGTGGATTTTGGCTCCTCCTAAGTACATGTTCCCTGTCTCAGACTATTTATACATTTGCGAAGTAATCAATCATTGGTTACAGAATTGGGAAATAGAAAACAGTTACAACTTGGGTTTGAATTGAGTTTCCCACTCTGCCATTTTCTTTCCAATGTATCTTTCAGACCAGTGATAAGGGAGGTAAAAGACTCATGAAGAAAAACTTCCTTGCTGAAGATCAAGGTGTCTGATGGTCTCTGTCCCTCCCACTGGCAGTTAATACATTTTTGGTTCATTTTTGCAGCTTAGCAATTTAAAATAAAAAACCAAACATTTTATTCTCTTTAGCTCATCTCTTTTTAAAAAGAAAACTTAAGATTTTGAGGCCTGGGGATATTTGAAATTTCTAATATGTACAGTAACTGGCCAGTTCCTGTGAATAAAACATGACAATTAAATCCCGGCTAGAGGCCCTTTCCTTCCTCATCTTGTCCAGTGAGACAAGCTCATTCCTGAGCCGCGGCGTCCTGCATGACCTCAGAACATTCATCCCTGGAACCACTTTGGTTTTGCTTTTGGACTGGAGAGGTGAGTTGGATTTGGACACACAGACCCATGCTGCAGAGTGACAGGATTTAGGCCATTTCCCATCAGGAAATCACTGCCTCTGAGCTGAGGCTTAAGGTGAGAACTATTGATTTTTTAAAAAACGGTTTTGTGGAGGTATAATGTACAAATCATACATTCGCCTGTCTTAATTTAGTAATTTAGTAATTTTTAGTATATTTATAGAGTTGTGTAACCACAATCTCATTTTAGACTATTTCCACCCCAACCCCCCAAACTAAACTCGTGTCCATTTACACTCACTTTTCCATTCCTCCCCACCCCCACCCCCACCCCCGCCCCTGCCCTGGGCCACCCTTCATCCGCTCTCTGTCTCTATACATTTGCCTTTTCTGGGCATTTCATATAAACGGAATCATAAAAGATAGGCAGATAGGGTCTTTTTTTGTCTTTTTCTTTTTTTACTTCACAAAATGTCTTTGAGGTTTATCCATGTGGCAGCATGTATCAGTATTCCCTTTTTATTGAGAAATAGTATTCCATTGCACAGATATACCACATTTTGTTTATCCATTCACTAAAATTATTGATTTTTATTACTAGATCATGCCCAGAAAATGTATGTTGAGGAACCTGTCAGAGATAGTCAGATTTGGGGTATCCAGTATGGATGTATATTTCCTTTGTTATATTTGGGGATTCTCAGATAAGCATTCCTCCCCTGCAGTGGACTCAAGGCGGGACTCAGCCTGAATCTTCTGGTTACGGGTCCTGGGTGCACTGACTCAGGACTCGATGTTTCCTAGCCCACCTCTCTGAGGCTGTGGTAGTGAGATCAGCATTTAAAGGCAGGAAAATCCTGGACCAATCAGACAAACACTTGCCCCTTGGCACTCATCTGAGGATGTCATCGGTAGAGGGTCTCTGCTGACAAGGCGACAGTTCCTTACACTTAACAACAAAGCTTGCGAATGTCTAGCTCCTCACTCCTGGCAGGCTTCCTTTGGTTTCGGTGAATTAACAATTCTGCCTTTCTGCGTTTCCAAGGTGCCTTGGTTGTAAGAGGCCTGGAAATATTTGGGTTCTGTAACTGGCTCTTATTTCCTCTGCTTCACATTTATTGAGCAGCTAATATGCGCCAGGCCATTTGCATACATTGTCTATAGCCTTGCAATGATCTTATAATGTAGCTGCTATTATATTTATTTTTCAAATGGGAAAATGGAACCTCATAGAGATTAAGGGAAGAGGAGCCCACCTGTTCAGTCTGAAGGTGCTCCCTGGGTAATTCCATGCACCTCTGTTACTATACTCCATACCATTGCTTGCCTCATGCCCTAGCTGCATAAATAGTTGCTAGGATCAGATAGTTCTTAAAAGGAATTAAATAATTAATATAGCATTCTATTATATTGAAAATGGGTGATAAATGGTAATATAAAATATTAAGAGACTTCCCAGGATCTTCGATGATGTGAAAGTAGGGGAATAGATTCCGAGGCATAGAACTACCTTGCCATTTGCTCTTTTCGGTAAACTACTTGGCTTCCTAACTTTGATTCCCACTTTTTCCTCTGCCCAAATATTGTCCCACATTTCGTTTGCTTGAATTCTTCTCACCTCTGTTTCTTTCTTTTTTTTTTTTTATTTCATCTTATTGTTATGGGGAATACAGAATTGCAGGTTACATACGTTGCCCATGTACCGCCTTTCCCCCCAAGTCAGGGATCCAGGTGTGTCTGTTTCCCAGGTAGTGCGCGTTGCACCCATCATGTAGGTATATGTCCCTCCCCCCCCACCACCCCTTCCCGAGTCAGCACCTTCAAGTGTTACCACTCCCCAAACGGTGTGCAATGCACTCATTGTGTAGGCATACCCCCCATCCCCTCCCCCACCCCCCACCTCAGTCTGATATCTGATTGGTGTCGTTCCTAGATGTGTATTTAGGTGATGATCAGGGAAACCAATTTTCTGGTGCGTACATGTGATGCTTGTTTTTCCATTCTTGGGATACTTCACTTAATATAATGTGTTCTAACTCTCTCCAGGAGAACCATAGAGATGTCGTATCTTCATTATTCCTTATAGCTGAGTAATATTCCACGGTATACATATACCACAGCTTACTAATCCAATCATGTATTGATGGGCATTTGGGTTGTTTCCACATCTTTGCGATTGTGAATTGTGCTGCTATAAACATTCGGGTACATGTGTATTTGTTACAGAATGACCTTTTTTCCTTTGGGTATATGCCCAGTAATGGGATTGCTGGGTCAAATGGCAGGTCTACTTGAATCTGTTTAAGATACCTCCATAGTGCTTTCCACAGGGGTTGCACTAGTTTGCAGTCCAGCAGTGTATTAGTGTTCCTGTCTCTCCACACCCACGCCAACATGTGTTGTTTTGGGTTTTTTTGATAAAGGCCATTCTCATTGGGGTTAAGTGATATCTCATTGTGGTTTTGATTTGCATTTCTCTGATGATTAGGGATGTTGAGCATTTTTTCATATGTTTCTTAGCCATTCTTATATCTTCTTTCGAGAAGTTTCTATTCATGTCCTTTGCCCACTTTTTGATAGGGTTGCTTGATTTTTTCTTGCTGATTTTCCTGAGTTCTAAATAGATTCTTGTTATCAGTCCTTTATCTGATGTGTAGTATGCAAAAATTTTTTCCCATTCTGTAGGTGGTCTGTTTATTCTCTGGACTGTTTCTTTGGCTGTGCAGAAGCTTTTTAATTTCATCATGTCCCATTCATTTATTTTTGTTGCTGCTGTGATGGCCTTGGGGGTCTTCTTCATAGATTCTTTGCTTAGGCCAATGTCTGTTAGAGTCTTTCCTATACTTTCTTCTAGAATTCTGATTGTATCACGCCTAAGGTTTAAGTCTGTTATCCACCGTGATTTGATTTTTGTGAGAGGTGAAAGCTGTGGGTCCTGTTTCAGTCTTCTACAAGTGGCTAACCAATTCTCCCAGCACCATTTATTGAATAGGGATTCTTGTCCCCAGAGTATATTCTTTCCCGCTTTGTCAAAAATTAGGTGACTATATGAAGATGGTTCTATATTTGGATTTTCTGTTGTGTTCCACTGGTCTGTGTCCCTGTACTTGTGCCAGTACCAGGCTGTTTTAAGAACCATGGCCTTGTAGTATAGTTTGAGGTCTGGCAAATTAATACCTCCCATTTTGTTTTTGTTGCTTAAAATTGCTTTTGCTATACGGGGTCTTCTCTGGTTCCATATAAAGTGTATAATTATTTTCTCTACATCTGTGAAGAATGATGTTGGTAATTTAATAGGGATTGCATTGAATCTGTAGATCACTTTGGGTAGTATAGACATTTTAACAATGTTGATTCTTCCGATCCACGAGCATGGTATATTTTTCCATCTATTTGCAAGTTCTGCTATTTCTTTTCTCAGTGTTTCATAGTTTTCCTTATAGAGGTCCTTTACCTCTTTAGTTAGGTATATACCTAGATATTTTATTTTCTTTGTTGCTATTTTTTTTTTTTTATTATATATATATTTTTTTTCAATTTAGTTTTACAGAATCAAAGAGTCTAACAGTATATCTTGTTAGATACAGTATGTCCTCATAATGTATACATTATTTCTTGTACAATGATATGAAATAATATGGGAAATATTCATGATAAATTATTAAGTGAACAGTGCAAGTTAAAAACAATAGTTTCATATTTTTTTCCCCACCCCCCCTTTCCCGAGTCAGCACCTTCAAGTGTTACCACTCCCCAAACGGTGTGCAATGCACTCATTGTGTAGGCATACCCCCATCCCCTCCCCCACCCCCCACCTCAGTCTGATGTCCAATTGGTGTCATTCCCAGATTTGTATTTAGGTGATGATCAGGGAAACCAATTTTCTGGTGAGTACATGTGATGCTTGTTTTTCCATTCTTGGGATACTTCACTTAATATAATGGGTTCCAACTCTCTCCAGGAGAACCATAGAGATGTCGTATCTTCATCATTCCTTATAGCTGAGTAATATTCCATGGTATACATATACCACAGCTTACTAATCCAATCATGTATTGATGGGCATTTGGGTTGTTTCCACATCTTTGCTATTGCGAATTGTGCTGCTATAAACATTTGGGTACACGTACCTTTGTTATAGAATGATCTTTTTTCCTTTGGGTATATGCCCAGTAATGGGATTGCTGGGTCAAATGGCAGGTCTACTTGAATCTGTTTAAGATACCTCCATAATGCTTTCCACAGGGGTTGCACTAGTTTGCAGTCCCACCAGCAGTGTATTAGTGTTCCTGTCTCTCCACACCCACGCCAACATGTGTTGTTTTGGGTTTTTTTGATAAAGGCCATTCTCACTGGGGTTAAGTGATATCTCATTGTGGTTTTGATTTGCATTTCCCTGATGATTAGAGATGTTGAACACTTTTTCATATGTTTGTTAGCCATTTTTATATCTTCTTTTGAAAAATTTCTATTCATGTCCTTTGCCCACTTTTTGATAGGGTTGCTTGATTTTTTCTTGCTGATTTTCCTGAGTTCTAAATAGATTCTTGTTATCAGTCCTTTATCTGATGTGTAGTATGCAAAAATTTTTTCCCATTCTGTAGGTGGTCTGTTTATTCTCTGGACTGTTTCTTTGGCTGTGCAGAAGCTTTTTAGTTTAATCATGTCCCATTCATTTATTTTTGTTGCTGCTGTGATTGCCTTGGGGGTCTTCTTCATAAATTCTCTGCCTAGGCCAATGTCTGTAAGAGTCTTTCCTACATTTTCTTCTAGAATTCTGATTGTATCACGCCTAAGGTTTAAGTCTGTTATCCACCGTGATTTGATTTTTGTGAGAGGTGAAAGCTGTGGGTCCTGTTTCATTCTTCTGCAAGTGGCTAACCAATTCTCCCAGCACCATTTGTTGAATAGGGATTCTTGTCCCCGGAGTATATTCTTTCCCGCTTTGTCAAAAATTAGGTGACTATATGAGGATGGTTCTATATTTGGATTTTCTGTTGTGTTCCACTGGTCTGTGTCCCTGCACTTGTGCCAATACCAGGCTGTTTTAAGAACCACGGCCTTGTAATATAGTTTGAGGTCTGGCAAATTAATACCTCCCATTTTGTTTTTATTGCTTAAAATTGCTTTTGCTATACGGGGTCTTCTTTGATTCCATACAAATTGTATAATTATTTTCTCTATGTCTGTAAAGAATGATGTTGGTAATTTAATAGGGATTGCATTGAATTTGTAGATCACTTTGGGTAGTATAGACATTTTAACAATGTTGATTCTTCCGATCCACGAGCATGGTATATTTTTCCATCTATTTGCAAGTTCTGCTATTTCTTTTCTCAGTGTTTCATAGTTTTCCTTATAGAGGTCCTTTACCTCTTTAGTTAGATATATACCTAGATATTTTATTTTCTTTGTTGCTATTTTGAAGGGTATTGAGTCTTTAATTTGGTTTTCCGATTGACTGTTATTGGCATATATAAATGCCTCTGATTTGTGTATATTAATTTTGTAGCCTGAGACTTTGCTGTATTCGTTAATCAATTCCAGGAGTCTCTTGGTTGAATCCTGGGGGTTTTCCAGATATAACATCATATCATCAGCAAAAAGTGAGAGTTTGATCTCTTCCTTCCCTATTTGGACTCCCTTGATTCTGCTCTCTTGCCTGATAGCTCTCGCAAGGACTTCCAATACTATGTTGAAAAGTAATGGAGACAGTGGGCAGCCCTGTCTGGTTCCAGTTCTAAGTGGGAGTGCTTTCAGTTTTTCCTCATTCAGAATGATGTTGGCTGTGGGTTTGTTATATATGGCTCGTATCATTTTTAGGTAGGTTCCATCAATGCCTATTTTGTTAAGCGTTTTTATCATAAAAGGGTGTTGAATTTTGTCAAATGCTTTTTCTGCATCTAATGAGAGTATCATATGGTTTTTGTTTTTGCTTCTATTTATGTGGTGAATTACATTTGTAGATTTACGTATGTTGAACCACCCCTGCATCTCGGGGATGAAGCCCACTTGGTCGTGGTGGATTACTTTTTTGATAAGTACTTGGATTCGATTTGCTAGTATTTTATTGAAAATTTTTGCATCTATATTCATGAGGGAAATTGGTCTGTAGTTCTCTATTTTTGTTGTGTCCTTTCCAGGTTTTGGTATTAATGTTATATTGGCTTGGTAGAACGTGTTGGGGAGAACTCCATCCTTCTCAATATTGAAGAATAGTTTATGTAGGATGGGCACCAGTTCTTCTTTGTATGTATGGTAAAATTCAGGTGTGAACCCATCTGGACCAGGGCTTTTCTTTTTGGGAAGGTTTTTTATTGCTGTTTCGATTTCAGTTCTTGATATTGGTCTGTTCAGGTACTCTATTTCTTCCTGATTGAGCCTGGGAAGACTATGTGTTTCTAAAAATTTGTCCATTTCCTCCACGTTCTCCAGTTTGTGTGCATAAAGATTTTTGTAGAATTCATAGATGATATCTTGTATCTCTGTAGCATTGGTTGTGATTTCTCCTTTCATGTTCCTAATGGAGGTTATTAGAGATTTTACTTTTGTGCTGTTGGTTAGTCTAGCCAGGGGTGTGTCTATTTTGTTTATCTTTTCAAAGAACCAACTTTTTGTTTTATTAATTTCCCTTATAGTTTCTTTGTTGTCCTTTTCATTTAATTCTGATTTGATCTTAGTAATTTCTCGCCTTCTGCTGGGTTTGGGATCGTTCTGTTCCTCTTTCTCCAGCTCTTTGAGTCTATTCATTAGGTTGTCTATTTGCATGTTTTCTGTCTTTTTGGTATAGGCATTTATGGATATGAATTTTCCTCTCAGGACTGCTTTAGCTGTGTCCCATAGATTTTGATAAGTTGTATCTCCATTGTCATTTAATTCAAAGAAATTTTTGATTTCCATCTTGATTTCTTCCTTTATAGAATAATTATTCAGGAGAAGGTTATTTAGCTTCCATGACTTTGAGTAAGAGTGAGGGTTCATGTTTGTGATCATTGTTACTTTTATTCCGCTGTGATCTGAGAAGATGCATGGTATAATTTCTATTTTTCTGAATTTTTTAAGACATGCTTTATGTCCTAGGACATGGTCAATCTTAGAGAATGTCCCGTGAGCTGATGAGAAGAATGTATATTCTGTGGACTTTGGGTAGACTGTCCTATAGATGTCAGCCATGCCCATTTGTTCTAGCATTCTATTTAGGTCCATTATGTCTTTGTTTATTTTCTGTTTAGAGGATCTGTCCTGTACTGTCAGTGGGGTGTTAAAGTCTCCAGCTATTACAGTATTATTATCTATCATTTGGTTCAGATCTAGTAGGGTTTGCTTTATGAATCTAGGTGCACCTAGGTTGGGTTCATATATATTGAGTATAGTCATGGCTTCTTGTTGAATTGTGCCTTTAACCAGTATGTAGTAGCCATCTTTGTCTTTTATTATTTTTGTTGGTTTGAAAGCTAAGTTATTGGAAATTAAGATTGCCACGCCAGCTTTCTTTTGGTTAGCGTTTGCTTGAAATATCGATTTCCATCCTTTTATTTTCAGTCTAAATGCATCTTTGCAGGTTAGGTGAGTTTCTTGAAGACAGCAGATACTTGGATTGTGTTTTTTTATCCATTGGGCCAGTCTATGTCTCTTGAGCGGGGAGTTCAAGCCATTCACATTTATTGAGAAAACTGATAAGTGAGACAGTTTTTTGTTCAGCTTGTTGGGTAGAACTTCATTGGGATGTTTTCTCTCCTGAGCCATTGTGGTATCTGGAATTTGATCTTTAGCTCTTGAGTAGTTTTACATTCGTGGATCTTTCTTGGGCTGATCCGTGTGTAATTCTCTTTTGAGTACTTCTTGGAGGGCTGGTCTTGTCTTGGTGAATTCCCTCAACCTTTGTTTATCTGAGAATGTCTTGATTTCTCCTTCGTATAGAAAACTTAGCTTAGCTGGGTACAAGATTCTAGGCTGGGCATTATTCTGTTTCAGAAGCGTGAAAATGGGTCCCCAACCTCTTCTTGCTTGTAAGGTTTCAGCTGAGAAATCTGGCGTAATTCTGATGGGTTTTCGTTTGTAAGTTACTTGTTTCTTTCTCCTTACAGCTCAGAGAAGGGACTCTTCAGTGGATATTTTGGTCAGCCTGATGACTACGTGGCGTGGTGTTTTCCTATTTGCTATGAATCTCCCAAGGGTCCTTTGAGCTTCTTGAATCTGTATGTCTAGAATATTGGCAAGGCCTGGAAAATTTTCCTCGATTATGTCTTCAAATAGCTTGTCCAACCCTTGCTTTTTATCTTCTTCACCCTCAGGAATGCCAGTAACTCTCAAGTTAGGTTTCTTCACATAATCCCACATTTCTTGAAGACTCTGATCATTTCTCTTACTTCTTTGATCTATCTCTGTGACTGACTTATTTAGTTGGAAGGAGTTATCTTCAATTTCTGAGATTCTTTCCTCTGTTTGATGTACCCTGCTCTTGAGACTTTCCACAGTGTTTTGTAGCTGTCTGAGTGAATTCTTCATTTCTAGGAGTTTAGTTTGGTTTTTCTTCAATATTTCAATTTCTTTAGTGAATTTTTCCTCCAAATCCTGTATTTTTTTTGTGTTTTCCTTGTGTTGTTTATCTATTGATTCTTGTATATTATTCAGCTTGTTTATGATCCATAATTGGAATTCTTCCTGTGACATGTTGGTGTTTTGAGTCTGGTTTGTGTCAAATGGTTGGGAGCTGGTATTTCTCTTTGGGGATGAGCTTTCCGTTTGATTCTTTGTGCTCTCCGTGTTTTTTCACTGGGCCCTTCCCATCTAGATTTATCATTGGATCTTTTCTTATAGATTTAGTCTGGTTAACAGCACTCTTTGTGCTCTATTCTTAGGCTGTGAAGCAGTCTAGGTATGTTGCTTCTTTTTGCAAGAGGGGGAGACTGTTGTGTATTGTTTAGAGATCTTTCTGTTTCCGTTGGGGGACTGCTTCTGATGGGTCCAATTCTAGAGGATTGGAGTGATCCAAGACCGCTTTGGCGAGTTAGGACACTGTGTTGTGGTCTTTCAGAAGGCATGCAGGGTCCACACTAATAGTAGACCAAAATTCTCTTTGTTTGTTTGTTTGTTTGTTTTTTTCCCTTTGGTTCTTCTTCTATAGGGGAGGTTTCTGTCTCTATCTGCAGGCAAGATACTAGCTATGGGGAGAGGACGGTGTCCTTGCTCGCTCAGCGCCCCAGTTGCTGCAGCTCCCACAGGCAAAAGTCTGCCTTGGCCCAATGTCCCCAGGGATCAGGTTCCACACTCTCGCTTCTGGAGAAGTATTCAGTGTTTACACATGGGCGGGGCACCTATATAAGGTCCGTGGACCAGGGGAGGAGGCCGTCAGGGAGCCTCTTGGTACCCTATTGCTCCGTAGTGACTTGGCTGTGGGCCTTAAGATGGCGATTGCGTGCCCGCAGATTGCCGGCGCTGGGGGTGACTGCTCAGGATCTGGTATGTACCAGAGCCAGGGACCTGGCCCGTTCTGAAGCTCACTGTGGATCCTCAGTTAGAAGGTGAAAAGAGAGAAGAAAGAAAGAAAGAGGAAAAAAAAAAGAAAAAGAAAAAGAAAGAAAGAAAAGAAAAAGGAGAAAAAGAAAGAGAAAAGAAAAAAAAGAAAGAAAAGAAACACAAAAAACCAAACCAAAAAACACCAAAATCACCAAAAAAATGAACAACAACAAACTACATAGCACCACACCGCAAAGCGGACAGATACACAAATCTGAAGTATATAGTTCAGCGACTCAATGATTTTTTGTTTTGTTTTGTTTTACGCCTTAGCGCAGCTCCGCCCCTTCATGCCCGCCTGGCTGGGGCCCGGGTGGTTTTGCAGTGGATCTCAAGATGGCGTCTGCGTGCCCGCACAGCTCCGAGGGTGGTGGGGATCCAGCCTCCGTGCTCAAAAAGGCGCGGCAGCCAGAGGCCCGGAGGGCAAAGGCGCCCACCGAGGCTGTCCGGCTTGTGAGCCGCTGCAAAAAAAAAAAAAAAAAAAACCCAGAAAAAATTCACCAAGAACAAAACATAGAGTTCGGCGAGCCTATTATTCTTCTTCTTTTTCTTTTCTTTTTTTTTTTTTACGCCTTAGCGCAGCTCTACCCCTTCACCCCAAGCGCGGACCCAGCGGAGATTGCCCCAGCGTCCAAGCCACTCCCTTTATTGCTGCCCAGCGTGCTCATGCATATCCTGCCCTCCTGGCATTGGTTCAGAGACCAGCAGAGGGCGCCAGGCAGAAAGAGCTGCTCGGCACTTTATGGCTCCCTAACGGTTTCCCCCTCACTTTCAAGATGGCGCCTGCAGAGCTCCGGGGCTGGAGGGGACCGGCTCCCCGGCAGGTAGAGACCGCCACTGCCTGGGGGCTGGCCAGCAAGGACACGTACTGGGGTGACCAGCTGGAGAACTCCCGAAAAAGGCAGCACGGGGTACAGCACTATTTGCTGTCTGGGAATCTTTTGTGTTTTTCCGCCCTGGTGCAGATCCGTCCCTCCTCACCAAGCACTGTCTCAGCTGAGAGCCCCCAGGTTCTAAGGTAATTTCACAAAAAAGCCTCCTGTCTGCAATGCCCCACGTATCCCTCAGTGATTCTGCGCTGGCCTGGGGCAGGGCTCTATTCAATTGGGAGTGGAGGACTTTGAAGATAGCAAGCCGCTTTCCCAAGAGGCTGCACCCGCCCCAGCTGGGGGCAGGTGTAGCCTACCCGCGCTCTGCTGGCTAGTGTCTGTCCCACGTTCTGCAGAATCTCGCGTTCCTAATTTTCGTTCACCTCAGACCTCACTCGCTTTGTTTGTCCCACGCTGATTCTCCGTGGATTCACACCGCTGTTCCTGTGTGGGAGAGGTCCTCTAGCATTGTGGCAGGTTCGGATCGATGCCTTCCTCACCAGGAGCGCAGATCCAGGCCGTCACCATCACTCTGCCACCTTCCCCCCCCAATCTCACCTCTGTTTCTTAACATGAATATCAGGTTCTCCAAGAGGCTTCCTCTGACCGCCCTCATTAAAGGAGGTTATTCCCTTTCTTAGAGCATCCATTCTTACCCTCCAAAGCCTTGATGACAATTTGTAATGATGTGTTTATTTATTGTCTTGTTTATTGTCCATCTTGGCCCTAGCCAATTACACTACAAGTTCCCCGAGTAAGTGTGTTTTGATCACCACTATATAATCATTTGCTAGCATAGTATTTAGTACTTAAATAATCTCAATGAATCATGAACCAAATCAGTGGTAAAACAAAGAGGTCAGGCTTTAAGCAGGGCCTTCTAAGCCCCCTCTCAAGTACTTCAAATACCGAAAGGAATTGCCACATTGTGGAAGTTAAGATAACACATCTCATAGACCAGCAGGTTGTTGGGTACAAAGGGGTTGAGGTGTACCCTGCCCACTTCAATCCCTGCAGCTGAGATTGATTGAGTTGAAAACTCTCTAACCTATCGCTGCATGAGGCCCGTAAAGCTATTGCCTCTATGGAGAGAAGTTGGCATATCCTGGGCCTCTCTCCCCAGGACCCCAGAGTCAACAACTCTAAAAGGTCCAAAGAAGGAACATTTTAAACTGTAAAAGAAACAACCCAACTGTTCAACCACTCTTTTTGTTTTCTTTTTCCTTTTTATTTTAGAGTATTATGGCGGTACTAACGCTTTGGTGACATAAGTTACCCAAGCGTGCCCATCCCCCAAACAGCATGCACCACACCCCTTAGGTGTGAGTTTACCCATCCCCTGTGCCCCCTCCCACCTGCCTGACACCCTATGAATGTTACTTCCATATGTGCACAAAAGTTTTGAGCAAATAGTACCGATTTGCAGGTGAGTACATTTTCAACCACTCTTTTTATTTTATTGTCATTTTTAAATCTTGTATTTACATCTTCCTCAGATGAAGTTCAGGATTTTTTGTGGGACGGAGGAAGAAATGGCTAGAATATATTTCCTTGGTTAGAAAGCATCTAGAAGACTAGGTGAGCATCTTAAATGCATTACCCTGAGTGAAGAAAGGCAGATTCCAAATCAGTTTTCTTATCCTGCCCTCCTAATCTCTGAGAAAGGAAATGTTTTAAAGTGTTGTCATAGGTACTGATAAATTAATCCCAGTAAGTGAATAATGCAATCACTTTTCCCTGAAACTCTGGAAATAGATGTTTCCATACTATTACGAGAAATACTAGTTAGGTTATGTACAGTAAAATTGTCCAACAAATTTTTTTCTAAAATACACACCTCATCTGAATTTCCTACTTAAAACATTTTAGTGACCATATACACCAAGGCACACAGCTTCAAGATACTATCCAAAATCTCCGGTGTGGCTGACAGAGTCCTGAGTGATCTGGTGTCTATTTACATCTTGAGCGTCATCTCTTGACTCAATCTGTCTTGAATTCTAGGCTTCCAGCCTGTCTGGAGTACTTTTGGGGCTTATTTTCTCTTACCTATGCACCTTTCCTCACATTTTCCCTCGGCTCAATGCATTCCCAACCTTTTTATCTGGTTAACTAATAATTGCATCTGAGTTTAGAAGTTGCTTGTATCCAAGACATCTCTTGACACTGGTCTCCCCAGCTCCTTACGCAAAACAGACACTCAATATTTATGGGTTAAGGCAAAATGGGAGTGTAGACTATGCCAAATGCTTCAGGACACAAGCAAGTTGAGGCCTGAAAAAAGTCCCTCTGCTGAAAAAGAGTAGTGGTAAAGACTAAGGGAAATGTTAAGGAAGGAAGTAGAAAGGAGAGACTCCTTTGAGATTAATTAATGAAGACATTTTAGTAGCTCCAAGCTAGGAAGACTTTTCTGTCATTTGAGAAACCTTATGCTTTGAATTTAAAATTGGAATTTTCCCTTTGTTTCCAAATGGAAAAATAAAATATATTTTCAAAAGTATAGATACAGCGTGGGGCAGGGAGTGGGGAAGGGAGTGAGAGTGCACGAGCAACAGAGATCTCTCTGCAAGGTAGGGAGAACTAATCATGCCCCATCTGTGGAGGGAAGCCAAGCCAGGCTCCCTACCAGAGATATGGGGCTTGCTCACCTACCAGGGAGAGTCAACTGGAAACAGCTCCAGTGAATACCAGATGATGTGGCCAACATAAACCAGCACGTGTATGGTGGCAGGAGAAAGCAGACCAACCTGGGCCAGCTGACTTCTTGGCCCAAGTCTCTATCTGCAGTATCTCCAATGTCACTGCCACGCAGGAGCCCAGTGCCACCAGAAAAGGCTGGTTCTGGATTAGGAATGAGTGGACATGATAGAAAAATGACTAGATAGAGAGGGAAGAGGAAAAAGTGCATGAGCACCCTCTCAAGACAACTCTGCAAAACACAGCTCCAAAGCACAGGAGGAAAACATCGAGAAGAAAGAAGAAATCAACTCAATAAATGGCAAAATGAATTCACCTTGAAAAAATGCAAAGAATAGCAGAAAATTCAAATAATTTAATAATTCTAGTTAGTATCTACAAAGAAACTTGGAATATATAATTCACTGAAATAGAAAAAATTATAAGTTAAATGAATTCTAAGTGGACACAAATTAAGAGACAATTAGTGATTTGGAAGATAGGACTAAAGGAATTTAAGAAGAGTGTGCAGCAGAGAGAAAAAATATTTTTAAATGCGTTAGAGAATTTAAAAGAGATACAGGAAAGACCGAGAGACTCCAATTTAAGAGGCATCCCATAAGGAGAATCTAAAGGATATTGTAGAGAAGCCAGATAACAATAGCTTGAAGAAACAATGTTGAGAATTTTCTAGAATTGAAAAAAGACATATTCTCTGCTTAAACATGTGTAAACAAGTGCCAGGCCAGATGAGTGTCAATAAATGCGCACCTACAAAGGTCACAGTGAATCTCTAGTTAGGAAAACATAAAAAGTTAAAACGTCCTGAAAGAAAGAACACATCACCTACAATAAAATTAGTTACCCTAAAGCAGGTTTTATTTCAGCAACAATATATGTTAGAAAATAGTAGTGTCTTCAAATTGTGGAAGGAAAAAAGTGAATCGACCATTATACCAAGTTGAAGTATCATCCATATGGAAGGGGAGAGAGAGATTTTCAGATGTATGAAAACTAGACCAGTTTACTACCCCAAAACCTTACTGAACAGTCTGCTAAGGGCACATGTCAGCAAGGAAAATAGATGCCAAGTGAAGGACTGTGATATAAGAAATCACAGACAGCAAACAAGTTCATGAAATAAATCAACTCTAGATTGTAAACAATGGCAACTACAATTTTTGTGTTTACAGAGGGAACTAAAATTTTAGATAGCAACATGGATGAGAGAAATTCAGGGAATAATTCAAACATGCTAAGAAGCTTGCCCTATTCCCTTCATTCATTCAATTCAACAAATGTTTGTGGAGTGGTTCATGCGCTCTAGGAACTATTCTAGGCTTTGGGAGTGATGGGCAAACAGAAAATACCCTATCCTTGTGGAATTTACATTCTAATGGGAGAGACAAAACGTGAACAAACAATGATGTAAAATAATGCCAGGAAATATGATATTTAAGTAGAGTCAAACCAGAATGCCATTGAGAGTGGAAGTGGGTGCTACCATGCCTGGAAAACCTCCATAAATTGATACAGTACCCAGATGAACTCTGGTTGCTCTCCATATACATAGTAGGTGAGCTTTTAAGTGTTAAGAAGAAAAGAAGACAGGAGATAGTGATAAAGAATATTTTTAGGCTTTGTTACAAAAATATGAAAGTAAATATAAATTAAAATTTTAGGGCTATTCATTAAAAGAGTAAAAATAAAACAGAAGGAATTAAAAAAAGTAGCCTTATTAATCCAATTAAAGGCCAGAAAGTTAAGGAAAAACAAAGCAAAACACAGTATGGTAAAAAGAGAAGTGATTGTGGTTGGTGGATGGAAGAATTTGGGGGAAGAAAGGAATTGTTACTCACAAGCTCCGAAAATCTTGTGCAATCATTCCCTGAGTTATGCCAGCTTGTCATTATCATCGCCACTTCCCAGACAATTAGCGAACTCAGACTTTTCAAGGTTGCATTTTTTAAAAAAATTTTTGGTTCCCATAAAACACATCTTAGTTATATAATCAAAAGCAATAGAAAGAGGTTTAATGTTTTAAAATGGTGTGAGAAAGGGGGCCTTTACCCCTTCTCCTCTCAGAAATCATTCCCAAGCAACAAGGAACAAAAATGCATCATCTTTGATAAAAATGAGAGGTATCGAAAACCCAAACCACAAAATATATAGAAGATCTTCCAAATTTGTGGGTTGGGGGGAAGCAGAGAAAGGATACTCGGATTCTCATGGAGACACATCTCAGAAAAAGCCAGCAGAGTCTCCTTCTCCGAGGTGAAGCCATACCCTTAAGTGATATCTCAAACTACTATGTTTGCAATAATGGACCATGGTACACCGATTGGTGTTAGAAACTTCCCTGAATGTGGTTTATTATTTTTTAAGGCAAAAGGATTGCCTACATGAGAAATCAAACAGACAAGTCATAGTTGCAGGAAAATGTCTATCCATAAGACTAGGGTAAGGGAAGAGATGCTGAGTCAGAGTAGTCAAGGCCAGATGTGCTCACCACCCGCTTCATAATGAAACATTTAATAGCTCCAAACACAGCCCTACTCTCTCCCCAACACACACAACTTCATATAGCTGGTGAACATAACACTGCTACCAAACTAACAAAGATTATTCAAGAAAGAATACTATAGGCCAACTCATTGATGAATAGCAATGTGAAAATACTAAACATGATGTTAGCAAACATCAGAAAGATCATGAAGCAGAGGGCATTATCCTGGAAGACTAGGATGATCATTTGTGTTTGGCCTTGAATATGATAACATACGTGCATTTGAAAATATACATGTGTAGGGAAAAATTATATGACTTCCTGTGAATGCTAAAAAATCATTTAAGTGTCTTTTGAAGAAGAGGTCTGCATAATATGGATATGTCCTTAAATGATCAAATACCTCAAGATAAAGTTGACCTGGGGCATAATGGGGAAGCATTAGAAGTGATCCCATTAAAAATCAGGACCAAGAACCAGGATGTCTACTTTCACCATTTATCACTGTTCTGGTGATGAGGAAAAAAAAGGTATACAATTGAAAGGGAAGGGGTACTTTTTATTTGCTATTTATTAGACTATCTACTCAGAAAATTGAAAATAATCAACCAAAAACTGTTGGAGACAATAATAGAAGTTGTAAGTTGACTAGGCCAAAAATTAGTATATAGAAATCAAGAACTTTCATGAATACAAACAATACCCAGTGGAAAGATTGGAAAAAGTACCCCCAATGAACACAGCAACTAAAAAAGATAAATAACACAGAATAAATTTTATAAGAAATATAAAGATCTATACGCGGAGTGGGGCTGGGGCTGACTGCAAACTACATCTCCTCAGCTGGCGGCGTCGGTGGCGGCCGCGGGGGAAGGGGACACTGCGGCGGTCCCCGGGGAGAGCGGCGCTCCCGGACCGTGCGATGTTCCGTGCCGCGGCGAGGGCAGCTGGCCTGCTTCCTGGGGTAGCGGTATAGGCGGGCGCTTCCTCTGCGCGCTCGCTCCCCTTCCCCTGCTCCAGCCATGCGCCCGGCCTTCGCGGTGGGCCTGGTGTTTGCAGGCTGCTGCAGTAACGTGATCTTCCTAGAGCTCCTGGCCCGGAAGCACCCAGGATGTGGGAACATCGTGACATTTGCACAATTTTTATTTATTGCGGTGGAAGGCTTCCTCTTTGAAGCTGATTTGGGAAGGAAGCCGACAGCTATCCCAATAAGTGCCAGATACCTATGAAGAGGGGAAGTAAAAAACATTAGGTCAGGAATAATTCCAAACCGATGAATCGGCTCTGGGCCGGTGGACATGTTCATCGTTGGACCAGTTGGCGTTGACGTAAGCAGATGCACAAATACACATGGAGAAGAACCACGTTATAGAGATCTGAAATCACGATCCTACATTTATTGTCTTTTGTTTCTCTTTGGCTTAGAGTAAATAGAATTATGAATAATTCTGTCCTTATTAGATGACCAAAGCATTTTTGTCTCAATAGCATTCTCCTGAAAAATATGACTGAATCTTATCTGTGGCAGTTCATTCTTAGATGGAAAGAACTGTCAATATAGATAAAATCCATTCATTATTATTATTGATTGGTGTGCCACTTGAAAATGAGTTAAAACAATATTTGTAAGTAAAAGAACTAGTCATAAGTCTTGGATTATGTTCACCATGTACCAAGCTGGGGTGGGAGACTGGCCCCTCTTGGCTTTGTAATATGTTCTGTCTTCCCAGCAGCTCCCTCACAATAGACATTCTAGGGATGAGAAGGGCCAAGGATCATGTTTTATTCATTTCTGTATTGCCAGCCCCTGGCATAGTGTGCCTGACTTGTGTTACATGAATAAACAAATGCTTCCCTAAAAAAAAAAAAAAGATCTATACGCAAATAATTGACATAGAAAAATAGAAAGGCACTGACAATGTCAGTATTCCCTAAACAAATGTATACATTTAATGTAATCCAAATAAAAATACCAACAGAATGTTTTTTCTTTTCTTTTCTTTTTCTTTTTTTCTTTCTTTCTTTCTTTTTTTTTTTTTTTTGAAGAGAGTGAGAACTAAAGAAGCTGACTTCAAAGTTCCTACGTAAAAATAAATAAGAACAGTCAGAAGGATTGGGGGGAAAAAGACTAGTTGAAAGAGGAACTGGCCCAACCATGTATTAAACATATTAGAAAGTGACAACAAGTAGAAAAATATTGGAAATGTCTAAATAATGAGACAATATTTGGACTTTACAAGAGAAAGAATAAGGGGCACTTTACTGATGCAGAAGATGTACAACATTTTGTTAAGGGGAACAAAATCCACGAAAAATCTTGTATCTTTGTCATTTTTGTATGGAAAAAAATCAAGAAGCAAAACAGTAGGTATAGCGAGCTCCCATGTATATAAAAATGGGGGCAATATGATTGTTGAGTTTCCAGAAATTAACAAATATAGACTATCTCTGGAAGCATTCACCAGTAACTGGTATCGGTTGCTTCTGCAGAAGAGAAACTGGTAAAATTTGGGATGGGGAGAGAGAATTTTTCACTATTACTTCCTTTGATTCTTTTGGATTTTGTACAGTGTGAAACATAAGTCAATATAGAAATATGTTACAATTGACTTTGGGAATTTATCTCATTTTAAATATCATAAATATGACATCTGTCTGGTCAATTCTGTTGAACCAAGAAGACAATATGCTTCGGCACATTACTATAGCAACCCTATCAGATGTCCTCCCCAAGGAATATCAGTACACTATGGAGAGACCACTATGGAGAGCTATTTAGGAAGGGTGCCAAGCCAACCTTGTTTCTCTAAGAATGAAAAAAAAAAAAAAAAATCAGGGTGGTCTGTAGGCCACTGGTCATATTTGCTCTTATGGTGGTCTGATTATTTTAGTAACATTCAGCTTTTTATTTCACAATAGGCCCATGTTGGTACTACTTATGCAAAACCTCCTTTCACCTCAATTTTGGAGTCGCTCCACACTACCCTCATGGACTACATAAATCTTTCTGATTTACAGCTATACTCCTATCATACATTCTAAGGTTTTCCAGAGATTAACATCACTTTCTAATCCATGCAATTTACACTTTACAGGTTAATCAACAGTAAGTATTATTATCTGTTTGTTTTAGGATTGTGGAGTCAGAACCCATCAATATACTTACACCATGTCCCAGCAAGTGATAAGGTAACGAGCTCAATCTAAATTGGGCCCCACAGCACTTATTTTATGTCCATATATTTTGCTTTATAAATGATGTCTGTAATTTGTCAGCATATTCATAAATTAGAAAGCTCATATTTTTCAAGCAAAGAGTGAGAATCAAAAATTTGAATATTTAGCTTACCGAATTCCAGGATAGAGCTAGAAATAGACTCCATCCACAGAGTGCCTTCCAGCACATGGAAAATCAGACGTGTGATGCCTATGGTAACACAAATTGTATACTCTTTGGTTCCTCAAATAAAACAAAAATTAAAAAAATATGTACACACACACATCACGGCAAAAACAAAAACAGAAAGCAAGACACTCCAGATGTAAATATTTGGATAACTCTCAAAACATTTTTACTAAAGTTTCAAACATAAAATGTAAAGTTTCCAGCCTTGATTAGACACCCCATTCATAATTTGGTATCTAGTACCTCCTTCCCATAAATGAGCAATTACATCTTGTTAAATAGCTATGGTCTTGTTAGAGGAAGAAGGTCCTGGCAGCAGAATGTGACAGATGAAGGTGGTAGCTCGGGACTTTATGTGCACCTAGTTGATTAAACATGCTCTTTCCCTTCAGGAATGAGTGGGGGGTGGGATTCAGGCCACCGGTACTTCATCAGAAAGAAGTAGCATTGCCCAAAGAGCATAGCAAGGAGGGTCACCACTAGGGAGGTGAGGAGGAGCTGAAATTCTCTGTGGCAGCAGAGACACCCGGAGGAGGGGAGGCTCAGAAGCACTGTGTACAGCAAGAGAAAGACAGTGACATGAAGCATTGGAAGGCCCCACTTTTATGTCATGCAATGGGCAGACTTGGCCTGAGGACTGCTATTCATGTCTTCTGATGTTTCCTCTTCTTTACATTATTTAATTTTTTTTAAATTTGACACATAATAATTGTATATATTCATGGAGTACACAGATGTCACAGTACATCTAATGTATAGTGATCAGGATTAGGACAGGATAATTAACATATCCATCATCTCAAACATTTAACATTTCCTTGTGTTGGGAACATTCAATGGCCTCCTTCTAGCTATTTGAAACTATATAATATATTATTATTAATTTCCTATTCTTTTAAAGGAGTGTTTTCTAAGGTTACTTTGTCCTCTATTCCTCTATTCTCCCTCTCTGTTAGAATTGTTATATATGTTCATGGATTTAGTTGCTATGTTTTTGCTTCTATACCAGTTTCTCTAGAACTAGCTTCTCACTCAAATTCCAGTTCCATGTCTTCAAATGAGGGAAAAGATTTTCATATTGTTTCACTATCACTGCAGACCCAACATCTTTGAAAACCCACATTAGTACAATATCTTCTGATACCAGATCCTCACTTACATTGGGTTCCCCATGTCTTGCACTAACATACGTCTTTTTCATCACCACATTCTGCAAATATTTCACATATTTGTCTCCTCCTTTCAGATCCAATGCTATTACCTAGTCTGGCCCTAATGTTCAGCTTACATTCTTGCAAGAGAGCCCCTGGCTGGCCTACCTGGATCTGATTCTGCTCCCTCCAATCACCTTCCATATTGGGGCTAGGGAAACCCTTGATCGGATCTGTCAATGGTTTTCTATTTCCTACACGATCAAGTGGAACTTCCTCAGCTTCTCTTTCAAGGCCCTCCACATTCTTTACTCTGTCTCCTCCTTCCTTCCCTTTCCACCCCCACCCCCAGCCCCTAACACACACAGAAAGGTAGCTATGATGGTGCTCTGCCCAGATGCCTTCTTTAGGCCTGATGCACCCATTGCATTGCACCCTGAGCCCTGCCAAACGTAAGGGCTGGATCCCTCACTGGGAGTTGTCCTTAGTGAAGGGAAATCCATGCCCCCTCCTGAGATGGCCTGTGGGTGGTGACTGACTGATGTGGGTTACAAAGGCTGTCCCTGTTGCTTCAATTTGGGACGACTCTAAAATGCCAAGCCAGCTCCAGAACTCCCCATAAGATCAGACAAGACCTCAATTGTGACCAGATTGCTTTTCCTGCTGCACAATTCTGTTTTCCTCACACCCTTACAGGTCTCTTCTCTGCAATAGTCCCCCATAAACCTGCTGACAACCCTTTCTCAGAGTTTGGGAAACCAGTCTAAGACAGGCAGGTCCGGGAGCGGCCCAAGGAAGGACACTCCAACCGGATGTGGAGATGGCTCACTCACTGGCCAGCCCGTGGCAGGCTGTAGCAGTATGTGTTACAACTTCACCCAGGGGTAAATTAGGATGGGATGATGGTGGGGAGGACTCACTGACTGGTGCAATATCTTTGGTGTTTTAAAATTATGAGGGACAGAGTGACCATAAGGACTTTGAGATTGGATACCTATTCCAAGTGACACTGGTTTGTTGAAGAGATAATAAAAGACTCAGGGTGATTAATCAATCACCAATTCTGGTGCAGCATGAAAGCCACAGATAGGGTCTCTTTGGCAGCATTTAATTAGGCCCTAGTCTCCTGCAGTCAGAGAAGGACTCAATTATAAAATGGGTGCTGATTCAGAGAAATTTGGATTCTCATCTCCAGCAAGTCTCCTGTGCCAAGGTTAGAACCTGAATGGGGAAGAAGTAGAAGCCCTGAAATTGGGAGGGAAGTACCCAAGTAGTTGCACTGGAGACTCTCAAACTCCCAATTTCCTTGAACCCACTTAGGCCTGTTGTTAAGCTCCTGCCCCTACTGGGGATGTGTGGGGTGGGCTAAGGAAGGAGAGGGGATGTACAGTGAAGTTGCAGCAGGAGCCAGGAGAAGCAGCATGGGAATGTGTCCTCGGTCTGCAGGATCAAGGAAGGGGAGCAGAACATTAAGATGGATAAGGGATGCTTATCACACTGGGAGTGCTCTCCCGTGATTAACACTGTGGCAAATCCCCCAGGGATGGTGATAATAAGCTGCCAGGACGATTCTTAGAGGGCCACAAATGCCATGATCTACACTCAATGAAACAGAAATGCAAAAACTTTCATGATGCAAGGTAGATAAAAGGATCCAAAGGCTCAGAGAAGTGGGCATGCTAAAGTGCATTTGCTATGTAAAGCTAAACAAAACAAAAACAAAAAAAACCCCACTAGCCAACTATATTCTAGTAAAGTCTCTGTTTCCCAAAGCAATGATGCCTGTGCTCATGAGAAGGGCAACAGCATTAGTGAGCAGCTTAGTAGTGCTGTCATCTGTTGGCCAGGGACAACTGTAGGAAGAGATGCTGTTATAAAACTAGGCTCCCTGATGGACATGAGACTAGCAAGATCTCAAAATAATATAAGCCAGGTAGTAATGCTTCGCTTCCAGAAGTAATATGGGCACAGGTGTTGCAAAGCATGATAGGACTGTAATGGCTTCCAGTGAAAGGACTGTTGGAGATGTGAACAGAACATGGTGTTCCTGGAGACAAGATAGACATGGAGTCAACAAGGGTATTGCTTAATTTACACAGTCAAAATAAATCAATAATGGATAATCAGAAGCAGAGGGCAGTAGGTCAATAAAAAGCACAATCTCTTGCCTAGTTTCCAGGTCAGACTTGGATTCCACTGGCTGAAGGAGTGGGTGATTCTTACAACCTTGCAATAACAGGGCAAATATATTAATTTATTATTTCCCCACTCCTTAATCAGGGAACTTAACGACCACTTATTCAGGTCAATATGCTTTGGAGAAAAGAATACTCAAGATTTTTGAGAATTACCGAACACAAGGACTGAACTGACACTAATAACCTGGTGCCCCAGTGAACCACCATGGCTCCCTGCTGATGTGGGGACCCACAGGGCTGCTAGCGTCCTAGCTAAGGTCTGGCTCTCAGTGGGCCTACCGGTCCATGGACCATCCTGGTGATTCTTCCCCCAATTTCCGATTTCCAAATACATGATTGGAAGGGACACTCTTGGCAGTTTGAAGAACCCTCATATTGACTTTTGGGGTTGTTAAGTAAGAACTATTGCAGTAGTGAGGAACATGTGGAAGCTTCCAAAGCTGCTCCTCACCACAGCAAAATGAGTAAATCAGAAAAATAATACTGAACTACAGAAGGAATGGAGGAAATTAACAAAACTCTCAAAGACTTTAATATTGTTGTAGCCCCTGTCATATTTTGCTGGCTCCGATAAAAATCAAATGGAACATGGCAGGAGATACTGTAGCTACAGTATTCAATGTGTTCTTTTTGTTAGAGCAGATTAAAACAACCTCCAGAACTTGATCTGGAAAATGTGAGGGTTTTTGCTGTACCTATAGGAAGGAGAACTAGATGCTCTCTGCATTCCCATGGGATGAACAAGTTTATGTTTATGGTCTTGCCTCAGCCTGGGTAAGTTCTTACACCTGAGGGACCTGGATTTTATGGACATTCTGTAAAACAGTACCCTGATTCACCATATGATTATCAGATGAGACCAGATGAGAGATATGGGGTATGTTGGAGGTCTTAGCAATTGCACACTCTATACACCTTAGCAAGTGGCTGATAAAACTTATAAAGATTCAGGGGTATTCTGATTCTGGGCAAGATGGAGTAGACACATTTTTTCTATTCCTCCCACTAAAAATCTCTAGACATTGTATATATACATTTATAAAACTAACATAAGAAGATTCTAAAAGGTGGAGAAAAGGGTGCAGACCAGGTAGGAAACTCAGGATTCAAGGATCGATACGGCAGTAAGTTCTCTGGTTTTGTTTGTTTTGCCTCCTATTCTAGACTGAATACTGGAGAAGCCAGAAACACAAATGAATACAAAGGACAACAATAAAAACTGCATGGTTTCCCGTATTTGGCTTTTGGTCAAGTGGATGGGCTGCCTGCTGTGCATGAGGAGTAGTGGTAGTGGAATTGGGGAGAGAGGGAAGCAAGGTTGAAGATTAAGTAGGATTCAGAAGATAACATGATGATCAATAAGTTTTAATTGCATTATTTATGATTTGGTCTTACTGTTATCTCCTATGCAGACATTAATAATCAGTGGTGCTAGATTAATCATTAGGTAAGCTTTCTAGGAATACATACATTCTATGTTGTTTGAGCAATAGCAAAAATTCATTTTCCTTGACTTTATAAATTAAAAATTAGTCAGCCAACTTCAAAAATAAGCAAATTGGAATCCCAAAGTGGACTATTCTGTCCCATTTACTAATTGAGATGAATTATTTATTAATAAGTTGAATTTAATTCCTTTGAAGTCCACACAGTGAATCAACCGTGTGCAATTTTCTTAAGGCTTTTATTTTTTATTGATAATTGAGTTTCTTGAACGGCAGATAAGTCAATTAGTAGAAAAATGGAGACATTGTGAAACTAACAAATATTTAAATTAAGAAATGTTGAAACCCATGAGAAGTCAATGTGGAAAGAAACAAAACTAAGGACACATTCTGGCTTGTTGAAGAGACAGGTGTGGTGTGCACTGGCTGCTAAACAGAAGAGGAGCGTAACAGTGCAGACGTCTACTTGCAGGAATTTCTCAAGGCTTCCTTGTTCAGTGTTTCTTATTCAGAGAGCACAGTGAGAACATTCTGTCTTTGGGTGGCGGGAGATCTGGAAGAGCCTTGGAAGCTCCCAAAGACCAGGCTTGAGAGCCCCACCCACCACCTCTGCTCCTTGGATGCCTGATTCTGAATCTCATTGAAGATGCCAGCACACTAAGGAGACGGTGTGACAACTGGCTAGGGCTTGAACTCACTGTGTCAGACAAAAGCACTCTGAATGCACGGGGTTCCTTCACTGTTCATTGCAACAAGTTCAGAATTCCACTTTTATGGCACATAACACCGGGATCACATATAACCCTAGAGTATCTTTATTTGTTCTATAATTTAATAGTATACCTATAAAATAATTACATTATACTTATAGATTTTCTTCATTTATAAAAAGAACAACAACAACAACAACAAAAAAAACCAATTAAATACAATTGGAGCCATTAGAAGGTAAACTTTGTACATACAACAGCCTCCAGAAGGAGCTTAACACTGCAGCATACCATATTGCTTTCACTGCTACACCCACAGCTGGGTTTAACAGAGAGTGTGCTCATGTTTGCATTCTGCAAATCCTCAGCTTGGTCTTCCCCCTATCTGGGTGGGTTCTGTGTTAATAACATGATAGGGGCTGGCTTCGCAGTTGGGGCAGAGACTCCCCTCCACTCCCCTCCTACTGCACCCCCTTAGCCTCCATTCTGATCACGTGATCACATTGCCTCCCTTGCAGCGCTCCTGCTGGGCATTCTGCCACTGAGTCTGACTTGAGGTTTTCCGCTAAATGCAAAAATCAATTCTGCCCTTGGACACCCTCTCTACTTTTTCTCTCCATCCCCAGGTTCCAGCCCGTCAAGATTTCTTTTCATTTCTGCCTCCTGGTTTCAGGCTGTGTTTACCCATTTACGAAGCCAAGCACTTTCCAACAGCACAGGCTGCTTGGGTCTCATGGTGTTACAGAAGTAACAGGAAAGAGCCTCGCAGTGCAGAGACCTGAAATAGATCCACCAACACACCCAAGCCCAATCGTGCTCTCTAGGTGAATGTCTCTAGATCTACTGCCACTGCCTAGTGTCAGGAAGCTTCAGTCCCCAGAGATGCTTGGAGAGGGTCTCTCTCACATACTAGGGAACCGCCCCCTTGACAGGAGCCCCCTTGGCTAGGGAGACACCAGTGAAGAGTTTGCAAAGCATGCTGACTCCCACCAGGGGCATCTCGGTCACATTAGTTAGATTCCATACACACTACTCACAGGGAAGCCTTCCTAGGACATTTTAGCAAAGGGACCCAAAGAAAGGATCATTTTGCTGGAAAATAAACTATCTCTACTTCTTTATATCAAGAGTCCACAACATGGAAACTTCAACAATTCCTTATTAAAGTGAAAGGTGACCTTGGTACAGTCTATACTTTGAAAAGAAAGCGAGTTGTTTTCTGCAGGACAATTCAACTAGATTACTGTTCTATATATTATAGTCCACCCTTCTTCCTATACCACAAAGTGGCCTGACTCCTTATATTGTTAAATGTCTCCTCCTTTTAAGAGGAAATATATATTTTTTTTTGGCTTAGTGTCATGGCAGTGAAAATAGCATGCCTTCTCACCCCGCATGGGCAGGCTTTTGAGTTTGGGGTTAATAACTTCCCAAAGGACTCCCCTCCCAACACCCATCCGTCCCAACCTGATTTCTACATTGTGCTACAATGCTTTAGTAGCTTCCGTGTCGTAATAGTCAAAATCATATCCGATTCCACCCATCTCCCTGCCCAATCTAAAATAGGTGCATGACAGTGAACTGCTGACCAGGCGTTATTTCTGAGTTAAAAACACCTTCTGGGCAGATCATCACCTGCTGTCCTCCTTGCTCAAAATTGTGCTGCAAAGCCAGAGGAAAAACATGTGAAAAATATATGGATAGGTCTATAATACTTTTTTTTTTTTTTAACAGCTCTTTACAATATAGGTCAATTATAAAACCAGCGTTAATACAGAGACCTTTGTGTGTGATGATATTCTAACTGCAGCAGTAATAGCATGCACACCAGAGTTCGTCTTCTCTCCACAAGGGGGTTGGGGGGACAGTGAGGAAGAAGGGGTGATGGTGGCTCAAGGTGGGGAAGGGTGTGGCCTGCTGTGAGCAAGGTCCCCAGGGAAGGCCACTTCGGGATCCAAGTGGCTCAAGTTGTCTTCTTGGTATCAGGTTTGCGAAGAGACCCCCTGTCCATGTCCATGTGACTTGTCCATAGTCGCGTGACAGCAGAGGCCGAGGGCAGCCTCCGGGTCACAGAGGGAGCACGCCCAGCCCAGCCAGCGGTCCAGGGACCTGCGGGAGAGGTTTGGGGACAGCTCAGCAGAGTGACCCATCCTTCGCCGTCCGCTGCACGCGGGAGAGGGGCGAGCCGGAGTGTAGGGGGAGGCCAGGGAAATACTCGCTTTTCCACACGGTGGAAACATCATTGCCGGACTAACAGCGCATCACCTGAAAGATCCTCTCCGACGGCTGGGTGGCGGGTGGAGGTGGTTTTCCAGCCTTTTCCTTCGGGCCTGATCCACAACCCGGTTCGGGAGGCTCTGGTGGGGCCCAGGGTCGTTCAGGGACCCATCAGCAAAGCTCCACTTGCAGTGGGTCCACGCTCTGGACAAGGACACCGTCAGCCCCAAGAGACGTGCTTGCCGCTGAGGGGGTGGGGGGCACCAGGCAGCGCGTGAGTGGGGTCGGAGGACGGGGACGGGGCGGCCGCGGCGGTGGTTGCGCGACTCAGCGGCTGGGGCGCGTGCAGAGCGGCGCTGCGCCCGCCCTCCCGGGGCGCCCACTGCTTCTCCGAGTCGCTCAGGTTCACCGACATGCACCTGCACTGCTTCACCTTCTGGAGTTTTTTGAGTCGGAAGGGCGGGTCCAGGCCGGGGCACTCGAGCTCCACGAGGACGAGGACGGAGGTGACGCGCTGGGGTTTGCAGAAGGCGCAGGACTGGAAGGACTCCTCCTCCTTCTTCACGCGCGGCGGGATGTAGAAGGAGTCGCACTGGCCTAGCAGGAGCGGTTGAGGACAGTGCGGCTGCGGCAGCCCTCCTCGCTCACCGCCTGCCGCGGCGGTGGCGTCTTGCACCAGTCACTCTTGAGGTACTTGCGCTCGGTGACCACCAGGGCCTCCTGGCTGCAGGCCAGCACTTCCTTGATCTGGTGCTGCCATCTCTCTGAGTTGTTGCTGCTGCCGTCCTTGTAAGGCGACGGGATGGCGCCCGCCGGCCAGTTCTTCCGGGCTTCTGCCACCGTCACCAGCACGGCCACCAGGAATAAGAACAGGGAAAGCCTCTGGAACATTCTGCAACGAGAAGAAGAGTTAGAGGGGTTGGTTGGGAAGGCCGCTGGAGTGCGCGTTCGGCAGTTTTCCTTTTAAGGCTGTAGCGTTGTTTTATTTCGAGAAGTGACAGGTGGGGCGTGGCTGACTACTAGTTGCCCAGCGGCAGGTGGAGGCGAGAAGTGACTAAATAGTACACTTGTGTACTGCTGTTGATGGCACCCCAGGTAATGTCCCAAGACAAGGAGAGGACAAAATGGTCAGCAAGTAATTTATAATACAATTAGGAAACACACACATGTTGAACAAACACAGAATTGCAAAGTAAACGCTGTCAAGAGATAGCTCGAGCCAGTTTGCAGAAGCACCAATAATAGTTAATAACCAACATTTACTGTGTTTTAGTATGTTCTAGGTGATAGATATTTCATTTGATCCTAAAAACAGCCTGAAGTGGGAGGTGGTATTATTATCCTTCTCTATAATGAAGGAAACTGAGGCCCACAGAGGTTGAGTTATTTGCCCAAGGTCACACAACCCCTGAGCAACCGCCCAGGATTTAAAGCCAGGCATCTACCTCCGGAGCCATCAAAATTAACCACTAGACATGGATATGATTAGAAAAATTAATAAGTAAAAAGTAGAAGGAAGGTGGGTGTGGTTCACAAGTTTCTTAAAGATGAGTTAGAAATGGACATAGATTAGGAAAATTGTTGCATCTCTGCTTAGCATTACTTATAAATAATATATAACATATAGCATGGGACATCTGTGCACAGATATTCAAATCATTCAAATGAGTCATAAATTAGATTCTCATGGTGAAAACCAATTCCTGGTAGTGAACAGAGAAATTTTCCAGGTTGCATTAAAACTATCTGATGCCAATGCAAAGCTTGCTTACAGGAATGTATTTTATTTTCAGTCTTTGTGTTAGGATACTATCACACAAGTTCAACGGGGATGGGAATCGCAGAGAAATGAGTCTTACTCTGTCTGAAATGTGTCTTCTAGGAGGCAAACCAAAGTCTGACTAAAGGGAAAGATGGACTTCAAAGTTTAATTCACACTTTCAATGTTTGTAGTTTCTTGAGTAGTCTCAAGCAACACTACTAATTACCCAGCAACAGAGATGACACCCATCTCGTTTCACAGCTGTAGCTCCCAACAGAGCTGTTGTCATCAGCATCGTCTTCATGTTTATTCACTCCCTCTCTGCGTATTTTACCACTTACAGAACTGAATAAACTCCCATTCCTTTTACATGCACCCCCTAAAGTGGACATGCAACAATAATCTCCCTATATGTCATTATATAGTTATAATAGTGAATATTAGTCATAATATTATATTTATCAGCCCAGAGTATGACTAAAATTTAATATTAGCATGTTGATTTCCTCAAATTGTTAATAAATGTCATAAATTTGTCCATGCTAATGTTAGTAGCACATATTTATTAGTTCTCAAAGCACATCAGACACTCTGACAGATAGGTCTGGGGCTGGTTTTCACCAGCTTAGGGAGGATCAGAGGAAGAGCTGGTTGTTGGGGACAGGCAGTTTCTATGGCACAAGGAAAGAAAGACGTCTCGGAGACAGCTATGTGGGGTAATAAGATCACTCAGGGGTTGGGTAAGAAAAGTTTGTGAATCAAACTCTGAGGACCACCAGCTTCTCAAGGGAGAAAGGAAAAGAAACTTACAAAGGCAGACAAGGAAAAGCAGGAACAGCAAAGGCTGGAAGAAGACAGGTGGGGTAAAGATAGAAAAGTCTTTACTGTGTGGATAGGAGTCACCTTGGGGGAAGAATCTCCCCTGGGTGGGGGTGAGTGGGAACAAGGAAGACAGTGAGGGAGAAGTGAAGATAATGTGTACTAAATCCTGTTTGTTATGCTTTAAACCATTGCTGATAAACTATAATTCATCTAGCCTTCCAAATATTTAAGGATCTGTTCTGAATGAAGTAAATGGAACCATGTGGAGAGGATAAAAAGTGTTTTCTGAACTTCAACATCAGGAGCCCAAAATACCCTGAAAAGCTAAACGTAATGAGGCACGTACCACACTGGTGCCTGGGTTTGAGATTCCCTCTACTTTTTCTGAGATTTCCCTTGTTGGTCAAATAATTAATCTTTTCCCAAAATACCTAACTTACTACTCCTCTGTGATGGAAAACTCCATCAGGGTAGAGACCAAGTCTGTTGTGTTCACCACCATTTCTCTGGAACTCAGCACAGACGCCAGCACATAGTAGATGACCAATAAATAGTTATTGAATAAATGAAAGAATATCTAATGTTTCAGAGAAATGGCAGAAGTTATATTTGAGAAGGGGAAAGCCTAGGAGGTTAGAGGAATCATTCCTTTGCCTTTTATTTGGGAAATAAAGCAAATTTAAGTGTACCATTCATCCAGCAAATATTTACTGAGTGCACATGTGCTCATAATGTTTGGTGTCCATTCTGCCTTTTATAACTCTGTTTAGATCTTTCCTTGGATCAGCCTAATTATAAATAATGTAAATGAAAAGGACTTCTACTGAACTTTTGAAGTACTGGTAGAGCATGTTTCTTGTTAACATCCAACAGAACCAGTTTTACCTTAAGCCAAGCTTATCAAACATTTTCTAATATATTGTTTCCAAGCATAAGGATTGGCACATTTTCCCGTAGAGCAAGTTCTAGTAATAATATCTATTATTTGTGTGCAACACAAATTCAATAAAGGGCTTTCTTTTTCTTTTATTAATATAAACGGACCTCAACCTTCGTTATAGACAAGACACACCTGGGAACTTGTTAAAAATGCAGAACCCAGGTCCACACACCGTGGAAATTCAGATACTCAAGATCTGAGCTGGGACATGAGAAATGACATGTTTAGCAAGCACCCCGTACTCTGAAAAACAAAGCCTAAATTATTTGTCTAGAATATAATTATCTAGGCTCTGGTCTATTGCCCAGGGAACACTTCACTAATTACATCCTCATTAATAAGGACCAGAGACTAATGCAGTGATACATAGCAATCAGAGTTAACGTTAATTGAAATTTAGATCTGACGTCTCTCCTTTCTTTGAGTAGTTTTCCCATGTTTAGAGTAGAGGATTTCTTTAATGATTTGTGACAGGAAGATGTGAGGGAGATGATTTGCAAGTAACTGTGACGTGTGTTTCCACTTAGGACGCCTTTCTTCCCAAGCCTGCGCGCTGTGGCTTCTGAGCTCTATGGACGGCATTGTTGGGAGAGGGCCCCAGTTCGCTGCGACTCAGCCATAGCGAAGGTTGACATTCATGTCTGGGCAGTGAGAAGTCTGCCCAGGAACCAGCTCATTTGATTCTCATGACCTCCCTGCCCCCTCTCCTTCCAATTTTCCACAAAGTTTGGATCTCTTTCAGGCAATGCACATTGAGCAGGAGGTTAAACAGTTGAAGAGAATCCACAGGCAGTATCTATTATGGCAGAAGGGTCATAGAAGGAATTCTGTGTATTCGACATAAAGAAAATTATATGTATTTGGTGGAAGTCCCAGGGATGGGAAGGATGGAGTGTCAAGGGACCACGATTCCTCAGAGTTGCAGCCAAATATTTGAAGGGCTGTCATGTGGAAGCCACAGTTAAGCCCCACTGGGCTACTCCAGAGCCAAGCTAGGGCCAATGAACAGACAGGGAGAAGTATTCTTACTCAATATGTGAGTTTTTAAAAATAACAACTATAGCCCTTTAAAAGGCAAGTAGTTAATTTTCCTGACTTTTATACAGATTCTAGTTATCAGCCCTTTATTGGATGTGTAGCATGGAAATATTTTCTCCCATTATGTAGGTTGTCTATTTGCTTTAATGATTGTTTCTTTCCTTGGCTGTGCAGAAGCTTTTTAATTTGATCAGGTCCCACTTAGTTATTTTTGTTGTTGCTGTGATTGCCTTTGGGGTCTTGTTCATAAATTCTTTGCATAGGCTGATTATATATAAGAGGGTTTCCAATGTTTTCTTCTAAAATTCTTTATGGTTTCATCTCTTAGGTTTAAGCCTGCTACCCATCGTGAGTTGATTTTTGTGAGAGTAAGATCCCATTTCAGTCTTCTACATATGGCTATCCAGTTTTCCCAGCACCATTTATTGAATAGGGATTCTTTTCCCCAGTGTATGTTTTTGTCTGCTTTGTCAAAGGTCAGACGGCTATATGAGGATGCTTTTATATCTTGGGATTAAAAAGTGGGCAAAGGACATGAACAGAAACTATTCAAAAGAAGACAGATTAATGGCCAACAAACATATGAAAAACTGCTTAACATCTCTAATGATCAGGGAAATGCAAATCAAAACCACAATGAGATATCACTTAACTCCAGTGAGAACGGCTTTTATCAAAAATCCCAAAACAACAAATGTTGGCCTGGATGCAGGGAGATAGGAACACTCATACACTGCTGGTGGGACTGCAAACTAGCACAACCTCTGTGGAAAGTAATATGGAGATACCTCAAAAAAACAAAAGTAGAACTATTAATACTATTTAATCCAACAATTCCATTACTGGGTATTTACCCAAAGGAAGAGAAGACATTCTATAATAAAGACATCTACACCTAAATGTTTATAGCTGCACAATTCATAATTGCAAAGACGTGGAAACAACCCAAGTGCCCACCAATACATGAGTGGATTAATAAAATGTGATATATGTACACCATGGAGTACTACTCAGCCATAAAAAATGATAAACTACCTATTATATTATCCTGGATGGAGCTGGAGCAGATTATTCTAAGTGAAGTATCACAAAAATGGAAAAAACAAGCACCACATGTACTCACCATTAAATTGGCACTAATTGATCAACATTTATGTGCACATATGAAAGTAACATTCATCAGGTGTCAGGCAGGTGGGAGGGGTGAGGGGGGATGGGTAAATTACACTTAATGGGTGCAGTGCACGCTTTCTGGGGAATGGACACACTTGTAGCTCTGACTTGGGCAATGAAAGGCAATATACATAACCAAAGTGTGTGTACCCCCAAAATATTCTGAAACTTAAAAGAAATTTTAAAAATTTAAACATAAAATCAAATAAATTTAAAACACACACACACACACACACACACACAGAAACACACACAAGGTGAACAGTATCCAGAATACATAACTCCACAGAGACATTGCAGATTGGTAGTTGCCGGGGGCCGGGGGTGGAGGGAGGAAGGGGCAATGACTCATTTTAATGAGTACACAGTTGCTTTGGGGGGCAATGAAAATGTTTTGGAACTGGATAGAACTGGTGGTTGCAAAACTTTGTGAAGGTACTGAAGGCCACTGAATTGTGCCCTTAAAATGGTTAATTTTATGTTATATGAATTTCACCTCAATTAAAAGAAACAAATTAGCAGAGGAATTATTTGAAATGGAGATTTTAAAAAATTCTACTTGCTTTAAAACTATTTGATGAATGAATTCAGTTCGTGGTTAAGTCTAAATCAATAAAAATCAAACATTATTCTCATAAACAAAAAAAGTGTATGGATTGATTCGCAGCCTATTAGGCTCATTATCTCTGAGAAAATATGTCAATGAAGGTTTTGTGATTATTCTTCAAGGAGACAAAAAAGAGACATCTGCATTGGGTGGAAAGTGGCACTATAGTATGATCCAAGTTAATTTGCTTTTCTTTTAAAAAAAACTTAATCTGTTTTCCTTAAAATAATTTCAATTTGGTTACAAAAGTTCTGTTGCTATTTGTAGAACATTTGGAGAGAAATCAGAAAACATTAATGAGAAATACAAACAACTTTCAATGACTATATAATGTAACACATATGTGTGTTCAGAGTACTTAACTATTCTTCTCCTTAGGTTGCTTCTAATTTTCAATTTTGTAAGGAATACTGCTATGAAACTTGTGTACATGTTCACTTTAGGTTATTGCAATGAGATAGGTAACTAGAAGTAGAATTAGTTGGTCACCAAGAGACTTCTGAACTCTAATATTTGGTGAGTTTGAGTATAGTCGGCCCTTTATAACCATGGGTTCTACGTCAGTGGATTCAACCAACAGCTTATCAAAAATATTTGGGGAAAAATGCTAAACAATAAAAAATAATACAACAATAAAAATAATGCAAAAAATACAACATAACAACTATTTAAGTGGCATTTACATTGTATTAGGTATTATAAGTGATATAGAGATGATAGAGTATACAGAAGGATGTACACAGCTTTTATGCGAATGTATGCCATTTTATACTAGAGACTTGAGCATCTGTGGATTTTGGTATCTACAGGGCATCCTGGAACCAATTGCCCTTGGATACTTAGGGGCGACTGTATCTGTTTTGGAAATCAAATGTCTGTGGTCCAGGGAAAGACGGATGAGGAAGCTGCTGCAGCCCCTAATAAGAATGAGTGTGGAAACTGACACTTCAGAACTCCTGACCCAGTGGAGGAGCCAGCAGACCAGACAGAAGTTGAGCAGCGGCAGAGAAAAGAGCATTGATCAACTTTCCATCTTCTCAGGACACCTATCCAACCATTTCATGGTGATCTTTGCTCAGGCAAATGGTTTTTAAGCAGAATAGATTTTTGCTGAAGACCCAGTTACTGTTTCAATGCAGGGGAACAGTGAGAGGCAATGGAAGATTATGTGAGGTTGGTTCTTCTCAACATAAATACAGAGAAGAATTTGCTGGTGCAGAATGAAGAACATATGTGGATAGAGCATTAGTATGAAAACATCTAACGGTGTGTGAAATAGATACCTATTAATTAGGGAAACATCTTAGCAGCAAATAGGATATCCTTCAATATTAATACAAAATTATAAAATGTAAAGAAATGATTTGTTTGGATAACTTAGGAACAAGGTAGTAGAATAATTCTGGAGGTAATAACTACACCTGTTTTCCTACTACTAAGCCCTTTTCCTCCTTTCACAACTGCTATTAATCTTGATCAGAGTTTCTTAAAGGGAGGTTCCCTGACTAATAGTATCAACATCACCTGGGAAGAAATGCAAATGTTTGCACCCTCCCTCCTACTCCACTACCCAGACCTACTGAATTAGAAACTCTGAAGTGGAGATAGGGTGCTTTGGAGCCCAGCAAATTGTTTTTTAACAAGCCCTCCCAATAATTCTGGGTTTTTTACATGAGCTTTCTGTTACATGACATGTAGGCAGAGGACTTTAATGATCAGACTTTAATAATTCAATACAATTTTCTCTCTGTTAAATGAAATACATTTTTACTTCCCTGAGACATTGATTTTAAAGAAAAATGATAAAAGCAATATAACATCTGAGATCCTACTTGTTTTAAGCACTATATATAAGAAAAGTCTTAAAAATCATTCCATATAAAATTTTCATGTAACACACATTCATAGTTCAGTTTCTTGGTAAGAATTTGTTACAAATTTCCCTTAAAATTTGAAAAGTTAATGCCCTCATATTAGTAGACATTTAATATTCTCTATAATCCCAATCACTGTTCCTGAGATCTCTGTTTTAAAGTACTCCACTTCAGCACTTCCAACTAGACATAAAGTAATTCGTTCTCAACAAATACTTATTGTGAACCTACCATGCGCCAGGTATGTTTCAGGCACTAGGAATACAGCAGAGATGGCCCCACCTTTCCTAGAAGTTACATTCTAATAATGGTATACAGATATAAAATCGTAAATGACATAAAAGTAAGATATTTTCAGGTAGCAGGAAGTACTGTGAAGAACATAAAACAAGATAATGGGAGAGAGAATGATTTGGGCTAGGATGTCATTAGATTGAGAGGTTGCGGGCACCTCTCTGAGGAGGAGGATACAACCTGAGGCCCCAATAGCAAGAAGGGATGATTTCTTGGAAGAGGGAACAGGTAGCATAGGGATGAACCAGGATGGGGACAAACTTGTCCCGCCCTTAGAAGACAAAGGCCAGTGTGGCTAGAGCCTAGTGGACTAGCAGGAAAGTATCAAGAGATGAGAATGAGGCAGATGGAGACCAGTTCATGAATGGCCCAATGAGCTACGATAAAGTGTTTGGATTTTATTGTATGTTTAGTGAGAAGCCATTACAGGGTTTAAAGTAGCAAATTGACATGATCTAATTTTATGTCTCGAAAACTTAGAATAGTTACTGCTTTACAGAGAAAGGAAGGTATGTTGGTGAGAATGGAAGTGGAAGACCATTTAGGAGGCTATTGCAATAATCTGTAAGTGAGGAGTCATGGTGGATTGGGCTAGGGTGATAACAGTGGAGAAGAAGAGAGCAAAATGACTTTAGGACATGTTTCAGGGATAAAAGAACAGGATGTATATTCCATTAGATGTGAGAGTGAAGCAAAGTTTTTGAAGTAAGAAAGACTAGAGGAACAGAGGGGTTGGGGTAGAAATCAAGGATTTAATTTTGGCCACATTAAGTTTGAGATGTCTGTCAGATATCCAAGTGGAAAACTCAGGTAAGTTGTTGAATATAAGTCTAAAGGTGAGGTGAGAGCGCGATGTAAACATCGGGTGAGCAACAATGTTTAAAGTTGGGTGGAAGATGAACATATTTAGACAGAATGGGAGAAGAACGAGAGGTAAGAACACAGCTCTGGGGCCCTCCAACCTTAAAAAGTCACACAGAAAAGGAGGAACCAGAAGAGAAGAATGAGAAGAAACAGCCAGAAGAAAAGAAACACGGCCGGCTTCAGAGCCGCCATGTGACCGCGCACACCATGGGCCCGGCTCCTGCGGCCCGCATGGCGGGCTTCAGAGCCGCCGTGTGATCTTGCAGACCGCGGGCACCGCTCGGGCGCCACGCATGGCACGCGTAAGCAGCCCTGTGACAGCGGACACCGCGGGTCCCGCTCGGGTGGCCCTCGTGGCTGGCTTCAGAGCCGCCGTGTGACCGCCCACACCTCGGGGCCCGCTCGGGTGGCCCGCATGGCGGGCTTCCGAGCCCCAGTGTGACCGCCCGGGCGCGGTGACACAGCAGCTCCGAAGCCGGCCATGCGGCCCGCCCCAGCGGGGCCCGCGGTCTGCATACTGACAGGGCGTCTCCGAAGCCCCCCATGCGACGCGCTCGTGCGGCGTCCACGGTGTGCGCGGTCACACGGCGGCTCTGAAGCCGTCGATGGGGGACGCCTTAGTGTGGCCCGCGGTCTCCGCAGTCACAGGGCGGCTCTGAAGCAGGTCCGGAGTGCCGCCCAAGGGGGGGTCCCGCGCTCTGCGCGGTCACATGGCCGCTCCGAAACCGTCCATGCGTGCCGTACCAGTGGTGCCCGTGGTCTGCGCTTTCACAAGGCGGCTCTGAAGCTGGCCATGAGTCACGACCGTGCAGTGCCCACCTTCTGTGCGGTCACACGTGGGCTCCGAAGGCGGCCATGCGGGCCGCCCGAATGGGGCCCGTGCTGTGCGGGGTCACAGGGCGTCTCTGAAGCAGGTCATGGGTGCCTACTGGGCAGGGCGCGCCATATGGTGGTCCACGGCGCGGGCCACCCAAGCGGCTCCCGTGGTGTGCGAGTTCACAGGGCGGCTCTGAAGCCACGAAACACCAAACTCATACACACACTCATACACCACACATTACACACACCACATACCACACTCATACTCACACTCATATACCACAAATTGCACACATCACACTCATACACACACTAATATACCACACATTACACACACAAGAACCACACTCATACACTCATATACGACACATTACACACACCACACAACACACTGATCACACACTCATATACCACATGACAAACACCACACAATACACTCATGACACACACCCATAAAACACACATTAAACACACCACACAGCATACTCATATGCACACAAACCACACAACACACATCACACACATCACACATTACACACATCACACTCGTACACACACTCATGTACCACAGATTGAACACACCACACACCACACTCATCACACACCCTCATACACCACACACACACCACACACCATACTCATACACATACTCATACACCACATATTACACAAACCACACACTACACTTATCACACACACTCATACCACACATTACACACACCACATACCACACTCATATTGATACTCATTACCACAAATTACACACATCACACTCATTCACACTCATATACCACACATACACACCACATACCACACTCATACACTCATATACCACAAATTACACACATCACACTCATATACACACTCATATATAACACATTACACACACCACACGTCACACTCATACACACACTCATACATCACACATTACACACACCACACACCACACAAATACACATACACCACACACCACACATCACACACATCACATACTCCAACACACATTACACATATTACACTCACACAAACTCATGTACCACAGATTGCACACACCACACTCATACACACACTCATAGAGGACACATTACACATACCACACACCACACTCATACACACACCCATATACCACAAATTACACACAACACACACCACACTCATCACACACCCTCATACACCACACATTAGAGACACCACACACCACACTCATACAGTCATTTATGACACATTACACGCACCCTTCACCACACTCGTACACACACTCATACAGGACACAATACACACACCACACACCACACTCATACACTGATATACCACACCTTGCACACACCACACACACTTGTCACACACCCTCATACACTACACATTACACACACCACTCAACACACTCAACACACACACTCATATACCACATATTACACACACCACACACCATACTCATCACACACAGTCATATACCACACATTGCAAACAGCACAGACCAGACATGACACACTTATACAACACACATTACACACACTACACATCACACTGATCACACACACTCATACACCACACATTGCACACACCGCACATCACACTCATCACACACTCATACACCACACATTACACACACCACACACCACACTCATACACCACACATTACAGACACCACGTACCACACTCATACTCACGGTCATATACCACAAATTACACACATCACACTCATACACACATTCATACACCACACATTAGACACACCACACACCACACTCATACAGTCATATACGACACATTACACACACCACTCACCACACTGGTACATACACTGATACAGGGCACATTACACACACCACGAACCATACTCATACCCACACCCATATACCACAAATTTAACACGCCACACACCAAACTCATCACACACCCTCATACACCACACATTAGAGACACCACACACCACACTCATACACACAGTCATATACGACATAATACACCCACCACTCACCACACTCGTACACACACTCATACAGGACATAATACACACACCACACACCGCACTTATACACACTGATATACCACAACATTCACACACCACACACTACACTCATCACACACCCTCATACACCACACATTACACACACCACTCAACACACTCATCACACACAGTCATATACCACACATTGCAAACAGCACAGACCACACATGACACACTTATACAACACACATTACACACACCACACATCACACTGATCACACACACTCATACACCACACATTTCACACACCACACATCACACTCATCACACACACTCATAGACCACACATTACACCACACATGACACTCATCACACACCCTAATACACCACACATTGTACACACCACACACCAGAGTCATACACTACACATTACAGACACCAGATACCACACTTATATACCACAAATTACACACATCACACTCATACACACATATAACACATTACACACTCCCGACGTCACACTCATACACACACTGATACACTCAAACACCATACATTACACACACCACAACCACATTCATACACACACTCATATACCACACATTACACACACCACACAACACACCCATCACACACACTCATAAAACACACATTACAAACATCACACTCATATACACACTCATATACCACACATTACACACACCACACGTCACACTCATAGACCACACAGTACACACACCACAACCACACTCATACACACACTCATATATGACACATTACACACCCTACACAACACACTGATCACACACACTCATATACCACACATTACACACACCACACAACACACTCATCACACACACTCATAAAACACACATTACACACACCGCACACCACTCTCATACACACACATACACCACACATCACACACATGACACACTCCTAGAACACACATTAGACTCATACACACACTCATGTACCACAGATTGCACACACCACACACCACACTCATACATACACTCAAACACCACACATTACACACACCACATACCACACTCATACATATACTCATACACCACACATTACACACACCACACACTACAGTTACCACACACACTGATACACCACACATTAGACACACCACCCACCACACTCATACACACACTCATACAGGACACATTACACACACCGTGCACCACACTCATACACACACCCATTTACCACAAATTACACACAAACACACCACACTCATCATGCACACTCATACACAACACATGGCACACACCAGACACAACGCGGATCACACACCCTCATAGAGCACACATTACACACACCACACTCCACACTCATCACACACACTCATATACCAGACGTTACACACACCACACACCACTTATACACACACACTCATACACCACACATTACACCCACCACACACCACACACACACACACGCTCATACACCACACACCATACTCATACACGCTTACACCACACATTACACACACCACACACCACTCTGATAATCATATACCCCACATTTCACACATCAGACTCATACAAACACTCATATACCACATATTACACACCCCACCCACAATACTATTCACACACAGTCATACACTACACATTACACACACCGCACAGCGCATTCATCACACACACTCACACCACACATTAAACATACCAGACAGCACATTCATCATACACAGTCATACCGCACATTACACACACCACATAGGAGACTCATATACTCACATACCACAAATTACACACATCACACTCATATACAGACTCATACACCACACATTACACACACCACAACCACACTCATACACTCATATATGACACATTACACACACCACACACCAGACTCATACACACACTCAAACAGGACACATTACAAACACCACACACCACACTGATCACACACACTCATATACCACACATTACACACACCACACAACACATTCATCACACACATTCATAAAACACATTACAACACTACACACCACACTCATACACACACATAAATCATGCACTACACATGACACACATCACACACTCCTGCAAGACACATTAAACACATTACACTCATACACACACTCATGTACCACGGATTGCACACACCACACACCACATTCATACACACACTCATACACCACACATTACACAAACCACACACTACAATTATCACACACACTGATACACCACACATTAGACACACCACACACCACACTCATACACACACTGATATACCACACCTTACACACATCACACACTACACTCATCACACACCCTCATACACCACACATTACACACACCACTCAACACACTCATCACCCACACTCATATACCACACACTACATACACCAAACACCACTCTCATCACACACACTCATACACCACACATTACAAACACCACAGACCACACTCATGACACACTTATACAACACACATTACAGACACCACACATCACACTGATCACACACACTCATACAGTACACATTGCACACACCACACATCACACATCACACACACTCATACACCACACATTGCACACACCACACATCACACTCATACACTACCCATTACAGACACCACATACCACAGTCATACACTCATATACCACAAATTACACACACCAGATACCACATTGATACACTCATATACCACAAATTACACACATCACACTCATACACACACTCATACACCACACATTACACATTCCACACATCACACTCATACACACATTCATATACCACACATTACACACACCACATAAAACACTCATCACACACTCATAAAACACACATTACACAACCCACACACCACACTCATACAGATACACCACACACCACACATCACACATATCACACACATGTACAGCATACATTAAACTCGTACACACATTCATTTACCAGAGCTTACACACACCACACTCCAAAGTCAACACACACACTCATATACCACACGTTACAGACACCACAGACTACACTTATCCCACACACTCATACACCACACATTAGACACACCACAACCACACTCATACACAGACTCATATATGACACATTACACCCACCACACACCACACTCATACACAGACTTACACCTGATAAATTACGCACACCACACACCACACTCATCACGTACACTCATACACAAAACATTACACACACTACACATGCGCCCATCACACACCCTTATAGAGCACACATTATACACACCACACTCCACACTCATACACCACACACCAAACTCATACATGTACTCTTACACCACACACCACTTTCATACTCACAGTCATATACCACACATTACACACATCACACTCATACAAACACTCATACATCACACATTATACACCCCACACAGCACATTCATCACAAACACTCATATCACACATTATACACACCACATACCACACTCATTCTCACACTCATATACCACAAATTACACACATCACACTCATACACACACTCTTATATCACATTACACACAGCACACGTCACACTAACACTCATACACCACACATTACACACACCAAAACCACACTCATATACGACACATTACACACAACACACTCATCACACACTCATAAAACACACATTACATGCACCATACACCACACTCATACACACCCATACACCACACATCACACACATTACACACTCCTACAATACACATTACAAACATCACACTCATACACACACTCATATACCACACATTACACACTCCACACATCACACTCATACACACACTCATAACCCACACATTACACACACCACAACCACACTCATGCATACACTCATATACCACACATTACACACACCACACAACACACTCATCACACACACTCTTAAAACACACATACATCTCACACACCACACTCATACACATATACCACACACACCACACACTCCTACAACACACATTACACACATGAAACTCACACACACTCATGTACCACAGATTACACACACTACACTCGACACTCAACACACACACTATATACCACATGTTACACACACCACACACCAGTTATACACACACTCATGCACCACACATTACACACAGCACACACTACACTTATCCCACACACTCATACACCACACATTAGACACACCACAACGACACTCATACACGGACTCATATACGACACATTAGACACACCACACACTACAATCATACACAGACTTATACAGGACAAAGTACACCACACACCACACTCATCACATACACTCATACACAACACATTACACACACCACACATGCACTCATCACACACCCTCATAGAGCACACATTACACACCACACTCCACACTCATACACACACTTAAACACCACACACCACACTAATACACACACTCTTACATCACACATTATACACACCAAAAACCACTCTCATACTCACAGTCATATACAACACATTACACACATCACACTCATACACTTATGTACCACAGATTACACACACCACACTCGACACTCAACACACACATTCATATACCACATGTTACACACACCACACACCACTTATACAGACACACTCATGCACCACACATTACACACACCACACACTACACTTATCCCACACACTCATACACCACACACTAGACACACCACAAGCACACTCATACAGACCCATATATGACACATTACACACACCACACACTACAATCATACACAGACTTATACAGGACAAATCACACCACATACCACACTCATCACATACACTCATACACAACACATTACACACACTGCACATGCACTCATCACACACTCTCATAGAGCACACATTACACACGCCACACTCATACACTCTTACACCACACATTACACACAGCAAACACCACTCTCATACTCACAGTCATATACAACACATTACACACATCACACTCAGACAAACACTCATACACCACACATTACACACCCCACACAGCATGCTAATCACACACAGTCATACACCATACATTACAAACACCACACAGCACATTCATCACAAACACTCATACCATACATTACACACACCACATACCACACTCATACTCACACTCATTACCAAAATTACACACATCACACTCATATACACACTCGTATACCACACATTACACACACCACATATCACACTCATACACTCATATACCAATTACACACATCACACTCATACACACACTCATATACCACACATTACACACACCACATGTCACACTCATACGCACACTCATACACCACACATTACACACACCACACACCACATTGATCACACACACTCATATACCACACATTACACACACCACACACCACACTCATCACACACACTCATAAAACACACATTACACACACCACACACCACTCTCATACACACACATACACCACACACCACACATCACACATATGACACACTCCTACCACACACATTACACACATCAGACTCATACACACACTCATGTACCACATATTGCACACACCACACACCACACTCATATACACTCAAACACCACACATTACACACACCACACACCACACTGATACACATACTCATACACTACAGATTACACACACCACACACTACACTTATCACACACACTCATACACCACACATTAGACACACCACACACCACACTCATCACACAAACTCATATACCACACGTTACACACACCACACACCACTTAGACACATTCATGCACCACACACTACACCCACCGCACACCAGACTTTCACAAACATACACCACACACCACACTCATACACACATGCTTATACCACATATTACACACACCAGACACCACACTTAAACTCACACTCGTATACCACACATTACACACATCACTCTCATATGCCACACATTAAACACCCCACACACCATACCAATCACACACACTCATACACCACACATTACACACACCACACAGTGCATTATTCACACACACTCACACCACACATTAAACACACCACACAGCACATTCATCACACAGACTCATACCACACATTACACCACATACCACACTCATATACTCATATATCACAAATTGCACATATCACACTCATATACACACTCATACACCACACATTACACACACAACCACACTCATATACGACACATTACACACACCACGCTGATCACACACATTCATATACCACACATTACACACACCACACAACACACTCATCACACACTCATAAGATACACATTAGAACTCCACACACCACACTCATACACACACATACACCACGCACTACACATGACACACATTAAACAGTCCTACAACACACACACATCACACTCATACACACACTCATGTACCACAGATTGAACACACCACACACCACATTCATACACCCACTCATACACCACACATTACACACACCACACACCACACTCATACACATATTCATACACCACACATTACACAAACCATATACTACACTTATCACATGCACTCATATACCACAAATTAGACATACCACACACCACACTCATACACACAGTCATATACGACACATTACACACATCTCTCACCACACTGGTGCACACACTCATACAGGACACATTACACACACCACGAACCACACTCATACACACACCCATATACCAGAAATTACAACACACACCACACTCCTCCTACACCCTCATACACCACTCAACACACTGATCAGTCACCCTCATATACCACAGTATACACATACTGCACTCATCATACACCCTCAAACACCACACATTACACACACCACACACCACGCTCATCACACACACTCATATATTACACATTACACACACCACATACCGCACTCATCAAACACACTCATATACCACCCCCACACACCACAGACCACACTCATCACGCACACTCATACATAACACATTACACACACCACACAAGACACTCATCAAACACCCTCATAGAGCACACATTACACACACCACACTCCACACTCATCACACACACTCATGTACCACACATTACACACACCACACACCAGTTATACACACACACTTATGCACCACACATTACACACACCACACACTATGCTTATCACACACACTCATACACCACACATTAGACAAAGCACTACCACACTCATACACAGACTCATATATGACAGATTACACACACCACAGACCACACTCATACAGAGACTTATACAGGACAAATTACACACACCACACACCACTCCAATCACGCACACTCATACACAAAACATTACACACACCACACTCCACACTCACACACACACTCATACACCACACACCACACTCATACACACACTCTTACACCACACATTACACACACCACACACCACTCTCATACTCACAGTCATATACCACACATTACACACATCACACTCATACAGACACTCATACACCACACATTATACACCCCACACAGCATACTAATCACACACACTCATACACCACACATTACACACACCACACAGCACATTCATCACACACACTCATACCACACATTACACACACCACATGCCACACTCATACACTCACATACCACAAAGTACACACATCACACTCATATACACACCATACACCACACATTACACACACCACAACCACACTCATACACACACTTATATATGACACATTACACACACCACACAACACAGTGATCACACACACTCATATACCACACTTTACATGCATTGCACTCATCACACACCCTCAAACACCACACATTACACACACCACACACCACGTTCATCACACACACTCATATACCACACATTACACAAACCACATACCGCACTCATCAAACATACTCATATACCACACATTAAACGCTCCACAGAACACACTCATCACACACTTATACACACACATTACACACACCACACATCACACTGATCACACACACTCATACACCACATACACCACACACCAGATAGCACACTCATTTGCCACTAATTACACACACCACACTCCACACTCATACACACACTCATATACCACATATTACACACATCACATTCATACACTGATGTACCAGAGATTACACATACCATACACCACACTCCTACGCATACTCATACACCACACATTACAAACACCACACACCACATTCATCACAGACACACACCACACATTACACACACCACACACCACACATACACACATACATATACCACATACCACACACAGCACACACCACACTGATACACACACTCATACACCACACATTACACACCCCACATATCACACTCATACACACATTTGCCACACATTACACACACCACACCCCACACTCACACACACACATACACCGCACATTACACACACCACACACCACACTCATACACACACATACACCACACATGACACACACCACACATCACACTGATACACAGACTCATATACCACACATTACACACAACACACACATTCATCACAAATCCTCATACACCACATATTACACACACCACACTCATCACAGACACTCATACACCACACATTATACATAACACACAACACATTAATACACACACTCATATAGCAAACACTCACACCATACACCACACTCCTCTCACACTGATACACCACACATCATGCACACTACACACCACACTCATAAGCACACTCATAATCACATGTTGCAGACACACCACAAACCACACTCATACACACGCTCGTACACCACACATCACACACACCACACACTACATTCATCAAACACTTGTACACCACACGTCACACACACCACACACCACACTCATCACACACTCATACACTACACATTACACACACCACACTCATCACACACACTCATACACTACACATTACACACATCACCCACCACACTCATACACACACTCATATGCCACAAATTACACACACCACATGTTACACACATTCATATACCACACGTTACACACATCACACTCATGCACACACTCATGTACCACAGATTATACACACCATACACTACACACACACACCACACATTACACACACCACACTCATACACACACTCATACACCACACATTACACACAACGCACACCATAGTCATGATACATACTCATACACCACACATTGCACACACCACACATCACACTCATCACACACACTAATGCACCACACATTACACACACCACACACCACACTCATACGCACACTCATACACCACACATTACACACACCACACATCACACTCATACAAACACTCATATGCCACACATTAAAACTATTTAGCAATCTTAATTAGAAAGGGTTCTAATTATACTATAATAACTAGAAAATACTACTGAAGTAGATTTTTGAAAAAAGACAAAACCATGAAATAATTGCAACTTCTACACTTAGTCCTTTTTTTTACATCAATCAAAAAACATACCAAAGACATAGGCCTGTTATACAAATGACCAAAAAGAGTTCTAAAATTAAAAAAATAAATATACTTGTAATAATCTATGATACGGGGTAATTTGTAAAGATCACAGATGAAAAAAACGTGTTTTATATACAATAAAGAAACAAATCATTTTCCTTCCTTAAAAACTATTTCTTCCGAAAATAAACGCATTGAAAAAAATCATCTAAATGCATTCAGTATACTTTTAAAAGGAAGCTTTCAAAGATTCAGTCAGAAGAAATATAAAGGCCCATAAAATGAAAATATTATCCTAGAACTAGCAGTAGAAAAGGAGAAGACATCAAATATAAAAAGAAAAAATTTGGATAAATAAGCATATAAATTTATAATATGGTATGATCCATAAACAGGAAAGATACTCTATGACAAAATTTTTCATAGATACTAGGAATCCGGCTTTCAAGATTTAAAAAAAAAAATTAAATCATTGAAATTTTCTACCTCAATCTGTTCAATGAAGCTCAACCAGGGAGAAAATTAAACTATAAAATCTATAGTAATTAATGTTAAAGATGAGATATTTTAATAATTTCACCCAGTACCTAACACTGATAATTTCAAATTATTTAAGAAAATCCTCTCTTTAATTTGCTCCTTTCTTCAAATCTGAAGTCTTTCACAAATGTTTAAAGGAAAATGAAAAGAAAAAAATTAGTTTATATAGATGAATAAGTATTTAAATATGTCAAAATTCAAGCAAAGTGATATTTTTAACTTTCCCTCCTGTACTGTAAACTTGAAATCAATTCTTATTTTAAAAATCTGACTTAACTAAAATTAATCACTAATTTTGTTTTTTGAACTCATTTTTATGTTTTAATTAGTATTGAATAATTTGAATATGAACATGCCCTACTATAATGTGGATGATTGGTGTCCAGTCATTTATAGAAAGAGACCCTTATAACTATAAACAATTTTTCAAGACTCTCCCATGTGAGATATGTATACTATGTACGATACCATGAATTCTATAATGCTTTAAAAATACACACATAGTTCAAAAAGATTAGCATGTAAACTAGATACATTTACTTATCTAGAAACAGCAGCTGATCTGCCCAAGCATTTAGGGATTCCTTCCAATAACTCAATAACCCTTCAGAGGCATAAGAACCAGTGGGAGGGAATCACTAATTCAGAAGTCAGTTTAGAAAGCATATAACCCATTCACATTTGTCTAATGCTTCATAATTTACAGTAAGGTTTGCACACCAACCCTAAATAACAGGAAAGGTATAAGAATTCTTACACCTTATTTTACAAATAAGAAGATCAAAGTTTAGAGAGACAAAGGAAGTGGGTCAAGGTTACACGGCTTAGTAACTGAATTCCTATTAGATGGCAGTTCTTATTACTAATTCAATGTTTTTATCTCTTACAACTTATTCACCTGGTCATGGAAGAATAGTGTAATAATTTTTATGAAATCAGCCTAACATACTTTAACCAACAATTCAGAGAGAGAAACAAATATATTTTGACTTATATCTTTTTGGACCACCTAAAAACTGGGCTATAATTCTACACAATAACCATTTTTAGTTTAATTAAAAAAATGGGAAAATGAGCTAAGGATATGCTATTATAAATAGATAAGCCTACTTTGTTATGAATTAGGAAGAGAACTTCCAAATATTGTTAAATATTCAAGGTGTAATTTTTTTACTTTGTAATTGTCATTTCAAAATTCACTCTTCTAATAAATCCAATTGTCCAGTGAATTTCTTAATTATCTTAACAAGATCAGGAAAGTTTTAAAATACATTAACACAATTCACTCATTAGTTAAGAGATAAATATTCCATTTTTGGAACATTAATATGATACACAAAGGAATGTGGGAAATATTAACTGAAGATTACTAAAAACAAAAAGTTGAGAAACTGGATATGAAATGTGTTTTAAAGCATATTAATTTGGATTTTAAAAGACCATCATGATACTTTTGTTAAGGTGTGATATTAAAATGATGTCTCTTTTTTCTGCCTTATTCCAAAGAACCATAAAAAAAGAAAATTAAAATAGTGATGAAATAGGAAGCTTATAGGTTTGTATCTCAACGCATCTCTGTAGGATCCAAACAAAGCAGCCTGCGCCCTAAGAAAGGCCCTAGCTACTCCATCACCTGTAGCTGTAGACTGCTTCTTCAGTTTATTTCTCGAGGCTGAGACCTGCATGCCAGAGAGGAACAATTAAATTAACACCTCAGAAATTGGTACAGCAAGGTACGAACCCAATCAGTAGGCAAACCACAGTGTCTGCTGGTCAGCCAAAAATTCATCCTCCTCCCTGATAGCTTATCTTTTTAACTGCAGAGAGCACCTCCTGGTCTGTTAATTGAAACGAAAGCAGGAGAGGATGGTAAAGTGCTAATGCAAATTGGTTTATGCTCTCTTTTTTCTTCCCAAGGCCTCTTGACATAAATAAGCTTTAATTATTTTACAGTAAACTGCTTGTGAGCCACTTTTCTGCATACTTTTAGCGATTACAACATGTGTCTACTTGTTTTGAGATGAAGCTGGCTGGGTGTCGTTCATTTTTGCTATGTAAGGTTATTTGTTACAGGTCCTTCAGGATCACTTACTGTTTAATTTTATTTTTGGAAGCCTCATTTGCATATGTAATTTTCCAGTCATTTGTTGAATAGTGTTTGTCATTATTAGATAAAGAGGAGAGGAGATAAAATTATTGGGATCATATGAGTGGAGAATTGTATGCAAATGTTATACATTGTCTCATTTAATTTTCACAACAGTCTTTTAAGGAAAGCATACCTATTCCCATTTATGAATGAAAATACAGGGCACAAAGATGTGAATTAATTTGCCCTTACTATGTAGCTAAAAACTGACAAAGCTGTGATTTAAACGCAGTTCTGTCTGTTTTTTCTACTACCACATGCTGGCTTTGGATTCAATGTCATTGCCTCATGAACCAGTAATCAGATTAAAACACTCTTGTTTTTAAATCAAAGAAAAATTTATCCAGGAATTTGCATAATTTAAAAGACACTTAAATGTTTTAATTTTTTATACATTTTCCATCTTTTAATTTCAAGTGTTATGTCTTAGAGCAGCAGTCCCCAACCTTCCTGGCACCAGAGACCGGTTTTACGGAAGACAATTTTTCCACGGAGGAGGGCGGGGGGTGGGGGGCAGGGCTCAGGCGGTGATTGCAGGCAACCGGGAGCAGCTGTAAATAAATACGGATGACGCTTTGATGGCGGGATCGCCTGGTGCTCACCTGCTCACCTCCTGCTGTGCCCCGCCCCCAGCTCCTTAGTGTCGGGAGACAATTTTTCTTCCGCAGACAGGAGGGGGCGGTAGTTGGGGGCGCGTGCACTGCGCTCTGCCGCCTGGCCCCTCACAGGAGGCAGACCAGCACGGGGCAGGGTCCGGGATTGGGGACAGCAATTTTAGAGAACGCATATTATTTAGCAATAGCCCTTACTTAGATTTTTAAGTGAGATTATACTCTTGATGCAAACTCTTATTTTTTTAAGGAGGAGGAGATATAAAACGTTCCTACACATTCATTTCACCAATTCCTTTCACACAAAATAGAAAACTATAGTCTGTACACTTAAAAATATTGATTCTCATATATTCCTCATCAATGCTTAAAATGGAAACATGTGAAATTGCATAATTATTTTTTTAAGGGGAAGAAAAGTGATGAGACAAATTCTGGTTAAATTGCTCTCTCCACCATATTCTTATCTTTATGAAACTAGCAGGGAGCAAGATAATGTCATTTCTCCATATATATACACATGCCTGGGAAGGAGTATTGTTATTTCTTTATACAAGTAGTCCTGACTACTCATATAGATGATGACTGTAATTGAAGTGTCAACCTAATTAACAACTAAACTTTGAATAATGCTAATGAGAAATGAACACAGCATCAGAGGAAAGACCAGCTCTACAGGTGACAAATCTTCACAGTAGTGACATTTTCCAGTGTAAAGTCACAGTTACTGTGATCTGATCAAAGAAACAGACCCCATTGGGTCCAATTATAACCATAGTTTTGAAAAAATGATTTTGAGTTATGATGTTCATAATCTATGCAGAAAGGCCTTTGTGGTATAGGTCTTCTCCCCATAGCTGTGATCTTTTCAATTTATATCCAAGCTCCATAGATTCAGATGAAAGTTTAGAACCTAATTCATTTAGTCCACAAAGTGCATAAACCAGGATTCATTTAAGAGGGAGTTTTTATTATTAAAATAAATGCACATTTTTAGATAACCCACATATTCAAACAATAATAAATACAAAAAAATCTGAATTAATGCCCTTTATTCTGAAATTTGTAACTTTTTTAAGTTTCAAATGCCTTTAATAAAAACTAATACAAATGAATATTAATAAACATTTAGTGACTGCCCCCCACAAGGATTATACGGAATATGATTCTAGTCTTTTAAAGTATTATCAAAAGTAAATGGTTGTTTTTTTAAGAAAAATTTACTTTAGAAAATAAAAAACAATAAAAATTGTCATGTCTTCTATCTTTGCAAAAGAAAATTCCTCAAAATGTATTTTTTATAAAACATGAAATTGATAATTCAGTTCTCCACAAATCAAGGACACATATTCTTAGGACAATCACAACACATGTGCTCACAGAGAATGGAATAAAGTCAAACCGTTCTTAGCCTTTATTACACTAAGTGCTTGACTGAATAACTGCTGCTCAAGTTATGCAGGACTATTAATCACACTGCCACAAGCCCTTCCTAGCAAAACAGAAATATGCAGCCTTCACTTCCAAAATTAGTCAGTCAATGGTGACTCCTGAGCTCCCTATGTGTGTGTAGAAAATAGGAAAGAAAAAGAAAATACTTGTTCTACAACTGTGCTGTCCAATGGGTAGCCTTTGCCACACAAGCACTTAAAATGTAACTCATCCAAATTAATATTTGCTATAAGTGTAAAACAGACATTGTATTGAGAAGACTTAGTACAAAAAAACCTCATGAATAATTTTTATATTGATTATATTTTCAAGCAATAATATTCTGATTATAGGGTTAAATCAAATATAACATTAAAATTAATTTTACCTATTTCTTTTTACTATTTAATGTGGCTATAGAAAACTGAAAATTATATATGTGGCTCACATTATTATTTTGAACAATGCTATTCTACATGACTATATTATCTAATTTTATACAGATATGTGAGGCTACAAATTGCCTAACAAGAAATATAGTTACATTTTTCCTTTGCCTCTTTCTACATTATTTCAACTTTTACAAACTACATTAAAAAAAGTTTTCTCTTGACCTACTCTAGTGAGCTTTGATGGTCCATAGATCTCAGGTTGTCCCTGTTCTTCAGAGACCAGAAGGACAGCTAAGTGCTTCTCTAGGCACAACTGAATGCTCAAAAATGGTCTGTAAAAATGATTTTTAAAAATCAGTTTTAGATATAAAGATATTGATCTAATGTAAAATGATTGTATCATCCTTGCTGTTCTCCTGGCTTTTGTATCACCAGAGTAAATTATCACGTTACCATTGCCCTTTGCAGTGCTAATTAGCTTTTAGCAGTTTTTATCTATAAAGAGGATGGTGTCTCTTCTGCACTTTTTCACTACCTGCTCAGGGAAATAGCATTTTCTGCCTTAATTTCCTAAGTTTAGTTATAACATAATGTGCATCTTCCCATGAAATCCTAAGGCTTATACTCACATAAAACTCTGAATTCAGAAAAGCATTTGGAACCTTAGTCATGTGGCTTTTATCACACAATCCTATTAATACTGAAAACATATCAACTGTTCTCTCTTTTTATTTTTAAGAAAGTAAGCTAGCCTCAACCTTCAATGGCTAAAGATTACTTCTGAAATGACATTTTATTGTTTTTAGACAGTTTTTACTCTGTAAACATTTTTAGTCTAATTAAGTATTAAGCTAGACACCCCCCCGCAATGCAAAAAAATGTTAAACAGTGAAAAGAAACTTCAGAGATAAACATCATTGCATTGCTCTTAACAAATGTCTAAATTCCTTTCATACAATGAGAATTCTGACCTCTAAACAGCCATCCACGGGAGGAATTATAACCTGGATTTTAGCAGAGCTGGAGTTCACTGCAGCATGAATATTACAACTAATTCTCCACTTTTGCCCTCTTAGCTACAAAGTGACTATGAATGAAAGAGGGAATTACATGAGTAAACACAGCACACAGGTGTGAGTTAAGAGTGCCAGGCATGTGCACACAGTCTGAGTAGCGAACCAACTATGCCAGCGGAGAGCAGTCAGCAAGGAAGGGCACATGAGGGGGCTGAGTTTTTCAGAGAAGGGATAGATTTTCTCCTTACTTGACTTCTAGATGCATCTTTGCAGTAAAAATAAATTAACTGCTGTACCTAGACATTTTAATTTTACTTTTTGAGATCACAAAGAGAAACATCAGGATAAAGGAGAGAAGACTAAAAAAGTGTTTTGAAATACATTTAGATAACCCACACAATCTAAAACACCCCTCATGTTTTCAGATATCTCCTTTTACATAACTAAACTGTTCTCTAGAAATGACAAACATTTAGAAAAGTCAGACTGTCAAGTAATCATCTGCTTTAAAACAAAGTTATGAAGTTAAAAGCTTTACATTCTCCCACGAAACATGTTATGGTTATCACATGAATTAGATATTAAGTCTCCACACTTCTTTAACCTTTCTAACTGTTCAGTTTTAAGGAACAAAATTAATACTTCCCTCCTAATATAATAATTTTCTAACAAGCGTCTATTTGAGGAACAAAATAGTAACTTTTTACATTCATTAAATGAAAAGCTCACGATACACTCAGCTACAGAGGGTATCGTCACACTGTTTCTTTGCATGTTTAAAGTACCTGTGAAACCCTCACATGGCATCATCTGCTACTGTTTTCCTTGGGGCGGCACCTTACAATTAAGGCAATCAAAACTGTTCCTGTCTCCACCTCAAGCTCAACGCTATGCCAGTCACTCCGCTCACCCAGCTGCCAGAAAAGGAACGTGGTAGGCCCCACTCAACACTCCACCTTTTCCTACTCCCCATTTGAAATACATATGCACAAGGCCTGTCAGTTCTACTTCTGATACAGATTTCAAATGTGTCCACTTTTCTCTAAATCCCTGTCACTGTCCAGTTGAAGCAACTTCCATCTTTCCCCTCAACCACCACAAACCATTTCCTAACTGCCCTCCTGCTTCATGTCTCAGACCCAGAACCCAAGACGGTGTTATCTGAACTCCAAGTGGATCACATTATTCCTCTGCTAAAAATCTTCAGTGAATTTCCAACAAAACCCAAAGGTCTTTAAACAAGAACTGTAGGTCTTTTGTAATCGCCCTTGCCCCCTCTACAAACCAACCTCATTTTGCATAATTCTCTCTTTCGTTCATCTCACATGTCAGGCTCCACTGCACAGGTCTTCTTCCCAATTCCCGAATCTGCCCAACTCTTCCCCATAGCAGAACCTCTGCACATGTTCTAACTCCCCATCTTTCCCTTCCCACTGAGCTTGGCCTACTCATATTGATCATTCATTTCACTTCTGGGAAAAGAAGTTGCTGGCACATTGAGCTTGGACCACAAAAGGCTGATTTCAGCTGGGCTAGAATTATTTTCATTTCAGCTTACTTGTAAGAGCAGAGATGGCTGTCAATACACCAACATCCACTCTCCGTCCTTTGGTAATAGAAATCTTAAGTTTGGACTGGTGCATGGTTAACCATGCTAGGTTAACCCAGCTGTTTCCCAGCCTCCCCTGTGATGTGGCCTGGCCACATGGCTGGGCTCAGGCACATGGAATGTGAGCTGAGGAACGGGATACTCCAGGCTGTGCCCCCGAAAGGGATATGAGTAGCCTCTCCCAGATTACCCGCTCTCTTCCGGGGCAAGGCACACAAAGAGGACAGGACAGCTACCTTAAATCTAGAGATGGATGCTGTGTGCTGAGGATGGCAGAGTTGTCCCACAGATCTGGACAACTTAGCTCTTACTAGTTATGCAGGAGAGAAATAAATTTCTATCTTGATCTAAGAATGGGTATTTGGGTCTCTGTTACAGCAGCTTAGCCCGTACCCTAATTAATACACCACCTAAAGGAGAAGCATCACCACAAAGGATATGAGAGAGATGAAACAAGAACACAGGCCAAGCACCTGACGGCTTCCACAGCCTCTCACACTGGTGCAACTGACACGGCATCAGGTTCCCGGCAGGTCATAAGGAAAAATAGACCTCAGGACTGCGGTCTTCACTGCTATGCCAGAGACGGAGAACACTTGTGCTCCCAGGAGTTCATGTGCTACTACAGAAGACAATTCCTGCTGCATCTCAGAGGCACACATGTTTTGTTTTCCTGCATTCCTGAGTCTGTACCAGGTACAGCCTACCTATTTCACCCTTAATCTAAATTAAATCCCCCTGTTCCTCTCTCCCACTGCTCCCTGATCCTTCACAACATTTGTCTCAATGTGTTTGTTAACACAATGGAACCTCCATGACATCAGGGTATATGTTTGTTTATTCACCACTGTGTACCCAGTTCTTAGCACAATATAGGCATATAGTAGGTGCTCAGTAAATACTTGTCAAATGAATGAATAAATTAATTACCTGTTTCAGGTACACTTTTACATTTATCCCTTTAGTTTACTCAATCAAAATATCTTTGGTGGATTCCAGGGACATAATTCATTTAAAAATTCAGCAGGTTGGCCGGGCGCGGTGGCTCACGCTTGTAATCCTAGCACTCTGGGAGGCCGAGGTGGGCGAATCGTTTGAGCTCAGGAGTTCGAGACCAGCCTGAGCAAGAGCGAGACCCCCATCTCTACTAAAAATAGAAAGAAATTATATGGACAGCTAAAAAATATATATAGAAAAAATTAGCCGGGCATGATGGTGCATGCCTGTAGTCCCAGCTACTCGGGAGGCTGAGACAGGAGGATCCCTTGAGCTCAGGAGTTTGAGGTTGCTGTGAGCTAGGCTGACGCCACGGCACTCACTCTAGCCTGGGCAACAGAGTGAGACTCTGTCTCAAAAAAAAAAAAAAAAAAAAAAATTCAGCAGGTTATTATGTTATCAGCAAGATTTAGGAACCACTATTGTGATAGTGCTCACAGTATCACACACAAAAACGTTTCTTGAATATAGAAAAGTCAAGAATTTAACAGTAGAAATAAACTGAAGATAATTTTAAAAGCCAAAATTAAGGTTTACCTTTTTTTAAACATCAGCAGTAAGAACAGAGAGAAGCATGCTATTAGGATAGTACAGGGGTGGGGAGGGAGACATTGAAAGACAGGCTGGGTAATTCAGCTGGACATGAAAGGCCATGAGAAAGCCAAGGAGCACTTCCAATCACTGAAGGGACAAACCATAAATCAACTTTAGAATGGCAAATGTGCAGGGACACACATGGAGAATTACCAAAGCCTGGATCACTGCAGTGGGAAGGACAGATTCTCTCATTCAGTTGAGAGAAAATAAAAATCTTTTAAATGTTCAGAAGTGCAATTAGCTTTGTGGTTTTCCTTTTATTTTTTATTTCATTTTTGCATTTAAGGTTTATATTTTAAAAGCACACACCAAGAAAACAGCAGGGAAAACAGCAACATCTGTAATAGTTTACCTACAAACCAAAAAAAAAAAATTTGTAACTGATCTTTTCTCCAAAAATAACTTTAAAAGAATGGTGAGTTTCCACACACACGCACATGAGTGTGCAGAAGCATGGTGACTGCCACCTCAACACGGTCTCCTTTTCCAGGGACAGGAACCAAAAGGTTGCACTCACAGTAAAAAAGTATACTTTAAGTACGCTTCCAGGTTTCTTGTTTTCATTAGGATGAAAGTTAAATGAAAATATCTTCATAAAATGTTCCAGGAGGTACCTATTAACAGGGACCTTAAAAGCAAACTTCTATTACAAAAGATAAAAGAAGTGCAATTGTATTTCCCTTCAATGATCATTTACTGAACGCCTACTGTTTACAAAGCACTATACCAGGGCTGTATGGTAGGGGCAATGCACAACCAGATGCCTGAATTCTAACAGCTGCAGACTGAGAAAGAAAGAGCATGGCTATGCTTCTCCAGAGCAAACTGAAAGCAATATTTGTCTCCTGAAGTGTCCTCGATAAACTAAATGAAACGTTTTCCAAGCTACTCTAGAAGCTGAATGAAATTGTGTTATCTTTCCAACCTGGCCACCCTAGAAACTTGTGAGGGATTTTACTTACCATTAAACCCAGTCACGATTATAGCAGAATTGTGGCAAATCTGGAACTAATATTATATTCTCTGGGGCCTTTTTTCTTTATAACGTATATTATGACAATTTAACATGTTAAACCATCATGTTAGGTTAGAGGAAATATTCAATGAATTGAAATATCTACTGACAATCTGTGTGGTTCTAAGAGCCTAATTTGTTTATATACTTTACTATTTTTAAAACATTTGATTTCAAAATTCTCTGAAAAAACTAATTCATTTCCAAATTTATTCCCAAATTAATAAACTGATTTGAATGTAGATATTCAAAGATCCTATTTAATGTCAGAATTTTGGAGGTTTTCTTCAGTTCTTTGTGCCTTTAATGATTTTTGTAATTCAGAGCAATTTGTGTCTTTCCTTTTCATATCACAATAAAACCACTAATGTTTTCCTTTCATACAATTCCTGAAAGCTTCACTACAACGTGTGAGGTATTTTCTTAATAGATAACACCAATTTATAATAAGGTCTTTTCAATATTTTACTAATTAAATATGCTTCACACAAAATATAGCTATCCTATAACATACAATGGTCTCCAATAAATTGTATGATAACTCTTAAGTCCATTATATCTTCTATATACCCTAACAGAAAATAGAAAATTATTTTCCAGTAGTATTATCTACAGATGAAAATGAAGTTTTAAAAACAGTGCAGAAAATTCCAATTTAAATCAAATGGATCAGACTGATATTTCCTTAACAAGATTAGAATGTCAAATAAGCATCTATATTGAATTTTAAGAGTTATTCATTACATTGTGTATCATGTTTATATGAGACGGACCATAGTCTAGTGTTTGGGGTATAGGTCTGAGGATCAACCTCTATGAACTAAAGCTCTCGATATACCATTAACGGTGTACTTTCTGTGCCTTGATTTTCTTATCTAAAATAGAGGTAAGCATATTGACCTAACTCTAAGTAAATTATTTTTTATGATTAGTTAAAATTATTCAAAGACAGTTAAGCAATATAGGTGAAAATTTACTTGTCCCTTGTAATGAATATTCTAACGCATGTAACTTTTTCAGATGTCAGTTCTAACTTGCCTTCATCTACAGGACTTAGTTTATAATTGTTTAACTTAATTTCTTATGAAGACAGAATTCCTAAAACTTATTATAATTCTAATTACTAGCTTAATTTTCTAATAAGTGGCTTACCCTATTTATCTCTGAAACAGTAACAACTCTCCAAATTACGTTTTTAAAATGTTGATGATAAATATTAAAATGAGCAGTAATACCTTAGAAATATAACACTATGAATTATGTAATAGAAATTAAATTTGTGTATATATTTAAAATGGAAGGTTTCAGTAGTGCATTTTCATAAATTAAAATGAACTCATTTGAGATCTCAAATGATATAATTAATTCAACTGGTTATTTTTTCCCACCCTCATAAAAATACCACAGTAACACTAACTTTAATTGGAACTGTTACTTAGCCCTAAAATTTACTTTTTTTATTTCAAAACATTCAAACTACAGATGTTTGAAGGTGTCTATTTGGCATAGCCACTAAAAAAGTAAAGTCACAATATATTCATACACAAAAACTACACAAGTATATTTTTAATGGATCTACTGCTTTTAAAAGTTACTCCATGTAATAATAATCAGTATCATTAAAATCACTCCTGATAAAATGTTTTTTTTCTTTTAATGATCCAATTCTATACTGAAATGATGAAATTGAAAAACAAGTGTTCTTGTCAGAAGACAGGAAGAAAGTTTCTTCCCCTCCCTTAAGGAAAACAAAGGATTCCTGAAAGCTTTGCCCTGATTTATTTTTCCAATTTTAAATACCTCAAGAGTAGCCAAACTGCTACTGGAGTGGTAGTATTTCTAACAGTCAATAAATCTAAAATATTATGTGTGAATATTGGAATGAAGCCATTAAGAAGATGACAGCATGCAACACAGCAGAGGGTCCCCAGGAAGAAAGCAGCAGTAATTCAGGACAACTGTGGCCACTGACCTTCGCACAGCCAAGACCAGTGGTCAGGCTGACACGGTAATGCAGAGCACATGCACAGCAAGGCCTCCGGCCTGCAAGCGCAATTTAAATGCTTTGGGGAACAGTTTCAAAAGTCCCCCCATGTAAATCTCAGTTAACTTATTAAACAATCACACAATACCAATAGTAATATTTTTCAGGTTTCAAGTATATTTTATTAATCAGATCACAAATAAAAAATTTCGGTAAGATCATTTGTGATTTTAACACATCTCATTTAAAATATTTATAATTGTAAAAATACGATGTGATATTTCATCATATTGCCTCTAGAATTATAAGAGATAGCTTTGGAAAACTCAGGAAAAAACTAAATTTACTAGACATGCATTAAACAATCACTCAAAATATTTTTAGAAAATTGCTATAACTTTAAAACATCTCATAATTTCAGTAAATGGTCTTAGCTCCATCTCAGAGATATTTTGATTTCTGCAATCTTCAAATTTGTCTATAAGTGTATGGCCCTTAATTTCAATCATATATTTAATCAATCTATACCGCTTTTCAGTGTTCCTTTTTAATCTACATTTTTAATATTTCAATTATGTTTGGTTATACTGTTGCTTATGTAAACTACAAGATGTTCACTTCTGTCATTTTATATATTTAGACTTCTACATTATATGTTTAACTTCTCCATATATGTTTAAATAAATGTTTTAATTATCAAACTAATTCTACTAGGAAGTAGTACTTCTCAATTAAAAAAGAATCAAGAATCACCCATCAAAAAATGAAATTTCAAAGACTGTTTTTCCTCCGGGAATTATCTACCATTGAAGCCAATAAAAATTTTAATATCCTATACAGAAAAGCTGAATTTCCTTTTTTTTTCTTCTTTTTCTTCTTCTTTCTTTTTTCTTTTAACAATTTTTCTCCTTAGGAATTAACAATGGGAAATACATGCACATAAGGAAAACATTCTTAAAAGCTGAGATTCTATTTTCATAATTATTTCTCTATCCAGTGAAGAATGTTTTGATGGATTTTTAAATTAATAACTATAATCATTTCTAGCAGTTTCTGCAAAATTTTATAATGAGGCAATGTAGTTATAATGAGTTAAAAAGAGAATTTTTCACTGGCCTTTGGTGAACAATTTAGATTTGTTCATCTGTGGGATCAATTTTACTATAGAAAGAAAAAGTAGTTCAATTTTAATGTGTCTCAAGGTCAGCAAGTATTTTAGGTTGTTTATGGGCATTAATAATTTGATTTTGACTTTCAAATCATATTTTTGCAATCACTAGCCATAAGAACAATCAAGGCTAGTTTACTGTATTTTCTGAGTTTGGGATTTTTAAGTTCACTTTCTCAAACTCCTTAATAATGGATTTCAAACCACTTGCAATATTACAGAAAAATATATTGTGAAGGTTATTTTTATTCCCAAATTTTAATATCCTTGAAAAGAATGAATGCTTTGATTTTTAAAAAGGGAAGTTATTTTAACTTAGACCTATGTTATAAAGATGTTTTTAAAAAACCATTAAAATATACACAGAAACAGTAGTAGTTCGCATTTTTGCCCTGTACTAAGGAATACGCAGGCCAAAAAATGCACTGTTGGAGACTACTTAACAGGAAATACAGAATATGTCCCATTACAAGCTACAGGCACACACGCGCACGCGCGCACACACACACACACACACACACACACACCCCTCTGTAAGATCAAAGACCAGAAGAGAACTGGCACTTAAGTTATCAGCCTTTACAGACAAAAGACAGTTTTTGTCATTTCAAAACAATCAGATGTCTTTTATGACAAACTGGGTTTGCAGTTTAATTTACAAATAGAATTCTAAGCAAGCAGTCTTTGCTCTGCCAAAGCAAATGACAAACAGTGTAGGTTTTCATTCTTGCAGCCCTCAGCAGGATAGAAAAGATTAAAATAAAACTGAAATAATTTAGAGAAAACAAATAAATGTTTCAGAAAGTTGAGGGAGATCAAAGCCAGAATTTTCTGACACCAGCTGTACAAGCATTTCTTATTACATTGACCAGTAACATCAGATCATTAATTAAAAGGAAAAGTGCTGGCAGGTGGCAGGGAAGCAGGAGCTGGTATTGGCCCCCTTCTTCTTGCCTTCAGAAACCCTCTCATTCTTCTGCAAGGCATGCCACCAGGCAGATAGAAATGCCTACTTTGTACTATAATGATTAAGATGAGATGAAGAGACTTGCGTTTAAAGAAACTCTGCCTAATGAATGCATCCAGCTTTTTAATTATGAGCCTACTTCTACAATAAGGAATATGATGTTCCATCCAGTATCTCCTCAACTGTCAAAAGGTAAAAATATTAAGTACAGAATCTACATCAATTCCTCTCATACCCCATGCGCATTCCCAATCCTTTTATTTCAGATAGAAAAAGTGGGAAAAATAACTCTTTGTAATTCAAGGGTCTAGGAGAAAACATGTATGTTGATCACTGAACATCCTTCAGACTCACCACGTCACTCAGGAGGTTGTACAAGCCGTTAAATGGTGATTCCAAAGTGTTGGTGTCAACATTCAACATCACCACATCATCCAGTGATTTATTTTTCACTCTCTGTTTAAAAAACACAATTACAAATAAAAATCTTAGTACTCTTTTCCTACAAAATTATGATGCACTTCGAAACACATTTAAAAATCATCTTAATGTATTAGGCTTGGGAAAAGAAAAAAGGAAAATCTAACATTATAAAAGAATATAAATAATTTGACCTTCTGAGAAAGGAAGTTTGAATACAACCTATTCAAAAGGATTTGGTAAAAATGCTTAAAATAGAACATTTGCTCATCTAACATTAAACATAACTCCCAAAGATATCACAACAAAGACTTACAAAACAGGCACAATTACATCAAATTGTAAAAAATTACATCCTTTAAAATTTATCAATTGAATTTCAGTCCCATGACACAGGAATTTGTAGCCAGTTCTGTATCTATTTTTAGCCTAAAATATATTGCAGGGATAATATAAACCAATAACTACAACCATAGTACTAAACTACCTTTTAAATTAATACATATTTTCTCTATATTTCTATACCAATAGGTATATGCTGATGATGAGGACTGAAAGTTGAATAAGAAAATAAAAGAGAGGACAGTAATGTGGAATTCATTATTAGTAGCACTTTTCACATGAATTTCAATATAAAGAATCACATTTAATTGCCTATCAGATTGACTATTTTGACTTGTCTTATCTGCTTAAAAGCTTAGTCAAAATAGTCAAATTATCTCAATATTTCCATAAATGATAACAAATTAGAATTCCATCAAATTTTTTTATTTCAAAATATTAAGAGGGTACAAATTTTTTTGTTACATGGATGCCTTTTACAAGGCTTAAGTCGGGGCTTTCAGTGTGTGCCCATCACCCACATAGTGTTCACTGTACCCGATAGGTAAGTTTCCTACCCCTCTCCTCCTCCCCACTTCTATCAAATTTTTCATCCTTAAATACAGGAAATATTTATGGTTCATTTTTCCTATTTAAACTAATATGTATACTTAAATCATATAATTCTATTAGTCTTACATAAATTATAGCAAATAATATTAATCCTCAGTGATAAATAAGGCATTCACTAATAAAATATATTCATGAACTCAGACTTTCATAACTGTATAGATCAACTAGCAATAGGTTAATAATTTTAGTATAGTATTTTTAAAGTGATGTTTTATAATGATAGTCATTTTTGAAAATTATTAAATACCTTAAATTTTAAATTGGCTAAACTGATTATTTTGTTTTAAGTTAGCATGACTGAACTTTCTCTGATCCATTTAGAATTTTAAATCTCTGCACATTAAGTAAAATGTTAAATCTGCTAGGGTAATATTAGTCTAGGGTAGGAGATATCTGTGTTAAGAAAACCATAATATCTATGTAGAGCCTGGATTCTCAGGGGACACAGGATTTTAAAAATCTACCCTGTAAAAGACATCATAATTGTTCTAAAGTAAGACTAAGATAACAGCCATCTTAGATATTAATTATAAGATATTAGCAGAGACTCACTAATGATGACACTATTAATACTACTACAAAAACTCATTTCCCTTCCTTTCCATGTATATACATATATGTAAAAAAGTTTTAAATACATAAATATATGGCTATTCAAAGATTAGCTATAGTATAACTATAAAAATAACCTATTTTATAAACAGAAATATAATTAATGACATTTGTGTGGAAAAATTATGTCATAATTTTTATTTCAGCTTCATTTTTTTTTTCTTCTTTTTTTTTGTTTGTTTGTTTTTCAGCTCATTATGGGGGTACAAAAGATCAGGCTATACACATTTCCCATGCCTCCCCATCCCCCCGAGTCTGAGCTTCAATTGTGTCCATTCCCTAGATAGTGCACATCACACTCATCACGTAGGTGTGCACCCCTCCCCTCCCCCCCACCCCATACCCCCCAGTCAGAACTTCAAGCGTGTCCATTCCCCAGGCAGTGCGCATCGCACTCATCAAGTAGGTATACACCCATCCCTTCCACCCAGCCCCGACCTCTGTCCGATACCCAATTGGTGTTATTCCCAAATGTGCACTCAGGGAAACCAGTTTGCTGGTGAGTACATGTGGTGCTTATTTTTCCATTCTTGGGATACTTCACTTAATAGAATGGGTCAGCTTCATTTTTAAGTTGTCCTTATGATAGAAATTATAAAGATAATCTAGAAACCTGATACATTTTTTAAGGGGTGAGTTAGTCTATAAATAGCCTAGGATGACAGCTATGTGCCCTCAAAATGTTCTGTGATGACATTAACACTGAACTCTGAATAAAGGAAATTGGTATTAACATAACATGTATACTTCTTCCAAATTGCTTTTAGTTTAAAAAGTCTAATAATAGCTGGACATTAAATTCAGTTCAAGGGACCATTCAATAAGAACAGAAAATCATATTCATTCCAAATCAATAAACTAAGAGCCCCTCAAGTGAGAACTCCACATAAGCAAAAAAAAAAAGTATATAATTTTTTTAAATATTTGGATTAGTATCAATATTTTATCTATTTTTTTCTCTCCAAATCAGGCTTTTGCTATTTTTTTCTGAATGGGCATGGGAAGTCATATATGGTATATAAACTTGTGCCTCTTTCTCTGTCTCCTATTATCTCATAATATTGTAAGATATAACATTAAGAGAAAATATAAAAAATGAATTTACCTTTTTATTCAAAAATAAAATAATATGGGACATAGACTAAAAGGCTTATTAGGAACAGCAGTAAGGTGTCCAAGTACACCAGCGATACTTAACCCTTCCATACAATATGGCTACAAATGTACATGAGGCACATTACTGTAAAGAAATGACCCAGTGCCCACAACCACATGATCTTATGAAACTGGTTCCATATTTTGTTTAGAGTCCTTTGCATAGTAAAACAAATATGATAACCCTCATCTTTGTAGCCTCTACTAATTTATTCCTAATGACTTACAGGCCTTAAACTGCCTTCAGTTCATCCCTGAAATCTAGTTTTCAAATGAGAACAAAATGTTTTTATCCTTGATTTTAAAAGAAAATTTTTACTTTACAAAGAGATTTCTGGCCATCTTTTACTTATAATTTCATAAAAATAAATGAAACAAAGATATAAAAGAACATTAATTTCATGTCCTTGAACAACTATATTTAGAAGTTGTTATAAACCTAATAAAGTGTGTTGAAACTGTCTTGACTAATAGAGATGGGATAAGAGGATATTTTGACTATTATGATAGGAAAAAATTGGTTGTAATTGCCAAATAGAATGCAAAAAATTACTCAGCTCAGTCTTAGATATTGAACATGTAAATAGCTATATATTGGTATTTTAATTATAAGACAATTTTTGATAAAATAAAAAGGCCAAAAGATAGAAATTTTAATGGGAAAAAACTGTCTGATAATGACACAATAAGACTGAAATTGCAGGATATACATCACCTTGTAAAAGATTAAAAAGAAAGTGAATAAATGGTACCCAACTGTTTAAAGAATTCTGGAGGTTCCCAGTATACCTTTTCATTCACTATTAAATCAAATAAACAAAATAAAGCTGACTATTAAGACACTTGAACAAGTCCAGAGCATAAAAAGTACAGAGATGTCAGCCAATCTAATCATGGTTCTAAATGTTTTCCTTTAATAATAGGAGCCATGTAAAGTTAACTTTCTCCAAGACAACACTTTCAAGAAGTAAATAATTATTAAATTTGCTCCTTAAAACTAGTACTGGATTTCTCTATAAGTGTCCAAAATGTGATAAATTTAATTGAATCTTTAAAAACATATATCCCTTTCTATATTATTTTGGAAAAACTGAATCATTTGTTTGAAAAGTTGATATAGAATCATTACGCAAAAAAATTACAACATCAACAGGTAACAATTTCAAATATTTTTCATCTCTATAAATATATTGTAAAAACTACATATTCCATTAGATACATTAAATAAGGAGAGAAATATATGCTAACAAAAAATCAAATTTGATGACCCTTTAAGAATCCAACTATGGTTAGATTTTGAATAAAGTCACATTATTGATGAATAAAATGCCAGTCATATATTTCATGATCTAATAACAGATTAAATACCTATTCATTCATGTTTTATTTCATATAATTTGTCCTTTCACTCTAAGTGCCTTGACATAAGAACAAGTTTTCTAAAAATGAATAAAATACAGAGTCAAAGTTATCCAACCCAGACTTCAATATTAAAAACCTAATAAAGAAATCCAATAAAATGTATTTTTATTAATATTGAAACAAAAAATGTTGCGCTAGCATTTTGCAAAAAGAAAAATTGCCCAAAGCTAGAGCACAGGTAGAATTCCATAACCCAGGCTTCCTATAGGGGCATGACTCTCTCCCAATATGATCCTCAGGAGTTTTAAAATATATCAACAGACTCTTATTTGATCAAAGTAAGGACTCATGGTATATACAACAACCAATAAGAAAACCAAGCCTAATTCATTAAGGTTGCTCATTAGAAATTGGGTTAAAGTGCAATCTGCACAAATAGCAAAACGAGAAATTTATTTGAAGAAAACTGAAATCATCCAGCATAATGATGCCACTCAATTGACCCAAGTCTTCTGTTTTAATCCAAGCCTTTTGTTTATTATTTTACAAGCTAACTTTATAAGAATCCTCTCTGAAATCTCACTGATTTTAAGTTCAAGGTGTTTAAAATTCAAGGTGTTTCACTATAGGGATAACTGAAGTGACAAAAATCATTTTGGAATGACGTGGTAACGGAGAAAAAACATTGCTAAATTTTACCTCCCCCAACAGGACTGAAAATTAACACTTATTTAAAAACCTATATTCTAATTTAAAAGTTCACAATTAGTACATTAAAACCACATTTTGTAAAAGCATACTGGTAAACTGAAACATAACAAAGTTTGTAAAACAAAAATGTTTCAATTTATGACTCATAAGTATGTAAATTTTGACTTCCAAAATATAGGTCTGAACAAGAGATATAAATGATTGAGTTGCCATAAAAAAAGTGGTTCATCAAATACTAAAGTTTTTAGTTTTTAAAACTTACCATATAACATCTACCAAATGTAACCCATTTCCATGGTTTCATGCTATTGAAAATGGTCACTTACTATACTAATTTAAATGAAATCATTTCAATGTTACCTTTTTTAAAAGGAACACTTAAGTATACTCCAAATATAAAACTAGTCATTGCTTTGTACTATTCAACTGATATTCCTTCAAAACAAAATTGTTTTAACTCCCATTTTTATTAATTTTATCACTATCCCATGTCTGAAAGATACTCACCTCTATGAGGCTGGAGTGTATTCCAATCAGGTACGACATTGGGGCACTAAATTAAAAATATATATACGCATAGATTCATACAGTTCATTAAATCTGAAACAACAATAGAAGTAATTCAGAATGTTTAAATGTTCAGTTCCAGCATAACATATCATAGATATTCAAAGTTATTTAATACATAAAACTCAAATTTAATCTCAGAGGCCTTTAATATATTTAAGATTGGTTTATATAAAAATCACAAAATCATTTATAATCAAATCAAGAGCTGCAATGCCTGAAAAACTTTTTTATTTAAGAAGAGTATCAGGGTCTGGGCCATAGCCTTGAGTTGAATCTTTCCCATATACCTCATGGCAAATATATACTAAATAATCATCAGATTTATTTACATTCCTTTTGTACATCTTTTCCTATTCAATTAAATTCTTATTTCTATGCTATTTTTTAATATGTCTTCATTGTTTCATACCTACTATGCCCCAAATATTTACTGAGTCAGTCAGCAAATATCCCTTGAGACTTACTGTGTGTCCAGCACAGTTCTGGAACTAGAGGTGCAAAAATAAACAAGTTCCTCACCTACTGTGCTATCTTTCCCTTCAAGTACCTTGTCTTTTACTTAAATTTTATAAATTCAGGTTTATCCAAATTTTACTTTTATTAATAATTTTAATAAATTTTAAAATAGTTAAATGTGAGAAGGATCTTGAATTAAGTAATTCAACAGATGATATTTGGAGCATACCAAGGCCCAGGCCATGAGGTAGAGGTTTGGGAACAATAACAAACACACAAACAGAATATATTCCCTTGTGGATCTTATGCTCTAGCAGAGAAGATACTAAATAATTTTAAATATATAAAATCAGAATTACTAGTTATTTCAGAAATACTTCTCATGAAATACAGGAAGGAAGTTGTTCAATTTGACATTTCAAAACTGAAATATCATCTAACATGAAAACATGAGAATGGACAGATGTCTACCAAGGTAATAAAAGACATGTGAATAAATAGCTATTTTAACACAAAACATTTTGGGCAATTCTTTTATAGGCATCTTTGTGCTCTATTAATGCAAACCTTTTCTATTAATGCAAACAGATAATCCTCTTTCTCAAAGGATTTGCATAATTTTCTAAACATCATTGTCATTATTTGAACAAAGCTGTCCAAACTACTGTGTGTTCACTTTGCTACCGAGAACCAGTAATAGGTAAAACTAACAGGCACCTTGACAGACCCCGAGATCCAAGTAACCTCAAACAGTTCTAAATTTAAGGATGGCTAAACACTAATCTATACACCGAGACTTACAAAAGAAGTGCTAAATTCTTAGTTTACTCCTCGTTAGCCTGCACATTCTAGTTCATTACTTCTTTTTTTTTTTTGAGACAGAGTCTCACTCTGTTGCCCAGACTAGAGTGAGTGCCATGGCATCAGCCTAGCTCACAGCAACCTCAAACTCCTGGGCTCAAGCGATCCTCCTGCCTCAGCATCCCGAGTAGCTGGGACTACAGGCATCTGCCACCATGCCCAGCTAATTTTTTCTCTATATATTTTTAGCTGTCCAGCTGATTTATTTATATTTTTAGTAGAGATGGGGTCTCGCTCTTGCTCAGGCTGGTCTCGAACTCCTGACCTCGAGCGATCCACCCGCCTCGGCCTCCCAGAGTGCCAGGATTATAGGCGTGAGCCACCGCGCCCGGCCTACTTCTTCTTATACTAGATTCTAATTCCCAGTTGTCTTTGCCTGTTGTAGCTTTGTTCCTTCCTTTTTTATTTTATTTTTTTATTTTTATGCAACAGACCATCTGGAATTGATCTGACATTCTGGATACTTCACTTGACTGAAAGTTGAGAACTATTTATAGGCCTTGATATCCTTAAGAACTAACAGATTTTCTGCCTTCAAAAGGAAACGGGGAGAATGAATGTGGACGGTTCCACTTTTGTTTAAATAAGTGAGGGCTGGTCACTTCCCCAGTCCAAGTTCTCATCCCTGGAATTCCTTCTGGGACTCCACGGAAGATCCAAAACGCACGTCACTGACTATTCTGGCCTTACGTGACCTGGTTTGGGCAACTTTCACTAAACAAGCCAGGCAACTCCCAAGATCTTTAATACCCCAGGCCCTCCACACATCCATAGTAGTATTAAATTATTAAAGTCTCTATGCAAACTTCCAATCTGCCCCAGGTTGGCTACCCTATCCACAAGAATTATAATATACGAAGAGTCCCTGGTATCTCAGGTTTCAAAGCATATTTTAATAAAAGAGTGTTAATCAAAACATTTAAGCCTTCTAGAAACAATAATCCCTATGTCCATTTTATAAATGTTGAAGGGATATTGAGTGGGTAAGAATTTCATAAAATCAGAGACAAAAGTGCTAAATAGCTTATTAAAATATTAGGAAATACATCTAGGAAAACATTTTTAAAATTACTACTAATCTTTAGAAGTATAAACAATAGATGTATAAAAATTATTAAGCTAGAACAAAAAGTTCAATAAAAAGCTCCTATGCAGAAGTGGGCCGCCCGAGCGTGTCGCGCGATCTACGCCGTCACGCGGCGGCTCCGAAACCGGCCATACGGTCCGCCCGAGCAGGGCCCGCGGTCCGCGCGGTCACAGGGTGGCTCTGAAGCCGGCCATGTGGGCCGCCCGACCATTGCTCGGTGAGGACAGGGGGCTCGGTGAGGACGGGGGTCTCGGTGAGGACGGGGGGGGGGGGGGGGGGCTCGGCGAGGACGGGGGGCGGCTCGGCGAGGACGGGGGGGGGGCTCGGCGAGGACGGGGGGGGGCTCGGCGAGGACGGGGGGGCTCGGCGAGGACGGGGGCTCGGCGAGGACGGGGGGGGCTCGGCGAGGACGGGGGGGGGCTCGGCGAGGACGGGGGGGCTCGGCGAGGACGGGGGCTCGGCGAGGACGGGGAGGGGGGGGCTCGGCGAGGACGGGGGGGCTCGGCGAGGACGGGGGGGGGGGCTCGGCGAGGACGGGGGGGCTCGGCGAGGACCGGGGGGGGGGGGGCTCGGCGAGGACGGGGGGGGGGGGCTCGGCGAGGACGGGGGGGGGGGGGGCTCGGCGAGGACGGGGGCTGGGCTTTCCCAGCTCGCTGTGCCCAGCACCCGCGGCCTTAGTCACAGCCCGAGAGCCCAAGGCAGAAAGGGAACGTGTTTTCTTTTTTAACATTCACTAAAATTAACACACACATATTACGGGTAAGAAAGAGAGTCTACAAATAATGTTTCATAACTTTATTATAAGAAGTACTTATTTTACAATTAATTTTCATTTATCATGACTTTTCCCCATTTATCATGTTTTATTATTAAAAAGTTTCAGGCTTTTTCTTTTCTTTAGTTGCAACGTGTTTCTGTATTGATATTTATATTCAGTTTGCCTTGTTCCAGATCATGACAGGATAGGAAATTTCCCTCCCTCCCTCCCCCTTCCTTGATTGTTGCTAAGTCAGCATGTGCGGGTCCACAGCTCCCTGACTGTGACTCAGAGTTGTTAAGTCCGGACTCATTCCGACCACATGGAGCCAGAGGACATGGAGCAGAGGGGACATCCAAGGAGCCGGCTCTGGCCCTTCCCGGGCAGAGCCAGGGGGAGGGTGTTTATCAGGGCCTCTCCCCAGTGCCAGGGTGTCTGGCTGAGCTTTCTTTGCCTTCGCTTCACCCAAAAGCTGCCCTGGGGTCTGCTCCCCCTCACCTCACCCCCCCCTCCCCCGGCCCCCATCAGAGGCTGAGGAGGATTTCAAGGCTGGCCCTACCCTCCACAGTCCCGTCTCTGTCCCTAAATTTCACTACCAAACCCATTTCCTTACCTTGTCTTCTTCAACTCCTTCCTATCTCCCAGGCCCTCGTACTTGCAGTAATCGCCAGCGGGAATGACTTGTGGATTTAGTGGATACTAAAGCTAAAATTCTGAGAAGAAAAATAGAAGCAAATTCACCTACACTAAAATATCAGATTTGGGGGTCAGAGGGTTTGGGCACAGAGAACAAGACCCCAAAGTATGGTGCTCTGACACACTGAGCGCTTCGGACTGGGAGAAGTGGGAAGGCCTCAGAAGCCGCCTCACAGAACCCAGGACTTTCCAGTCTTCTCTCACCTCCCTCAGCCCCACAGCCCTCAGCACAGGGAGGGACTCTCTTTGGAATTTCCCTGTCTGACTAAGGAGAAGAGAAGAGACAGAAAGTCATCTCCATCCTACTAGACTTTTCTCTGTTCTTCCCAGGGCAGCACCTAGAGGTCACCTGCAGACTTCATCCACGTGACAAGGCAGCCTCTGTTGCAGCGCCCTTTGCCCCTCACCTCTCCCTAGTCGGCCAGCCCCCCTCATTCCCACGGGAAGCGTTTGCCAGGTACTGTCTGCCTCCGGTCTGTTCAACTCCCCTGGTAATCACTTACAGCCTTCATGTTGCCGACACTTCCCACAGCGGCCTCTCCCTGAGCAGAGGGTGTATGAACCTCAACCACCTGGCCCTGCCATGAGTCTCAAATGCGCGGGACTCCCACGTCCGTGCCTGTGCTGATAAATTTGTCTTTTTTTTACTGTTAACATGTCTATTGTCAGGGAAAATTGCTTATAACAGAATATCTGAAAACGAGGAATTTATTGGAAGAATTAATATTTTTAAAATATTGATACTGCCCCAAATAATCTACAGATTCAATGCAATCCCTATCAAGCTATCAATGACATTCTCAAAAAAACTAAACTAAATTAAAATGTTCCTAAAACTTCCTTCGCAGCCAGAGTCTGATTCTTCTAAGTCATTTGTAACTCAGAGTTTTGTCTGTGTTTCTTCACCCAGTATTGGGATGCAGCATTTCCCAGAGTGCTCCACAATTGTTCCCAGGATCTTCGGGTCCGTTCAATTCCCCTGGTAATCACTTACAGCCCTCACGTTGCCGACACTTCCCACAGTGCCCTCTCTCCGAGCAGAGGGTGTATGAACCTCAACCACCTGGCCCTTCCGTGAGTCTCAAATGCGCGAGACTCCCACGTCCGTGCGTGTGCTGATAAATTTTTATGTATTTTTTTCCTGTTAACATGTCTATTGCCAATTCATTTCTGCAGACTGAGACTTAAACCTTCAGAGGGAAAGTTTAAACTTCCCTACACAGGGATTCCTATTCATTCGTGTCTCCTGAGCTTTAGTGGCATGTGAATTCAATGACCAGCATCCACTAGAGACTTTTTTCTCTAAACAGAATGAAGTGGATTTCCAGCTCAAAACCGAGCAGCGGGCATGTGTGGACAGAGGGAGGAAGAAGAAAAGGGAGACTCGTGAGAGTCAAGAAATTTCACCCCTTTCTTCTACAGCAGGCTGCGAGACAGCGGGAGTCTGGCCTTCCTTGCTGACTGCCTGTAACATCACTAGACAGCTTCCGTCAACATGACTGACCGTGTGGTGTTCTTATTATTGACAGTTTGCAATTGTACTCCGCACATCCAGCATGGAGTTTGGCCTGGGCCCCCGACTCCCCTATGTACCCCAGTCATTTTACCCCCATGATCGGGGCACTCACCCTAGAGGGTCACGCAGCTGGCCACTTCCTGGCTTTCCTCACCTGTCCTGTCTGCAGATGCCAGGCTGCGCTGCCGCAGGTGCCTGTGTACAGACAGGTTTCCGCCGCATTCTCTGGACGGGGTGGAGCCTGAACTGGAGCAGCCCCCTCCTAAAACACTCACTGCCCCTCCAAGCGAAAAAAAAAAAAACTCAACAGATAAAACCACTCCCTGGCTTGCACGACACTGATTTCCCTCAAGGGAAGATTGATGGTCCCGCACCTGCACCCACTCCTGCTGCCCACAGTCACTCCGCGTCACTCCTGCTGCCGCCTGCTGCTCCTCAGGAAGACAGGCTGGCGGGGCAGGGGACAAAGTCTCCAGGGAATGAGATGTTGCTTAGTCAAAAGTGTCCTTGTAGGTGGTATTAGACTTGCCTCTGCCCTTCGTCATGGCTTTGGTGGCTCCACAGGAAAGGAGAGGCGCAAATAGAAACGGAGACGGAGTGAGAGAGACGTGGTGACGGATGGCCTTATCCTCTTCGGCACATCGCGCGGGCTTTGCTGTATCTGATGCTGTTTGTTTTCCAACACGATTGGTGACTTGAAAAAATACTGCGATCAGATGCCCATCCCCCCTGCCTGTCTCCCCGTTGGGGGCTCAGTTGTGTCCCCAGCCTGCCCCAGATTCACGTGTTAGGGTCCTAACCCCCAACAGCTCAGAATGTGACTGTTTGGAAATAGGGTCTTTAAAGAGGTGATTAAGGTAAAATGAAGTCATATGGGTGGGTCCTAAGTCCATGTGACAGTGTCCTCGTAAGAAGAGGAAATTAGGACACAGACACACAGAGGGAAGGCCATGTGAAGGCACAGGAGAGGACGGCCATCTGCAAGCCCAGGAGAGAGGGCTCAGAGGAAACCAACCCCGCTGACACCTTGATCTCAGACTTCCAGCCCCCAGGACCGTGAGAAAGAAATTCTCTTCTTTAGCCCCCAGTCTGCGCTGCTTTGCTATGGACACCCCAGCAAACTAATACATTCCCCTGGAAACACCTAACGTTTGCAAAGAATAGTTAAAATATTAAAAAAAGAAAACCCTTTGTAGCCATTTTCTTTTGTAGTCTTCTAACAACCCTGTAAGATGTCGCTGTGGCTGTCTTACAGATGGAGGAACTGAGGCTCGAGGCGTTAATGCAGTTTACTTCTTCTCCAACAGCAGAGGGCGGAACCGGGGGCTGGAGCCAGCCCTCGCTCCCCGCTCTCGCAGCAATTCTCTTTCACCAGCAAACCCACCTCGGTGTAATGCTCCTGGGCGTCTGTCCTCTCCACGCTTCACTGCTCGAACATGGAATGTTTATAGAAATGCCCCTTCCCCTTCCTCTGGACACTTTTGCCTGTGTTCGTCCTCCCTGCTGCTGAGGAACCTGTGTCCCAGCCGGAAGTCCTCGCGGTGCAGGGATTGACCACACGGAACACACGTTCGTAAAGACCGAGTGTTGAACACTCTAGCCCTGCTTCTGCTGCGGCACACAGGGAAAGCAAAATCACGCTGTGCGTGGAAACACAAGTTTGAGGTGACTGATGGGAGCACGACACACACCAGAGCATTTGGGACATGAGGAGAGTGCGCCACGGGCAGCCCAGAAGGAATGGCTGTGCTCAGACGCGTCCTGCAAGGTGCCGCTTAACCGGGCTCCCCACACACCTGGGGCGTCAGGACCTTGAGGACAAATACCTGTTTACCTCATTCCACTCGAGCACTGTTTTATACATGCTTTGTCAAAAAAAAAAGAAAGAAAGAAAAATTGATTGATGTATAATTAACATAAAATAAACAGCTCATATTTAGCGTACAATTTGATGAATTTTGACATTTGTGTGCAAGTGTGAAACTGTCACCATAATCAAGATAATGAACATCTTCATCAGTCCTAAGTTTCCTCCTACTTCCCCATTCCCCACACTGCCCAGCCTCCCGGGGGACCATGGATCTGTTTTCTCCACTAGGCATTAGTTTGCATTTTCTAGAATTTTATATCAATGGAGTCATACAGCACATACTCTTTTTATCTGGCTTCTTTTAATCAGCATAATTATTTTGAAATATGCCCATATTGCTTCGTGTATCAATAGTTTATTCCTTTGATTTCTGAGTAGTGCTCCATTGTTTGCAAATACCACGATTTGTTTATCCATTCACCTGTTGAGAGACATCGGGTTGTTTCCAGCTTGGGGCCATCACAATGAAGCTGCTAGGAGCGTTCACGCACAAGCCTCTGTGTGTATGTGCGCTTTCATTTCTCTGGGTAAATACCTGGAAGTGGAATGGCTGGATTATATAGTGGGTTATATTTAGCTTTTAAGAGTTTGTGAGACTATTTTCCAAAGTAATTGTACCATTTTACCTTCCCACCAGCAGTGTAGGAGACTTCCAGTTCCTTCACATCCTTGCCAACACGTGGTCTGGTCCAATTCTTAAATGTTAACACTCTGCTATGTGTGTGTTGTATCTCATTATGGTTTTAATTCACATTTCCCTAATAACTAATAATGCTGAGCATTTTTTTCATGTGCTTATTATACCTTTCATTTATCTTATTTGGTGAACTGTGTGTCTAAATCTTTGGCCCATTTTTAAAAATTGGATCGTTCGTCTTCCTGTACTTGAGTGTTAAGAGTTCCTTATACATCCCAGATCCAAGTTCTTCGTGAGATAGATGTTTTGCATTTAACTCACTATAACACATAAGCAAGAAAGGCTTCCTGGGAGTGGCTGAAGCACACTAGGCAATGAGACACATGCCATTTGTTCAACACTATTTAAGTATAAATGACATACGAAAGCTGCATATAACCCACAGCTGGAATATTTTCAATCCCTCCCTAGCGGCACTGGCGACTCTCAGCCAGATGGGCTGGAGGGAAGCTTCCTGTCCCTCCCTGCCAAGGTCTGCTTTATTGCTTGCCTCTTGTCTTTGGAGCCCTTTTCTGTTTCCGCTTCCGCTCTGGGCCATACCAAGCAGTCACAGGCAGGACCAGAGTGGCAGCCGGGGTTGTCGCAGGCTTTAAGGAGAGTCTCCGTCAGCCACCCCCGCTGCACCGGCTCACATCAGGCAGGGGCAGCGGCCGGGGGACCCTGTCTTCTCTCCACTGCTGGTGGGTCAGGGCCTTTCTAGATTCTCCTGAGTTCTTTCAGGAAAAGACGGACGTTTTGGTTGTGTGTTACCACAGGGAGTTTTCCCCCTGATTAAAAACAACCCCAAAAACCAAAACACCTTCCCTTTGCCACCAAACCTCCCTTCCTGGAGGCACCAGCAGGGCAGTTTCCGCTTGGCCCTGAGCACCCCCTTCTGAGCAGGGCAGAGTTGCCCTCTGGCTTGTTTCTCCCAGAGAGACCCTCAGCTGTGAGCCCGTGGCCCTAGTCTGTGTCCGGGCTCCCCGGCTTTCCGCAGAAATGACTCTGATCCCAGAGACACGCCCACGGGAGGGGAGGAGGGCGGCTCCCCGGGCCCCATGCTTCCCAGAAGCTGCATGTCAGAATGGAATGGTGGGGGGCTTAGAACCAGATGGAGCCAGATGCCAGTCCTGGGAGTGGGGCCCTCTCTGGCAGCTGCGTGACCGTGACAAGATGCCTCGCCTCTCTAAGCCTCCATTCCTCGTTGGCCAATGATAAGAACACTGATCGCAAAGTTGTGAGCAATAATACTTACTGTGAAGGACAGATGTGTCCTCTCCCCGCTGCCTGCCTTTCTTTGCTGGGTGACTGTAGTCACCTCCTCCAAGGCCCAGCTTCCGCTCCTGCAGTCTGTCTCCGTACAGCAGACAGGAGGCTCTTTAAAACCAGGACTGTGTCACCCACCTGCCAAAAACCTTCAGATGGTCTTCAGTCTGACTCAGGGTAAAATGGAATGTGTGCACCATGACCTACAAAGCTCTGCACGATTAGATGCTCGCTACCCCTCTGAGCCTGTCTCTTACCTATCCCCTTCCCTCACCCATGGCCTCCTTCTCGGCTGGCCATTCTGCTTCAGGGCCTTTGCACTGGCTACTTTGTAATCTCTCCCTTCACACGTCCATCCGGCTCCCTCACTTCCTCCAGCCCTCTGCTCAAGTGTGGCCTAGCAGGGCTGCCCTCCTACCCTCCATCCCCTACCTCCCTGCTTTACAGTTGCCCATGGCACTTCCTGCCACTAATGTATTGTGTTTGCAAATGTGCCTATTGTCTGCCTCTCCCTGGTAAAAGCATAGACCCTGTAAAGGCAGCCATTTTGCCCATTTTGTGTACAATGATGTTTCCAGTCCTTAGAATAGTATCTGGCACATGCTAGCAGCTCAATAAATATTTACTGAATAAATGAATAAATGAGTCTAGCACAGTGACCGTGTCAAACAGTTGTTTTCTCTCTATTTCTTCCTTCTCTTCAACAGTGATTTCTGTAGAACGGAAGATGAAACCATGTGAAAAATTTCAGGCATAAAATGCAAAGTGTTCACAAGTATTTTTAACATATCATTGGAAATTCATATGAACGTCCCTGGAAAACATAAATAAGGGTTCTTTACATGTACACACGTGTTCCACCCAACGCGCCAGCAGTTATGAAGTGCATTGTGAAGAGAGTCTGGGAAGGGAGGAGTGTAAGAACCGGTTTCCCTCAGTCCCAGGAACAGATAGGCAGAGTCACCAAGGCTGCAACAGACAAAGGAGTTTATTTTCTAGCCCAGGCTAGGGTCCAAGGCTCAGAGCACCAGCGCAGTGGTCTCTCCACGAGCCCGGACCTCGCCCTGGGGTGGAAACAAAGCTTTTATACTTATTGATAGGTTACATGTATTGGGCACACCCCCCCACCCCCCTTTTAGTTTATTTGTTCCCTCAAAAGTGGCCGATAGTTTTGGCTCCTGATTGGCCAGTTTCCAAGCCGGGGCTTTGGCTCCTAATTGGCCAGTTTCCAAGCCAGGGCCCTCAGTTGTTACCAGCGGCATTCCGGGGAGGGGGAGGGCCTGCGTTGGGGAAACCAAAACTTAGGCCTTTTTTTAAGAGGTCCAGTCTGTCATGGAGTTACTCCTGTTTTCCTTCCTGCTCTACATTTCTCCCTTTTTTTTTTTTGTTCTTTTTTTGTTTTTTTTGTTTTTAGTACTCTTGCTCGGACATGGGGCCTCGTGTTTTTTCTTTTTGTAAGTCAGAGTCATAGCTCAGCTTCTGGTACTGTTGTCGCAGTATCATCAGTTGTACTATGTTGATTCGTTTTTTTACAAAGGTAATTAACCTATTTAGAATATATGGTCCAAAAGTGAGGATGAGCAAAAGCACAATTAGGGGTCTTAATAAAGTTGAAAGTAAAGTAGTCAGCCAAGGGGAGCTATTGAATTATGACTTGAACCATCTTTTTCTTTGTTTACGTTTTCGCCTCCGTTTAGAGAGTCCTTCTCTGACTCTAGCCATGGATTTTTTTACTACCCCGGTATGGTCAGCGTAGAAGCAGCACTCTTCCCCTAGGGCCGTACACAGCCCTCTCTGTTGGAGGAGTAGTAGGTCTAGTCCCCTCTGGTTCTGCAGCACTACCTCAGACAGTGAGGTCAGTGACTTTTTTAAATGGGAGATGGATTTTTCGATCCTGGATATGTCTTTATCTATAGCGGCCCTCAGGCTATTGAATTCCTTGTGCTGCACCGCTAAGGATGAGATACCTGTCTCTGTTCTTATTGCACCCAGACCGAAAAGGGTGGCTAAGGTTATTGTTGTAAAGGGCTCTCTTTTTGTAGTTAACCTGGCACCTCCTGTGCCTTTTTTTTATGTATCATATATTATATTTTTTTGGTGGTAGATAATTTTAGGGAATATTAGTACCATGATGTAGACGTTTTTTAACTTATTAAAGACAGACAGGCTAAGGCATGGGGTCAAGCCTGTTTTAGAATAAACCTACCATCCATTGAGTGTCGGAATTACCTATTTTGTTCCTCTATTCCGGTTTATAGATGGGTGGACTATAGCACAAAGTTGTGCATGGCTAGGGGGCACCTTTCCTACGTAGGTCCCATTTCCAGTGATTGTCTGAAGTGTTAGCCCCGGCCCCTTGCGGTCCCATGTGCAGGACCTGGGGGCCTCCTCTCCCGTGCGGTTGAAGGGGGCATCTATTTTTATTGCTTCATAGAAAGGGGGTCTGATGTCATAGCATAATCAACAGGCTTTTGTAGCATTGGGATCGGAGCGATTTAATGTCTCATATGCTGTTGTCAGCATTTTTCATAAGGGATCTCCTGACCCCTTTGTCCTGGGGGTTACTTGCGTTTTTATCTCTGCCACCGGGGTCCTTAAGAGTGAGGGTGGAGCAACAGTCGGGCGTGGGCTATTTTGTTTATCTCCCAGCACCCCCAAAATGTCAGAACCGGTTCCCCCCAGCACTGGATTGGGCCCTACAGCGCCCGAGATGGGAGAAGTCCTCAGTTTGAATTGTATTACAGTGCCTCGCCCCCTCCAGCGGCGATCATAGAGAGTTACTCCCCAGTATAGTCCCGAGACCCACCGTCTGTCTTTTTTTCCTTTTTCTGTGAATCTTACACGTATCAGGTTACAGTCAGAGGTATACCTGGTTCGTGAGTATGGCCGGACATAAGACATCTCAATGAAAAGAGGTCGGACCTGCCATTTCTACTTTCCGTCATTGGTAGTCACACACTTCCAGGCTGCACAGTAGAGAGACTCGATCCCCCCACACGTGCGCCTCATTTTCCCTGTTCTAAATCCTGGACATGTAAAAAAATTATTCCTACTTAATTCTATCCGGGCCTGGCGTTGGGTATACTGATATTCATAGCCCAATTCCTGCCGCTTAGGGTTATACTGCAGATTATCCATGCCTGGCAATTGTTCTAAGTTGAAGTACAGGTCCGGCCACCAAGTGTTTAGTGGGGCCGTTCCTGAAGTCCTACTATAAACTTCATGAGTTTTTAAGTTAGTGATTTTCCAGGTGAGGTTATAGGGCATGTGGGGATTTGGGTCAATCATTACTTTTCCCATAAGGGTTATGTATATAGCAGTCACCACCAGCATTTTTATTTTGTATGTCTTTATCCTGAGTCTCGCGGCGGTCTGGTTGTTACGCGAGTCAGTCTGGTCTTTAGTGGATTTTCAGGATCCGCTGAGGCCCTCCACTGAACTTGCTGCTGCTCCCGCTCGTCCTCGTTGGCAGGTCTTACGTGGGAGTGGTGTACCCAAGTCGCCACTCCGTCAACCTTTAGGGCAGTGGGGGTAACAAGAATAGTCTGAAAAGGTCCCTTCCACCTGGGCTCTAGGGTCTTGCTATTATGCCGTTTTACCCATACCCAATCTCCCGGCTGGTAAGGGTGTCCGTTAGCCTTTTCCCCTGCCGGTCGGGTGACCTGATAAATGGCTCGAAGGGCAAGCCAGATCTGGCTCTGAACCCTTTGTAGGGCCTGCACAGCCTGTAGTACTTCTATAGGGTGTTCAGGCAGGGTCTCAGGTTTCATTTTTGGAATTACCGGTGGAGGAGCACCGTATACTATCTCAAAGGGGGTTAGGCCTAAATGGTAGGGGGTGTTCCGGGCTCGGAACAGGGCAAAGGGAAGGAGCGTCACCCAGTCCCCGCCAGTCTCCAGAACCAATTTAGTCAAAGTCTCCTTTAGAGTTCTGTTCATTTTCTCTACTTGCCCTGAGCTCTGGGGATTATATGTACAATGTAGTTTTTAATCTGCCCCTAGAGCCCGGGCGAGTCCCTGACTAACTTGACTTGTGAAGGCTGGGCCGTTGTCAGACCCTATGCTCTCCGGCAGCCCGTATCTGGGAACTATTTTTTTTAGCATTTTCTTGGCTACTATTAAAGCAGTTTCTCTTTTAGTAGGAAAAGCCTCTACCCACCCTGAGAAGGTGTCTATCATAACCAGCAAGTACTTGTACCCATATTTTCCTGGCCTTACTTCCGTGAAATCTATTTCCCAAAACAATCTTGGCCGCCTCCCCCGTTCCCTGATACCTGCATGGGTCCCTCTGATCCTCCCCGGCTGCATGACCTGGCAGACACGACAGTCCTTGACAATGTTTTCTGCTGTCTTTTCTTGTGATTTGAATCTGAGTTGTGCAGTGTCCAGCAGCTGTAACATCTTTTTTTTGCCTAGATGCGTTGTCTGGTGCAAGTGTCTCAGCAGATGGTTCCCCAAGGCTTCAGGAACTACTAGGCGATGCTCTTTGTCCTGGAACCAACCATCCTTACCCTGCGTTGTCTGAAGTTTTTCTCTGGCCCAGTCCATGTCTATACTGGAATAGTCCGGTTGAGGGGGTATCTCTCCCATTCCTGGGGGCGGCAGGCTCAAGTGTAGGACATCTGTTGGCGTAGGTCCTTCTGCAGCCCTCTTGGCCTCGGCATCCGCGGCCCGGTTGCCTCGAGCTTCTAGGGAGTCCCCCTTCTGGTGTCCCGGAGTGTGGACTACAGCCACTGCCTTTGGTAACAGGATGGCTTCTAGCAATTGAAGTATTTCAGGCTTATGTTTGATTTCTTTGCCCTCTGCCGTGATGAAGCCCCTTTCTTTATAGAGGGCTCCATGTATGTGCAGTGTCCCAAAGGCATAGCGGCTGTCAGTATATGCCGTCAGCCTCTTTCCCTGGGCCCGGCGAAGGGCTTCCGTCAATGCAATCAGCTCAGCCTTCTGGGCGGACGTCCCCTGTGGAAGGCGTGCAGCCCAGATAAGGTTGCCTTGTCCATCTACTATGGCTGCTCCTGCGTACCTGTGTCCCTCCCTGACGAACCTACTCCCGTCCGTGAACCAGGTCAGGTCGCTGTTCGCAAGAGGGCGGTCCTGCAGGTCCTTCCGGGCCATCTGGGTCTCCGCCAGGATCTCAAGGCAGCTATGTTCAGGCGTTGCCGGTCTAGGATCTGGCAGGAGCGTGGCTGGATTCAGGATGGCAGGAGCTCGAAACTCGATACGGGGAGTATCTAACAGAAGCCCCTGATAGTGAGTCAACCTCGCATTTGTAATCCATCGCCCTGGTGGCTGCTTCAGGATCCCCTCTATGGCATGAGGGGTGGTAATTCGCAGATGCTGACCCAGGGTGAGCTTGTCGGCGTCTTTGACTAGCAGGGCTGCGGCTGCGATGATATGCAAACACGCCGGCCACCCTGCTGCTACGGGGTCAAGTTTCTTGGACAGATATGTTACCGGCCGCCTCCACGGTCCCAGCATCTGTGTGAGCACCCCCTTGGCTATTTCCTTTTTTTTATCCACAAAGAGGTGGAACTCCTTCGTGGGGTCAGGGAGGGCTAGGGCCGGGGCCTCTAGCATGGCTGTTCTCAAGGCTTGGAAGGCGCTCTCCATTTGCCTAGTCCATTCCCAAGCCTGACCTGCCTTATATCCCTCATATAAGGGTCGAGCCTTTTTTGCAAACCCTGGGATCCAGAGGCGGCAGTACCCTACTGATCCCAAGAACTCCCTTACTTCCCGACATGGGGTCGGAGTGGGTATTCTTAACACAGTCTGTTTCATTGCCTCAGTTAGCCATCTTTGTCCTCCCTTTATTTTATATCCTAGATAGGTGACTTCTTCCTTGCAGATCTGGGCCTTCGTAGCACTAGCCCGGTACCCCATCTCGCCCAGCGCCCTGAGTAAGTCCTTGGTGCCCTCTAAGCAGGTCTGTGAGGTTGGGGCAGCTAGTAGCAGATCATCTACATACTGTAACAGGGTCACCTCTGGATGACTGGCCCGGTACTCACCCAAGTCTTCATGGAGGGCCTCGTTGAACAGGGTGAGTGAGTTCTTAAACCCCTGGGGTAGCCGTGTCCACGTCAACTGTCCTCGGATTCCCCTCTCCTCATCTTGCCATTCAAAGGCAAATATTTCCTGGCTGCGCGGGGCTACTGCCAAGCTGAAAAAGGCATCCTTTAAATCCAGAACAGTATACCAGGTTTGTGTTGGAGGAAGGGAACTCAGCAGGGTGTAGGGGTTGGGAACCGTAGGGTGGATGTCTAGGACGCGTGCGTTGACCTCCCTGAGGTCCTGTACAGGCCGATAATTTTTTCCACCCGGTTTCCTCACTGGCAGCAGGGGAGTATTCCAGGCTGACTGGCACCTCCGGAGGATCCCGGCGTCTAGGAGCCTTCGAATGTGAGGCGTTATTTCCACTCTAGCTTCTTGGGGCATGGGATACTGTCTGACTCGGGCCGGTTCAGCTCCCGGTTTCAGCTCAATATAAAGAGGAGGCCGATGCTCTGCCCATCCTGCTCCCCCTGTCTCAGCCCAGGCTTTAGGAAAATCTCGAAACCAGTGTTCCATCTCTCCTTCCTGACGGATCCCCACAGGCTGGTATAGTCGGTACTCATCCGCCTGGGCCAAGGTCAGGACTTGAGTAACCTGAGGGCTGCTGATATGGTTCCCTTTAGCATCAGTTATTATTATTCCTTTGTCTTCAAAATAGATACGGGCTCTTAGCTTTGTAAGTATATCTCTTCCTAACAAGGGGGTGGGACACTCCGGAATGACCATAAAGGCATGGCTCACTTGCCCTGAGCTCAGGTCTAGCTTTCGCCGGGTAGTCCATCGGTAGGGTCTGGTTCCGGTTGCCCCCTGCACCCAACTAGTCTTGTTGGACAACTTTCCAGTGGTTCCAGTGATTACTGAATGTTCTGCTCCTGTGTCTACCAAGAAACTGACTGGGTTCCCCTCCACTTCTATAGTTACCCTGGGCTCGGGGAGGGGATCCGAACCCCGTCTTCCCTATTCACTGTCTTCTCCCTGCCCCGCTATTAAGACTCTCTTAGGCGATGCTTTCCCCCCTAGCCCCCCTTTTTTCTTAGGACATTCTCTAGCCCAATGCCCCCTCTCCTTGCAATTTGCACACTGGTCTTTCTCTAGCCTTCTCCTCCGGGGGCGGCCTCCTCTCTCCTCCCCAAACTCTTTTCTCCCGAGCGTGCTCCCTGTAGCTGCCAGAAGAATCTTGGTCATCTCTTTGTTGGCTTTTCTAGTTTCCCCAGCCTGGAACTTTTTATCTTCTTGTCTAATCCTTTCTAGCCTCTCTTCCGGGGTCTCCCTATTATTATAGACTTTCTCAGCCACCTCTAATAGATCTTGTATAGTCTTTTCACATAATTTATTCATCCTCTGTACTTTTCTCCTTATATCAGGGGCTGCCTGGTTTACAAAGGCCATCATTACTGCCGCCTTGCTCTCTTCTGCCGTAGGATCTATGGGAGTGTACTGTCTGAAAGCCTCCATAATCCTCTCCAGATAGGCCGCTGGACTTTCCTCGGGCCCCTGCCGAACATCCCCTACCTTAGCCAAATTGGTCGGCTTTCGTGCCGCCGCCCGGAGACCGGCCATTAGAGTCTGGCGGTAGACCCGGAGACGCTCCCTACCTTCAGCCTCATTGTAATCCCAGGGGGGTCGTTCAAGTGGGAACGCCCGGTCTATGATCCCTGGATTAGTGGTGGGTCTGCCGTCATCTCCTGGAACCAGTTTCCGTGCTTCTCCCTGTATTCTTTCCCTTTCTTCAGTGGTAAAAAGAACTTTTAGTAGTTGCTGACAGTCGTCCCAGGTGGGCTGGTGAGTGAACAAAACAGAATCTAAAAGGTTAATTAGATCTTTAGGATTCTCTGAGAAGTTGGTATTTTGAGACTTCCAGTTATATAGATCACTAGTCGAAAAAGGCCAATATTGGTAAGCCTGTTCCCCGTCAGCTTGCGGGGGCCCTATTGCACGCAGGGGAAGAGCCATGACTGGTTCTGGGTCCAGTGTTCTAGCGGCCCGCTGCCGGGTCCCGTACGCCGGGCCATCCACTAAGGGAGCTGCAGTGGCTGGGGCTGCGGCTGCAGTGGCTGGGGCTGCGGCTGCAGCGGGGTTATAAGGTGGGGGTGGAATACACTCCTGGTCTATTAGGTCAGGATAGGGAGTGGAGTCCGGAAAAACAGACGGCGAGTCCAAAGGGGTGCCTTTTGTAGTCCCCGATTTGGACTCCCCCTCTTTCCTGGCCTCCTTTGCTACCATGATCTTGCTGTCTACTACTGGGAGCAGGATCTTCCTCAACCAGAGTGGGGGGTCCTGGACTAAGTCTTGCCAGACAATAATGTATGGAATTTGGTCAGGATGACCGTGGGGCCCTTTGTCGAACACCCTTTTTTTTACTTTGGAAATGATACCAGAGTCAAACGTTCCATCCTGGGGCCATCCAACCCCGAAAGTTGGCCACTCAGACTTACAAAACTTAATAAATTTGTCTTTCCTGATTTTTATAGCGAGGTTGTGAGCCCTATCTTTGACTTCTTTGAAATGATCTATGAGGATAGACAGAGGCGTTGTCTGTGTCTGCCCCATGCTCACAAAGGGAACGGGGGAAGGGGGTTTCTCTCAGGTGTCCGCCTGGCTGCGTCCCTCGCGGGAACTTAGGCGCGTCTTGGCTAAGGTGTACCCGTATAAACCCCGGGCCTGGTCACTCCTTTTAGGGGAGTGAATCACCGTTATGCCATACGACGCCGCCACAGAATCGCAGGTTAGGACCCACTCAGATTCCGTAGCCGTGGCCGTGGAACCTTATATAGTCACGCTTTATTCATTTAATCAGGCAGACAGACTTTATGTGGGGGGGTCTATTCGCAGCCACACTATTATTCCTATTACAACCCAGTAAAAGAGTGTGAGGGCGCACCTCTGTGGGGTTCCCCAAGAAGGAGGGGCAACAGTGTATAGACTGATACCAAATACCAGAACCAGTGAGCCCACAAGAATAAGCTGCAACCAAAAAGCAGTAACTCCAGAGACCGAGGGAATCATCGAAAGGATGACCCTAGGCGACAGGGCTCCGGGGCCTCGGCGGGGCCACGGGCCCAGAGCTGGGAGACGTTGTGGGCTGCAGTGAATAAAGAGAAGTAGCGGGGGGAATGGGGTGGGGGGTTGGGTGTGGTGGAGAGTTATTAGTCCACCCTTGTCTGCCGCCTCTGCGACAAACAGGACATTTAACTCCGTTGTTAATCGGGAAACTTTGGGGACTAAAGATAGAGCTGCTTTCTCTGCACATCAGATCAAATCCACGCTCCTGTGAGTGAAGAAGAAACATAAAACATGGACAAAAGCGGCGAGATACGCCACAATCTGACACTAAAAGCGAAGCAAGTGGGCGGCGCCTTTGTGCAGGGCGGGCACCAGGCCGCTGCCGCCACCGCCTCTGGGCAGGACAATGGGAGGGTGCACGGGCCGCTGCTGCTGCTGGAGCGCGGGCGCGAGGGCGCACGCGCGGGTCTCCGCTGCCGCAGCCACCAGAGAGTCGGCGGGCGCGCGCAAAGGCCTCCGGCGCGCCGCCGCCGCCGCCGCCGCCGGCACCGGAGAGTCGGCGGGCGCGCTCAGGCCTCCGCCGCGCCGCCGCCGCTGCCGGCACCGGAGAGTCGGCGGGCGCGCTCAGGCCTCCGCCGCGCCGCCGCCGGGAGCGGGCACCGCCGCCGCCTCTGCCCCCACCCCCCGCTGCCGCTGCTGCTGCCGCTGCCGCTGCCGGGGGATGGGCCGCTGAACGAACACCGAAGACTCAAACACGGAACAATGGCCACCAGACAATAACGCACATAGACCACGACAAGACGTTTCACAAACTCCCCACTCTTGGCCCTGTGGCCAGCTTAGTTTCCCTCTCAAACGGACCTTACCGGCCCGTGCCGGAAACCTACCGAGGGGGGCGAGGGACGTCTCCCTTCGCTCCCGGGCCAGCGACCTCCCAGTGCGTCCACCTAGGTCTTGGCCGGCCACCAATTACCTGCACCGCGCGGATTTTCTTTTTTTTTTTTTTTAAAGTTCCAACTCCTCCTTGGGCCTGGATTCTGTTCCAGGGGTTTCGGGATCCCGGACGAGCCCCCAAAAATGTAAGAACCGGTTTCCCTCAGTCCCAGGAACAGATAGGCAGAGTCACCAAGGCTGCAACAGACAAAGGAGTTTATTTTCTAGCCCAGGCTAGGGTCCAAGGCTCAGAGCACCAGCGCAGTGGTCTCTCCACGAGCCCGGACCTCGCCCTGGGGTGGAAACAAAGCTTTTATACTTATTGATAGGTTACATGTATTGGGCACACCCTCCCACCCCCCTTTTAGTTTATTTGTTCCCTAAAAAGTGGCCGATAGTTTTGGCTCCTGATTGGCCAGTTTCCAAGCCAGGGCTTTGGCTCCTAATTGGCCAGTTTCCAAGCCAGGGCCCTCAGTTGTTACCAGCGGCATTCCGGGGAGGGGGAGGGCCTGCGTTGGGGAAACCAAAACTTAGGCCTTTTTTAAGAGGTCCAGTCTGTCATGGAGTTACTCCTGTTTTCCTTCCTGCTCTACAGGAGCCGTTGGTGTGAGCAGTCGGGCAGACGGCAAGAGGGGTGGGTGACACGATGAGTGCTTGTAACAGTTGTAACAGACACGGGGACAGAGGAAGAAGAGAGAAGGTGGGAAGGAGACACTGGCTCTCTGTGCGGAGAACAGAAATCCCCGGGGCTTCAGCAGTGTAAGGCCAGGAGTTGCGGTGGGGGCAGCCAGGAGTTTGCGGAGAGTAGTTCTGACTATCAGGCAAATACAGGCAGTGCCGGAGCCCAAACTGGACAGGATTTAATTCCCCAGGGCCAAAGGGCAGAAATCAGCCAGGGTAGGAGGGTGCAGGACTGGGAACCGGATGGATTGTCACTCAGGCCACCCGGCTAATAAACACAGGCGATACCTGTAGAACCCAGCTGTGGCCGTCAGACGAGGGATGTCGCAAGGGAGGGGGCATGGCCGCCGCCCGGGGCAGGGCCCATCTGTGGCGTCTCCAGGGCTCAGGGCGACAGAGACACTTAGAAAAGCAGGAGTTCATGTGGCAGCAAATGGGGACCGGCGAGGACCGGCGAGGACCAGTGAGGAGCTGCAAGGGCGCCGCAGCTGGCGGAGACCTCAGTGGGCAGCGTCTGCCCCCGCGTCGCCCTGGCTCTCTCTGGCTGTGTGTTTTCACTGGTGTCATGCAGAGGAGAAAACACCAGGTGATAAGTTATGACGTGAAATTTTAAAGGAAAACCAAAGTAATGGGAAGGTTGTCTTTAACGGTATTGAAAAAGTTTCCAAATTCATGAAAAAATGTAAACTTACAGTGATTTTTAAAATCATTTAATTTCTATATTTCCCATTTTGTCTTCTTTTGCACGCATAACTTCCCATTTCTCTGTGTCCAGGGCATGTCCCCGTGAAGAGCTCACTGTCGTCTTCACTCAACACATGTGAAACATGCCCTGTGGCATCTCATCCAGGTCTTCCTTACCGTTCACTAAAACTGCACCGGTTTCCTAATTGGCCCGACTCTCGTCTCCATCATGTCCTCGCGGCTCACCTTATCTTTTCCCGGGGCCTTTCTGCACGTCCTTTCTGTCCTCAGAAGCTTCAGGGCTGCCCGTCACCTGCAGGGTGAGAAAACGCCTTCTCACTCACACACCCCCCCTTCTTAAACCGTCCTTTTGGGGTGAATATGGTGATGGACAGTGAGCTATGGCTTTGGTCCTGTGCTCACAGTCTAGGGTGGTAGGAGACTATTGAACAAATAATCACTCAATTGCAAATAATGACAGTGCTTTCAGTGGTTAATAAAAGACACAGTGAAAGATTATGACAGGAGAACAGATTTTGAAGGAAGGTGAGGACTGGGGAGACTTTTTCAGGAAGTGACATTTAAGCTGACACTTGGAGAATGAGTAGGGGTTGGCCAGGGAAGGATTGATGAGAGAGGTGGCGGAGCCCTTGGCATGTGGGAGGACTGACGCACACCTGGGGCCGGAGTGTCTGCAATCAAGGCAGAGGGGGAAAGGTGAGCCTGGACGGAGAAGCAGGTTCGACCCCACGGAGCCTTCTGGACTGTGATGAGCATTGTAGATCTGCTTCCTGCTGGAAAGAGGGTGGCCTGGAAGCCGGGAGACTTTGGGAGGCTGTCGTGATAAGCAAGGCAAGAGCAGATGTGGGTTGGACCCGATGGAGAGCAGGAGATGGATGAAATGTCCTCGAGGTGGAATGAACAAGATGGACAGGACGTGGTGATGGGCTGGGTGTGGAGGGGGTAGAAAATGATGTCAGGAAAGACTCCCAGATTTCAGACTGTTGAGTCGAGGTGTCATTTTCCAAGGTGGGGAAGAGAAGAAAGGAGTGTGTTTGTGAGGAATGATCCCAGCTCAGTTTCAGGCAGGTGAACTTTAGGGAAGTGGGGACTCTAGGTTTCCTCCTGTGGTTCACTGTAATCATCTTGACAATTGCTGCCACTCAGATGGCAGTGCGATTGCTTCACCTTCCAGAATGTGCCCGTGCTTTCTTCCAAACAAGACACTGTGCATCAGGGAGAGGAAATACATCTGACAATCCTGCGTGTCCTCCTGCTGCCCAGCTCCACAACGCAGCCCTCACCCTCGCAGGACCCAGGAAGGAGTGAGTGAGTAATGTCAGACTACGTGAATTTTTAACTTTCAAAGCACTGTGAAGTGACAGGTAATTCTCATGATTTTTCAGGAAGGGGAGATCTAACATCTGGGCTGACTTTTTAATTCACACTGGGCTCGGGCAATATTTACACGAAACAACTGTTCTGGGTGAAGATCCTTGTGCTAACTACTATCCTAGGATGTTACTAAGGAAAAGTCACAACTCAAAATTCCCAGATTATGTCCTTTGAAAATGGTTGGGATTTTCCTCTGTGATAAGGAAATTTCATTCTATTAAAATGAACCATGGGAACAATAGGGCCATATATGAAATTATGGGACAGTGGTAGCTGAAGTTACTTATGACACCATAGATTTTATCTCCTCACTCTACGGAAATTAGTCCCAGGATAGAAGGCGCAACGCCCGGCCTCAGCCCGGGCAGTGTCCCGTGAGGCCCAGGGCACCATGTGGGCAGACCCACAGAAGAGACATCTCCCCACGGCCAACAGCTGAGGGACTCCCCAGCAGTTTCATGAGTCACCCTCATGCCTGTGACAGTTTTTGCCAAGCAGAGGACTGGGAGCCGGGGATGTAGGTGTTGGAAGAAAAGAGCAAAAGTAGAAAGGTTAGGGACGTCGGCACTTGCTAATTTCCTGTTGTGAAATCCAGTCTCCTCCACATGTTTGCCTCTCTGTGCCTGTTTCCCCCTCTGCAAAGCGTGGATAATCGTAGTGTCCACCTAGTGGGTTTGTTGGGTAAGGAGCACACGAGCTACTACCTGGACAGCACTTAGAATCACGCCTGCTACATCCCAAGTGTTAGCTATTATCACAAGGAGCGTCACCATCATCATCATCGCCACCGTCTCCCGACACAGATTCTTCTATGTTCGTTTTCGCAGATGAGAAGACTGAGGTTAAGAGCACACCAGTCGGCTGGGGTTCTGTTACCCTGCATTAACACACAGTCCCCACGTCTGTTCCTCATTCATCCGAACCCCAGCCGGAGGGGCAGCCCTCTCTGAGCTGTCACCGTCCTCCTGGCAGACAGTAGAGACGGAAACCAAGCTTCTCGCAGAAGGCGCACGTGCCCCTCCCACCACCATGTTCCCGACAAGTCTCATGTCAGCAGGACAAGGAGTGTGGTCTTTACCCAGGGATGACTCTGTGGGAAAGGGCAGCAAATATTTAAACAGTCGCACAATCAACCGCAAAGTGTTTCCTTCAATAGCTCCCCAGGGTCACACAGATCTTCAAAAGCCAGAACTCAAAGCCAAGTCAGACTAATGCAGTCGTTCTGAGGTGCCGCCTGGCTGTTCCTCCCACCTTTTCAAGGATGGTGTCCTTGCAGTTAAAATCTTTTGTCTTTAAAATATAACAATAGCGGCAATGGCAACAAAACAGCCACAGTAGAACTTACAATCTTTAAACTAGTCTTTTTTCAGAGAGTCTCAAATGGCAGCATGTCTCAGTCCTTCCCCTAAGTCACAGGCTGGGACAGCCTGTCTGGTACTGGGGGCCCGTCCCCGGCATTCTGACCTGTGACTTTCCTACTGAGAAGGAACATTGACATGACTCAATCCAGTTTTGACCAGCTCAGCTCCATGTGGCATTGCTCTCTGTCATTGTAAGCTTCCCGGAGGTCATCCTTCCCTTCACAGTCCCTACCCAGTCCTCCGGCTCCCCACACGAAGGAGGCCAAGGACAAAGTGGGGAGAAATGGCGCCGAGAGAGAATGACCCACATACCCTCCTCTTTCTTCTCTGCAGTGTCACTGTTAAAGCAGCAATCACTGCCATATGGACAAAAGTGCATTGCGGGGACCTAAATGACTCGCATGTTCCTCCTGGCTTCCTAGCCTTTGCGTACGCTGTGTTCTCTGACAGAAATGCCCTTTTTACCTCCTGACTGGCAGGGGCCCTCTTGTCTGTGTAAGTCCTATTTCATTTCAGTACCCAGCTAAAACCACACCCTCTGTGTGACAGCTCCCTCCCGCCCCCCCCACAGGCGGTCACCGCCTCCTCCATGGCCCCACAAGAACAAGTCCCTGCTCCTAGGCCTTCTCAGTCTAGCTCCACTGTGGCTGCCTCTCCTCCACTGGGTGGTCTGGGCTTTGAGGCTGGAAGTGCTGCCGGATCACCTCTGTCCCCCCGGAGCCTGCCCCAGTGCGCTGAGTGCCTTCCGCCTGGATGGCTTATCCACTGGGCAGGTGGATGGAGACAGAGAAAGCGGTACTGTTGGGAGGGATGGGTAGAGAAAGAAGGAGTGACTTGACCCCTTTGTGCCTCAGTTTTCTCATCTGTAAAATAGGCATGATGGTGATAATACCTGTATCCTGGTCGTGGTTGTGAGAGTTAAATGAGTTAATAAAGCACTTAGATCAGTGTGTGAAACTGGCACCTAATAAATGCTCCATGAATGTTAACTGTCATATCTTAGGAACATAGATGAGATACTGAAATGAGCCAAATTTGGTTACTTAAAATAATGAGGAGTGCAGTAATATGGTCATCTTCAAACTCTGAGCCTTATTGGTCATTTCAATATCTGTTTTTTAAGTCGTAATGTGCTCCTGCCTCCCATTTTCATTTTCTCCATTGGTGAAATGTTTGAAAGTGCAGTGGGCAGTGGGCTGGGGCTGGGGATGGAAGTAAAAACAGGATGCAAAGTCGTGTGAAAACAGTTTGGTCAGCCAGCCGTGAGCTGTAGGAAGAGCGCAGACGGGCGCAGAGCCGGGGCCGCGAGCGGGAGGCCCCGTTCCATCCCGGCTCTGCCAAGTGTGCGCTGGGCCTTCAGTGAGTGACTTCATTCCTTTTAGCCCCAATGCGCTCATCTGTGAAACGGGGATGAGGAGGCTACAATGACTTCTCTTGAATTCTGAAAGAAATCTCATGATTCTAATTCTCAATTTAATTCTCCATATGCAGTCATTCTATGCTGGAGAAATAACAAAGGGTTTATTTATTTTACCACCAGCCTTGGAGGTGAGCAAGTGAGTTGAACAGAAACCAATGTGTGTTTGCGTGTGTGTCTATTTTTTTAAACAAAAGAAAAGACCAAAAACAACCCAAAAATCAACCTTGACCTGTAGTAGTAAATATTTTTACATTATTTACAAAGCTATTTTTATTTTTATAATAAAATGTATATTATATATCATATATTATATATAAATGTATATGAATGGCTATATGTATCATAAATACGTATATTTGATGGCTTTCATAATGGTCTCTCACCAATACATCATTTTAAATGGAAGTTGTGACTTTGAGCAATACGGAAACCCTGGCCCTGTTTCCCAGGAGGGAACCCATTTCCCAGGAGGGAACCTATGTAGAGCCACTGCTGCTCTAGAACAGCAGATGCCCCGAAGCTGGGACACTGCCCTGGGAGAAGCATTAGCACAGGGAGCAGCCAGTTCCTTGACAACTGGAGATTTTAATTCTCACTCTTTCCTGCCTAAGGCTGCTCAGGCTTTTTGTGGTTATTTTCCAAAGCTGGGCCGTGACTGCAGCGGAGCCCGGCTGCTGGGTACTGCAGAAATGCGTGTGTGCTATCCACCCTGCCAGCGGGCTTGCTGCTTCCCCACCCATTAGTCATCCACCTGCCCCAAATCCAAATCCCCCGAGGGAGCTGGAGGGCAGGTGCAATTAGCCCCGACCCAGATTTATAGTTGGGGTTGGGGAGAAGGAAGTGGCCATCCTGGCAGGTTAAATGGCTTGACATGGGTCACTCTGTCACCACTAACAGCAAAGAAAGGACTATTCAGCCTGCCTTTCACATCCTAGTGCTCACAGCTGCGTCCTGCAAACCGCGTGGCTTCCCTGCTGGCCGGCTCATTCATGCAGAAGTGCAGCTCCTTACTCAGGATTATGTGTATGCCTCGGAGGCTAACTCTAATTCTGGGTGTTGTGTTACATCTTAATCATTTGGAAGAAAAAGTCTTTTGATTTCTTTTTTTTTTTTTTTCAATTTAGACAAGGTTTACCGCATTTCGATGTTCCCAAACCAGATGAAAATGCATGCTTCTGAAATTTTTCATGTTTGAGGATGTTATACTTGGAAAGGTCTGAGATTGCAAGCAATTGCTTTTGGAAAGTCTCTCTCAGCGTGGAGGAAGTAGGAATTATAGCTACAAATCTCTCTTGCAATTTAAAGAATTGTGGCAAAATACATAAAACATAAAATTCACCGTTTAACCATTTTTAAATGTACAGTTCTGTGGCATTAAGTACATTCACATTGTTGTGCTGCTGTCACTGGCGTTCATCTCTAGAACTCTTTTTATCCTCACAAATAGAAACTCTGGACCCATTAAACACTAACTACCCTCCCCACTCCCCCAGATGCTGTGACCACCATTCTGCTTTCTGTCTCTATGAAGGGACCTCATAGAAGTGGAATTGTACAGTATTTGTCATTATGTGACTGTCTTATTTCAGTTAGCATAATATTTTCAAGGTTCAACATGTGGCATGTGTCAGAATTTCCTCACTTTATAAGGCTCAATAATATTCCATTGTGTAGATAGACCACGTTGTGTTTATCCCTCCATTTGTTGATGGGCACTTGAGTTGCTTCCCTTGCAATTTTAAATTTATTTCCTATGAGCCTTATTTCCTTTCGAATAAAAATTTCAGAAAATTTTCTTCCAATAATACTTAATATACATTAGGAAAATTATGGTTTTCTTGCATTTTGATTTTGGAAAAAAGGTAAAACTCAAATTGTGTAGGAGTAAGAGTAATATTAATACTTTAAAACAACTTTAAAAAATTACCCCATCGTGGTGGCACACGCCTGTAGTCCTATCTGGACTCTGGAGGCTGAGGCAGGAGGATCGCTTGAGCCCAGGAGGTTGAGGCTGCTGTGAGCTGTGATGATGCCGCTGCACTCCAGCCTGGGTGACAGAGCGAGGTCCTGTCTCAGGGAAGGGAAGGGGAGGGAGGGGGGGACAATGTCTTTGGATTTTACATCTAACTGACCAAGAAATCCTCCTTTTGTTTCTCCACCAGCAGAAGCCATGTGGAAGTCAGAGCAAGATAAAAACCTGGACCCCAGTTGGGAAATTCTTTAAATAATCGAGCCGAGCTGTGAGAAGGGCCTGAACCAAGGCTGTGAGAGGACTGAGGAGGGAGAGGGCAGGCGGGTCTGAGGCATTTGGGGGTGGGAGGTACTCAGGGCGACCTCAGGGCTGTCAGCTGATGGGAAGTCCTGGGCAAGAGGATGCGATTGAAGCTGTCTGTGGGCACAGGGGACAGAGATCCTCCTCGCTTATCCAAATCAGTCACCATGAGACTGACGGGGCTCCCCGTGAGCCTCGACCCTCAGCACGTGCTTCGCAGAGCAGTTCACCCCCAGGCTTTGGGCTCGCATCACGTGACTGGGTTTTGAGGCGTCCACTTCGGCTGCTGAGAGTCTTCTTTTTACCCCGATACTTCTTTGTGTTCTGCTGTTTTCTAAACGGGCAGACTTGAGTGTGAATTGGTTATGTTTCTTATGTTTGTCCTGCTTCTGTATGTCACCACCTGTCGTGTTACCCAGCATGTCCCGCCGTCAGGTGCAGCCGTGCACACTGCACACAGCCGTCCGCCCTGTGGCACGGGACAGACATTTCTGCGTTTACAAAATAAGCATTCTGTGGACAAAGGTGTTGCCATGAAGCTAACAAAACTACATCTCCCGGGTCCCTCACTTACTCAAACCCTTTCCAAGGCCCTGAAAGAGACCCTAGCAACTTTATAATTGTAATTTTGTATTATTTTTCTTAATGAGGAGCCCCCAAATTTTATAAGTATCAGGCCCTCCAAGCCCTGAATTTGCCCGTGAGTCGGGACTGAGCTGGGAAGCTGGGGGCTGGGGCCGCCTTTCCGGAGGGGATTTCTGAAGGCCTTTTCCTCTCACAAACGGGGGAGCGTCTGCCTTCAAGGCCATGGTTGCCTCTCCCCCCACACCCACCATACACTCATTTCCTTTCCCATATCTTCCTGATGTTTATAAAGCGTTTTTAAAAACAGGCTTGCTCAGCAGAAATGAAGCAAAGAAAATTGAGACAATTGCCTCAGTTGAGATGAGAATCTGCTATTGGATTGTTGAATTTTGCTTAGTTTTTCCTGAAATCACCCCAATTCTAGTGGTGCTTCCTACCCTGGCCTGACAGCCTGGGGAGGGAGCCAGCCTGGGGCACCCTCCCCGTCCTTGTCCTTCACACACGTGCAGATCGTTCTGGCAGGGAAACACCTGTGCTGCTCATGACAGTGGGGACCAGGGGGCAAGTCAGATTGTTCTGCGCAGAGAGAAATTGGGTCTGGGCAGCAAACCACTGGGTAACCCACGTGCATTTTTAATGCACTTTTCCTCACTTTTGACACCATCCTTCTACCCAGACCTGCCCCCTTGGATAATGGGGAACAAAAGCCCCTTCTCCTTGGCCCTGCTAGCTGCGTCCCAGCAGTTGGGCTCTTGCGGGAGCCATGCAGAGAGCAGCTGGCCCGGGATCAAATGCTGGGAGGGGGAGGGAGAGAAAGCCCCCCTGAGGGATGGGGGCTGGACTTTGGTGACAGATCACCGTAATTACTGCCTTTAGAGAGAGGGAAGGGCGAACAAAAAATCCCTGTATTTGTGATGAACGACTGGACTCACTTTGGCAAAGTGCAATAGCGACCGAGTCTCTGGCGGGGTTTGTAAACGGGTGTGTTCGCTCCCACAGCTCCGCAATGGCTGCGGCTCCCAGGGACAGGGGCCCCGGTGCTGATTTTCAGAATCAGGGTTACTTTACCCCAGCGTTAACTCCCAGAGAGGGAGAGCCCAGAAACTACCTGGAGAAGGACTTTGCACTTTTCTATATCCAAAAATTAAATAGAAATGGCCTTTAATAGAGAAAAAAATATTCAATATTCAACAATGTCTTATAACTTTGAAGTTTTTAATTGAGATAGAAGATGCATAGAGAAAAATGCATTCATCTTAAATACACAGCTCAGTAGGTCTGAAACAACCAGCACACCAAGGGGAAGAGTGTGGTTCCTCTCTCCAAGAGTCGCAGTGTGGTCACGGGATCCACGGCTTATGTGACTGGACATCACATTGGTGTAATCGACACCAGGGTCATAGGACCAGATTCCCAGGTGGGGGAAACGCCCGGTCCTGTTTCCCCTGACATAGCGAGGCAACTGTCTTCACAGGAACATGTAGGTCCCCAGGCTTGTTGCATTAATCCCTTTCGTGACATCCACGCTGTAAGGGGCCGGCCCTTCTCTCTGTCCCTCCCCTGTGGCAAGTTTTCTGTCTGCCTTTGCGGCTCACCCCACGTGCTGAAGGCCTCAGTACCTCTGAACTAGGGACTGGAAAATAAAAAAAAAAAAACATTTAAAAAAGGAAATTTTTCCTTATAGAAATTTCACCCAAGTTATTTGAACCCAACCCTCCTCATGGAAACAACCAAAGTTCTAGATTAAATATTCAAAATGTCTCCTTAACAATATTAAATAGCTAACAAAATAGTAAGGAGCTATTAGGGCGAAGCCTACAGTGAGGGGAAATTCAAATAAATAAAAGGAAAGCCGAGGCCACTTCTGCCTGAAGTCCTTTGCAAGCAAGCCCGGGCTTCAGTTCCGGCAGCTGGAGAGGTCCGAGGCCGGACACCAGCACCCAGTGCCGGCCCGAGGAGGGGGTCGAACAGGTCCCTTCTCCAGAGCTGGCTCCAGAGGTCCACAGCCACACAGTGAAGGCGAACTGGAAATAAAGTCATCCCCAACTTCTCACCTCTGGGAGACTGCAGGTAAGATTCTCTCAGTGATATGTGGAACAGAGAAAAAAGTAAAGGGAAACCAGTGTCAGCCCTTATGAAGCTGTGATTGAGACCTCTCTCCCCTAAGGACGTGGTCCTGGTCTTGCATCATCTGCGTGGCACAGAAGACCTTGAGCTAGGAATTTATTTTACAATAGTCCCAGGCTGATGGTGCCCCAGGTGCCCGGGATAATGAATCCCAAATTTGTTTATGGATAGATGTTTCCTCAACATGAGCTCATAAATACTTTTTGAAGGATAATAACAGTACATAGTAAAAAAATAACCAAGCACACAAGGAAACAAGGCATCATAGGTGAAAAACAACAGAAAGAATAAACAGAACAAATATGTCCTTATTATTGAGATATTGAAATTATCAGACAAAGTCAAATAACAATGCTCATGCTGTTTAAAGACATAAAACAGACTTAAAAGTAGCTGCAGGGAACAGGAATCTATAAAAAGTGACCCAGTATATTTGGAAAAGAACAAATAGAGCTTCTAAAAATAAAAATACAATGCCTAAAAGTTAAAATTCTTCTGATGGGTTTAATAATAGATTAACACACCTAAAGAAATAATTACTGTATTTCATAAAATCTAAGACACCATTGATTATAAGATACATCATTGTTTTATGAACACTAGGGAAAAAAATCTTATCAATTAAAGGAAAGCTGTGGCACAATGGTTTTTTAATTAGAAATTTTAGTTTGCACTTACTGAAAGAGTTGTTTTAGGTTTATATTATATTATTTTATTTATTTATTTATTTATTTTTTGAGACAGGGTCTCAACTCACAATTAAGGCAGATTGATAAGAGGAAGAGGTTTATTTACTGTGCACAGGGGGACAACCCAGGATCGTCTCCCGAGGCCCTAATCTCCACTCCACAAGTCTTGATTTTGGTGCTTCCACAGCCTTACCAGAAAGGGCCAGTTCATAACAGGTTTTCCACTGAAATTCAGTTCCATGAAAAGGTTTTAGATAACAACAAGGACTCATTTCCTCGTTTGTTGATTGAAACATCAAAGAGCTGCAGTGGTCCAGTCCTGCCTCCACGAATGACAACCATGCTCATCTCTGTCCAGGCAATGACTGTGATCATAAAATGCCATCAACTGTAAGATACGGCCCTACTGCAGGATGTTAAAATGTGAACAAGTACCTACAGTCGTCCCTCAGTATCCACAGGGGACTGGTTCCAGGACCCCCTCGGGTATCAAACTCTGCAGATGCTCAAGTCTCTGACATAAACTGGCACAACATTTGCACACAACCACACACAGCCTCCTGCACACATTAAGTCAGCTCTAGATTATTCACAATACCCCATGCAATGTAAATGTTAAGTAAGTAGTTTTTGTACTGTGGTTTTAAAAACTTGTGTTCTTTTTTGCTGTTGTGTTATTATTTATTTATTCTGACCATTTTCGATCTGTGGTTAGTTGAGTCAACAAATGTGGAGCCTGTGGCTGCAGACGGCCAACTGGGCTACAGTTTAAAATGGACACAAAAAATGGCAGATGAAGACCTGCTCTGGGACGTCTGGTGTCTGCCACCCATCATTTTATCAAGGGTAGTCATGGACAGAGTGCCTTTTGGCCAACAAATATTTCTTAAGTTTCTCTCTTGGGCCCCATGAAAAGAGCCCCCAAAGGGACACTGCAAAGCTGACACGACGTGCCCAGTCCTTCAGGAACGTTCCTGGATGCACATGGAGCCACCAGAACAGCGGTGGCTGCACGAAGGGTTTTGTGAAGCCCTGGGGCGTGTTTGAGAAGGACATTGAAGTTTTAATAATGTATTGGTAGGTCTGGTCAAAGTGATTCATAGTGGCATTTCAACTTTAGCTTTTTCCCCTTTACGGTTGATACAGGCTTCAATTTTTCTACATAGGACAGTTTATCTTTTCGTCTAATCAGGGAAATAGGATTGCAAACTAGACTGCTTTGTATAGAACCATGTAATACATCTGTCATAAATTTTGAGAAATTTGCTTTTACTATCATTTACACATTGTTTCTGTGCAACTGAAGTTATTAAAAATTTCCATTTCTGATTAGAAAAGGGAAGCATGGTTTTTCCACTGACCAATCTTGTTAGGGATAGAAAATTTATTTGCAAACTCTTCCTCTCCAGTAGCCATAAGCCCAAAACATCTTTCTCTGCCATGAACTCCCTTGGAGTTCGATAGTCATGTGAATGAAAGGCTTAAGGTCTGTGTACTAGTTTTCTATTGCTGCTGTATCAAGTCACTTCAAACACGGTGGCTTAAGCGATACAAATTTCTCATCTCACAGTTCTGGAGGTCTGAAGTCTGACACGGCTCTCACTGGGCAAGTTCAGGGTTTCAGGAAGGCTGCCCCGCTCTCGGAGGCTCTAGGGAGAATCCTTCCTTCATGTTTCCGGGGTCTAACGGCAGCCACCTTCCTTGGCTCACAATCACCTTCTTGTATCTTCAAAGCCAGCAACATCACCTCTCTCTGATCACCCTCGGTAGTGACATCTCCCTCTGACTCTCCTCTTCTGCCTCTCTTTGCCACATTTAAGAACCCTTAGTCTTAAAGGAGGGCATTGGTCCCACCTGGAGAGTCTAAGACAATCCGCCTGCCTTGGGGTCAGTGTGTGAGCAACCTCATCCTCTTTGCCATGTAAAGCAGCAGCACGGTCGCAGGATCAAGGGATTGGGACACAGCTCTCTTTGGGGAGCATTATTCTGCCTACCACAGTCTGGGTAAGATGGGGACCGGCCAGATCATGCAGAAGAGAGCATCAGCCTTAGAGCTGCTTCCTGAGCCAAGCACAACACACAGGAGACGGCCACGAGAGAATTCTCCTCAGGGAGTGCTAAGCATCGAGAGCCTACGTCAGTGACAAGCATTGTCCTTCTGTACACCAGTGTCCAGACCCTATTGGTCCCCAAGGATGTTTCCGTCCCAAACAGATGTACCCAGCTCAGTGTGTCTCATACTTGCAGCATAGTTTAAAATGTGGGAAAGAATCCCCCTGGGTCTCGAATGGGATAAATATTGAGATTAGTGAGAATTTATGAAACTGGGAAGGTTGAAAAGGGGGCAAACCCTCCTTTATCATTCACATTCTGCTTAAATTTAGCGATTTACCAAGGTTACCTTGGGCCTCCATGCCAAGCTAGTCATTGTGGAGTGAGCACGGCCAATTCGTTTTGTACTCTTGATTGATTGGGCTTGAGTTGCAGAGACAATATACTCTTGCTAGTTTATGCAGAGAAGGATTTGTTTAGTATTTTTTACAGAATTGTTGGGAGAGCCAAGGACACAGACTCAAGGCTAAGCTTCTAGGAATGAGAGCTAGAGCCACGTGGCAGAACTGGTCGCCAAAACCACTGCAGCGCCTGCAGCTCTAGGGGGACTGGCTGCGGAATCAGGAAACCACCGCTAGAGCTGCAGTCTCCAGAGCTCCAAGTAGAAACCTGTCTATGAGGGATCAGAACACTGCCCCTGTGGACGCTTACTGCAGAACCACAACCTTTCTACTGCAATCCCGCACCTGCAAGACTGGGGCTTCACGTCCTGCCACTTGTCACCCTTAACTCAGTGCTGAAGTCGGCTCTCCCAGGAGGAAATTTGCTAGCCAGAAGCTAAGCCCAGCTGGGGCCTCAGGCCTGGGAAGTGCAGGGTTTGGCTATCCGGGCTGTGTTGGGACAGGTGTGGAGGAATCAGCCCATGGCACGCACCATCCTCAGCAGGAGTGTGGAGAAGATTTCATACCCAAAGCCCCAGAAGACCACCGTGGAAGGTGACTTCCTTGCCACCAGGCTTGCCAGACCAGTCTGAAGCAAGACTCGAAGTGCACGCCACATCATCCTCTTTCTTCTTTACATCTTTTCATTTTAAGAAAATTTCCTGGGCTTGTGGTGGTTCACTGTTTGAATTGGCTTTTGTTTTAGCTGAACTCATTCACTTATTCTAGCCTTGTGGCTGCCCTAACAAAAAATGTGCATATTTTGCCTGTGTGTGGCTACCTTTTCCTGTTTTCCTGCTGCAAAACACGTTAGTGTAGAATCCGTGGTGCTGCTCCCATTCAAACAACACAGCAGAATGGTCCCACTGGCCAAGCCCTCCAGTTGACTCCTGAGGATTGGGAACAAATGACCAAATAGAAACAGTGGAGTTGTGCCAAGTGAGGCTCCCTTAGCGCAAACAGTCCCCTGTGGTGTGTGCAAATAGAGACTCGGGAAGAGCCCAGCTGTGGGCACCTTGCCATGGGCTGCTGCGAGCTCACTGCCGTGACTACGCCAGGGCTCGGTGATTTCTGCTTTTTTGGGGGTTGCTTTTTCTAACAGCCCCCTTTGGTGGAGAATTACCTATAACGCACAGGCTGCCTCAGTCAGTCATGTGTTAGGCCTGTTTGCCACATTGCGAAGGGTCCCCAAGTCCCTTCCTGGCTGGCAGTATCAGTGAGAGAGGACATGTCGGCGTCCCTAGCCAAGCTTTGCTGGCCTTTAGCAGGCTTAGCGGCAAAATCCTCAGCTTACCTCATCCAACCAAGACCAAAGGTAGATGACTGATAGGTAGACAGACAGATCCACAGATGTTGGAAACAGACAAGAGATGAAGTAGGTAGTTAGATGAAAGAAGGACAGATTCATAGATACGTAGGTGACATAGGTAGCTAGGTAGGTAGAGAGGTGACTGATGATGGGTAGACGAAAGATAGATACAGGCATGATGGATACGACAGGTAGCTAGATCAATAGATGATCCATAAGTAGACAGACAGACACACAGACAGAGATGTACAGGCACCATAGCATCAGCTACTACAGGAGCCTGAGCAGTCTCACATGTAGCTCAGCACAGGCCTCTCTCCTTCTCCTCCGACTCCACACAGGGGCTTCTGCCCAGAAACGGCTGGAGGCATCAGTGGGTGCCTCCATCATTAGTGCCCTGTGGGGGACCATATCCTGAGGTCAAAGGACTCCCACTGGACCCAATAACACAACTTTCCCTTCTAGTCTCATAGCCCAGAGTGACGCTGTGTCCTTTGACGCTGCAAAAGTGAGGAGGACATCCCCTTTCCCATCTCTGTCACACTTTCTCATCTGAGCCCTGGAGAATCACAGCATACTCCCTGAGTCTAGCAAAGACCCGCCTGAACACATGGCGCTGCCTGTAGCCCCTCTCTCCGTGGCTCCGGCTGCACTCCCAGGGCACCTTGCCAGCTCTCAGCCAGGGCTGCTGGCCCCCAGACCCTTCCCGCCGCATTCCCCCGCACCCGCGCCAACCACATGGCCTGCAGGTGTGTGTGAGCGCACACATGGGCACACAGGGGAGCGCAGCCTAGGCTAAGCTGGTACCCCTCGTTTACTTGGGTGGAAGGACACTAGGAGATTTAAGTACATCCTTCAACAGCAGTGGCTCTGTGGACACTCAGCGCGCGAGGGGGAGCCTCCCGGAAGCAGACGCGGAAGGGCCCAGGGGAAGAGCTCGCCTTAGAAGACGATGCTCAGTCCCCAGACCATGCCGGATGACGCCGTCACACTCCTGAGTACCCTACTATCCAGGATATCTTTTCTCAATCCCAGATGAGACCCATGGTCTGGTATTGGGACCATGATATGTGTTAGCTCAGACTGCAGGTCCAAACAGGTCAAGTGCGTTTCCAGGAACTGCTGACCCTGCTCTGGGGGTGGGAGAGTCCATGGAAGTCCTCTGGACATGCAGGGCCACCCGTGCCAATGCAGGCCACCAATGTGCCAGAGGACTGATCCCTGATCCGAAAGGAAGACAGAGGCAACCAGGGAGGGGCAGATGCTACAGCGAGCCCACACACCACTGAGGACACTCTTCTTCCTGGCCATTGCCTGCGATGACAGGGCAGGAAAGGTGAGATGCAGATAGGAATATACAGTCTGCCGGTTTGGGTTTTTGTATTTTTCTTTAAGGTTGTATTAACATGTGACATGAATGCATGGACCAAGGAAAAGTTCTAGATTCAATGGATTAACACTACTAAGGCCTGTTCCTGCCACTTGCGGGGGCCTGGGACAGACCAAGCCCTTCCAATCCACAGTTCTCGAGACCCAGCCTGTGGGCCTGGCTACACAGTCGTCCAGTGGGCGGACCTCCCACCCCCACTCTGTGGCCACAGCACTGGAGGTTAGAGCTGTCCGCTGGGGACAAGACCTCGGACCAGCCCTGTGAGGAGGCTGAGATGCTTTATAAACGCTACAAACTGTCAGCCCATAAGTATATGCCGCAGACAACAAAAACATACAGAATTTCTAAGCAAATATCCCTCAACCTTCTTCCTTTGTTGGGTTTTGCAGTTTGTTCTGTGTGGCTGGTTGATTACTGGGGTCAAAAAGAGCTGGTGACACACTTTGGGGAAAAAAGCCCACGATTCTTTTTGGGCCTGCCTCATGTCCTTTAAGGAGTAACTTCCGCCACTGACTGGTTTTGGTTTCTCGTTTTGTTCTGGAGGGAGACGTGGGAGAAAACTATGTCACGCACAGAGTTTTCGTGGCCGCTTGCACCAGCCTGTGCTGCCTGGGCTCCCTAAAGTCCATGCATGTTTATGTCAGGAAGGAAAAAAAGTTAAGTCTTTTTTTCACCCTGGAAAATGATTTTTAAAGTCAAAACAACTCCATGCTAGACTGCTGGAATGTTTCCTTTCTGCGCTCACATCTGGTTCTAAACACGTTTCTGTAGCTCGGTCTATGCCGGCTGGAATCATAGTTTGCAGCAGGAGCCCAGCAGCCCTTTCACTCCAACGTGCTTCTCGTCCAGAGCGTGGTCTTTTATCACTTTGGGATCCTGGCAAAGGCCCTCTCTGGTGGCCACGCTGTTAGATAATGATCTCATATGCACCCTAAGTGGAAACAGACCCTCTGGGAGAATGCGGTAGGTCCCTGCCCACGCCCAGCCTCACCCCACCAGACATGGCCCCCCAGGGGCCTCGGGTCTCTGTGTAAAGAAGGTCACACCCTCCACCCGAGCTGCCCTGGCCCTGGAGTATTTCCAGTGACACCACAAAGCAATGACTGCATCTCTCATTTATATCACGTGAGGGGTCGCGTTTAACAGGAGCTCAGCAGGTCAAGGAGAAACCACACGATGCAGCTATTTTGAAAGCAGAAGGAAGATGGACCCGAGGTCAAGGTGCATGGCCAGCAGCCCTGGGTAACTACTGCTCCACCTGTCCCTCGGCTGGCGTTGGGAACAGTGAGCCTGAGAACCCAAGACGCCTGGTTCCTTGTTTCCGCTTTTCTGTGATTTCTAAATCTTCCAGAATGAGCATGTTCTTTCCCTCTTAGTCCTGAATCTGCTCGTGTTCTGGATCCTGGAGGATTCCAGAGTGGGCCACCCTGTGGGGACAGATGGCACGCACAGTGACTTCTGGGCCCACGGAGTTGATGAGTCTGTGGGGCCTGTGCCTTCTCTCCACCTTTCACTGGGCTCCATCTGTGAACATCTGTACAGCTGCTTCACATCTGCGTGCCACTCAGGCAGGCCCCTTCCCCCCCACCCCAGCACGCCCTGGACTCCTGCCTCAGGACCTTTGCACTTGCCTGTTCCCCCCTTGCTCTGCCTGGTCAGCCTCTCCCAGAGATCCATGTGACGTGAGGGTCGTGCCCTCCCCCTGCAGGCCGCCTGGCAGGGAGCCCTCCTGCCACCACCACTGACAGCCTCCCAGCACCTGCCTTTGTCGCCATCGTCTGCTTCTGCCTCACCTGCCTCACACCCCAGCAGTCTCCAAGAAGGAAGAGATTCGGGTCTGTTTCCTCAGCAACAGGCTGCATAGAGATTGCTATGAATATCCATATTTGCATAGCAGAGATGACAACTGCGTGTTCTGCTTTTTCAAAGAGCCTTGTATTATTTTCCCTGTTTCCACATAAGCACCGACTGCTTTTCAAATCAGAAAAAAAAAAGAGAAACCCATAAACATGCATTAAAAAAATCTCAAGCAGAGCCGCCTCATGCTTTGCAGTAGTAGTTCTTTTTTCATCTTTTGGTTTTTTTGTTTGTGTGTTTTTTGACATTCAGAACACGGGGCCTGCAGTCGTGGTTCTCAACCACATCAAAGCCCACAGGGCCCTTCGAGAGTGTGATAGCAACTAGGGATGGTCTGCCCAGACGAAAATGTGTTCGTGCCCACACACACATTTCTTACACAACTTAAAGGAGGTCCCAGACCAGTCATGCCCACAGATTAAGAACCTGAGGTTTAGATCAGTGACCCCTTCTCACCTCACCTCATCCTTCCTGCACAAAGGCACTTCGCAGTTGTCATGGATTCTGATAAAACAGTGTTTCTGTCTCTGTGTTGGACCCATCATCGTTGTTCGTGCCGCAGCCAGTTTCTCACTGAGAGGAAGTTCCCACCTGCTCCTGCGGAATGCGGTGGCCAGGGTCCGCTGTGTGTGCCCAGCCCTGGGGAGGGGCTAGGGGTGGTTAGAGGCAGCACAGAGAGCAGGGTCTGCAGGAAGAGCCTAGAGAACCTTCCAGGCCAGCCTGCGAGGCCTGGCTGTTCCCATGGCCCAGGTGCTCATGAAAGGCCTGGTGGTTCCCCTTTTTCGGGCTTCTTGAGGTCATATGTGTCCTTAAAATACCAGTCTCCATTGCATGAGTCGAGGTGACCTGAAGGAGACTCGGTTCTTCCCGACAAAAAGAGTCTGAGCCTGTTCCCAGGAGAACCGAGGCTGCGGGAATGGGAGCATCATCTTGGCAAACGAGAGGGCCCAGGTGGCAGAGCCAGCCTGCCCAGCTCCCCGTGTTCCTCTCCCAGCTGAGCGCCGGGCTGGCTGGGCTCTCAGCAGCTTTCAAATTCTGTGTTTGATGAGAAGTTTATTCCAGGTGGGTTCTTGAGATTCCCAGATGAAAGAACCAAGAAAAACAAAACGCAACAAAATAGTGATTTGTGTGCTTGCCTTTCCCCAGCCTGACACCACTTGGAGTAGCTTCCCTCTTCCTGAAGTCCAACGAGTTCAGCTTCCATCTTGACTTCACATCCTTCAGCCCCCGCCCATCGGTCACCCTGTCCTCAGCCGGCCAGGTGCACCCATGCCCAGGTAGGTGAGCCTGCGCCCGGCCCAGCACCGCCCAGCGCCATCAGCAACGCCGGTGCATGCAGATCTAGTTCTTCTTAGTCACGGCCCCAGCCGCATCACAGACCTTCCCGGAAATCACAGGGCACTCTCTCGCCCTGACTCCAGTCTCTCCCTGCACGTCTAGGCACCTTCTGTTTACAGGGGAGAAGCTGCGACCCTTTTGATGGCTTTTACCCATTTGAAGGCGTTCGGCCCTTTCAGCTGGGAAGAGTGCGGTGTACTCAGAGCTGGAGGAGCAGCCTCGCTGCCATGCCGCACACCTTCTGGATGGGACAGCCCACGGCTGGTCAGAAACCTCCTTTGCCCCTTGCCACATGGGCCAGTGGCTCTCTGCACCGGGCCAAGGAGGAGACGGTGCAGGGGCTAGAAGGCAGGAATCCTGACTCTTCCTCCTAGTGGCTGTGTGGTCGGAGGAGGTGGCTTGACTTCTCTGTTCCTTGGTTTCTGTCATCAATAAAGTGAGGCAATGAAGCCTGCCTCCCAGAAAGAGCTGTGGGACTCGGGTGCAATGAGGTGTGACACAGCACCTGTGAGCAGATGCGGTAGGGACGATGCTATATGCTCACAGCTGTTTCGTGTTCTTCTTCCTTGGTCAGATTAGACTTCCAGCTCCCCTGCTTCTAGGCGGGGCTGTGGGCCGGCTGCGGACAGTGGCACGAGGGCCGAACCCAGGGAGTAAACTGTCGCCCTCGCACGCCCTGTCTTTCCTGCGTCCTCTGCTGCAACCTGCCAGGTCATGTGATGGGGCTGGTGGTTCCCCAGGACAGAGGAAGCCGGATCTTTGAAGCGCTGTGTGTGACAGAGCCCTCCCCAACCCCCAGCCACGTTAGTAAGTGACTTAATCAACAATATACTTTTATTATGGAAGCAATGAGATTTCAGGATTTCTGTGTTTTTGTGGCCCAGCCTTGCCTACTCTGATCGAGGTGCAAACATACTGCCTACCAGCCAGATGTGTTTTGTTCTGGCTAGAACAATGATTGAAAGTTGGGATTTAAGTGCCCCACAGAGCATGCTTACTTCAGTTTGCCACAGTCCCTACCACTCCGTGTTGCTTTCTACCAACCACGTCACACATTTTCCTGCCTGGGGCCATTACATATTCGAGTTCACAAGCCTGAAAAGCTTTGGGTCAAAATCACGTTTTCATAAATGCTTCAAATCCATGTTGTCTTACCCTGTGACTTGTTCAGGCAGATGGCAGGGACTCACGCAAGCTGAAGGAACAGCACAGTCTGTCAAGGTCGGGGTGCAGACAGCTCAGGTTTCAAAGATGCAGGTGAGGAGTGGCCTGGCTTGCGAGTCACATGCCTTGCTCTGGCTTTGGCTCTGTCACTCAGGAGCAGTGTGACTTCCACCAAGTCACATCTCAGGGCCTCACTTCCCTCATTTTCAAAAGGAGGGATTTTAAATAAACACTCTCTGAGGTCCTCGTTAACCCTAGGATTCTGTGTTAGTCAGCTCGGGCTGCCATAGCAACACGTCACAGACTGGGGGCTTAACCAACAGACATGCACTTTCTCACAGTTCTGCAGGCTGGAAGTCCAAGGTCAAGGTGCCTCATGACTTTATTTAACTTTCATCACCTCCTCATAGCCCTACCTCCAAAAACAGTCTCAGCAAGTGTTTGGGCTTCAACATGTGCATTTGGGGTGGGGGCACCCTTTGGTCAGGAACAGATTCTGGTATTTTCAGACTGTTCAAAGGAAGCAACTGATGATACTATTTGACGTTTTCCAGCACAGAAGGGAAGCCAGTCCGACAGAGCGGGGCAGGCTGGAAGGCGTTGGCCTGACCTACCGAGGGACCTGAAGAGGTGCACTTTAATTAAAAGTGCCTGTCCTCTTCCAGAAAACTTTTTACCCAAAATGTCATCCTGAGATCGGCCTTGGAGACTCCCATGAGACGGAGCAAAGCAGCCCTTCTGTGTCAGCCACATGGCCCAGGGCCCACAGCGGGACCCCCATGGTTTTCTCTTCAGTCTGGGCCAGACACCCCCACTGCAAACTGTGGGCTTTCCTGGGGTCTGGGATGAAGGGTAATAATCTCAACCCTCTAAAAAAAGCAGTGAGAAATAATTAGCTGATGCTGACCTAGGAATACACAGAGCATGCAAGGAATGGTTCTGAAATCTAGATGCATCTGTTTTGCAACGTGCAGGCACAGCCCTGGGGCATGCTGCCCTTCACGTAGTCTCTGCAAATTAGAAAGTGCAGGGGCCGGGGAGCAAGGTCAGACTTCCCAGCCCCGTGGTATCCTTGAACCTGAAAATCAATTATTCGGGCTCCTCAAATCCACAGAATCCCCCTAAATGCCCTCGCAAGGCTGTGCGGAGTATTTGTGTAATACTGGCTATTTAGAGTACCTTGGTGACTCAGAAGAAACCTACAGTCCCCCTGCAAGATGCGGACCCTTTGCAAGTCCATGGAACTCAGGGCGAGGTTGGAGGCATGGACGCCCATCCTTGCTCAGTCTCGGCCCAGCCTCGTGACTTCAGACCTCTGCATCCTCCCCTGAACACTGGGAACAGGCACGGAGGGGAGTTGGACTGGACAGAAACACAAGCGCCCTTAGCAGCTGCTCATGTTCTTCAGAGAAAAGTCTGGAAAGGCTGAGCTGAGCTGTCTCAGCAGGCCCGGGAAGGAAGGGCCATTGGGCGGGGGTCTGGAGTGTGCAGGCTGAGGGAACCCTGGGGAGCAGAGTGCACCCAGGTGTCCCGGGGTTGCGCCAAGGTGACACAGCAGCCTGTTCACACATCCCTCCACCCAGCCAGCTCGTGGACACTGCTGGGACAGCCATGAGGGAAACGGGGCCACGGCAAGGCAAGGCTGCCTGCTCTGCACCCCAGAAACACAGGGAGTCCGACTGTGGGGAGGGCTCCCTCAGCGCTTTAGGACTTTCACTCATGGCCAGCGAAGCAGGAGAGACGCCACAGGCAGCCAGGACAGGGCATCCACCCTCGGGCACCAGAAGGTGGACCTGGTGTGGAGCTGGCAGGCCAGAGTTCTGCAGAAGCCGCTGAGCTGAACAGGACGCCAGAGTCTGCGAGTCTCTGCTCACAGTCCCCTGCCTCTGTGCTGTGACAGCCCCCAACATGCTTAGACGCTGGAGATTCATGAGCAGACTGGCACCGTCCTGCACAGCATGGGTGACACAGGGGCACAAGCAGGAGGCGGAGTCTAGTGTGTCCATGACAGACTGAAAATGCCCATTCCTCCCTCATTCTTCAGTAACCGGTACCACGCCCCTCTGGGATGGACAAGGACCACCTTATACAGACCCTGTTGACACCACACTCAGCCTGCCTCCCTCTCACCCCGAGAGCCCTCTGTAAGGAACATGCTCTCTTCTGCCGCTCACCTGCCACAGCATCTCAGCTGAGTTCCTCGCCATTAAAAAATAAATAATCAATCAACCACAGACACAGTGGGCTGTGGGGGAGGCAGCACACTTTGGAGCAAGGAGACAATGAGTCATAGTTTGGCTATTTTGCAGAATTATAATCTTGATCAAGTTACTTGAGCTCCCTGAGCCTCAATTTTCTCATCTGTAAACTGGGACTGATGATGTTATTGACCTTCCGTGGTTGTCGAGGCGATAAGAGCAAATGGGAGCACGGATACGACAGCCCAGGAGTGAGGGCTAGACACGGCAACGTCCCTGCAGGGCCTGCCCACCTCCTCTCCCTACCCATGCCAGGCGATCACAGGGATGACCAGCCCCATGCCCCGGAAGCAAGGCCGGTGACGACCGAGGGTGCCTGTGTCCCGAGGCCCCTCTTGCCCTGCAGAGCGGCTCCTTGGCAGCCCCATGAGTGGGGACGGAAGCAGCCGCGCTCCTTTCTGCCCGGGAATCTGAAGCAGTGAGCCCACAGGGCACACTTGCTTTTAAATCAGCAAACTAAGCCACATGCAGTGTCTCTAACCAGAGAAGAATGGCCCCGACTGTCTTTTCCCTGAGAGAGCAGGGATGCCTTACATGAGGACACACCTGTAGCTGCATTCCGGGGCCAGAGCATGAGTCGCTGACCTCTGAGGTCACTCTGGCTCCAACTCAAAGCAAACAGAGTCCTGATTCATAGACACAGGGGAGAAGTGAAAGGAAAACGAAAAAGACAAAAGCTGAGAAGATGAAGGGACCAGGGACCGCAGGGACAGGCACATTCTGTGGTCATTGCTGGACCATCTGGGGCCCTCGTAGAGCCTCCAGCGGCGGCCCAGGCTGGCACGTTAGTGGTCTGAGGCCTTTACACGGGAGTTTGACAGTCGCCACAGCACGGCGGCTTGCTGGAGGAGTGAACGCGCCGCTGCTGTGAGCAGACCCACACGGGGCCCAGCGAACGTGCCCCGGTGGTGGAGCGCTGCGGCTGGGACCAGCTGGGACCGGCCGTTCTGTCTCCTCACGTGTCCCACCTGGTGCTCATTCTGTGCTTATTATCTGCACACAGTTCACAACAGAACTGAAAATGGCACCAAAATATGTCTCCCTCCAAGAAAAATCTGTGATTGCTCAAGTGTGGTGCTGTCACGGAAGCCTCCAAGCTAGTCAGAAGCTCTCAGGAGCTCAGAAACTGTGTCTAGAGCTCTGGTTAAAGATTAACTGGCTGGAGTCTTTGGCCCCGGCCAGGCCTACTGGTAGCTGTTGTCTCCCCTCCAGGGTGAGGGAGCTGGGTGGGGCAGGCCCAGCACCCAGCCGGTGCATCAGAACAAAAACAGACACACCCAGAGCAGGAGCCCCAGTCCTGCTCCCAACTCTGCCCGTGAGCCTCCAGGGCCTCTGTCTCCTCATCGGTACAACAGTGGCGCTGGCCCCGACTCCCGTAGGCGACACCAGCAGGCTGCAGGAGGACAAGGTTTGCAAGGGAGCCGGGCGGGCGTCTGGCCTGCCTCTGAGCCCTCGACCCACCCACCCCACAGAAGGACGGCCGTGCAGCCCACCTGTGCCGTTCTCGGGAGGCATGTGGCGTTCATGCAGGAGGAATCGCAGACTGCAGTGACAAACAATAAGCCACAGCAAGCCCCACGGGACAATTAAATAAAAAAGCAAGTTTGGCCTTGCTCTGGGGAGCAACCTAAAAAGCGGTTTTTGTGTTCTGTGAGAAGCTTTGTTGTCTGCTTCTTTTCAACATAAGGCTTGATGGGAATTCCTTCATTTTAACATATACCCTGACACCATGATTAAAGACGTTCTGCAACTACATGTAACTCAGAAATGCAGGCTTCCACCCCTTACCCAGAGGGTGTTCCCAGGCTCCCAAGCCATTTTAACTTGGGAAAACGAATGAAAACACAAAGCCGAGCAATTCAGAGAGCCGTCTCTCAAGGGTGAAATTATCAAGCATCTGCACCGCCCTTTACCCTTTTCCATTCACCCAGTCGGTGACGCCGCTTACACCACACCTGAAATAGACTCAGGACTGGGATGAAGGCTCCTCGTTTTTGTTCCAAGCAGGTGGAAACTTCTCACTGCTGCTGTGTGGTCCCGACACGAACACACACCCCTGTTAACAGCAAATAAAAACAGAAATGGCCCTGCCGCTGCCAAATGAAACACCGTATGTCTCCAGTGGTCTGATCACCCCATCTGACGTGGCTGAACGACGCTGTCAGCACGGAGACCTGTGGATGCTGGGTAACTGGAACTGAGCGACTCTGGCTGCCCAGGGCCTCTCCTTCTGCACACAGCCTGCAACCCGAGGAATGAATGGACGTCTTATTCCACAGCTTTGCTCACCCTTTGCTCGCACAGCCTGGCTCTGTGCTCTGGTTCATTAAAATGCTTAAGTCACCCTGTTTATCAGGGATCTTTGAGCTGCAGATCACTGGTAAAAACCAGGAGGAGGAACAGAAGAAACAAAGGACTGTCTTCCTGCCCCTGAGGAATTGACCTTCTAAGGCAGAGACAGGTAAAATGCACGTAAAAGATAGTATGTAACCATGTACATTAAAAAACGCAAACCCCTCTGGGGTGAATGATATCCCAAGTCTGGGGGTTATGGATTTGAACATCATAGACCAGGTGACTCAGGAGAGCTTTGTGGGGTACTGAGTCCGTCCCTGCCCCTGCAGGCAGTGACAGTCAGGAAAGGCACGCCCTCCAGCATGGCTGTGGGTGTGGGCGTCCAATGGTGGCAGCCTGTTTGCAGCCTCTGGAGCAGAGAGAGGAAAGGGAGAGGTGAGGACGAGCCACGCGGAAGGACTCACTCGTGCTGTTCCAGTCACACCCTTCACGTGTCCGTGCATTTAACTGGCCTGCATTGCTTGTTCCGTCACAGTCCTGGGCATTCATTCATGCTGAGAACTCTGGTGAATTCTGAGAATCGGGAACCAAGCAATGGCCCAATCAGAGTAGCCTAGGATGAAGAGGTTTTTGGGACAACATGCAGGAAGGTGTATAGGATAACAGAGGCTGGAAGTCCATAAAGTAACAAGATTTAGGAGACTTTTATTTAGGAAAAGAAATGACACAAAACTTGTAAAATTTTGGCCTCATTGTTTTGTGATCTTTTAAATTAGCCTAAAGTGTTTGAAGTGTGCAAAATAGAGAGAAGACAGGCACCGTGGCACAAGGCAAGAGTCCCAGCTACTCCGGAGGCCGAGGCGGGAGGATCGCTTGATCCTTGAAGCCATTCTGGAATACCCCATCTCTAAAAAAATAAACAAATAAAAAACAGAGGGGATGAGGTAGCCATTCACTAATAGAAGTTTATTAATGGCATTATTTTTCCTCCAAATTCACTAAGGCCTGGACACCAAAATCTGGGCACCGTACAGTACAAAACAAGTGACATTACCCAGAATAGCCATAGGTCCAACAAGCTGTCCAGCCACCTACCAGTTTCACCTACAGTCCTTGGACCAAGCTAAAAATAAAATGAAACAGCGACAGTAGCTCCTGGCTGGTGGAAGAGCCCACTCTCATGTCTGGAACCTGGCTTCCAGCCTTCAGAATAGCTCCGTGGCCCACATTTCATGCCACTCATCTTAAATGTATGGGCCACACTCCCTAAAGCTCCTACCGCCTGGCTGCTCACAGCCTTCCTCCACCACAGGCCTGCGTCCCATCTGGGCTGCCCAGCAGAACCTGTCCTGAGCTCTCCACATGCATAAACATTAGCGCCGTGAGGGATGAGTGGCCATCACACCCAGGCCAAGCCCACAGGACCAGCTCCTGCCCCGTGGGGTGTCCCCTGGGCCTGCCCACATCATATGGCAGTCTCTTGTCTACCTTTGTGGGGTATTTCCTCAAACACTCTCAGGCAAAGCAGCTGCCTCTATCCCTGTCTGACCTGCCATGTTTTGAAACACATTGGCCAAGAAACAATATACTTAAAAAAGTCTCGCAGGACTCCGTGAGCTTGCAAACTGCAAGGAAATAAAACAATATTTTAACAGGCTGTCCAGCCAACAGGGATCCTGAGAGTCTTATATTAGGACTCCATGACTAATCCTATCAAAACTAACACAGGCTACAACAATATTTAGCCAGGAACACTGCTGAAAGCTGCCAGTGTGTGGTCCTCCGTGTAACGATTTCTCAGGTTTTTATGCTGGGCAGAGGTTTGGGGAGGGGATGGCATTTCAGAGACTGTTTTACTTTCCATGGAACAATTCCTGATGCATACCAAGAAAAGTCCCATTACTAGTCCAGAAGCCAGGCTACACCTTTGCATGGGTCTTTCAGGCACTCACTTTAGAAAAGGCAAACCAAAGTTTCCCCAAAGAACACGTTACTTTCTTCTTACAGCCTTGGCGTTGGCAACTTCTGCGTTGTGTGCCAAGATTCTGAGCCTTCTCCCTAAGCCTGGGAAAGAAGGCAGGTGGGGAGTGGCCATGGCTCCCCACAGGAAGAAGTGAGTAAAGTCCTTTCTGAGCTCCCAGGGCTGCTGCAGGCTCTCCAAATTCCACAGAGAGTGGGAACAGCGCTGTCCGGGAGACAAAGGCAGCCAGACATAAACTCTGCCCACGGCAGCCTCAGCCCTCCTTTGGACTGTTTCTGTTCTCTGCTTCATGTCTTTTCATACAAAAACACATACATGTGTACACACATGCTCACACAAGCACATGTGTGTACACATATGCTCATGTAAGCATATCCTTGTGCACACATGCTCATGCTAACACACACTCATGCAAACACACACGCACATGCTCATGCAATTATGCTACAGGCACCTGTGTTCATTTCACATCTTCTCATACTCTGAACACATGCATGTGCACACATATGTGTACACATGCTCACACAGGCATGCACACGTCCCCTGGAGAGGGGAAATAGCAGAGATGGATGTGAGTGCACAGAGCTGAGAAGGGAGGAGCAGAGAGTTTGGTCGTGTCTACAAAAGCGTCTGCCCAGGCAGCCCGAGTCGGGGATCTGGGTCAGGTTACGTTGGGATCCCAGCTCCACCACGGGCCAGCTCAGTGTTGTTGGGTTAGTAACTTAATCTGAGGCCCAGATTAAGCGTTTTTTTTTTTTTTCTTTTTTTCTAAAATGAAGATGACACCATCTACTCACAGGACGTTTTTCCCCCAGAGGATTAAGTGAAATGATAAATGTTAAAGCTCTTCGTAAATTTCAGTGTCATAAGGAGTCATATGGAGCTGACAAAAAGGAAAAATGTGCATCTCTAAATGCAGCTATGGGAACATCCTCACATACTTTGAACCAAAGGTAAAAAGTTAATGAAAAATGTACAAAGAACAGAACACTGTCTAGAGCCCAGCATGTCCCAGTCTGTTTGCGTGTTCTGGCCGACGCCCGTACGTCACCTGGTGAGTGATAACGCAGCTCCGCGGGTCTGGGACCCTGGACAGATTAGAAGTGACTGTCCATTAGACAAGGACACAGGGCCATAAAGCAAACAACATCTTGTCTTTATTTAAAATTTTGGTATTCTGTTCATCAAGACTTTTGCATGGAAATAATTTTTATTTTTTAAATATTGCATTAAACTATTACTTATCTTGATTACTGAGTTCTTTGGTGTCCCCTTAAATTTTGCACGGCAGCCAAGCACTTCCCTTGCCTCCCTCAGCTGCAGCCCTGGTGAACTGTAAATGAATGTCACTCGTCATTGCCATGTTTGATTTCAGCAGATTTTCTGTGCAGCCGAGTCACTCTGTCTTTTCTCCATATCTGCCCAATCTATAAAATAATAAAACTGTTGCAAAGAGTATAAAAGAAGTGAGAAAGTTGGCCTTTGGTGTCAAGGACCTTATAATCTGGTTGGGAAGCCAACCTAGCCTGCTTCAAGCTACTGAGCTACACAAGACAGTGTGATAAAAACTGTTTTTATAAATTTTATAGGATTTCAGACTAGGAGGAAGACTTGTGGGAGCCATGATCTCTCTGTAATAGGTTCATTAAAGTGAATCTTAAGTGAAGTGCGGATCTGGATTAGCATGAAAAATGGAGAGAAACATCGCACAGCTGAGATGGTGGGAGCCTCTCTCCTCTGTCTTTGGGTCAGATTTCAGCTCTCGTGAATTAACATAGTAATCCTGGATGCACAAAAGCTGTGGTGGTCAGAGCTCTATCTCTCTAGAAAAAGGGTTCAAGCCCCCCCCACCACCATCAGTTGCTCCCCAAATCTCAAAACAGCTGGCAATATTTTTTGATCATTTTGGCCATTTCAGCAACAGAACTTAAAATGGATCTTAATAATGGGTTTGGGATTTGGGGTTTTTGCTGTTGTTGTTTAGTTTTTTGGCCACAATTTAAACAGAATGGTGAAGGAGAAAGCTAGCTAGCTGTCTAGGTCATCAAAAACAAGGACAGTCTGAGAAATTGTCACAGCCAAAAGGAGCCTAAGCAGACATGACAACTAAATGTAACGTAATGTCAGGATGGGACACTGGGACACAACAAGGACATGAGGTAGAAACTAAGGAAACCTGGAGTTAGATGCCAGTTAATAGTAACGCTCAAGTCTGGGTTCGTTCCTACTCCGGTGATGTGAGCTCTGACAGAGTAAACTAAAAGGCATATAGGGGACCTCTGTCCTGTCTTTGGAACTTTTCTATAAATCTAAAACTATTCAAAATACGAAGTTTATTGAAATTATAAAAAGAAACGTTCTTAGTGGCACAGTAAGGTTAGAATCCAGCAGAGGGATAAAAATGAGTCCTGAAGATATCAACAGGGAACGCAACCTGGGCTAAAACCTCTTTTCCAAATCCCCCCAGAGGGGCGTGCACTGGGGTAGCGTGGGGAGGCTGCTGAGCTGGAGTGAAATGTCTGGAGGAGTCCAGGGCTCAGGATTCTTTCACCCAACAGAACCTCAGGTCGTTAACCCCAGCCTGGGTGCTCCCAGCTGAAAATGCCTCCTGCGAAATGCCCCAGACCAAAGCACAAGGCGTCAGAAACCGAGTTCCCATGTCCCCCAGCAAGGACCTGAGGCCTCTCAGGGCTGCCTTGGCTTCCTCGGGGACTCTGGGATCCTCCCGCTTGTTCTCTGGGCCTCCTCCCGGACGGGCAGGACCAGGGCCACCTGAGAAGCTGTGACCCAGGACACACTTGTTCGCTTATCCATGGCAGTCTGGACTCAGTTTACCCTCTTGCCTCCTTGGCCCAATCCGGAAGTAGAGGAGCATAGTGCTGATAAGTCTCAAAATTGAATTAAAATGAGAAGTAACTGAAGTAACAACACAGCTCAGGGCACATGGCAGCTCCACAGAAGCACAGTCCCTAGTCCAGCCTCTGGGGCCCACTGTGTGTCTTTAAGTTTCTCTGTTTGGAAACCCCTAACAAGGCAGCGGTCTTCACGTGCTGAGGTGAAAACACAGAGTGTCTTACTAGAAGGAGGATCACTGGAACCCAGGAGTTCGAGGCTGCAGGGAGTTATGATTGCACCACTGCACTCCAGCCTGGGTGACAGAATGAGACCCTGTCTTTAAAAAAAGTAAAAACTAAAATAAATAAAAATTTTTAAGAAGTGGTCTCATAAGGTGAAGCCAGCCTGGAAAAGAGAAGGCTGTGGAGGGAATGTCTTCTGTCCACAAGGGACCCTCCCCACAGTGCTTCTCACCAGAAGCACAACCCGTGCGTTGATGTGCACACACACACACACACACACGCACGCGTGCACGGCCCTGCTCACTACCGGCTTAGTGTGCATGAGCCAACCATGCTGGCCATGCAGAGAGAGGCCGGCCAGCCCGGGGCCTCCCCTCCTTCACCCCGTGGAGGTCCTGCATGCGTGCACTGCCCACAGGCTGCACCTCCAGGGCTCCCCGCTGCTCACCAGGTATTTGCCTTCCCATTTCTCAGAACCCGGAAGGGAGTGCAGACCTCTTCAGCTGCAGTCTGTGCTTCTTTCTTCCATCTGACTGGGGGGCCCCCTGAGTACCCCGTGCCCAGGAGTGCTCGCTGGGAAGCAGTCAAGGACTCTGAGCAGGACCGTAGAAGCCTGCCATGCAGGGAGGCTGCCTGTGGGTGACCCCAGCAAACAGGCCTACCTGATTTCACAACAGTGGGATGGGGACAAACCACTCAACTCAGCCAAGAGCCTGGCAAGTGGCCACCCCCCATCTGCTGGTCAGGGCATGGGCTGCCGGTGGAAACGTTCTCAGACCGGGCACTTTAGGAGCCAGTGGGTTGGTCAAGACACAGAACCAACCCAGTGGGCCCTGTCCTGCTGCCCTTGGCCCTGAATTGTCAAGCTGGGGACACACTGGTATTAGTGCCTCACTGTCTGCATTTTCCCTCAGCACCGCGCCTCTCACCAGCTTCAGTTCTGTCTTCCCCAGTACTAACCGAAGCTTTTCCTCTCTCGCTGCCAGCACCGTCTTTCATCTGCCTGTCTTCCTGCTTCTGAAGCCACCAAATAGTGAATTTATCCTGTGCAATGTACGAGGGTCCCTTCTGGACTGAAGAGACTCCCTCCACAGCCTTCTCTTCTCCAGCCTGGCTCCACCTTATGGGACCACTTTTTAAAAATTTTTAAATATTTATTTTTTACTTTTTTTAGAGACAGGGTTTCGTTCTGTCACCCAGGCTGGAGTGCAGTGGTGCAATCATAGCTCCCTGCAGCCTCGAACTCTTCCCAAGTAGCTGGGATGACAGGTGTCAGCCACCATGCCCAGCTCTGTGACCACTTTGTTTACCTGCTCTGGGTGCTTTGATTTATCAACATCCCTTAAAATTAAGAACTCTTTTCTTAGAGCACAGTTTGGAGTTTAGAATAGGATTAATGCCAAGGTAATTGATCTATCCCATTGCTATAGTTTGGACGTTTGGCCCCTCCAAATACCATGTTGAAATTTGATCCCCAATGTTGGAGGTGGGGCTTGACAGGAGGGGTTTGATTCACAAGGGCAGATACTTCCAGAATAGATTAATGCCCTTCCTTGAGGGTGAGTTCCTCAGAGAGCTGGTTGTTAAAAAGAGGCTGACACCTCCCCGCTCTCTCCCTTTGTCTCTCACCTGTGATCTCTGCACACGTCACTCCCCTTCGCCTTCCCCTAAGAAGCAGCTTGAGGCCCTCACAGATGCCAGCTCAATGCTTCATGTATATCCTGCAGAAACAGGAGCCAAATGCCCCTCTTTTTTTAAAAAAAAAAATATATATATATATATATATTTTTAGGTATTCCTTTATAGCAACACAAATGAACTAAGACACCCATTCTGACTTTTTTATTTTATTTATTTTATTTTATTTTTTTTGACACAGAGTCTCACTCTGTTGGCCAGGCTAGAGTGCCGTGTCGTCAGCCTAGCTCACAGCAACCTCAAAGTCCTGAGCTCAAGTGATCCTCCTGTCTCAGCCTCCCAAGTAGCTGGGACTACATGCACGCACCACCATGCCCAGCTAAATTTTTCTATATATATTTTTAGTTGTCCATATAATTTCTTTCTATTTTTTAAGTAGAGATGGGGTCTTGCTCTTGCTCAGGCTGGTCTCGAACTCCTGAGCTCAAACGATCCACCCACCTCAGCCTCCCAGAGTGCTAGGATTACAGCATGAGCCACCGTGCCTGGCCTGACTTTTCCCTTTTTTTTTTTTTTTTTTTTTGAGAATGAGTCTTGTTTTGTCATCACAGCTAGAGTGCAGTGGTATCATCATAGCTTACTCCAATGTCAGATTCCTGAGCTCAAGTAAACCTCCTGCCTAAGCCTCCCAAGTAGTTGGGACTACAGGTGTGCGCCACCACACCCAGCTAATTTTATTTTAGTAGAGATGTGCGCCACACCCAGCTAATTTTATTTTAGTAGGACTACAGGTGTGAGCCATGGTGCCTGGCCATTTTAATGCTTCTTGGTAATGATTTCCTTAGAAATTTCAAATCAATGATTGTTCTAATTCTATCATTCCTTCTACATTTATTGCCTGGCATTCTTCTGTAAAGCTGAGCTTTCCTTTATCAGCTGAATTTTTTTGGCTACCACGAAATATATTTCCTATTGGAAGGGTAAGATTAATAATTATGCTTTAATGAATTTCAAATAAGTTGATTATTTCTGCAAAAAATAGTGAAAATGGAGGACTTTCTTCTTTGCTCTCTTTTAATTATTATTAGGAATTCATAGATTTTTTTCCATTTTAGAGATTAAAGACATAAAGCTAAGACATAGCTTCCTTTTCTTAATGCTATGCAGCTAATAAGTGGCAGAGCTGGGACTAGGACCCAGGCCAGGCTAATACCAAGGCCAGTCTCCTAACCATGATACTTTACTGCTTCCCTATGGCCCACGTTTTTTTTAAGTTTTCAAATACTGAGTTTGAAAGTACAAATTCTTGCAGTTCACTTGGTTAATACTAGACCCAAGGCTTGTGGGATTATAACAAAATATCTAATATTCATGTCATCAGATTTTTGGAAAGAAAGAAGAAAAAGGGCAGGATGGAAAAAGTACTCAGAAAAAATAATGGCTGCAAAATTCCCAAATTTGGCAAGAGACATAAACCTACAGATTCAAGAAGCTGAATAAACTCCAAGTAGGATAAAAACAATGAAATCTATACCAAGACACACTGTGATTAAATTTCTGAAAACTAAAGATTATACATAAAACAAATGATAACAAATTTCTAATTAGAAACCAAGGAGGTCAAAAAGAAGTGGCACAATATTTTTTAAATGCTGAAAGAAAATCAGAATAAAGAATTCCCAGAAAAAAAAAAATCCCTAACCAAACAAACAAAAACACCCATCAAGATTAAAGAAAAAGGCCGGGCGCAGTGGCTCACGCCTATAATCCTAGCACTCTGGAAGGCCGAGGCGGGTGGATCGTTTGAGCTCACGAGTTCAAGACCAGCCTGAGCAAGAGCGAGACCCCGTCTCTACTAAAAATAGAAAGAAATTATATGGACAACTAAAAATATATACAGAAAAAATTAGCCAGGCATGGTGGCGCATGCCTGTAGTCCCAGCTACTCGGGAGGCTGAGGCAGGAGGATCGCTTGAGCCCAGGAGTTTGAGGTTGCTGTGAGCGAGGCTGATGCCATGGCACTCTAGCCCGGGCAACAGAGTGAGATGCTGTCAAAAAAAAAAAAAAAAAAAAAAAGATTAAAGAAAAAATCAGGACACTGTCAGATGAAGGAAAACTAAGAGAATTTTTCACCAGCAGACCTATTCTAAAAGAATGGCCAAAGGTTGTTCTCTAAATATAAAGAAAACAATAAAAGAAGAATCTCTGGAACATCAGGAAGGATGAAAGAACACAGTAAGCAAAAATGTAGATTTTCCTCCCCCCTTGAGTTTTCTGAATAATGTTTGACAATTGAAACAAAAATTATAGCATTGTTTGATGTGATTCTCAACGTATGTATAGAAATATTTAAGACAATTATATGACAAAGGGCCGGGGAAAGAATGTAAAGAGAGGTAAGGTATTTATGCTTCACACAAGCCGGCAAAATGATGACGCCAACAGACTATGATAAGTCATATATATGTAAATGTAATACCTAGAGAAACCATTAAGAGCTAGACAAAGAAATACACTCAAAAACACTATAGATACATCACAATGAAATTCTAAAAAATGTTCCAGTAACCTACAAGAAGGCAGGAAAGAAAAAATAGAGAAAAGAGATGCAGGGAGAACAAACAGAAGACAAAAAATAAAATGACAGACTTAAGCCCTAACATATCAATAATTACTTTAAACACAGATGACCTAAAGTTACACTAATTAAAAGACAGAGATTTACAAGTTGGATTAGGAAACATTACCCAAATATAGGTTTCCTACAAGACATTCCCTTCTAATGTAGTGATATAGGCAGGTTGAAAGTAAAGGAATGAAAAGGTATCATATAAACATTGACCAAAGGAAAGCAAGGGTGGTTATATTAATATCAGACAAAATAGACTACAAAGCAAAGATGATTACCAGAGACAGAAGGGGAAATTATATAATGTTAAAAAGGTAAGTCTGCCAAGAAGACATAGCAACCTATATGTAAACACACCAAACAACGGAGCTGCAAAATACAAGAAGCAAAAACTAACAGAACTGAGAAGAGAAATAGACAAATACACAATTACAATCGAAGACTTCAATATCCCTCTCTCAACAATTTGACATAAAATTAGCAAGGCTCTAGAAGAATTCAATAGGATCTAACTGACATTTATAGAACACTCCACTTGTGATGGCTAACATTAGATGTCAACGTGACTAGATTCAGGGATACCCAGATGGTTGGGGAAGCGTTGTTGCTGGGTGTGTCTGTGAAGGTGTTTCCGGGGAGACTGGCGTGTGAGTCAGTGGACTGAGGGAGGAAGCCTGCCCTCTGTGTGGGTGGCACCATCCCACCGGCTGGGGCAGGGACAAAGCAGGAGGAAGAAGGCAGACAGATATTCAGCTTCCTCTTGCCTCCTCTTGCTCTCTCTTCCAGAGCCAGATGCTTTTTCTCCTCCAGCCTTTGGACATCAGACTGCAGGTTCCTTGGCTTTTGGACTTTGACACTCGCACCACAGCCTCCCAGTGGTCTCCTGGGGGCTCTCCTGCCTTCAGCCTCAGCCTCAGACTGGGGGCTGCACTGGCAGCTTCCCTGGTTCTGGGGCTTTGGGACTTGGACTGAGCCAGGCTACCAGCTTCTCTGAGAGCCACACCACCAGCTTCTTTCATCTGCCAACTTGCAGGTGGCCTGTTGTAGGACTTTGCCTTGGTAATCATGTGAGCCAATTTCCCCTAGAAATTTCCTTTCATATCTATATATTATTTGTTCTGTTTTCTGGAAAACCTCGACTCTCTGGCAGCATAGAATGCACATCCTCCTCAAGCACCCGTGAAACATACACCAATATGGACTATATCCTGAGCCATAAAACAGCCTCAGCCAACTTAAAAGAGTTGAAATAACACAGAGCATGTTTTCTTACCACAATGAAATCAAACTAACAATCAATAATGGAAAGATAACAAGGAAATCTCCAAGCACTTGGAAACTAAACAACACACTCCTAAATAATGCACAGTTCAAAGAGGAAGTCTCAAGAAATAGTTTAAAAAATGCATTGAACTGAGTGAACAATAAAATACACCAAAATCTGTGGGGCACAGCTACAGTAGTGCTGAGAGGGCAAATTCACAGCACTAAATGTGCACATTAGAAAAACAGGAAAGTCTCAAATCAATAATCTAATTTCCCAAAATTCAACACCCTTTTATGATAAGAACGCTTAACAAAATAGGCATAGACGGGACCTACCTAAAAATGATACAAGCCGTATATGACAAACCCACAGCCAACATTATACTGAATGGGGAAAAATTGAAAGCATTCCCACTTAGAACTGGAACCAGACAAGGCTGTCCACTGTCCCCATTACTTTTCAACATAGTATTGGAAGTCCTTGAGAGAGCTATCAGGCAAGAGAGCAGAATCAAGGGAGTCCAAATAGGGAAAGAATAGATCAAACTCTCACTCTTTGCTGATGATATGATGTTATATCTGGAAAACCCCAAGGATTCAACCAAGAGACTCCTGGAATTGATTAACAAATACAGCAAAGTCTCAGGTTACAAAATCAATATGCATAAATCAGAGGCATTCATATATGCCAATAACAGTCAATCGGAGAACCAAATTAAGGACTCAATACCCTTCAAAATAGCAACAAAGAAAATAAAATATCTAGGAATATATTTAACTAAAGAGGTAAAGGACTTCTATAGGGAGAACTATGAAACACTGAGGAAGGAAATTGCAGAACTTGTAAATAGGTGGAAAACCATACCATGCTCATGGATCGGAAGAATCAACATTGTTAAAATGTCTATGCTACCCAAAGTGATCTACAGATTCAATGCAATCCCTATTAAATTACCAACATCATTTTTCACAGATATAGAGAAAATAATTATACACTTTGTATGGAATCGGAGAAGACCCCGTATAGCAAAAGCAATTTTAAGCAATAAAAACAAAATGGGAGGTATTAATTTGCCAGACTTCAAATTATACTACAAGGCTGTTGTTCTTAAAACTGCCTGGTATTGGCACAAGTGCAGGGACACAGACCAGTGGAACAGAACAGAAAATCCAAATATAAAACCATCCTTATAGAGACACCTAATCTTTTTTACAAAGCAGGCAAAAATATACTCTGGGGACAAGAATCCCTATTCAATAAATGGTGCTGGGAAAATTGGTTAGCCACATGTATGAGACTGAAACAGGACCCACAGCTTTCACCTCTCACAAAAATCAAATCACGGTGGATAACAGACTTAAACCTTGGGTGCCAAACGATTTGAATTCTAGAACAAAATGTAGGAAAGACTCTTAGAGACATTGGCCTAGGCAAAGAATTTATGAAGAAGACCCCTAAGGCAATCACAGCAACAACAAAAATAAATAAATGGGACCTGATTAAATTAAAAAGCTTCTGCACAGCCAAAGAAACAGTCCAGAGAATAAACAGACCACCTACAGAATGGGAAAAAATTTTCGCATACTACACATCAGATAAAGGACTGATAACAAGAATCTATTTAGAACTCAGGAAAATCAGCAAGAAAAAAATCAAACAACCCTATCAAAAAGTGGGCAAATGACATGAATAGAAATTTCTCAAAAGAAGATATAAGAATGGCTAACAAACATATGAAAAAATGCTCAACATCCCTAATCATCAGAGAAATGCAAATCAAAACCACAATGAGATATCACTTAACTCCAGTGAGAATGGCCTTTATCAAAAAGTCCCAAAACAACACATGTTGGTGTGGATGTGGAGAGACAGGAAGACTCACACACTGCTGGTTGGACTGCAAACTAGTGCAACCCCTGTGGAAAGCATTATGGAGATATCTTAAACAGATTCAATAGACCTACCATTTGACCCAGCAATCCCATTGTTGGGCATATACCCAAAGGAACAAAGGCCATTCTATAACAAAGACACATGTACCCAAATGTTTATAACAGCACAATTCACAATTGCAAAGATGTGGAAACAACCCAAATGCCCATCAATTCATGAATGGATTAGTAAACTGTGGTATATGTATACCATGGAATATTACTCAGCTATAAGAAATAATGGAGATACCACATCTCTATGGTTCTCCTGGAGAGAGTTGGAACCCATTATATTAAGTGAAGTATCCCAAGAATGGAAAAACAAGCATCACATGTACTCACCGGAAAATTGGTTTCCCTGATCATCACCTAAATTCACATCTGGGAATGATACCAATCAGATATCAGACTGAGGTGGGGGGTGAGGGAGGGGATGGGTGTATGCCTACATCATGAGTGCAATGCGCACTGTCTTGGGAACGGACACGCCTGGAGCTTTGACTTGGGGGGACAGGCGGTACATGGGCAACGTATGTAACCTGAACTTTTGTATCCCCCATAATAAGCTGAAATAAAAAAAAAGATTCCTTATTTAATAAATGATGCTGGGACAAATGGATAGCCACATGTAGAAGACTAAAACAGGACACACAGCTTTCACCTCTCACAAAAATTAAATCACGGTGGATAACAGACTTAAACCTTAGGTTGGAAACTATTGGAATTCTAGAAGAAAATGTAAGAAAGACTCTTACAGACATTGGCCTAGGCAAAGAATTTGTGACGAAGACCCCTAAGGCAATCACAACAACAACAAAAATAAATAAATGGGACCTGATCAAATTAAAAAGCTTCTGCACAGCCAAAGAAACAGTCATGAGAGGAAACAGACCACCTACAGAATGGGAAAAAATTTTCGTATGCTACACATCCGACAAAGGGCTGATAACTAGAATCTGTCCTGAACTCAGGAAAATTCACTAAGAAAAGAATCAAACAACCCTATCAGAAAGTGGGCAAAGTACATGAATAGAAATTTTTCAAAAGAAGATCGAAGAATGGCCAAGAAACATGTGAAAAAGTGTTCAACATCTCTAATCATCAGGGAAATGCAAATCAAAACCACAATGAGATATCACTTAACTCCAGTGAGAACGGCCTTTATCAAAAAGTCCCAAAACAATACATGTTGGCGTGGATGCGGAGAGACAGGAACACTCATACACTGCTGGTGGGTCTGTAAACTAGTGCAACCCCTGTGGAAAGCAAGGTGGACATACCTTAAACAGATTCAAGTAGACCTACCATTCGATCCAACAATCCCATTATTTGGCATCTACCCAGAAGAACAAAAGTCATTCTATAAAAAAGACACCTGCACCCGAATGTTTATAGCAGCACAATTCATAATCACAAAGATGTGGAAACAACCCAAATGCCCATCAATTCATGAATGGATTAGCAAAATGTGGTATATGTATACCATGGAATATTACTCAGCTATTACAAATAATGGCGATATGGCATCTCTTTGGTTCTCCTGGAGAGAGCTGGAACCCATTCTATTAAGTGAAGTATCCCAAGAATGGAAAAATAAGCACCATATATACTCACCAGCAAACTGGTTTCCCTGAGGGCACATTTGGGAATAACACCAATTGGGTATCGGACAGAGGTCGGGGCTGGGGGGAAGGGATGGGTGTATACCTACTTGATGAGTGCGATGCGCACTGCCTGGGGAGTGGACACGCTTGAAGTTCTGACTGGGGGGAGGGGGTGGGGGGAGGGGATGGGTACACACCTACATGATGAGTGCGATGTGCACTGTCTAGGGAATCGACACACTTGAAGCTCAGACTCGGGGGGATGGGGAGTCATGGGCAATATATATAACCTGAACTTTTGTACCCCCATGAGCTGGAAAAAAAATTAAAAAATGAAAAAATTTTTAAAATACTATGATGAAATATACATAAGAAAATTTACCATTTTATCACGTTTACATTTTATTTTCAACCTGATGCTTCCTGTTTGGACTAATTCTACTGTTCAGAAAATGAAATGGATCTATATAGATTGAATAATTGTGGTAAACTTCCATGTTCATGGAGTCTTGAAAAGAAAGCTCAAAGTATGACATTAGGTTTTCAAACAAATCAGTGATGTCATCTGGAGTGGTTTATCTATTGATACTCTGCCATTATAATTTAATAAATTAGTCTTCTGGATATAGGAATCTTTGATGTACCTTTATTATTGTAAGAGAAATATTACACTGTACTTTCTAAAAGATTAGATAATTACAGTCTCAGTTTTATAGGAAATGCCAGCAGCACTTATCTAGTTTCTCCAGAGAGAAACCTGGGAAGCAATCCTAGAAGCCTGGCTCTCCTATTTTTTTGCCTATCATATTACCAGTCACCTGTCTGTTGATACAATCTCAGACGTATCTTCCAAAGTCATCTCCTTATGTTTACCATATTGGTGGCATGCTGGTCCATGTCAAAATTATCTTTTACCTGGGCTACCACAAACAGAGTATGAATTCAGGTTCCCCTATGATGCTCTAGCAGCCAAAGACGCTACATGATCTCATCAGGCACTCAGCTTAAAAACCCCCAGTGCAAGTCATCCTCCCATTCCACTTAGGAGAACACACAAACATCCTCTGAATGACCTAGAAGGGCCTGTGTGATCTGGATCCAGTTACCTCTGGCACCTCATCTCATGCCTTACTCTGCCTCACTCTCTACAGCTGGCCACAATGGATGTCTCTCAGCCCCACCACTGGTCATTCTTCCTGACTCGAAGCCTGTGCATATGCTATTCCCTTGGCCTTGAAGGTTTACCCCTCTTCTTCTCTCATCTAACCTAATTTCCACTCATTTTTCAGATCTATTCTTATATAGGCATACCTTAGAGATATTGCAGGTTAGTGCCAGACCACAGCAAAAAACCAAGTCACACAAAACTTTTGGTTTCCTAGTGTATATGTAAGTTTATGTTTACACTATAATCTATTCAGTGTGCAATAACATTATATCTTAAAAAAACAATGCACATACATTAAAGAAGAAATACTCATGGCTAAAAAATGAATATGATAGAGACATGAAGTGAGCACATGCTCCTGGAAAAATGGCACAAATACATTTGCTTCATGCAGGGTTGCCACAAACCTTCAAGTGGCAAATAAATAAAAGCAATATCTGCTAAGTGCAATAACGCGAGGTGCAGTAAAACAAGGTCTGCTTGTATATTAGTTTCCTGATCACCACCCCTCCTCCCCAACACGTAGGTAGTGTTAGATCCCTCTTGCACAGTAGTATCCTTTTCGAATGTCTTTTGGGGATTTGTTTTGTGCTCATTTTAATAGCACTCATTGCAAACAATCAGTTATTTGTAAAATTATTGAATGTCTATTTGTCTTCTACTGTACCATTAACAGAGTGCTTGGCACAAAGATCTTTCATGGAGGTAGAAGTCAAATAGTTAAATTTGTTAGCTCTGTTTATAAAGTCAAAAGGCTATGATAATGTACTTAAGGGGTTCTTCTCTGGGTAAGGCCTCACTGGCTTGGGTATATGAACTTGTGGTGTATTTCAGCTGCCCCCTCAAAAGTCTTTGTTTACTCCCTGGTTCCTGGCTTAGTTAAAAATAGGTCAGCTGATGGATAGCAAACATTGGGAATGGTGCTACCATAGTCTTATTTTTTTTAAAAGACATTTACTACCTGAGTTCTAAAAATTACTTTCTCCATAATGTGTGAATGGTTACCACCTGCAAAAGTATGTATGCATACTATGCCCCTACACATATATAATAGCCATAAGCATAATATCTATATCATGTCAGCATATCTTACCTTAGCAGTTCATTCATTTGCTTTGTTAGCTGTTCATTTTGCTGCTTTAATTTAGAAATTTCCTTTCGTAGCCTTACATATTTGTACAATGCTGCTGCGAACCCCACAGGTTAAGGGTTTATTTGAAGGCTGAGAATCAATATGTTCTGATACCACTGTGGGAGGCAAATACACAAATAGGTGATAATTTCAATGATTATCAAAGTTCAAAATAAAGGAAATATTACTAAGTACAATAAGCCACTATAAAAACCCAACCACCTTAACCACCGTGTCCTGGAAGTCACCCTTGACTTTTTCCTTTTACCTCACATACCCTGCCTATTCAATCATTGATTTTAAATAGCTCTAGAATCTATCTTAACCAATTCCACTACAATATCTAGCTCACTATGATCTTTCATTTTGACTGCACCAGTAGCAATCCTCCCCTGTTAGAGTTGTCCTTCATTGATCTACCTTCTGTATCAGTGCTCACCTGCAGGGCTTGTTATAACCCAGTGTGTGCATGTGTGTGTAAGTGTGTGTGGTCCACCCCCAGTCATTCAATGCACTTTAAGTATTCAATACATACTTGTTAATAAACCTTGGTACAATATGGAAGCATATGTTATTAGATATTCTATACTATGTGTGTAAAAGTAACATAAGAGACTGTAAATTGTAGGTAGAGCTGCATAAAAATGTGAGGTGTTTATAAAGTGGAATAATCCATTGGATCACCAACAATTCACAAGAGTGGTAGGGAGTGTGTGTGTGTGATTCTTGCTGTTCATTTTATTTTGAATTTAGGTGTACTATGTACCCGAAAGTTGGTTACAAATTAAGAGTATCCTGACCCTTCTGTAACAAAGAATCCTCACTTCTACTTTTATCCCTTGAAGTTTTCCAGGTAGGAGCTGTGATTGTCCTGCAATAGACACTGGGAAAGTTTAGCTATAATAGGTACTAGACAACATCTTTAACACCATCTCTACTTTTTTAATGAGTGAATAATAATACAAGCAGATATCATCTTATATTTTGATTTTCATTTAGAATCTTCAATGTGCTTTCACACATAACTTTTGGCTTGATCTTTATAACAAGTATATATATGTATAAGCTTATAAGCTGATCCTGTGATTTCACACAGCCATTAAATGAGGCCTTTGCCGGACTTTTAGTTCAGTGCTTATTGTACTATACAAAGCTATCCCAAGCACTGTTCAGCATTCTCTTTTCAAATAAAACCCAAGAGATAGAAATATGGAAAAAGATAGTTTGAGAAATGTTTAAGCAAAAACATAACCATTAGATCTAAAAAGCATATCTAAATTTCAGAGTTTTGCAAGTACATATTAACTTGGTATTTTTAGTTTCAAAAACACTAATAATTATTTATTCTTACTGCACACTGATTATGATTTATTAGTTGTGTAAAATTAAAACCTATTAAGACATGTGTTTGATTTTTATTAGGAAGGGTACTTCTTTGATTAAGTCATTCTTTTATAGTATTGAGGGTATCTTCATTAATATGTAAAAATATGATAATGGAAAAGTAGAAATCATATATTTTTCAACAATCTATAATGGATAAGCACTTGAGATTATCATAAACTAAGGAGATGTCGTCAGAAGATAAATATGATTCGAATAAATTCATGTGAAAAATAGATTAGCGGTTAACTTAGGTTTACTCTTGACTGTCACATATATAATAATTGTAGTCTTCAAAGTCTGTTATAACTGTGTTGAGAAGTAAAATGGAAAGGATCTGAAAATATCTGCACTTTATACTTAGTTGAGGTATCTTGGGCCTGTTGAATTCTTCTAAGATTTTCTCTCAGTAGCCTTATAACTTTTGTTTGATGTTCTATCGTGGCTTTTGTGGAAGTAATTCTAACAAGAATGATAAAAATACGGAACTAATTTTTTTATGGGAGAATAACAGAATTGCTGTCAAGAATTTGCAAATACATCATATTGATATAGCTGCAGCAGATAGGCCGTCATGATATCTCTCTGGTATCATGCCCTTTATGGCTGTAACACCATCAAATTAGAAGTAGTTTGTTTAGTTATAGGGACAGTCCAATATTCCTAATATTGAAAAACCAGTTCTTTTAAAATTCCTGGAGGCCTAAGAGCTATTAATTGGATATTGAACAAAATTATATTTGGAGGCACCATAAAACAAATAATTGAGCTGTTACCATGGGGTCCTAGAAACATCTTAAAGGTACAATTAATAAAACACGAAAGAGGAAAAGCAGGATCATTTCTACATTGTCAGGAACGTACACCCTGACTGGAGCTCTGGTCTAACATGCTATAGTCAAAGGTCAAATTCTGATCATTGTGCCCCATTAGAGAAATTTTATGAATTGTTGGTTTGGGTATTATCAATGATAAATTATAAGACTTTCTGCCTTTCTTAACTACTATGAAGGTATCTGCTGACTTTATTCTATAAGTAAAATTGCTTTTTATAATTAAGAACCTAATAGGTATCTATTTCATTAAAATCAATATGTCTTATCAGTGGAAGTCTGGTTAGACAGCATGAAGATTCAGAGTGCTACCTTTGGGGCAGAATTAAAGGTGATCATTAACTATTTATTCAAGATTTATAGGAAGAATGAAGTGTTAGGAGCTGGAAGACATCTTAACAAATCCTCTAATATAAACCTCTCTTTTTACTGATTATGAATGTGAGGACCAGAGAGATTAAATGGTTTAAGGTGATGCATTAATAAGTGGGAAGAGATTTCTAGTTTTCTTGACTCTCTGTTTAATGTTCTCTTCCTTATGCTCTAGCACAAAGAAATTTAGGCATGCTATTATGCAAAATGCTACTTGTAAATAAATCAATAAGAAGACAAGCTCTTGGGCCCTAGGAAATATAACCTTTACACAAAAACACAACAGGAAGAACAAATGTAACTAAGAGAAACAGCAGAAGCCTTAGTTAAACTGCTAAGGACCCCCCTGGACACATAAAGGTTAACATCACTTTCAAGCATAAAAAAGCCATTTTATGGGAGGTATTAATTTGCCAGACCTCAAAGTATACTACAAGGCCATGGTTCTTAAAACAGCCCTGTATTGGCACAAGTTCAGGGACACAGACCAGTGGAACACAACAGAAAATCCAACTATAGAACCATCCTCATATGGTCACCTAATTTTTGACAAAGCAGGAAAGAATATACTCTGGGGACAAGAATCCCTATTCAATAAATGGTGCTAGGAGAATTGGTTAGCCACTTGTAGAAGACTGAAACAGGACCCACAGCTTTCTCCTCTCACAAAAATCAAATCACGGTGGATAACAGACTTAAACCTTAGGCGTGATACAATCAGAATTCTAGAAGAAAATGTAGGAAAGACTCTTACAGACATTGGCCTAGGCAAAGAATTTATGAAGAAGACCCCTAAGGCCATCACAGCAGCAACAAAAATAAATGAATGGGACATGATTAAATTAAAAAGCTTCTGCACAGCCAAAGAAACAGTCCAGAGAATAAACAGACCACTTACAGAATGGGAAAAAATTTTTGCATGCTACACATCAGATAAAGGACTGATAACAAGAATCTATTTAGAACTCAGGAAAATCAGCAAGAAAAAAAATCAAGCAACCCTATCAAAAAGTGGGCAAATGACATGAATAGAAACTTCTCGAAAGAAGATATAAGAATGGCTAACAAACATATGAAAAAATGCTCAACATCCCTAATCATCAGAGAAATGCAAATCAAAACCACAATGAGATATCACTTAACCCCAATGAGAATGACCTTTATCAAAAAAAGCCCAAAACAACACATGTTGGCGTTGGTGTGGAGAGACAGGAACACTAATACACTGCTGGTGGGACTGCAAACTAGTGCAACCCCTGTGGAAAGCATTATGGAGGTATCTTAAACAGATTCAAGTAGACCTGCCATTTGACCCAGCAATCCCATTACTGGGCATATACCCAAAGGAAAAAAGGTCATTCTGTAACAAAGACACATGTACCCAAATGTTTATAGCAGCACAATTCACAATCACAAAGATGTGGAAAAAACCCAAATGCCCATCAATACATGATTGGATTAGTAAGCTGTGGTATATGTATACCATGGAATATTACTCAGCTATAAGGAATAATGAAGATACGACATCTCTATGGTTCTCCTGGAGAGAGTTGGAACCCATTATATTAAGTGAAGTATCCCAAGAATGGAAAAACAAGCATCACATGTACTCACCAGAAAATTGGTTTCCCTGAACATCACCTAAATTCACATCTAGGAACCACACCAATCGGATATCAGACTGAGGTGGGGGGGTGAGGGAGGGGATGGGGGTAAGCCTACATTGCGTACCGTTTGGGGAATGGTAACACTTGAAGGTGCTGACTCGGGAAGGGGGGTTGGGGGGGAGGGATATATACCTACATGATGGGTGCAACGCGCACTACCTGGGGAACGGACACGCCTGGAGCTCTGACTTGGGGGGAAAGGCGGTACATGGGCAACGTATGTAACCTGCAATTCTGTATCCCCCATAACAATAAGATGAAATAAAAAAAAAGCCATTTTAAAGTTGTTTTACATGATTAAAGAAGCAGCATTCAAAGACACAGTGTGGTAATTGATCAGAATTGTGCTTATTTTTAAAAACTTTGCATATGTAATGACAATTAAATAAGTTAAAAAATCTATGTTTGTATTTTTATAAAAAGCAATAACAATATTTAAATTGTATTTTAAATAGTTAACTAATCAAAGAGATTTATGTAATTTACAATGGAAATTTAAGCTATTAAAGCCCATGTTCAGTTAAGGCAAAGACATACTCTTTTTCAAATTCTTTGGCATTTTTCATTTTCTCTAGGTCAATTTTCACCAGCTTCATTTTTCAGATCTTCAATTTCTTCTTTATATGGCTTCGATCCTAAAGCAACTTTGTCCTAATTTTTTAGAGAAAATAAAAATAATTATTAGAGCAGTTTCAGCTTCTCAAGGGTTAAAGAGTTGTTAGATGTCTTTGCTGTAATGAGAATATTTTAAAATAGTAAACAACTCCAAATATATGAAAAACATGAAAGGCATGAAGTTTAGCTGAGTAATAACTATGTGATATGAATTATGTTTGAATCTAATATGTATAGATATGATTTTTATTTCTTAAAATGAGCATTTTTCTCCTTTAGAAAATGATATAACTACAAAATGAAACACTTTGAAAATAATGAAATGGGTGGACCAAGGTAAATCAGGAAATTAAACAGAAAGATGTCAGAGGAGCAACGTAAACATCAAGGGAGAACTGCATTCAAGCCACAAAGCAAAGCACTACTGGGTATATTTTGTAGCAAAAGACAGTCCAACCTAGTGGTATAAATATATCTACTATCCACGCAGAGTATATGTGTGTGTACAAAATTAAAAAAAAAAAGACTATTTTTTACAGCAATTTTAGGTTTACAGAAAAATTGAATGGAAAAAACTGGGAGTTCCTATATATTCCTGTCCCCATCCCTTTTCCTTCATTTTTCTTTCTTTATTTTTTTTTGTCGCTTGGGCTGGAGGGCAGGGGCATCATCATAGCTCACTGCAACCTCAAACTCCTGGGCTAAAGCGATTCTTCTGCCTCAGCCTCCTGAGTAGCTGGGACAACATGTGTGTGTCACCATGCCCACCTAATTATTCTATTTTTTGTAGAGGCAGGGTCAGACTGGTTTTGAACTCCTGGCCTCAAGTGATCCTCCTGCCTCAGCCTCCCAGAGTGCTAGGATTACAAGTGTGAGCCAATGTTCCCAGGCCTTTTTCCCTATTATCAACATCATGCATTAGTATGGTACATTTGTTACAAGTAATGAACTAAGATTGAGATATTATTAATTACATAATTAAAATCCATAGTTTACATTAGGGCTTCTTATTGGCATTATACATTTCACAAACGTATAATGACATGTCCATCATTATATTTAATAGTGTCATACAGGCTAGTTTCACTGCCCTAAAAATCTCTTGTGCTTTGCCTATTCATCCCTCCCACCCCTCACTAATCCCTGGTAACAGCTAATCTTCTTACAGTGTCCACTGCCTTTCCCAAAATGTCATATATTTGGAACCATATTAGCAATACACATTTAACATTCTCCCATGTCTTTTTATGGTCTGATAGCTGATTTCTTTTCATTGCAGAATAATATCCCATTGCATGAATATACTGCAGTTTATTTATACATTCACCTATTGAAAGACAGCTTGGTCATTTCTAAGTTTTGGCAATTATGAATATATCAGCTATAAACATACACATGCAGCTTTTATGTAAACTATGTTTTCAATTCATCTGAGTAAATACAAAGGAGAAAAATTGCTGGATCATATGGTAAGAATATGTTTAGTTTTGTAAGAAATGGCCAAACTGTCTTCCAAATGGCTGCACTATTTTGCATTCCCACCAGCAATGAATGATGTTCCTGTCGTTCCCCATCCTCACCAGAATTTGGTGCTGTCAGCGTTCTGGATTTTGGTATTCTAGTAGGTGTGGCTCTCACTGTTGTTTTAATTTGCAATTCCCTGATGACATATGATGTGGGGCATCTCTTTATATGGTTATTTGCTATATACATATCTTCTTTGGTGAGGTACCTGTTCAGATCTTTTGCTTTTTGTTTCATAATGTGAACTATTTCACAGGGACCTTGATCACCTTTCCCTTCCACAAGATGGCCCAGTGGTGCATTACATTGATGACATTATGCTTATCAGACTCAGGGAGTCAGAAGTAGCAACCACTGCAGACTTATTAGTAAGACCTTTGTGTCTTGGACATTAAAATTTCCTGGTTCTCTTGTCACTGGACTTGCTCCTAGTTTTATGTTCTCAGGACTTCAGACTGAATTACACCACTGACATTACTTGTTCTCCAGCTTGCAGATGGCATATTATGGAGCTTCCTGGCCTACATAATTGTATGAGCCAATATCATGATAAATCTCTGTATATCTCTATAAATGCTATTGGTTTTCTCTTTTTAGGGAACACTGGATAATAAAATATGATAGTTAGAAGGAACCATGGTGCATAGTCTTGCAGACAAAAATAATTTTGGTCAGAGAAGGCTACAAAGGCAGCCAGGGCATCTTCAACAAGCTTTGGGAGAGATGAAGGGATAAGGGAAGAGAGCATGGTCAGATGCTGGGGTCTGGTAGATTGCCATTATCTACTGCTCTCTGACAATGTTACCTTATCATGTGGTGGCTTAAAACTCCAAACATGATTTATGTCACAGATTTTGTGGACCAGGAATTCCAGCACAGTTTAGCCGTTAGCCTCCAACCCAATGCCTCTCATGAGGTTCTAACTCTGTTCTCAACTGAAGCTGGACGTGGGGAGGGTTGGCTTCCAAGCCCAATATGGTTGGATGTTGGCATCATTCAGTTTGAAATGAGGGCCTGATTTTCTTTGTATCTATTGCCCAATTCACTGCCTTTATTTTGACATGACCTGTAAATAGGGAAGCTCCTTCCCTAGAGCAAGTTATTTCAGAGGGCAGGCGGGAAGGAAGGAAATGAGACAAAGTAAAATGCAAGTCACAATCTTTAAGTAATTCAATCTTGGACGTGACAGACCATATATGTACCTGTATTCTATTGACTACAAGTGAATCACTAAACACTTAACGGTTACACAAGGATGAATATTCTTGGAGGTGGGATCACTGTGAGCCATATTAGACACTGCTCACAACATGAGCCAAGGCAACTCACTTCGGCCTGACTGTGTATGTAATGGGAAGGCATTGGAAGTTTTATTGCCACAGGATGACAAAATCTGAATTGTATTTAATATCAACTCCTTTATGGTAGATCTCAGGAAATGGGAACAAGGGTGGAAGTGATTTTCCCAAGATCCAACTGCTAGAACCCAGGCCTGTTTGATTTGTATTCCATGCTACCTCTCACCTCTTCTTGTAGCTTTTCTATCTCTAACTTTGTGCATTATCCTACATGTGACATGACAACATGATTTTTAATAAGCTTTACTCATAAACACCTTATGAGTACCCTAGGAAGCAGATGCTAGCATGTTCCTCACTGTGCATGTTAGGAGGATGGGGAGGCACCCAAAGCCATAATGACTTGTCTAGGGTCACAGAAATGGAAGGAAACTGGAGGTTCTGACCACACCCTGTCTCCTCAAACCTGGGGCCCTGGATACTTTCATTTCTTCCCAGACAACTGAGGGGGGCTGTTTCTGCATAATTATGTACAGGGGAGGAGGTGACATGGGGGATGAGAATGAGAAGTTGGCAGCCCAGTGGGGCCTTTGGGTAGGTCTTATTGAAGGAAAGAGGCTTGTGATAAAATCCTGAAGAAGTTACCTGAGTTCCTTGGTGACAGACCCCAATATGTCTTACAACACTAGTAATCAGGCTTCCACATTCTAAAGACAACCGTGTATCCAGCTGACTTGGCAGGAGACTCTCATGAGAAAAAGAAGTTCTCTTGCTGTATTGTGACTTTTTCAGGCTCTTGCCTTGGGAAAGCTCAAGTGAGAGATGTTAGTTCATGCCTCACACCCTTCATATGTTTCTGGGCATTTGGCAAGAAGCACCCAAAGGTAACACAGGGCAGTGGAGAGCAGGCCCATCAAGCTCAGTCCTCATCTGTGGTCTCATGTGAAAAGACCTTCACACCCTCTGCATCACTATGTGGGGTTGCTGGGGGAAAGCAAGAGATGAGGGGACCATCATGGGGCAGGAGTAGATTGTTGTTGGAACTCTAAATCTGTTCTGTTTGTGCTCCAGGTCATGGCTCGCAGGATGGGACTTAGAGTGTTGAGGCTCAAGATGATCTACCCAGATTTGATTCTGAGACCTTGAGCTGTCATGTGGTTTTCTTCCTGGCTACAGATCTATGGAGATGTTCCTCTGTGTCTAATCTGTGAAGCATAATTTATTTATTTTTTTCTTCTTCAATGTCATTTATTCTCTCTTATGTTAGCTTTGATATATTCTTTTTTTTTTATTTCAGCTTATCATGGGGGTACAAAATTTCAGGTTATATATATTGCCCATGTCCCACCCATCCCCCTGAGTCAGAGCTTCAAGCATGTCCATGCCCCTGTATGGACAGCCAGGCAGGAATTGATTCCTCTTGGCCTGGCTACCAGGTAGTCTCTTTGTAGAGCTTCATGTGAAAGATCAGTGAGAAGCTGTTTCCTGGGGCCAACTACCCCATATCCTTGGACAAAGCACACTACCAACTGTGGCCACAATTGCTCTAGGGTGAGAGTGGACACAGAGTGGTCTCCACACACAGGGACCCAAGAAGAATAGGGTGGGCCCAGGTGCCAGACACAAATATGGGGACTCTCTGGGCTCTGTTCTAAGGCTTTTTCACTTGAGTGGCCCACAGAACTCTCCAAAAGATTCTGGCCTCCATTTCTGCCCACTGGCAACTGAGGCGGATGCAAAGTGCCTGTTCACATACTTGGAGAAATATCACAGAGTGCACATTTGTGTGTTTTCACTCTACACTATTCCATGAATACTTTTGTGTTTTACTACTGTTTTTATTGCTTTAACTACTTGCTTCAGAGATCCCACGAAGCAGGCAGGTCCTCTGCCCTTCCAGACCCCCAAGCCTATAAAAACCATCACTTTTATTAGAATGGTTTATACACTAAAATGTGAGGGGTTTAGGCCATTCTAACATTTGTCTCAAACTCTTTGTATCAGAGCCCATCATCATTGCCTTGTTAGGTCAAGAGTTTGGGACTCATTTGCCTTCATAGTATTCCATATGGGAGGCCATTTCCCACAGTGATTTAGCTTTTCAATGCTGGTAAAATCTATTTTCTCCTTTTTAACATAATATTTTTAGAGTAATGTTACTTTCTGAATAAAATTATTTGAATAGTGAACTTTGCACTTTGCCTTGGCAGATTTAAGAATGTAATCCATGTAATTAAAACACACACATTTTGTTACTATAGGAATTAAAAGTGCCATTTTCATCGTACGTTTTCCTGCATTCATTGGGTAGCCTTTTAAGACCTGAGACTGGTAATTGACAGTATATATGATTATGAGAATTTCAGGTACAAAGTTGAGCGGATGGTTAATGAATGGCAATAGTTGAAAACCTGAGGAAATCATCTGACAAATTGACTAAAGGAAAATACATTCCCATAGTGATTAATTCCATGAATATATCTTTATGAAATGGACAATGGCTAGAAGAATAAATATGACAGGCATCATATGCTGATGAATGACTGGAATGCATTTGCCACTATTTAGAAATTGAACTAATATTGCAGATGCTGCTGCAAGCGCAATGTTTGCTGGCAAGAATATTTATAATTCCAAGACATTTAATTCACAGCTGCCTTGAGGGAAAGCACAGCCAGACGGATTGTCACTACAAAAGTAAATTGCAGAAAAAACACTGGAGGTATTTGATCATAAATTCTGTGTTAGCAATTTTTGAAAATCTAAAAGTTCTGTTAGAAGTATCTTTCTTTCTGATCATTTCAATTAAGATTCCAGCAAATGTAACACTTTTATTTTTCCAATGGTCCAAAGGTCTTATGAAATCGTTGACTGTGTATCACATTAAAGTGATGATGAAAATCTTACCAAGTACATCCATTACTGAATTTGGAGGGATCTTTCAAATTTGATATTGGAACTTGGATGAACATGTTCTTTGATCTGTATGCACACTGATTAGGAGCACCTAATTTTCTTCGTGTCCTATATTATCATTCTCCAATGCATAAAATACAAATATTGAAAGCATGTAGAAATGTTTTAATTTCCTTTTCTTATGTTCGGAGACATAGAATTTGTGTACTGTTCAATTTATTGAGGGTTTGATGTTGTCATGGGCCTCAAATGAGCAATTATTATCATCATCTTTTTTTGTTTGGTTTTCAACTTACCCTTACTTCTTTTTCTTTGTCTTCCTTTTGAAGAAACATGGACACTAGAAAACACTATCCCTATTAAATTCACACACTAACGTTATAAATTTCAACAACAAAATTAAAATATACTTGTAGCATTTGCAAGTATATGTTTCAATGAGCAAATTCCATATTTAAAACTGTTAGAGGAATCTATATGAAAATAAAACTTAGAAGATTTTTAATAATGAGGATATGTTATATCCTTCAAAATTTGAATATTATTGTGTTCCCATTAATAAAAATTGTTACTTAAAATAACATGTAAAATGGAGCATTTTAGAAGGTTTTGTATGTAACTTGAATATATAATAGTAAAACTGAATTTAAGCCTTTGTAAACATGCTTAATATTGTAAGCACACATATTTGTAATTTAGCCAGTCATTTTACAAAAACATGATATATAACAGAATAAGATAATTCTAGAGAGTTATATAATAACAAGTGTCATGACTAAAAAATTATGTATTAGCAATTACCCTAACAGAATAAAACAAAATTATCCCTCAGGTTATCTCCCAAAAGCTAGTTCATGGAAAATGTTAAAAAAATATATTTTCAGAAATAATTTTAAATGGCTAAAAACATTACAAATATACTAAAGTTTTTCTTCAAATTTAAAAGAACAAACAAGTATCACTAAATCCTTCTGAGTTAGCTCTGCTTTTTTCTGTTATAAAATATAATATTTCACCTAAGTACATACAGGAAGTTAAACTGAGAAAAAAAATGGCAAAAAAAGAAAAAGTAAAATGTTATTCAAATATAATATAAAATTACAAAAGTCCTTCAAAAGAATATATGTAATGTGATAAGATTTATAAAGCTGCTCTTTTCATTGAAAAAAATTTGTTTTGTTATTATTTACTGAGATAAAAGAATGAAGCTGCAAGAAGAGAATTTTCCTACCCTATCACTGAGAAAGTTCTGCCTCTTCCCACTACCTACTGGAGGCTTGAGCTCTCACTGTTAATAACACTGACAGACGCTCAGCCAGCTGAGTCTTTGGAATGAGTATGTGCATGAGGGATGAGGCCTCCAAGATATGCCTATAATACAGTAATTCCATAAGCTCATCTCCCTTCATAGCCTTAATTTTTATGTCACCTGCATATGGAGGGCTAGCTCTGGATTTGTAACTGTTAGAAAGGAAGCCACAAGAATGGAAAACTAAATTTACTCAATTCCTGGAATACACAATAGGAATAGCTAGCTGGGCTCCAAAATTTTTAAGTGTGAATTCATTTTTCTAGGTAAGTTTGGCCTGGTGTATTGGATTACATTGGACCTTGTTAACAAAATTGGTATCTCCCAACAACCCAACTTTCACAATGAATAGAACACAATATTGGATTTCCCAGTGTGTCTCTGTTGGCTCAAATGATTCATGTTGGTCTTCATATATGTTATCCAGTGCTCTCTGGTTTTCGGAATCATAAATAGATTATAGACACCTTTATGGGAATTAGGAAAATGCCACCCCTATCAGACCTGTATGGGCAAAGGGATCTGTCCTCCAGAGGACACAGCTGTGTGAAGCAGGACAGCAGACACCGGGAACAAAGTATAAGCTGCTTTGTACCCACTGTTCCCACCAGTTAGTCTATGAGCATGTGCACAGGCAGAAGAATGCCTCCATTCCAAGCAGCAAGAGTGTTTGGACATAAACTCTCCTCCCCAAGAGATCTTAATTAGACATAAAATGTCAGGCTATGGTGGTGGTGTGTTCTGACACCCATTCCTCTGTCTTCTCTGCTGCTTCTACTCACAGGACCATTTTATTACCTATATTCAGCAGTACAGGACCCAGTATATAGTGGCAGTAAATTTCTTTTTGTTCTCATGATGCTCATCAGATAAACCTCTGTTGTACTAATAATTAAACTTAACATTAACTTAATTAGAAACATACTTGTGATCCTCTTTCTTAATAGTATACCATCTCAGGTTAAAATGGTGAGTTTTCACTCTGTAAACCTATGGATCTTAGCACAGGGCAGCATATCAGCCTTTTAATATGCAGCATGGTATGCTCTAATGTGGGCCTTTTTGATATCTTAAAAATATGTTCTCCATTTAGCCTCAGTCAAGACCACCCAGCCACAGACTTCTATTGTCCACAAGTTTAATTCTTTTTGCTCTTTTCAACCCTGTCCAACATATCCTCAGCTGCCATCAATATGCCTTCAATCCAGTTGGCTTTCTCAGGTCTTTATTTGTTTTCCTTCTTTTAAGCCTTTCAAATCAATGTAAACTTTTGCTCCCACTCCCAGAAGAAAAGAATATTGTGAACCAACAATCCTATACTTAGGAAAACTGCTTATCAAAAATAAAGAAATAACAAACACATACAGATTAACAAAACGTAAGAAAATTATTGGCAGCAGGCACACCTGACAGGAAATATTAAAGAAAGCTTTTTTAGTCTAAAAACAAGGGTCTCAGGTAATAGTTTGCATCCACATAGATGACAAAGACACCAATAAAGGTAATCAGGTCTTTCAAAAGCACAAGATGAATGCATTTTTTCTTTCTTTATCTAATTCATCTAAAAACCACAATTGTATGAAATTGTAATTATAATTATGCAGTTGGGCTTATCAAAATTATAAATATAATCTATTTTCCATGACAGAACAAAGGAGGTGAATGAGAACAACATTTGTTTGGTATAAATAAATAATTCCTAATAACTGAAATGCACTGGAAGAAATAGACCAAGAAATGGGAAATAAGGTGGCTAATATCACAAAAGTTGTAGATATATAATTGCTTTCCTTTCTTCTCTCAGCTTCTTTAAAGCAAACATAATTACACAAAGTAGTAAGTACAAAAACATATCATTGATTTTGAGTAAAAGAGAAGTCCCAAAATGACAGGCAGCATGACAAAAAAATTGAACACTTGTGGTGTTATGACCTATATACTCTATGCTACTGTTCCTTACTGTAGAAAAATACTAGAGTAGTGAAATAATTTTTCACACTATAGACAAAAATTTGTTTGTTTCCACACATATATCATCAACTTTATCCCAGTTAGGATGGTATGTATCTCCATGAGATAAACTGGGATTATAGCTAATACCACAGTGGATGAAATTACAGTGCCTAAAGGGAGTAAGGTTTTTGTACATGGTAGGGACCAATGGTAAAATAATGTAATATTTAATAATGTTTCTTAACACACAATGTTACAAGACCTTGAAATATCATAGTCTGCACACATATTGAAGTGGGATATGAAGAAAATGATATAGGAGAATAAAAATTATTCTGTCCTCATATTTCTATGAGGTATGTAGGACTGCCAAGGATATAGAAGAAATTTGAGAAGTTATATTTTTGATCAAGGTCTCTTTCAAACTATTTTAATAAAAAAAATTTTGACCTGAAACAGAAAACAATATTATCCAACCAGTTTTATAAATTAGACACTGAGTATATAAAAATCTATTGTAGAGAAAATAATTATACACTTTGTATGGAATCAAAGAAGACTCCGTATAGCAAAAGCAATTTTAAGCAACAAAAACAAAATGGGAGGTATTAATTTGCCAGACCTCAAACAATACTACAAGGTCGTGGTTCTTAAAACAGCCTGGTATTGGCACAAGTGCAGGGACACAGACCAGTGGAACACAACAGAAAATCCAAATATAGAACCATCCTCATATAGTCACCTAATTTTTGACAAAGCGGGAAAGAATATACTCTGGGGACAAGAATCCCTATTCAATAAATGGTGCTGGGAGAATTGGTTAGCCACTTGTAGAAGACTGAAACAGGACCCACAGCTTTCACCTCTCACAAAAATCAAATCACGGTGGATAACAGACTTAAACCTTAGGCGTGATACAATCAGAATTCTAGAAGAAAATGTAGGAAAGACTCTTACAGACATTGGCCTAGGCAAAGAATTTATGAAGAAGACCCCCAAGGCAATCACAGCAGCAACAAAAATAAATGAATGGGACATGATTAAATTAAAAAGCTTCTGCACAGCCAAAGAAACAGTCCAGAGAATAAACAGACCACCTACAGAATGGGGAAAAAATTTTGCATACTACACATCAGATAAAGGACTGATAACAAGAATCTATTTAGAACTCAGGAAAATCAGCAAGAAAAAATCAAGCAACCCTATCAAAAAGTGGGCAAAGGACATGAATAGAAATTTTTCAAAAGAAGATATAAAAATGGCTAACAAACATATGAAAAAGTGTTCAACATCTCTAATCATCAGGGAAATGCAAATCAAAACCACAATGAGATATCACTTAACCCCAGTGAGAATGGCCTTTATCAAAAAAACCCAAAACAACACATGTTGGCGTGGGTGTGGAGAGACAGGAACACTAATACACTGCTGGTGGGACTGCAAACTAGTGCAACCCCTGTGGAAAGCATTATGGAGGTATCTTAAACAGATTCAAGTAGACCTGCCATTTGACCCAGCAATCCCACTACTGGGCATATACCCAAAGGAAAAAAGGTCATTCTGTAACAAAGACACATGTACCCAAATGTTTATAGCAGCACAATTCACAATAGCAAAGATGTGGAAACAACCCAAATGCCCATCAATACATGATTGGATTAGTAAACTGTGGTATATGTATACCATGGAATATTACTCAGCTATAAGGAATGATGAAGATACGACATCTCTATGGTTCTCCTGGAGAGAGTTGGAACCCATTATATTAAGTGAAGTATCCCAAGAATGGAAAAACAAGCATCACATGTACTCACCAGAAAATTGGTTTCCCTGATCATCACCTAAATACAAATCTGGGAACGACACCAATTGGACATCAGACTGAGGTGGGGGGTGGGGGAGGGGATGGGGGTATGCCTACACAATGAGTGCATTGTGCACCATTTGGGGAGTGGTAACACTTGAAGGTGCTGACTCGAGAAAGGGGGGGGGTGGGGAAAAAATATGAAACTATTGTTTTTAACTTGCACTGTTCACTTAATAATTTATCATGAATATTTCCCATATTATTTCATATCATTGTACAAGAAATAACGTATACATTATGAGGACATACTGTATCTAACAAGATATACTGTTAGACTTTTTGATTCTGTAAAATTAAATTGAAAAAAAAAAAGAAAAAAAAAAACAAAAAAACCCCAAAAAAAGAAAAATCTATTGTGACCTTTCCTTCTCATATTCCTGCCTGAATTCAGTAAAATCCTTACGCAAAGCAAACACAGATCAAATAATTTAAGGAATTATTCAATTTTGTGCATATGCTTCAGCTTCCCTCAAAGACTGCACAAGACTCCTCCCCTCTCCAAGGATGTTCTCATTTATAAATTTCTTTCTGCCACAATAAAGCACACTATTTATTGTGATAATGGTATGATGGGTGTATGAAAATGTCTAAATATATCAAATAGTATACTTAAAAATGTGCTCTGTTGATCTATATCTATATAATATATAGAGAGAACTACATATTGCAATGTTTTATTTAAAGAAGTAAAAAGTTTGTACTGTTAAGAAAGGTGTCCTGAACCGTAGTAAAAAAAATCAAAATAGAGCTTTTCTAATAACCAATTAGACTATATAATTAAAAATTGACAAAAATTAGTAACAGATAATATTAATGATAACTACCAGTGCCCTGGCCCATTGTTAACATGAAATAATTATTTATTAAAAATAAAAAGGCACATTTTTAATGTTGTCAAGAAAACATGGCTAAGGGGCTAAGGTAATAGATGATGGTATGGTAGATCACCAGTATCTGGTAAATAAAATATATGAATTTTTCAGTACATGAAACACATTTTTATTTTTATTTTTTTTTTATTTTTTTTTATTTTTTGTTTTTTTTGTTGAGACAGAGTCTCACTTTGTTGCCCAGGCTAGAGTGAGTGCCGTGGCGTCAGCTTAGCTCACAGCAACCTCAGACTCCTGGGCTTAAGCGATCCTACTGCCTCAGCCTCCCAAGTAGCTGGGACTACAGGCATGCGCCACTATGCCCGGCTAATTTTTTCTATATAGATTTTTAGTTGTCCATATAATGTCTTTCTATTTTTAGTAGAGATGGGGTCTCGCTCAGGCTGGTCTCGAACTCCTGACCTTGAGCAATCCACCCGCCTCGGCCTCCCAGAGTGCTAGGATTACAGGCGTGAGCCACCGCGCCCGGCCGAAACACATTTTTAAATGTTAACCATCACCATTAAAATATCTTTCAGTGTTAAGACGTTACAAAAATCATGGTTTGTGTCATCATTACCTGAACATAAACTGATAAATGATAAACATTTCATAACCAATTATTATCCTACATGGCCTATAAACAGATGAGTGTACTTTCTTTTCATTTCTTGGTACTCAATTATAACTTAATGGGAATTAGGGGTCAATATTATATCAAAATCCACTACTATGTTCTGTGAAAATATTTACAGTTGTGGAATCAATCCGAGGATAGGCCATCACCAGGAAAACATTCTGGTTTCATTAAGAAACTAACATGGGTAGTTTCATCTAATTCTTTAGAAGAGAAAATCTAATATAGCATTGATATCTTGTGATAAACGCTTCTATTATAAAAAAATACTAGCAACTATAACAGCAAAATACAAAACAAAATATTGTAAAGAGATTGGGGGGAAAAGGAGAAGCCATACTAAAAAAAAATTTTCAGCCATAAAAATTAAACAAATATATAAAGATACAAATGTGAATGAAATAAAATTAATGGGCATACCAAATTATAAGTTCAAAAAATAAAAGCCATACATCTTTCCTAAAATTTATATAAATACCAAATATTGAGTCAGAAAAGAAACCAAGATACATCACATCAAGAAATGATTTCAATTGTCAATTGTGCTGCTACTAATATTTGAGTGCAGATGTCCTTTTTATAAAGCAAATTAAGCAAAAAAAGGTATTTTCAATTAAAATCTCCAAATTCAAATAAAAACGCAATACCTTTTATGATAGCCTCAAAGAAAATTAAATATCTAGGAATATATTTAAAAAAAGAGGTGAGAGACATATACAGGGAGAACTACAAGCCACTAAGAAAAGAAATTGTAGAAGATGTAAACAGCTGGAAAAATGTACCTTGCTCATGGATTGGTAGAATCAACATTGTTAAAATGTCCATATTACCTAATGTGATCTACAGAATTAATACAATCCCTATCAAAGTAGCATCATCATTCTTTACGGATCTAGAAAAAATAATTCTTTGCTTTGCATGGAACCAGAGACGACCTCGTATACCCAAAGCAATCTTAAGCAAAAAGAACAGACTGGGAGGTATCAGTCTACTAGACTTCAAGCTGTCCTACAAGGCTATAATAATTTTAACAGCATGGTACTGGCACAAGAATAGAGACATAGACCTTTGGAACAGGACTGAGAATCCAGAGATGAAACCATCCACATATTGTCATCTAATCTTTGACAAAGCAGAGAAAAAATATACACTGGGGAAAACAATCCCCTTTCAATAAATGGTGCTGGGAAAACTGGATAGGAACATGCAGAATATTGAAACTGGATCCTCACCTCTCACCTCTTAATAAAATCAATTCAAGATGGATAACAGACTTAAACCTAAGGCATGAAACCTTAACAATCCTAGAAGAAAATGTAGGGAAGACTCTTTCAGACATTGGCCTAGGCAAAGAATTTATGAGAAAGACCCCCAAATCAATCACAGCAGCTAAAAATAAATAAATAAATGGGACCTGACCAAATTAAAAAGCTTTTGTACAGCCAAGGAAACTGTCATTAAAGCGAATGGACAACCTACAGAATGGGAGAAAATATTTGTTCTCTACACATCTGATAAAGGGCTGATAAGAGGAATCTATTTAGAACTCAAAAAAATCAACAAGAAAAATCAAACAATCCCATCAGTAAATGGGCAAAGGAAATGAACAGAAACTTTTCAAAAGAGAACAGATTAATGGCCAGCAAACATTAAAAAAAAAAAAATGCTCAACATCTCTAATCATTAGGGAAATGCAAATCAAAACCACAATGAGGCCGGGCACGGTGGCTCACGCCTGTAATCCTAGCACTCTGGGAGGCTGAGGTGGGCGGATCGTTTGAGCTCAGGAGTTCGAGACCAGCCTGAGCAAGAGCGAGACCCCATCTCTACTAAAAAATAGAAAGAGATTATATGGACAGCTAAAAATATATATATAGAAAAAAATTAGCCGGGCATGGTGGTGCATGCCTGTAGTCCCAACTACTCGGGAGGCTGAGACAGGAGGATCGCTTGAGCCCAGGAGTTTGAGGTTGCTGTGAGCTAGGCTGACGCCACGGCACTCACTCTAGCCTGGGCAACAGAGTGAGACTCTGTCTCAAAAAAAAAAAAAAAACCCCACAATGAAATATCTCCTAACCCCAGTGAGACTGGGCTTTATCAAACAATCCAAAAGCAACAAATGCTGGTGAGGATGTGGAGAGATACGAACACTCTTACATTGCTGATGGGATTTCAAATTAGTGCAACCTCTGTGGGAAAGAATTTGGAGATACCTCAAAGAGCTAAAAATAGAAATACCATTTGACCTAGCAATAGCACTATTAGGCATCTACCCAAAGGGACAAAAGTCATTCTATAGTAAAGACATCTGCACTCGAATGTTTTGGCAGCACAATTCACTATTGCAAGGATGTGGAAACAACCCAAGTGCCCATCAATCTATGAGTGGATTAATAAAATATGGTATATGTATACAATGGAATACTACTCAATTATAAAAAAGACAGTGATCTAGCACCTCTTATATTTTCCTGGATAGAGCTTGAGCCCATCCTCTGAAATGAGGTATCACAAGAATGGAAGAATAAGGACCACGTGTACTCTCCATCAAATTGGCACTGACTGATCGACACTAAGGTGCTCACACAATGGTAATATTCTTTGGGGGCTGGGGGTTTGGGGGTGGGTAAACTCACAGCTAATGGATGTGGTGAGTGTTGTAGGGGGAAAGAGCACACCTCAAATTATGCTTTGGATGTGGCAAAGTCATAACATGTAACCAAAATATTTGTACTCCCATAATATTCTCAAATAAAAAAAAAATCTATAAATCTATGAATAAATTTTTTGTTTTTTGAGACAGAGTCTCACTCTGTTGCCCAGGCTAGAGTGAGTGCCGTGGCGTCAGCCTAGCTCACAGCAACCTCAAACTCCTGAGCTCAAGCGATCCTCCGGTCTCAGCCTCCCGAGTAGCTGGGACTACAGGCATGCGCCACCATGCCCGGCTAATTTTTTCTATATATATTTTTAGCTGTCCATATACTTTCTTTCTATTTTTAGTAGAGATGGGGTCTCGTTCTTGCTCAGGCTGGTCTCGGACTGCTGAGCTCAAACGATCCGCCCACCTCGGCCTCCCAGAGTGCTAGGATTACAGGCGTGAGCCACCGCCCCCGGCCATATGAATAAATTTTGATTCAATAATTTCATGTCAGGATGACCTTAGAAGAAACTTAAAATTTAGGAAAAAACAATGCATTTTCAAATATAGCTTATTATGTCACATATAATGGTAGCATTAGAGGATTACTACATTTTTAATAGATATAATTATTTAAGGATATCATGGTTCTTCTATGTAGAGATCTATGAATTTTCAAAAATAAACAAATTGAGGCTTTTCACCCTTTGATGTCCCGTTTCCCCATTCCTCCCTCTCTGGTAACCAACTTTCACTCTATGAGATCAACTTTCTTTAGATTCCACATATAAGTGAGATCATACAGTTTTTGTCTTTCTGTTCCTGACTTGATTTACTTAGAATAATGTCCTCCAGTTCCAACCATGTTGTCACAAATGACAGAATTTCATCCTTTTTTAAAGGTTGTATTACTATTCCATTATGTATATAGACCTCATTTTCTTTGTCCATTCCTCTGTTGATGGACACCTAGGTTGCTTCTATAACTTGTCTTGAGTGAACAATACTGTGATGAACATGGATGCACAGAGCTATCTTCCACATACTGGTTTCGCCTCAGTTGGATATGCACACAGAAGTGGGATTGCTGGATAATATGGTAAATCTATTTTCATTTTTTTGAGGAATCTCTATACTATTTTCCAAAATGGCTATATTCAGTGGCATAATAGATTTCAGAGACTCAGATGTGGGAAGGTTAAAAGAAGGATAAGTGAACAAAGTTTACCTACTGGGTACAATGTATACTATTTTGGTGAAGATACAGTAAATGTGCTGAATTCACCTCTGTGTAATTTATCCATTTATCAAAAAACCTCTGTACCCCCTAAATCTATTGAAATATAAATAAATAAATATGGTTGTACTAATCACAGTGCCATCAACAATATATAAAGGTTCCCTTTTCTCCACATCCTCACCAGCACTTATTCATCTTATTGATAGTAGCCGTTCTAACAGATGTGAGATAAATAGATAATTGTGTTTTTTTAATAGAAAAAAAGCATACAAGATTTATTAAACATAGATAGGGGAATATCACAGAAGCTTGATTGCACAATAACCCAATGGGGACCGGATGCTTATGCACCCTTCTTCATAAGGAAGGGGGAAATGGGGAATGTAGGCTGTTTCTTTGAAGAGTAGTAAATGATTATTATGGAGAATGAATAGACCCTGGAGACAGAAATTAGCTTGTAAATGATTCTCTTTAGAATTGTTGTTTTAATTTGCATTTCCCTGATCATTAGAGACATTGACCATTTTTTACATATCTGTTGACCAATCATTTCTCTTCCTTTGAGCAATGTTAATTAGCTTTACTAAATCATTCCAGAAGGTATACATAGATGAAAACATCACATTGTATCCTATATATACACAATTATTATTTCTCAATTAAAAATAAAAATATAGCTAAATAAAAATTAACAAATAAACTGATTGCATAAGAATAAAGTGTATTTCTTATAGTACAAAAACAGATTCTATTTATGTTCTCTTTGACCACAAATATATAAATGAATAAAGGGAAGAAAATGACCAATTTACATATCAAAACTTTTAGTACAGAATTTCTTTTCATCTAGTATCTGTTCCTCAAAATATCTGGCTTCTATAGTTAAATGCATATGAATATGTGTCTCTCTATATGGTAAATTGCATCATTTCATTGTATGTGCATTCATTGTTTCAGACTTGGAATTTCACTGGATACTACAAAACATCATAATTCCGATTTTCTGAGAACTCTCCTGAGGGTTCCAATGATATCCTTGTTTCTCAGACTGTAGAGGAGAGGGCTGAGCATTGGTGTTAGGGTGGTGTGGAAGACAGTGACCACTTCTCCTGCTCAGGGGACTGGTCGGACTTTGGCAGAAGGTACTTCATAATGGCAGCCACATAGAATAGAGACACCAGGAGCATGTGAGCAGTGTGAGTGGCCAAGGCTTACCTGAACCACAGGCTTGAGCCTGTCACCAATATAGTGGTAGGTATAGTTCCATATGAGGCTATAATAGCTATGATGGCAAGGTGGAGAAAAATAATGCCACTGACAAAAAACCCTTTTCGTATTGAGAAGTGCCAGCACAGACTAGTTTCAAAACAGCTGGGATTTCACAAAAGACATGATGATTTTCCCTGGGGGGTGAAGTAATGGAGATTTGAGTGTAGATCACATAGATCAAGACATTGATCCGTTGATCAGCTGAGATGCAATCACCAGGAACAGAGAGATCTGGGGCTATGAGGTTGGGGCAGTATAGTGAGTGACAGATGGCCGCATAGAGGTCGTAATCCATGACGGCAGCAGCAGATGCTCTGCTGTGACTGGGGTTATAAAGAGGAAAAGTTGAATACCACAGTCAGTGAAAGAGATGTGCTGGTCCCCAGACAGAGAGTTGAGGACCATTTTGGAGAATAATATGGAGATATAGAAGAGGTCCATGAGGGATGGCTGGCTGAGCAGAAAATACACAGGGCAGTGGAGAGGTGGGTTGGTCCGAATGAGGAGGATGACTGTAGTGTTTCCAAACAGGACCAGATGTGCTTGCATGCTGGGGACAAAGAGAATCCAAGGAGCTTGGCAGCCGTGAAACAGGACAAAGAGGATGAAATCAGCCCCGGTGTCTGGTTGTTTGGCCATGCCATTCTCTTATTACTTATTTGTCAACCTTGAGGCAGTTTCAGAAAGCATTATGTTAACAATCTGTACATAATTACACCAAATTACATCACAAACCACTTTGCAGCATCTCAAATTCATTTTTTCCCTGCCCTTCATCTTTCAGTTTCAGTAAATACATATATCTATCTTTCACCAGAATTTACTGGGGTATCCTAAGAGAGTTTTAGGATATTACAGTTGCCACATTGGAGGAGAGTGCATAATCACTGTTTAATTTGAACATGTACTTTTGAAATATTTTTCCTTTCTTAAAGTTCTAGAAATTGACATCCTCTCACAATTTTGGCAAGCATCCTTTTTAGTTAATAGTCTCCAAATCTAGATAAATGAATTAATTAATAAGATGAATTCATAACTATCTGAATTGTTTACTCAGTTTATCAATAAATTGTGTGACCTAAGTATGGAAAAACTTAGAGGATAATCCAGATTCAGAATTAAGGCACACCAGTCATCAATTATCTTACACACAGTCCCATTATCTCTAGAATTCTGACATGTTTGAAAATAGAAAAAAAATATCCTCCAAGGACACATTTCAAAATATGAGAAGAAATCTTGACACTTCTTATTTTGTCCTATAAAGCATACCATAACATTTATAAAAGTAGATATATACAACATATATTTTCACTATAATTTAATCAAACTAGAAATCAACAACTTCACATAGCTGAAGAATCTTTAAATATTGGAGAATAAACACCATATTTTCCTCAACTTTATTGAGGTATCATTTGCCAGTAAAATCGTATGTATTTAGGGTATAGAACTTGGTAATTTGACATACATATACAATGTGAACCATTCACCAAAATTTAGATGATTAATACATCCATCATTTACATTGATACCATTTTTTTTATAATATTTAAGATCTTTCTTCTAGCATCTCATAAGTATACAACACTGAAACCTTGTATCTTTTCACTAATTTCTTCTCATTTTCTTTTTCTCCAGCTCCCAGTAGCCACAAGTCTACTGTTTCTACATGTTTGACATTTTTTATTTCCACATACAGGTGAGATCAGGCAGTATATATCTTCCTGTGTCTGGCTTATTTCATTTAACATAATGTCTTCCAGTTTAACACATGTTGTCACAAATGGCAGGATTTCCTTCTTTTGAAGTTGAATATTTCATTGTATATCTGTACCACATTTTCTCTATCCCTTCCTCTGTCAATGGACATATAAGGTGGTTATTTCCACATCTTGACTATTGTCAATAAGGCTACAATGAAATGGGACCTCAGATATCTGATTGTCATACTGATTTTATTTCTTTCAGATATATACCCCAAAATAGGATTCTTGTATCATACACTAGTTCAACTTTTTAATTTTTTGAGAATACTGCATAACGATTTTCATAATGGCTATGTGAAATAGTATAGTGTGCAATGATTTTCTTCTCTTCATATCCTTGCCGTTTTATATTTCTTTTTTCTGATAATACTCATTTTAACATGTGGGAGATAATAACACATCAGTTCTAATTTACATTTTCCTGATAAGTAGCAAAACTGAGCACCTTTTTTGTACCTGTCAACAAAATCCTTAATAATACATGGACCAACGCAGAAATCTCAATGAGATCTTAAAAATATTTTGAGCTAAATGAAATTTCAAATTATCAAATTTTATAGAAATCCAGAGAAAGCAGGTGGGATGGAAATTTATACCATTAAATATATATTAGTAAAGTAAATCTGAAATCAATATACCCAAATTCCTCCTTGGGAAAATAGAGGAAGTAGAAAAATTTAAGTATAAAGCATGTAGAAGAAAAGACATTTTTTAAAAAAGAAAGACATTTGCCAGGTGTGTTCGTTCACGCCTGTAATCCTAGCAGTTGGAAAGACAAGGAAAGAGGATCACTTGAGCTCAGGAATTGAAGACCAGACTGAGCAAGAGCAAGTCTCCCTCTCTGCACAAAATGGAGAAAATAGCCAGTGGTGTTCACCTGGAGTCCCAACTGCTTGGTGGGCTAAAGCAAAAGGATCTATTGAGCCCTGGAGTTTGAGTTTGCAGTGAGCTAGAGTGATGCCACTTGCACTCTACCCAGGGTGTGAGAGTTAGACTCTGTCAGAAAAAGAAAAAAAAAAAAAGGAGAAATCAAAGATGTTGAAAGCATGAAAGGAATTGAAAAAAATCTGAAAAATCAAAACTGGCTATTTGTAAAAATCAATCCATTTATAAATATTTGGCCAAGCTACCCCAGAAAAAGACCTACATCACATATTATTGCATTGGCATTCAAAAGATAATGATAAAGAACATTAACAACAACTCTAGGGCCATGAATTGAATATCTTAGATGAAATTGCCAAATTTCTTTAAAAACATATTGGGTGAATATATATTGAAAATTTTTATTTCACCTTGATGAATTGACCTCTTTATCTTTATTATTATATAATGGCTGCAACCTCCTCTTCCTCCTCATTTTCTTTGCATCTTCAAAATCAGTTATACTCAGTGGAAGACTGGCTCAGGGATTTTACAGGTTTATGTATTAATTTCCTGTGAATGCTGAAACAAATTGCCTCAATGTTCAGATTTAAAACACAGAAATGTATTGTCTCACAAATGTGGAGAAGAAATCCAATATTAGTATCACAAGGGTCAAGTCAAGGTGTCAGCCTGGCTGTGCTCCCTCCAGATGCTCTAGATTAGATACCGGTCCTACCTTTTCTTGCATATGATGACGGTCAGCATCCCTCACCTTTTGGATGCATCACTCCAATCTCTGCCTCTGTGGTCTCATCACATTCTTTTCTCTCTGTTTCAAAATGCCCTTTATGTATGCAGGAGTGAAGGACATGCCATCCAACAATACGCCAAATTGGTGTATTGTTTATTATGAGTTGAAAATATAGAGAAATTGTACATTTGGAAAGGGCTGGCTGATCTGTCTCTTCCTTCATGCAGCAAGTTACAAAGAGGAACCCATCATGAAACAGCTTGAGAAAATAGCCCTTATCACCAGACACTGGGAACTGAGAGCTACATGAACCTGGGTAAATATACTTAGTGAAGTGACCGTGATTTACTACTATTTTTTCACCCCCTCACACATCTCCTTGTGACTCACCTATGAATTTATTGCCCCTGGACCGAGGTTTTTTGTCCTGTCATTTCTTCTCATACTTATCATTCTATGTTTAAAAAGTATAAAAGCAGTCTGCTTTGGCCACTTTCCACTTCATTCTCTTATGAAGATCCCCACATACATGTAAAACTAATAAATTTTTCATGGTTTTCACCTGTCATTCTGCCTGGTGTCAATTTAGTTTCTAGAAACAGCCAAACAGTCTAGACCTAAAGATCTAAGAGCTAAAATGGGTGGATTGGATGTGATCTCTGACCCCCCGACACACATCAGTCTTGTAAATTTACAAGTAATGGTATTTAGGGCCATGCTGATAATCCAAGGTAATCTCATCTCAAGATCTTTAATTTAATCTTCAAAGATTTTACCACGTAAGGTGAGAATCACAGGTTTAAGGGGCTAGGACTCGCTATTGTTGGGGACCATTTGTCAGCCTATCACAGTTCACATCTGCTTCTGAAAAAGATCACCTTGATTCAGTCTTAGATTTTTCAGTGAAGATCAGTTATTCAGGAAGTTTTCAGTCAATATTTGTTAATTATGTTTTCAGCCCTGTTTTCTCTCTCCATTTTGGAGTACAATGACAAAAAAAAAAACTTATATTCTTATTGTTGCACAGGACCTTGCACAGGACCAAAAGGCTCCTTTCCTTGATTTTTCCATCTCTTTGTTTTCTGAAATTATTTTTAGATTGGGTGATTACTATATTTTGTATCTTTAAAGTAGGTGACTCTCTCTGTCATCTTCATTTTGAAATTAAGTTTACCTGCACTGAGAGTTTTTCATTACATTTCATTACAATTTTTATTACTGTACTTTTGGGATCTAAAATTTCCATTTAATTCTTCTTTTTGTCTTCTTGTTCTTTGCTGGGAATTCTTTTGATGGAATAACAGACTTAAATGTGGAACAAGTACAGTTATACCTGCCATATTCCCCTTGAACTCATTATTTCAGGAAAGTTCCTAGAGTCCTACCAGAAATCCTGAGACCCTTCACCTAAGGGCTTCTTCCAGGTCCATAAACAGATTTAGAATTGAAATCCTAAGAAGTTAATAATAAAGCAGGCTTTATCCAACCATGCATGTCATCCTTGAGAAGGACAAGCTGGAGGCATGAGTCTTCTTTGGCACAAATCCTCGGTGAGAATGAGCTGCCCATAATAGTTAGATGCACATTCATGCATTCTTCCCTACATTGTTACTTTCATTGTATCTCTTCCTAATCCTTTTTGGCATTTCCTGGGATAATCAAGGAAATAATCTACTTTGCCTCATTTGTTGCTTCTGGGGGAACGAAACCTAACACAAGGTGGAGATAGTCCCAGGAAGCTGACCCTCAAGATATAACTGTGGAATTGTATCTTTTGCTGGCCAAAAAAATGAAGAGTATGATAACTGCTGTGCTGGGGCATCACAATCATCACAACTGGCAAAACTCACATATGTAGGGTAGATAAATTGGGCTCAGTGGCCTGATCAAATGGCAGTTTTAAAACTGGTAGAATATTTGGTTCTTAACTGCCATAGGAAACATTCAGGAAGTCATTTCAGCCACCACAAACTCAACACTGTTATTAGGGAGCCCTTTAGATCCTGCTACTGGAGGGCAAAGTGTTCTAAAAGTGAAACCAAAGAATTGTTCATAAGAGTGTTGTAATCATAAAAGATGCTACCAGATTCACAGCCCGAGCAAGCATCCTGTGCTTAAATTAGGATTGTAACAGGCACAGAGAGGACCAGAAATTCTGGAAGAGGAAACGGGTAGACATGCATGATTCCACTTGAATCCTTTTGGGAGTTAGAAGCAATTACTTTTCCTTTGTGGAGGAGAGTAACCTCCCTTATGGGTGGTCCCTGACAAGGTAAATATCTGAGGTAAATACCTGGCAAGATGGTACTTGCTGGCCTCAGTATTAGCCCCTGCCAAGCTTCACTGTTTCCATAACAAAAATCCAGTATAATAACAGGAGAAGAAGTATCTCAGCTTTTGAAAAATGGTATCATTAACCAATATAGTTCAAATGTTTTACTGGCAAGTGTAAGGAGTAGATTAGGACAAGAAAGGAAGTATTTTATATCAAGGCATTTTTCCATGACTCTGCATTTAATTTTTGGGAAATACTCTTGGTCTAATTCTAATAAAATGCTACGCTGTCTATTTGATGTGTGTAAGAAATGTAAACTTTTTTTTTCAGGGATTCTAGCAATTTGAGCTTCTCGTGCCTGCATCCTCCCAGTTGGCAAATTCCAAAGCACCATGTACCTTTCTGATGGAATGAGTACTTCTAAATCACCATATTTTTCAGTGTCCTGGTCATTGTTGCTAGGTGTCTTCTATGCCCCACCCCTCCATGTGATTTACCACTATAGGAACACAGCCTGTGTGAATGGCATCAAAGGGCTTCCTTCACACTGACATCTGATTGTGTTTGGCTCATGCACTGTAATGTAGATTATTACACGTTCTCCATATTTCCCTTCCTGCCTCAGGAATGCAGTCCTTGTTCCCTAGGTGCTAGGAATATTACTTCTCACAGTTCACCGCTAAATGTTTCTCAAGGCACTGTTCTTGGCTGAGAAAAACTGCCTATCCCTAGTTCATTCTCTCTTCCTGGGGGCAAGAAACATCTAATCAATGCTCCAGTGGTGGGGACAAAAGCACCTGAACATTCACCCTACTGCAAGACAACTTGGAAGGGCCGCCTCAGAGTTCCTCTCAGGGGTACCTGGGACCTTAACTGCAACTGCATCACAGTTTAATTTCTCCCTATGCCAAATTCTGCTTCATTCACTCCACGGGAGGTGACTCTAAGAACATTCCTCCGAAAACTTCCTGAATGTCTCAGTCTGTTTTCCAGGAATTGCCAAGTTATATTTATTTCCCTTGCTCTGGTTGGCTGGTCTGTGGATTCTTGTCTCTGCCCTTGGGCAGGGTCACCTTTTAGACAACCATTTCCATACAGCCCATCTGTGTGATCTGGAAGCTACTCCATCCCCATGTGCCATCAGGAGGACAGTGGGAAAAAAATTCAAGGTCTTGCTCAGAAAGGAGTTTAGCACAACCTCTCGTTGGTTTCCCTAAATCTTGCCCACTTCTTTATACAAGGTCCTTAGTTAATCTCAACTACACAACCCAGCATCACTGTCTTTTCCATTTCCATATGCATTCTAAGTAGTGCATTCTTTTCCTCACCTGACTCAGAGATTGCCTGACCTTCATTCTCATGCACCCTAGAGTTCCTCAAAGGGACTGATGCATGTTTGGCAAAAGGCTGTTTTCCCCCATCCAACACTTTCAAGCCTGTGTTATAAGAGCATCATTTGGAAGGACCTGTTCACCCAGGGACATCAATATTCAGAACATGAATAGTGGAACTTTTATTGTAATCTATCATTATAGTCTTGTTGAATGTTTTATTTGAAACTTGATATACTAAATATCCATGGCCTACTACTTGTACTTATCTAGGAGCTTAGGGTTTTTCACAGGAAATGAGATAAATAGAGCTTCAATACAGATTGCACAAGTGTGACCAACATTGCATATAATCTAATCAGGATAGGATTTGCTATTTTGTTTAGATTCTCCTTCCCAAACACTTCATTGATATTTCCAGCTGTCTGTGCTGCATTGATTCCATGACAGGACTCATATTTGAAGATAACACTTTTGTTTTAAGTTATCCATGGCTTCAGAAAAATGATCTAAAAAATTTTGAAAGATAATCACAAGCCAACATGTACATTTGAAAGAATGAGATTGTTCCTTCACAATAAAAATAAAAGAAGAAGTGTCAAAGTGGAAAAAAAAAAAGAAAAAGTGTAAATAGATTCTGTGACGGGCTCACCATCTAAACAAACAAAATGACACCTGGAATTTACCTGGAATAAGCAATTACAATATCTCCCAGTTTGTATATGGAAACCAACTTTCCCCATCATCTACTTCATAAGAGATTTTAGAAATAACTATTTTTTATAGTTGTGGTATTTCAGATTTAGATTAATATATACTATTAGAGAAGCATGAGGTCACAGATCTTATGAAAGAGTATGCCAAGATCCAAGCATGGTGGTTATATAAAAGAAAAAGAAAAAATTATAACAAAATCATGAAATGCAGCCCCAAATAAAATCAAACTCCATAGTGCCTGTCACAATGAAGGCAATCTGTTTTTAGTGTTCTTGCTGTAGGATTGATTTTATTACATAGACACGAAGTTATAAAGTATAAAAATAAAATGTAATTACATTACATACATGGAAAATATGTTTACTTACAATGCAGCAATAATTTTGTCAACTTTAGTTCAATGAGAGGAAAAAGACCTGGATGTTGCCCTGGTTATATTTCAATTCAGCTATTGTCTTTGACAAGAGTTGGTCTCTGAATATCAGAATGTTTCATTTTTCCTTTTGTTAAACTACAGACAAGTAATGCCAGAGTCACATTACTTCACTTTCTAATGTACTTTTCCATATCATATCTTTCCAAGAACATCTATGTACATGTTATTTTTGCTTCTAAGTAATTCTCTCTTAATAAATCATAGCTCTCTGAAAGCATGTAGGAAGTATATTGAAATTCCAGGAATCTATAGAATGTCTTGGAAAATTATACATATTTGGCATCCCAAGGGGCAAACTTACAGAGATCTGGCTTGCTAATAAGAGAGTATATTTAGGCAAAAAGAAAGGCAATTGGACACACCCATCAGTAGTACACTGTAGACGCAGTGATAAGGGAATCCAACACAAACTAAAAGATTTTTCGTCTACTCCAAGAGGGGCATTAAGAAGATGGTGCTCAGAGATGATGTAGATACAGGCTGTTGGGTGCATCATAATTTTTATCTTCTGTAGGTAGGTCATGATAATCAGATAATATGTAATCATTTGATTATGAGTTTTGAACTTCAGAACATTCACAGTTATACCACTCTCTCTATATATTTTAGAATGAATAATAAAATTTTCTCTATTATCCATTCTATAATCTGAAGAAGTAAAACATGCTTTTTCACTCAGACATCAGGTTGAAACTCTTGAAATAAACTGTGAATTCTGTCAAATAAAGGATTTGGCTGCTACTACTTTGTTTATGATGGAATGGATTAAGTATTTCAGAATCCTGGGTAAAATATTTACAGTTCTAATATTAAGTTTTGTCAACAGGAATCCAAATATTACAGAATGGAATATTATAGGCACCATTCTATATGTTATATGATTAATCAATAAGTAATTGATGAGATAAAGAAAGGATATATGTGTGCCTTCTACTAGTAATGCAAAAGAGATCAATGTGATTGAAAGCAAAGATATTATCACTAATTTAAACAAGAGACAATGGAAACAGAAGAAAATCTAGTTTGAAAGTCTATCTTTCTAAAGCCATAATGAACAAAGAAAAAGAAAATATTTATTGTTCAGGGTAGTAAATTTTGTTGCTCGTACAATAGTCAATTTTGAGTTTCAATTCTCCTTTCAATAACAGTGTAGATCTTTTATTTCTATGACAATTTAATTGTTTTTTAAATTTAACCACACATTGTATCCATGGTAATTTCTAAATAAATTATCCCAGACAATCATTTTTTGTAAGTTTATACAAAATTACACTTTAATTAGCAGCAAATTATCTCACTGCTGTGATATGTATATATTGACCATAATTTTAATAAAACAATTTCACATCACACCTGAGAGAAATAAAGTTACCTATATCTTATTTTATTTGACACATTTAATTGATTTTTCCATTGAAAATTCTAAATGCTATAGCATGATGACGACTAGATACATAAAAATTGACCTTTTTCTCCATTTATTTTACCGAAAAATAAAAAGTAGAAGTATTACATATATCCCTTGAAAAGTTGAGATAATGTTAACAAATTTTAAAAATTAGTTAACGAGAATAAAAACATCAAAATAAGAAAATATGTTTCCTAAACTAAAAAATCATGTAAGTGGTTGAAACTATTCTCTAAAAGACAGAGAGCTGTCTTATATGATTTAAACAGATGATTAGTTGAAATTGCTGTATTTCTATGCTGTACATATTTATGTTATCAAAATAAAATTCTAACATCTATTATCAATCACTGCATAAAATTGATACTCAAGTATACAGCTGACGTGTGTAGAAATAACACAATGGCCACAGCTGCAAGAATGAATAAACAAAATGTGTTGTATACATGCAATGAAATATTGTTCACCTTTAAAAACTAAGGGCATTCTGACACATGATACAACAGGGATGAACTTAAGGACATTATAAGAAGTGAAATAAGCCTGTCGTAAGGAAACAAATAGTGTATAATTCCATTGAGATAAGTTTCCTAGAGTAACATATTTAAAGAGACTGAAAAGACAATGATGTTTGCTAGGGCCTGGGAGTGGGGGGGAGAATGTTCAATAGAAACAGAGATTCAGTTAGGGGAGAAGAAAGGAGAGTCATAGATGGATATTGTTGATAGTTGCAAAACCATGTAAATGTACTTGATGGCACTATATTGAATGTACATTTAAAAATGGTTAATATGGTAGCAAAAATCAATTTAAGAAACTTGCCCATTACCCTACAGTTACTAAATTACTGACTGATTTATTTTGTTCCAGTGCACAGTCTGTATTTATTTAAAGTTTGATATTTCGTCCATCAGAGTTTTTAAATGATTTTGATTTTTTAAACATGAATTGATTGTTTTAAATGTTTAAAGTGTGATCAATGTTCAACAATAAGGATAGTTAAGAAAATGGAGAAACAGATGTCCTCAATAAATTAAATGAGTTAGGAGAAATTTTATATCATTTAGGAAGTGACACTGAGGGCCATAAGTAGGGATTTCATATAGTTACTGTGCACAGAAAGTGTATGTTAGAGATATGACTGTGTGCAGATCACAAAGTTTTGGCAAATGCAGAATATAGTTGGCAAGAAGAAAGTATGTTTTCACGATCTTTTAGTATACTTTCTTCATTTAACAACCAAAAGAAATTCTCAAGTACTGCGCAGCCAGTACAAAAATGATGCTCAAGTAATTCAGTCAGGGATCAAGTGAGCCTAATGCACTGCCTTTCGCAGGTGTGACCGGTATCTGAGTTTAGGATGGATATGTGAAGTGAGGATAAAGGGAATGCCCACGAAAGAAAAAAACCTCTTCTGCCATGTAACTGTATTGAATTGGACCATATCCTCAAGACTGTATTAGCATCGACATCTCTGCAGATATGACTATATAAATTCAGCAAGGTAGAGCAATTAAGGGTAGAACAGTTCTGGTACATCTGAAATGAAATTGCATATAGAGATTTGGTTTCTCTGCAGACTGAAGATGAAATTAATTAATCTCTATGATTGGGTAAAGAACTTAGTTTTATTTTCTTTCCTCTACCCAGTAAGGTTGTATTTGTAAACTGATGAACAACAGTACACTTAATAAAAGTGTGCACTTAGCATTATACCCATTGAAAAAAAATTCAAAGAAGTCATTACTGTTTTCAATTTGTAACTCAGTAAAGTTGACCTCAATGTGCTGACAACTCCAAATTGTCATGTTTCCATCTACAGACTCAGTTCTTCCAGTTTATTCACCTGAAGGTTTAGGTCATCTTGTTTGGGAAGTAAAAGTATATTTATGGATTAATAAATGTCAAGGTAAATTATGTAGTTTTGGTAGGTTTCAATGAAATTTATATGTTATGGACACATAATCTTCATTATTAAGTGTGTTGCTTTAATTTAATTAAATATATTGATTTAATTCACACTCTAAATATACTATGTATGATGTAAGGCAATCACATATAAAATGACATGTGAATCATTTCCTTCTCTCTCACTTCTGTTGGTATCAGATAAAATGACATCACATCGACTTTTTACTTGCAATTTTTCAAAAACTTGGATTCATTATGCAGATTAATCAATACTCCACCTGAGCAGCATTTACCATGAATATCTTGGAAATAAAAAAGTGTTGAGCAATGCACAATTTAAAACATTTTTCAAATGGCAGATGAAGGATTTCAAGTATGTTTCATCATTTTCACAGAAGTACTTTGCAATGAACATGTAATTCAAAAGTAGCACTATAAATGATGACAACACTCATCTATTTCTCCATTTGCAGACTCCCTCCTGTGTGAAATCATGAAAAGTGGAAACACCACTTTATGTTTCTTTCTCCTAGTACATTTTAACCACACAAGGGCCCACACATGAGCCCGCCAACTTGTCTTTGTGATAGTTCTGGTAATTGTTTTCACTGCCCTATTGGGCAATGCCCTTGTGCTTCTCCTAATTTACCAGGACCACTGGCTCCACATGCCCATGTACTTTCTGCTGAACCAACTCTTCTCTTATACATGTGATACTGGTTTCCACCACTGTGCCCAGAATGGCTGCTGACTGCTTGACATCAATTCAGTTGATCTTCCCCACTGCCTGTGAATTGCAGATCTTCTTGTTCAGCACCCTGGGTGGTGAAGAGTGCTTCCTCTTAGCAGCCCAGTCCTCTTCCCAGGCTTGCTATAGCCAGAGTGGCTGCCTCCCCAAAGTCCTCTCGCCAACTCATTTCTGCCTACACACCTATGCACTAGGGGAACCTTCTCCCTGACACACCATATTAGTCAGTCACTCTCAAAGTTATTGATATTTTGGTGATTATACCATTATAGCTTCCTAATCATCAGTGAGATGGAGCAGTATGTGCTCTATCCATTAATATTATTTACTTCATTTGGGGGAAGAAATAAACAGAAGAGTCCTGGCCATTAATATGCCTTACAGACTTCTGTTTTTATTGCACACCTGTAACTTTAAATTTTCTTTTAATATAATGTCTATACCATTGTTATCAGTCTATTTGTGTATTCTTTTTCTTTATATATAGGTTTAATTATATATTCAATATTTGAGTTTATTTTGTTAATTTGTGCATATTTTGGGATTGTTAAAATTTTTCCAGTTATCTAGATTTGCGTGGCAGTTGTAAAAAGTAGGAAATATATAGTAGAGGAATGATGCTTTGGGACAATCCATAAATGCTCTAAGTCCTAGAATCCTTTCTTCAATTATGGAGAAATTATCATAAAAGCCATATTTATCACTCATTTATTTTTATGAGACCATTAATATTCAGTATTCTAAGGAAATTAGAAAAATGTTTGATTTGACCTGGATTTTAGCAGGATGGTAGGCTAAATTATCTTCCTCTTTAGCTTCAGTATGTAGGAAGAGAGAGAAGATTTTTGGTAAGAACAATTACAATATGACATTTTAAGGCAATAATTGTATAAATGGATGAAAACTTTATTAATCGAGTAGTAATATTTACTTAGAAATAGTAGTAATATTTACTAAGAAAACTCAATCTTTAAGGCACTATTCCAAGCCACTTTCACAGATATCATAATGTATGAGTTACAGTGTTTAACAGACAGATGGATGTGATAAAAAGAAATTGAAACATTTATAATGATATTAGATGAAATTAAAAACATCAAAAGATCAACTGTTTTGGCATATAACAAATTAACAGAAAGGGTGTTAATATTAATTGCATTTTTAATCAGCTTTAATAGTTATACAGATAAGCAATGGACAGCATCTTTTACCAGAAATCACAGAATGCATAAGTATTTCAAATACAAGAGGAACATATTAAAAGTGGAATTCTTTGGCCTAAGAATTGCATTAAATTCCTGAGAACCAGAAATACTACATGTCATATTTTCTAGGCATCAGGAATGACAGTAGAAAATATGAATTGAAGAGTAAACAGTAAGATCTTACTGCACACAAATTTCAGTCCATATTCTTTTTTTAAAGTTTCTGAATTAAGTGGAAAAGGCAAACTGATATTACTTTTGTGTGTCAGGGAGATGCTAAGGTGGAAGAATAATGCCTGCATTCAAAGGACCTGAACTTAGTTAATGAATTGATTCAATTACAAGAGTATTTTTACAGAAATATAGAAAATATGTAAATACACAAGTATTTTTCATTATGATTGATTCATTAAAAATTTGTTTCAATTGTAAGAAAAATGTATTCATATGAAAGAAAAATATTCATACTTTGCTAATATCAATGTTGTATGGAGGAGGAGGATGGGGTGAGAGACCAAATCAAGAAAATCAGAATTTCTCACGAGACCCAATTTTCTGCCAGAAATTATCTCAGTGTATTATTCCCACTGTGTGTACATTGTGCATATTGTGCCTTAAAAAATACTAGATATTTTTAAAATCATTGTAAGGCACGAAGCAAAAGATAACTAAGAAATTAGAAGAATTCTTACAGTGGCCAAAAAAATTGAAACCAAAATATGGCAGCACAGATACTGACAGTGTTGAGAGATTTTAAATATGTCATTTCACACAGTTTAATATAAAACCACATAGCAAAAACTGTGCCACATATGTAATGTAACTAATGGCAGAAGAATCTACTTTTGAAGCAATTATTGTTATAATTAATCTGTGAAAATTGATGTTAATTTTTGCTACACAATTTTGAAAATGTGATTTTTTCTTTTTTCAGAACTGAGAAGCACCAAAGGAATCACTGTCACATAGATATTGACCACAAGCCTCTGGCTACCCAGGAGAACTGGGTAATATGCCCACAACAATGTGGAAGTTGATGAAATGATAAGGTCCACAGAGTACACGACCACAGAGAAACTCACTAGCAGTAGGATGATCTGGGTGTCCTTTTTCTCTGGAAAGATTCTTGGGAAGAACCTGGCGGTATAAGGTGTTGAGAACACCTGTGATACCTAAACAAGAAAATCACTAGAAAGCAACTTAACTCCTACAAGAAAGGCATCCCTGTACATTGTCAGAGTGACTTTCCCCTGATGATGTATCTCATGGGAGGAAGAGAGAAAAATGTAGTCAGAACCATCAGATTGGTCTAGGTCGCATGTGAAGATACCACAGTGCAGATGAGCGAGTTGTTACTGAAGGACAAACTACCATAAAAAAGAAGAAAATATTTTGAAATGTATTTTGTGAATTTGTTTATACCTGGCCAACCAGGAGGTCCTGAGGCTCACGGTGATGACTGGGAGCACACTCAGGATGTAGGTAATGCAGATGGAGAGGTCTTTCATCACTCTTCTCTTGTAGAAAATTTGTTTACATTGAAGTCATTCTGAAAAGGCAATGACTCAAAGAGTTCTGGAGATACCACAAAGATATCAATGAGGAGCACCACTGCGTGGACAAGTGCCAAGTTACTGGTAGTCACATTGGTGGTCTTATGTTTGTGTTCAATATGGCGTGTGAATGTGAGACTCCAATGCCAGATTGGAAAAAAATGACTTTTTTATGGTAACAAAGCTGGAAAGATTTTCTTCTGAATAGTTAAAAAAGAAGAACGTTTTGTGTCTGAACAACAAAACAATAGAACTCACACTGATGTTATTTTTTCATAGCAGAAATCATTACCACTACTATCATTTTTATTTAATTCAATAACCATGAATAACCTTTGCTAGCTCATAAAAATTTTTAAATAATCAGCCTAAGTGCACTTTTGGGAATAACACCAATTGGGTGTCGGACATATGTGGGAGGGATGGGTGTATACATATATAATGAGTGTGATGCACTCTGTCTGGGGAATGGACATGCTTGAAGCTCTGACTAGGGGTGGGGTGGCATGGGAAATATATATAACCAAAATTTTGTACCCCCATAATAAGCTGAAATAAAAAAATAAAAATATAAAAAAGGAAAGGATGATGTATAAATCAAGGGAAAAATAATCAGCCTCTCTGCATTATTGCGTATGTTAAATAATTATTGTACACCTATTTCAAACTCAAGCAAAACCAAGTCTTCAATTATCTATGCTCCTAGAGTAACTGGCTCCCTTAAATGCATTTATTAATATCCTACATTCCCTTATAAAAACATTAGCATTTAAAATTAGTCAATAGTGTTTGCCTAGATGAAATAAAGTAATTCTATGAAAATGGAAAAGGAATCACCAAATGTAACAATTGGCATCCAAGAATTCTTTTGTTTGTTACATCTTTTCTGACTTTTTAATATTCTGACTTATTGCCAATAGCTCATTTCCTAGATGGAGATATAATGTAGTCTTACCAACTGAAAAAAAAAAACATTGATTTTTGACAGAGTGGAAATAGGATTTTATTAATATGAAGATCATTTTTTTGAAAAGCTTCTCATAAAATGTGACAATATTCCTGAGTTGGTTCCCACTTCCTGCTGTAACACGCTATTACACACTTAGATGCTTAAAACAGCCTGTATTTATTACATTGCATTTCTGGAGGTCAAAAGACCAAAATGGTCTTATTAGGCTAAATATAGGTGTCAGCAGGGTCAGGTTTATCTCCACAGGTTATTTTCTTGTTTGTTTTTCTCTCTGGCTTCTAGAGGCCACCTAAGTCCTTGGCACCTTTCTGCCTCCTTACCAACTTCAATGCCATCAATGGTGAGTCACATTGTTCTCACATTGCCTCATTTTGACACTGTCTCTTGACTCCTGATTACCCATTGAAGGACCCTGGTGATTACATTGGGACCATCCAGATAACCCAGTGTAATCTCTTTATCTTAAAGGCAGCTGATTAGCAACCTTAAATTCATCTGGAACCTTAATTCTCCCCTGTGACACAGCCTAACATATTTACCCGAGCCAGTGATTAGGATGCGGTCATCCTTGGGGGGCCATTACACTGCCAGCCAATGGTCCCTTTAACCTCAAACTTGTCTTGATCTTTCTTAGTTTACTTTCTATTCCAGATAATCCTTACTTAAGTTTTCCAGACAGGAGGAATTCACTGACATATAACTTTCAAATTATATGGAAAATAATCCACACAATTTTTCTTGTTATGACATATAGAAAGGGAATCAAAATAATCACATAGTGCTTCTTCCTTGAAGACTTACTACATGCAGGAAATTTTGCTATTACCTTGTCAGGTCAATTTCTATACATTCAGAAATTGCCCAAAATATAAATTTGGAAAGCAAGGCAGAAATTTAACAGTTGTTCGTGTATCATATTTAGAAATTCATAGCTGATGTAGATCATTGATCTTGAATAGCTGGATGTGTACAATATTTTAAAGGACAATTTGCACAGTTGATTAAGTGTTTGTTATTCTTTCTGCCAATATATGAAATGGATGCATTTATCTAAACTGCCAAAACCAAAAATCTAATACTTCCCACAAATACACATCAGCACCCGCAGTACACTCAGGTTCTACTAACATGTTGGGCCCAGGAAAAACACATGAATAATATTGCTTTTAAGAGATAATGATTCCCATGTTTTAAGAATGGTATTCTAGTAACAGAAATTAATATATGGAAAATGACCACCAGTTTATTTAGCTTTATTTTGTTACTATATGTCTGAATAATATTGACAATATACAATGCATAATAGAAGCCACATAAAAGAAATATGAAATTAATAACTGGACAAAGGTAAACACTTTATCATTTTCTTATATCTTTGCAACATATATTTAACCCACTCCCATAATGCATGTCCCCTTTCTGAAAATGGTTATGGCATAATCCAATGAACAAAGCATATGACAATCCCTGTGACTCAATTATGTTTAGGGAATCAGACATTCACAGTAGACATGATAAACAGGTCATGTTAGATACAATGCCCTCATGGCATCCCGTAAGACTTAAATCTAAGACTTGAAACTACGGAATTACTCAAAGAAAATATTAAGGAAATGCTTCAGGACATTGCTGTTTTCAAGGGCTTTTTTAATTTTTAATTTTATTTCAGCATATTACGGGGATAAATATGGTTTGGTTACATGTATTGCCTGTGGCCCAACTGAGTCAGAGCTACAAGTGTGTCTATCCCCCGGATGATGCATTAGGTTTGAATGTACCCATCCCTTCCTTCTCCCTCCCTCCTGCCTGACATGCTATGAATCTTACTACTATAAGTGCATACTCAACATCTCTAATCCTCAGGGAAATGCAAATCGAAACCAAAAGGATGTATCACTTAACTCTAGTGAGAATGGCTTTTATCACATAGTCCCAAAACAACAAAAGTTGGAGTGGATGTGGACAGATAGGAACATTCATACACTGCTGGTGGGACTGCAAACTAGTAAAAACTCTATGGAAAGTAATATAGAGATAAATCAAGGCTCTAAAGTAGAAAACCATTTGATTCTTCTTGAGTAATACCTCCAAAGCACAGGCAACCAAGGCAACGTTTGGCATATGGGATTACATCAAGCTAAAAAGCTTCTGCACAGCAAAAGAAACAATGAAAAAAGTGAAGAGACAACCCACAGAATGAGAGAATATATTTGCAAAATGTAGATCTGATAAGGGATTGAAACTAGAATATGTAAGGAGCTCCAACAACTCAGGAGGAAAAATGTCAAACAATTCAATCAAAAATGAACAAAATATCTGAATAGACATTTCTTAAAAGAAGACATACAAATGGCCTCAAGGTATATGAAAAATGCTCAACATCATTAATCATCAGTTAAATGCAAATCAAAACTGTAATGAAATATCATCTCTCCCCACTTTAATGAACTTTTATCAAAAAGACAGGCAATAATGAATGCTGGAGAGGATCTGAAGAAAAAGAAACCCTCATATGGTGTTTTTGGGAATATAAACTAGTGTAACTACTATGCAGAAGAGTATAAAGATTACTCAAAATCTAAAAATAGCAATCCCCTTTCTAGTTATATAACTAAAGGTGGGGAATTCAGTATATCAAAAAGATACGTGCACTCCCATGTTTACTGTGGCACATTTCACAATAGCCAAGATATGGAATCAACTTAAGTGTCCTTCATTGTATCATTTGATAAGGAGACTGGTCAATATATACAATGGAATATTATTTTTTTTAATTTTTTATTGATACATAATAATTGTACATATTCATGGAGTACATGTTATATTTTGTTACAAGCGTATAACAGTCTGATCAAATCAGAGTAATTGGGACATGATTCACCTGAAACATTTATCATTGCTTTATGTTGGGAACATTTGAAGACTTCTAGCTATTCTGAAATATAATAAATTATGGTTAACTATAGTTGCCCTACTGCACTATTGAACACTAGAACTTTTTCTTTCTGTTTAACAGAATTATCCCTTCACCAACACCTCTTCATTACCCCTTCCCACCACCCTTACCAATCTCTAGTAGCCACCATTCTATTACCTACCTCCTTGAGATAAATTTTTTTTCGGTCCCATATGTGAGTGTGAAAATGAAATATTTGTCTTTCTGTGGCTGGTTTATTTCACTTAATATAATGTCCTCCAGATTCATCCATGTTTCTGCAAATGACAAAATTTCCTTCTTTTTCATGACTAAATAATATTCCAATGTGTACATACACCATATGTTTTTTTATCCATTCATCCCCTGATAAACAATCTGATTCCACATTTTAGACATTGTGAATCATAGTGCAATAAACACTGAAGTCCAAATATCTTCTGGTTACATTTTTGTCTTTGCCTCACCCAAGCAAGGTTTTGAGGCATACCCTTCCCCTCTACAATGCTCACTCTGTCTGTGACCATAAGTTGTGAGTTTACCCCTCGCAATACCCTAATCCCTGGAGAATATTACTACTGTGTGAGAACCATAGTGTTGATCATTTAGTACCAATTTGCTGGCAAGTACATGTGGAGGTTATTCCTCCAATTTTGTGATACCTCACTGTGGATAATGGGCTCAAGTTCAATCCAGGAAAATATAAGAGGTGCTAGATCACTGTCATTTCTTATAATTAATATTCCATTGTATACAAATACCAAAATTCAGTAATCCACTCATGAATTGATGGTCACCAAGGCTGTTTCCACATCCTTACAATAGTGAATTGTGCTGCAATAAACATTCGGGTACAGATGTCTTTATTATAGAAAGTCTTTTGCTCTTTTCGGTAGATGCCTAATAGTGCTATTGCTAGGTCAATAGTATTTCTATTTTTAGCTCTTTGACGTATCTCCAGATTCTTTTCCACAGAGATTGCACCAATTTGCAGTCCCACCAGCAGCGTAAGAGTGTTCCAATCTCTCCACATCTTCGCTAGCATTTCTTGTTTTGGGATTTTTTTGATAGAGTCCAATATCACAGGGTTTAGGAGATATCTCATTGTGGTTTTGATTTGCTTTTCCCTAATGATTAGAGATGTTGAGCATTTTTTTATATGTTTGCTGACCATTCTTCTGTCTTCTTTTGAAAAGTTTCTGTTCATTTCCTTTGCCCATTTATTGATGGGGTTGTTTGATTTTTCTTGTTGATTTTTTTGAGTTCTAGATAGATTCCTCTTATCAGCCCTTTATCGGATGTATAGAGAACAAATATTTTCTCCCATTCTGTAGGTTGTCCATTCGCTTTGATGATAGTTTCCTTGGCTGCGCAAAAGCTTTTTAATTTGATCAGGTCCAATTTCTTTATTTTTGTAGCTGCTGTGATTGCTTTGGGGGTCTTCTTGATAAATTCTTTGCCTATCTGAAAGAGTCTTCCCTATATTTTCTTCTAGGATTGTTAAGGTTTCATGCCTTAGGTTTAATCTGTTATCCATCTTGAATTGATTTTTGTAAGAAGTGAGAGGGTGGGGACCTAGTTTCAATCTTCTGCATGTACCTATCCAGTTTTCCCAGTATCATTTATGGAAACGGGATTCTTTTCCCCAGTGTATATTTTTGTCCTCTTTGTCAAAGATTAGATGGCAATATACGGATGGTTTCATCTCTGGATTCCAGTCCTGTTCCAAAGGTCTATGTGTCTATTCTTGTGCCAATACCATACTGTTTTAGTTACACTTGTAGTACAACTTACCTTGTAGTACAACTTGAAGTCTAGTAGACCGATACCTCCTAGTTTGTTCTTTTTACTGAAGATTACTATGGTTATATGAAGTCTTCTCTGGTTCCATACTAAGCATAGAATTGCTTTTTCTGGATCTGTAAAGAATAATGATCGAACTTTGATAGGGATAGAGATTGCATTAATTCTGTAGATCACTTTAGGTAGTATGGACATTTTAATGATATTGATTCTACCAATCCATGAGCAAGGTAGATTTTCCATCTGTTTACATCGTCTATAATTTCTTTTCTTAGTGCCCTGTAGTTCTCCCTGTATATGTCTCTCACATCTTTCATTAAATATATTCCTAGATATTTTTCTTTCAGGCTATTGTAAAAGGTATTGCATTTTTGATTTAAAATTCAGCTTGACTATTATTGGCATATATGAATGCCTCTGATTTGTGTGTATTCATTTCGTATCCTGAGACTTTACTGAATTCATTTATCAATTATAGGAGTCTCTTGGTTGAGTCCTTGGGTTTTCTAGATATAATATCATACCATCAGCAAAGAGTGACAGTTTGATCTCATCTGCACCCATTTGGATGCCCTTAATACCACTCTCTTGTCTAATTGCTCTAGCAAGAACATCCAATGCTTATGTTGAATAGAAGAGGTGATAGTGAGCAACTTGTCTGGCTCTGGTTCTAAGTGGGAATGGTTTCAATTTTTCCCCATTCAGTATGATAATGGCCATGAGTTTGTCAGAAATGGATTTCATAATTTTAAGGTATGACCCATCTATGCCTATTTTGTTCAGAATTTTTATCATGAAGGTATACTGGACTTTGTAAAATGCTTTTTCTGCATCTATTGAAAGAATCATATGATATTTTTTCTTGCTTTTATTTATGAGGCAAATTGCATTAATAGATTTGCATATGTTGAACCAGACTTGTATTGCTGGAATAAGCCCACCTGGTCATGGTGAATTATTTTTTTGATGTGTTGCTGAATTCTATTTGCTAAAATTTTGTTGAGGATTTTTGCATCTATATTCACAAGGGATAATGGAATATTATATAGCCAGAAAAACAGAATGAAATTCTGCCATTTGCAACAACATGAATGGAACTGAAGAACATTAGGTTATGTGAAATAAGCCAAACACTGAAAAAGAAATCTCTCATCTTCTCATTCATATGTGGGAGCTAAACTAAAACCTATTGATTTCATGAAAACATAGAGTAGAATCATGGTGACCAGAGGCTGGAAAGCATGGCAGGTAGAGGGATAAATTGAGGATGGTTAATGGGTGCAAACATATAATTACTTAGAATGTACCATGTTTGATAGCACAACAAAGTGACTATAATCAGCAATTAGCGTATATTTTAAAATAACCAAAAGAATGAAATTAGAATGTTCTTAATATAAAGAAATGAAAAATGTCTGAGGTGAAGGCTACCCCAATTATCCTGATTAGTTCACACAGTATTCCTGCATCAAATTATCACATGAACCCCATGAACATATACAACAAATATTTACCCACAATAATGAAAAAAAAATGGCAATAGACTTAAGTAGATTTTTGTCAAAAGAAGACCTATAAATGGCCAGCATATAATTGAAAAATTCTCAAGGTCAGTAAACATCAGGAAATGACAAATCTAAAGTGCTATGAGACTTCAACTCAGTCCTGTTAGAATGACTACTATTAAACAGATATGATATAACAAATATGGGCAAACACGCACAAAAAAGGGGAATGCTGCTACACAGTTGCTGTGAATGCAAATGAGTACATTATGAAAAATAGTATAAAGATTTTTTTAAGAATTAAAGATAAAATAACCATATGGCACAGCAATCACACCATTGGCTATATATGCCCCGAAAATGAAATCAGTATGTTTAAGAAACATCTTCACTTCCATCTTTTTTCAGCAATATTCACAATAGTGAAGACATATTCTCAATTTACTTGCCCATCATTGAAGGATGAATAAATGAAATAGAACATATATACGCAATGAAATACTATTCATCCACAAAATAGAAAAATCCTATCATATTAAATCACATGAGTGAACATGGAGAACATGTTAATTGAAATAAGCCAATCACCGACACATGCTTCATCATCATTGATCTCACTGAAGTAGAAAGAAAAATGGTGGCATCAGAGGCTAGGGTTTTAGGAAAGAGTGGGATTGGGGGAATGTCTTTCAAAGGCTACATAATTTCAGTTAGAAAGAATAAATTGAATAGATCTACTGTGCAGCATGCTTATTATAATTAATGATGATATTTTTAAATATATTTTAAATTATATTTTTAAAATATGCTGAGACAGTCAATAAGTGTTCCTCACCAAAAAGGTGATAACTATGAGAAGTAAAGAATCTGTTAATTAGCTAGAATAAGTATTAGACAATGTGTGTGTGTGTGTGTGTGTGTATATATATATATTTCAAAACATCACATTTTACATGATAAATATATATAATGCTATCAGTCAATTAAAAAATCAATAAAAATCTTTGAAGTATAGCATTGTTCTAAATACTGAGCCTGGATCTTTGTCATGAGCTTAGCTGAACTGTATCAAAAATATGTAGCTTTCGTGCTGCTTTTGTCATTCCATTTGTCACTCATAAGCAAGGGAACTCTGATATTTACCAGCAGATTTAGAATCCAGCACAGAACATGAAAGGGGCTTTAACACTTTTATTTTAAGCTAAGGACACTTGGACTTCCTGGGGCTGATGATTATGCTATGGGAGACACTAGCGGGGTATGTAGTGCTCACTGTCCCACCTCTGGCCACTGTGAGTACAGAGAACAGGATTGCATCCCAAATCACTTATGAAATTTTCCTTTTTTTTTTTTTTTTAGTACTTTTAATTTAAAAATATTCTGGATTTCATCAGTCTTCTAATGATAACAAAATTACTTTTCATTTACATTTTGAAAAGGAATACTGCATTTTTATATAGTTTTTTTTTTTTTTTTTTTATTTCAGCTCATTATGTGGGTAAAAACTTTCAGGTTATATATATTGCCCATGCCCCCCCCATCCCCTGGAGTCTGAGCTTCAAGCGTGTCCATTCCCTAGACAGTGCTCATCGCACTCATAACGCAGGTATGCACCTATCCCCTCCCCCTCCCCCAATCAGAACTTCAAGCGTGTACATTCCCCAGACAGTGCACATCACACTCATCAACTACGTATACACCAATCCCTTCCCCCCCAGCCCCCCCAGTCATAACTTCAAGTGAGCACTTAGGAAATTTTCAATCAAAAAGCTTGAAGCTCTGACTCAGGGGGATGGGCGGTATATGGGCAATGTATATAACCTGATCTTTTTACCCCCATAAGAAGCTGAAATAAAAAAAAAATATACAGTTCACAAAAGCACCACATAGATGTATATAAATTGAATTTGCCATTAAAAATATTGCCACTAAAAATTATTCAACACAAAATAATAAAGAATAAAAGCTTCCATGATTCGAGATTCCTCTAGAGAGAATGACCAAATTGTTGGCCACAGTCAGAAGACTAAAAATGAAAACTGTGTACTGTGCACTGCACCAACTGAAATAAAGTCATGTAAAATAAATTCTCTAAGATTGAAATACCAGGTAAAGAAACATTATTCCAAATTTTAAATCCACAGAAATCATTCTATTATATTCTAACACAGAAAATACACACTCATAATTAGATTCTAGATGGATGCATATGTTGTACTATAAGTAATTCATAGAAAATTAAATTCAAACTTCTTCATTTACCTAAACTCTCTATTAAGAGATGGCCAAATTCTGATGTTTCTTTATATAGTGCTTACCATATGCATCACACACTTATTAATGCTTTCCTTATTTTAATTATTTTCATACTTATGACATTATATGTTAAGATCTAATAACATCTTGCTTTTACAAAGTAAACAATACTGAGTTCTTGATTTAATCCTCTGACATTCAGAATCGTTTATCTTTCTTTGTACCTTAAGGCATTTACTTTAAGCTTAGGACACTGAATCTCTCTAATCTTAAGTAATCAAAAGGCTGCATGTATAACCTATAAATGGCCTCAAAAATCTTTAGTTAATTTTTTTTTCACCAAATTAAAAAATTCTGCACTTCTCATCAGAACTTTTAAAGTACTGTGTGAATGGCAGGGTGTGAGTACAACAGTGAGAAAGTTGTAGCCCAAGCACAGGCAGAAACAATGGCTTAGATACATTTCTAGAAGGGAATGAAGATAAAGAGATAGCAAAAAACCTGGAGACAATTATGAAATCAAAGAAGCAGAGTTTCCACTTATAAATTCCAAGCGTTGGTTGTTCTGTAGGTCTACTTTCTCCTCATGCAAAGTCAGTGCTATTTTTTCACCCTGGATATTTTCAATCTCTTACCTGGAACCATAAACTCACTCTCACAGAAATATTTACTGCTAATTATAAAGCATCTATTACATACATAACACTGTCCTGTGCTTGTTCTTTCTATTTAAATATCAAAACAACCCCATAATTTATAAATCCTTCTTAGTGTTTACCTGAGCAAACTAGCCTGACAAACTCAATAAATCAATTAGGTCAATGACCAAAAATAAAACAAAGAGTAACCAAAAGTTCTTTCAATATGCTCCCCAAATTAGAAGGAAAATATAGAATGTACTAAGTAAATAAAATCAAATTAATACACTGTGAAATTACTCATACCTTGAGATTGTTTTATGAGAACCATTAAATTTTATAAAAATCATTCTTATAATTGAAGAGCATGTCATATAAAGAATACTTAATGAACTTAGAAATAATAAAATTATACATTAGGCCTAGCATGAGTAGCAAGCATGTAAGAACAGAGGATGTGCGTGGGCAGGTTCTGAACCAGAAGCTTTAGGGTTTTAAACAAATTAATTCAATATAAAGCAAAAAAAAAAATTTGCTTTCAGAATCATTGAAGTTTCTAGTTTGGTAGTAAATTCTCAACACTTTTGAAATTACCTATTTTTCCAATATTTCTTCTTTATATTTCAAAAAAAAAAAAAAAAAAAGAAACAAAATAGGTATACTTCCACATTCACACAAACATAATTACATACTCTGTAAATCTGTTACAACTAAAGTTCATCTTACCATGATATATTTGTATGTTTGTTTCCATGTAAATAAAAAATGTGTTTATTTGTGCTTCACTGGCTAGAGAGGTTGCATGCTGAAAGAAAAATATAGGATAAAATGGAAGAAGTAGTCATTCAGTGTTCAGAAAGGAATGGCTTTTCATTAAGTGGATAATCTTTATTATAAGCATTACAGTAACAATGTAATTGCAAAAGTAATAAAAAATAAAACTTTTGGGAACATTATACTTCAAAGTATTAGAAATTTAAAGCCACTGGGAAAAAAGGATCACAAATGATGTCATTTTAGTGTGTAACCCAATTGTACATTTTTATAATCCATTACCTCCAACTTTGAGTAACATCGGGTAGGTTAATGTTAGTAGCAATATAACACTTCATTCAATCTACAACGTTTGACCCATTAAAAGCCCTTTTGAGTTTAATAAAACAAATTAAGTTTACATGTAATCTAAAAATATTTCAAAATTCACTCTATTTCATCATCCTAATTGCAATCAGTAAAACAACTTATTTCTAATACTGTAATTGTTTCTTTCTGATTATAATGAGAAGACTATTAGTCTGTATACTTACATTATACATCACTTGAAATACTGTTTGTTAACAGTCAACCACAAGGCACCTGTCCATTTCATACATGTTACATTTCAGTGTTTTTAATTTTCCATGGAAAAGTACATGAATGATGCCTACTTAATACAGAAAGACTTCTAATAACTGTGATATAGCTACCATTAACCACACACATTCACATATGCACTAGGAATGAAAGTATAGCATCTACTGCTTTGAGAGTTGAATCACATCAATATTTTCTTGTCAAAAAATGCAAAATATTATACTTTGTCACATTTTCACCCCACCCTGACCAGAAAATATACTTTACATGTAATTATAACTCTCAAAAAAATCTCTCTTTTTTAAAACAGACATACAAATAAATTATCTAACTATTTTAACTAGGTTATTCTCTATAATCAACAACCTGGTTCAAAGAAATGGGTGAATGTGTTAGTGCCTTAATGCATTGTACTGTGAATCCTCTGATATCTATTTAGACTTGATTTTTTATTAAATCTGTTCTGAAATTATTATATCTGTAAAGTAGTTTTAAGTACCAATTCTGTGTTGTTCTCTAAGGTATACCATTTGCATAAATCTTTTTTTCACATTCATTAAATTTGTAAGGTTTCTGTCTATTAAAAATTTCCTGATGTTGAGCAATGCTTGAGAAGATATTGGAGGGTTTCTTTCAGTGTAAGTTCTCTCATGTCCCATAAAATCTGTGTTAGAAATAAATGTATGTTCAGTGCTCTACATTATTATTGTTTACTTTCAGAATAAGTACTGTTGTGCATTTTAAGGCTAATGCTTTGGGAAAGCATTTCCATAGTCCTTACATTTATCTCACTTATATCTAGTATGATCTCTTTGATGTTGAGTAAGATGTGAGCAGTTATTAAAGACTTTGCCACATTTTTCACATTTGTAGAATTTTTCTCTGGTATGATTTGCTTTATGTAGATTAATGTGTGAGCACTGAGTAAAGGCTTTGCCATCATCTTCATATTTGTAGGGTTTCTCTTCACTATAAACTCTTTTATGTACAGTGAGGTCTGTGCACTGGGTAAAGGATTTGCTACATTCTTCACCTTTGTAGGGTTTCTCTCCACTATGAATTCTTTGATGTAGAGTAAGGATTGAGAACTGGGTAAAGGCTCTGCCACATTCTTCACATTTGTAGGGTTTCTCTCCTGTATGAATTCTTTTATGTAGAGTAATACTTGAGCACTGGGTAAAGGCATTGACACATTCTTCACATTTGTAGGGTTTCTCTCCTGTATGAATTCTTTTATGTAGAGTAAGACTTGAGCACCAGGTAAAGGCTTTGCCACATTCTTCACACTTGTAGAGTTTCTCTCCTGTATGAATTCTTTTATGTAGTGTGAGGTCTCTGGGCCAGCTAAAGGCTTTGCCACATTCTTCACATTTGTAGGGTTTCTCTCCAGTATGAATATTTTTATGCAGAGTAAGACTTGAGCACTGGGTAAAGGCTTTGCTGCATACTTCACATTTGTATGGTTTCTCTCCACTATGAATTCTCTTATGTGTAGTAAGTTTTGAGTGCCAGTAAAGGCTTTTCCACATTCTTCACACTTGTAGGGTTTCTCTCCTGTATGAATTTTCCTATGTGCAGAAAGTTTTGAGATGTGGTTAAAAGTTTTGCCACATTTATCACGCTTGAAACTTCCCTCTCCTGTATGTCTTTTCTTATGTGTATTTAGGTTTGAAGATTTGGTAAGACTTTTATACATTTATATGTTTGAAGATTTTCCTATGAGTAGTTGACAAACATTGGGTAAGACCATCATAATATCCTTTCTGCCTCTTACTCTCACCCGCACACTCCCAGTCTTCTCTTAAGTGTACATTTTCAAGGCCACAGCTTCCATATAGTCTCATTATTGATTTCTGAAATGAATCTTTTATGCCCTGCAATGGCAATAGGTCTCGCGTGCAATGGGAAGACAGTTCTGAAAGAAATGAAAATAACAAAGTATCTCACTAACTAGACTCAGGTGAATATACTTCACAATTTGAATATATAAAACTATACCAAGCACATTAGCAAGAAGCCACAATAGAATTCCATGGTCTTACTTCCATTATAGATGTATGACCTTAAACATAGACTTACAAACATGACTTTTTGAGAAATCATAACTGCTAATAGTTCATAGGAGCCCAGATGAGAATGACACCAAGAACCAAATGGAACTGGAAGGAAAGTTTGTTGCATTTACCTACCAAAGCCCTTTCTCTCCACTGATATAGAAGAATCACATTGGTAGTAAAATCCCATCTCCTGGACTCCCTTTCAAAAGAGAATGAAAGTATTGGCACATATGTCCATACATCTGGTTTTTTATGGCCTTTCCAAAAGCTGGTTTCTGTCTTCTATGACAACTACATAACTCTCTGGGAAAGGTATGCACATATCAAAAATAAAATTCTGCACTATTATAATGATGGTACAAAAACATTTAATTATGCTATAAAATTTGAAAGACAAAATAAAAAAGAGAATTAGCATATGTTAATTGATATACAATATAAAAGACATAATTATTGATATCAATATCATAAGGTTGGGGGCAGACGTAAAGATTAAGAATTTTTGTATGTAACTGAAGTTAAGTAGTTATCAGTTCAACGTATGTTGGCACTTCAAAGGATTTTAGGTAATTCTCACAGCAAACATCAGAAAAATATTTATAGAGATACACAAAGGAAGGTGGGCTAAGAAACAAAATATGTTACTAAAAATCGGCCGGGCGCGGTGGCTCACGCCTGTAATCCTAGCACTCTGGGAGGCCGAGGCGGGTGGATAGCTCGAGGTCAGGAGTTCGAGACCAGCCTGAGCAAGAGTGAGACCCCGTCTTTAATAAAAATAGAAAGAAATTATATGGACAACTAAAATATATATATATATATATATACAAAAAATTAGCCAGGCATGGTGGTGCATGCCTGTAGTCCCAGCTACTCAGGAGGCTGAGGCAGGAGGATCGCTTGAGCCCAGGAGTTTGAGGTTGCTGTGAGCTAGGCTGAAGCCACGGCACTCACTCTAGCCCGGGCAAGAGTGAGACTCTGTCTCAAAAAAAATAAAAATAAAATAAATAAAAAAATAATAAAAATAAAATAAAAATCAGTGATGTGCAATGCAGGACAAAAGGAGAGAAAAAATAGTGACAAATGTTATCTAAAACAATTAATATTAACAAAATTGTAAGTCCTTCCCTTTGAAAAAATTATGTAAATATTTAGGTACTAGTATTTCTAGTGAGAAGACACAGTTAAATAAAGGGATTAAAAAATCTAACTATATTCTCTCTAAAGAGACTTTACCTCATATCTTGTGAAAACAATAGACTAAAACTGGCAGGATGTAACAAGATATACCATGAAAACCTTAAGCATATAAGAGCAGTGGAGTTCAAAATTATAATAGGCACATTATATTTGAAGTGTAAAATGTTATAGTTTATAAAATACACTTTAGGCCAAAACTGTCACAAGAGACAAGGACATTTAATATAAAAAGAGGTCATTCACTAAGAACCTTTGAAAATAATACATATATATGATATCTATCTTTATCTCACATCAAGTTTTGCAATTATATAAAGAAAATATTGACAGAATTGAAGCAAGAAAGGGACAGCAAAATAATAGGATACTTAGATATTCCACTTTCAATAATAATAAACCCAGTCAAATTATTAATAAGAAAACAGAAGATTTGAAAACACCATAGAGCAAGTAGACATAACAGATATATAGAAAACACTCTACAGAATAATAGCAGAACATACAAACTTCTTGAAAGCTCATAAAACATTCTTCCTAAAAAAACTACCTGTTTGGCCACAAAACAAGTCTTAACCAACTTTAGAAAACTGAAATTTTACACACTTTAATTTCTGACCAGCATGGAATGAAACTGTAAATAAATAATAGAAGAAACAGAAAAATTCACAAATATATGAAAATACACTTTTGTTCATGTTTTTTTTCAAGGGAACAGGACTCAATGCTGTGACGATATCGAAAGTGGTCTACAGATTCAATCCAATTCCTTTCAAATTCTCAATTTAATTTTTTTAAAAATAGAAGCAGCAAACCCAAAAAGAATAGGAATCGTAAGAGACCAAAAAGTTCTGAACAATCATCAAAAAGAGAAACAGTGCTTTTGGGACCACACTTCCCAATTTAAAACATTAAAAAAGCTACAGTAGTCAATGAAGTTTTCTACTGGCAGAAAGACAGAAAATTAGACCAATGAATCAGAAAGAAACACAAATATAGACTCTTGCATATATTGTAAAATAAAAAGGTATCTTCACACTCGTATTTATTTCATCATTATTTACAAAGCCCAGTAGATGAAAGAAACCCAAACTGCACTTACCAAATGAAAGGATAAATACAATTTGAAATTTAGAAATAATGGGGGATTATTTCTCAGCTTAAAAAAAAACAGATAATCTAATAACATCCACAGTAGGGATAAACCTTCACAACATTATGCATAATGAAATCTCAGGCACAATAAGACAGATGTTTTATGATTATACTTGTATGATATTTCTAAACCTGTTACATTCCTAGAAACAGGGAAAATGATGGTGTTTGTCAGCAGTTAGGCAATGGGGAAAATGGGTAGTTTTCTCATGTGTACTGAATTTTAGTTTTACAAAATACATACATTCTAGACATATATTGCATAATGATGTAAATATAGTTAACATGACTGATGTGAATAATTAAAAGTAATTAAGATTGTAATTTTTGTGATTTTACAATAATTAAAATAATAATATCTTAAGGAGATACACAGTTATGAGGCTTTTCAAAACTTTCCTACATATTATAAAACTGTTTCTTTTTTATATATCTTATGGGAAGAAACCATTTATATTATATATATTGTTTTTGCGCCGACTGATCAAACTTACAAGTGTGCACATCCACAGATTGTGTACACCAATTCATTAGGTGTGAATTTTCCCAACCCCTTCACCACCATCCAACTGTCCAATATCTGCTGATTTTTACTTCCATTTGGTCACATATGTGTGGATCAATTGGTAACAATTTGATAGTGATTATGTGTGGTGCATGTTTTTCCATTCTTGTGATACTTTACTTCAAAGAATGGGCTCCAGCACAATGCAGGATAATACAAGGTGTGTTATATAACCACTGATTTTTGAGGCTCAGTACTACTCTATGGTATCCATATACCACATTTTTATATGTATTTATACATATATTTATATGCATGTATTGATAATTACCAAGGTTGTTTCAACATCTTTGCAATTGTAAATTGTGATGTTATGAACATTCAAGTGCAGATGTCTTTATTATAGGATGACGTTTTTTCATTGGGTAGATACAAAGTAGTGGGATTGCCAGATCAAATGATAGTTCTAGTTTAGTACTTTGATGTGTTTTCATATAACTTTCCACAGAGATTATACCAGTTTGTATTCCCACCAGTAGTATATATAAGTGTTCCTATCTCTCTACATCCACACCTACACTTTTTTTTGGACTTATTGATAAAAGCCCTTCTCACTGGGGTAAAGTGATATCTCACTGTGGTTTTCATTTGCACTTCCCTGATGATTAGAGATGTGCACATTTTTTTTTTCATATGTTTGTTGCCCATTAGTACATCTTCTTTTAAAAACTTTCTGTTCATGTCCTTTGCACACCTTTAATGGGTTGTTTTATTTTTTCTCTTAGTGATTTTCTTGAGTTATATATAAATTCTAGTTATTAGCAATTTATTGGATATGTAGCATGCAAATATTTTCTCCCATTCTCTAGGTTGTCTATTTGTTCTAGTTATACTTTCATTGGCTGTGCAGAAGCTTTCTAGTCTGATCAGGTTCCGTTTACTTATTTTTGTTATTTCTGTGATAGCTTCTGGGGTCTTCCTCATAAATTCTTTGCCTAGGCTGAAGTCTGTTAGAGTATTTTCAACATTTTCTTCTAGGATTCTTATGGTTTCACGACATAGGTTTAAGTCTTTCATCCACTGTGAGTTGATTTTTGTGAGAGATGTGAGCTGCGGATCCTGTTTCAGTCTTCTACATGTGGCTATCCAATTTTCACTGGACCATTTATTGAATACGGGTTCCTTTCCCCTGTGTATGTTCCTGTCCCCAGTGCATAGCACATGGCTATATGAGGATGGTTTTCTGTCTGGGTTCTCAGATATCTTCCATTGATCTATGTTCTGTTCTTGTGACAGTACCATGCTTTTTGATTACTATACCCTTGTACTACAGCTTAAAGTCTGGTAAATGGATGCCTCCCAATTTGTTCATTTTCCTAAAGATTTCTTTGGTTATACAGGGTCTTGTCTTATTCCATATGAAGCATAGAATTACTTTTTCTCAATCTATAAAAAAATGATGTTAATATTTTAACAGAGGATTGTATTGTATCTATAGATTATTTTCGGTAGTATAGACATTTTAACCATGTTGATTCTGCCTATCTATGAGCATGGTATGCTTTTCTATATGTTTGTATCCTCTTCTATTTCCTTCCTCAGTGTTTTTTAATTCTCCCTATAGAAGTCCTTCACTTCCTTAGATAGATATGTTCCTAAGTATTTCATTTACTTTGTTGCTATTATGAAAGATATGAGTCTTTGATTTGGTTCTCAGTTTCACAGTTGTTGGCCTATGTGAAGGCTACTGATTTGTGTACACTTATTTTGTAACCTGAGACTTTTCTGAACTTATTATTCAACTGCAGTAGTTTCTTGTCAGAATCTTTGGGGTTTTCTAAGATCATGTAATGTGTAAAGAGCAATAGTTTGACCTCTTCTGCCCCGATTGTGATGCCCTTGATTTCTTTCTCTTGTCTGATAGCTCTGGCTAAGACTGTCAGTACTATGTTGGATAGAACTTATAATGGAGGGAAGTATTATCTGTTTCTAATCAGGAATGCTTTCAATTTTTCCCTGTTCACTATGAGATTGGCTGGGTATTTGTCATAATATGGGCTTTATCATTTTGAGGTAAGTCACCTCAATGCCTAATTTCTTAAGCATTCTTACACAAAAGAGGGCTGAAGTTTGTCAAATGCTTTTTCTGTGAATCTTAAGGGTACCATATGGTCTTTGTTTATATTTCCCTTTCATGTATGTAATTAGATTAATAGATTTGCATATGTTCAACCATGCCTGCATCTCTGGAATGAAGCGCACTTGATCATAATGGATTATTTCTTTGAAGACCGACTGAATTCCATTTTCTAGGAATTTACTGAGAATTTTTGTATCCATATTCATAAGGAATATTTGTCTGTATTTTTCTTCTTTTTGTTCTGTCCTTTTCTGGCTTTGGTATCAAGGCAATGCCCGCTTTGTAAAACGTGTTGGGGAGGATTTCTTCCTTCTCAATGTTGCACAATAATTTCTGCAGGATAGGCTCCAGTACTTATTTTTAAGTATGGTAGAATTCAGGAGTGAAACCATATGGTTCAGGACTTTATTGTTAAGGAAGGCTATTTATTACTGCTTCAATACAAGTCCTGATATTGGTCTGTTCAGGAATTGTATATCATCCTGAATGAGCCTAGGAAGGCTGGGTGTTTCTAAGAACTTGTCCATTTTATCCACGTTTTCAAGTTTATGTGCATAGAGACTTTTAGAATATTCAAAGATGATATTTTGTATTTCTGTGGAATCAGTTGTAATTTCTCCTTTTTCATTCTGAATTGAGCTTATTAGAGTCCTATCTTTTCTGCTTCTGGTTAATCTCGTAAAAGGCAGATCAATTTTGTTTATCTATTCAAAACCCAACTTCCTGCTTCATTAATCTTCTGTATAGTTCCTTGGTTATCAATTTCATTTAGTTTATTGTGATCTTGGCTATATTCTTTCTTTGGCTGAGTTTGGGATTGGTTTGCTCATCCTTTTTCAGTTCTTTCAGTTGATTCATTAGATTGTTGATTTGTTAACCTTTCTGTCTTTTGTATGTAGGGATTTATGACTATGAATTTTCTTCTCAGGGTGCTTTAGCTGTTTCCACAGATTTTGGGTAACTTGTGTCCCATTATCATTTAGTTGAAAGAATATTTTCATTTGCATCTTAATTTCCTCCTTGACCTGCCAATCATTCAGCAGTAGGTTGTTTACATGATTTTGTGTAGAGATGAGTGTTGCTGTTTTTGCTGGTGTCTAATTTTATTCTAGTGTGGTCTTAGAAAATGTGTGGTATAATTTCTATTTTTTTAAATTTTGGAGGACATTTTTTATGGCTTAGGACATGATCAATCTTAGAGAATGTCCTCTGAGCTGATGAGATGAAAGTATTTTTTGGTGGTTTTTGGATAGAATGTTCTGTAACTGTCTGGTAGGCCCATATATTCTGGAGTTTTATTTAAGTCCCTTGTCTTTTTGCTTATTTTCTGTTTGGAGGAGCTGTATAGTTTTGTCAGCAGGGTGTTGAAGTCCCTGGCATTATGGTTGTATTATCTATGGTCTTGTTTAGGTCAAGTAGATTTTGCGGTATGAATCTGTGTGCTCCTGTATTTGGTGCATAATAAATATTTTAGATTGTTATATCTTCTTGGAAAAATGTTCTCTTTATCATTATATAATGGACATCTTCCTCTTTCATTACTTTTCTTGATTTGAAGATGAAGTTATCTGATATGAGAACTGTTACTCCAGCTTTCTTTGGGTTTCAATTAGCATAGAATGTTGTCCTTTTACCTTCAGTCTGGATGAGTCCTTGTGGGTTGGATGTGTTTCCTGAAAATAGCAGATACTTGCCTTGTGTATATTTATGTATTCAGCCAGCGTATGTCTCTTCACTAGGTAGTTAAAACCATTCACATTTATTGAAATATTTGATTAGTGTGGTGGATTTCTGTTCATCCTGTTGAGTTGAACGTTGTTGGTTTCTTTTATCTCTTAAGCCACTGGATTTCTACCTTAGCTTTTTGGTGATTTCATGTTGTTAAGTGTTTATCATGCTGATCCATGAATAACGAAGTTCTGAGTACTCCCTTCAGGGAAGATCTTGTCTTGATGAATTCCCTCAGTGTTTGCATGTCTGAGAAAGACTTTATTTTCACCTCAAGTGAAACTTAATTTTGGAAAACACAAACATCTAGGCTGGGCATTATTCTGTTTGAGAAGACCCAATAGGGCCCCAGTCCCTTTTGACTTATAGGTCCCAGTTGAGAGGTCTGCAGTTAGTCTAACAGGGTTTCCTTTTTACGTTACCTGCTCCTTTCATCTTATGGCTCCTAGGAGTATCTCTTTCATGTTTACTTTGGCTAGTCTGATGACAATGTGTCGTGATATTTTTGTCTCTTGATGAATCTCCCAAGGGTCCTGTGAGCTTCTTGAACCTGGATATCTAGAGTTGTAGCAGGGACATGAAAATTTTCCTTAATTTTACCCCCCAAATTATCCAACCCTTGTTTATTTTCTTCTTCACCCTCAGGAGTCCCTAAGATTCTTATCTTAGGCCTCTTTACATGATCCAATGTATCTTGTAGGCTTTGCTCATTCCTCTTATTTCTCTGCTCTATCTCTGTGATTGACTTGTTTAATTGAAAGGTGTTGTTTTCAAGCTCTGAGTTTCTTTCTTCTGCCTGATGTAACCTGTTCTTAAGGCATTCCACTGTGATTTGTAGTTCATTGAATGAATTTTTCCTTTCCAGAAACTCTGTTTGATTTTTCTTTAATTCAATATCTTTTGTAAATTTTTCATGCTGTTTTTGCATAGTTTTTGTGGTTTCTTTGTGTTGTGTTTCCATTTTATCTTGAATTTCATGAAGCTTCCTTCCTATCGATGTTTGAAATACTTCATAGGTCCTTTCAGTATTCTGTTTTTGGTTGGTATCCATTGCTAGGGAGCTGGTGTTCCCATTTGGGGGTGATGCTTCACTCTGATTCTTCATACATCCAGAGTCCATTCACTGGTTCCTTCCCATCTGGAGCAGACTTTGCTTTATTTTGGATTTTCTTTTGTTTAGATAATGATATGCACAGTTTATTTTCTGAGTTAGTTGGTACTTGTGAGTGAGAATCAACTACACCCTCTATGATTGAGTAAATGTTGTAACAGGCATGTGAGTTTATCTCCCTGTCAGTAGATGGTGTTTGCAGGAAGGAAGAAGGTAAAGTATTGTCTTTGGATCCTGTGACCAGCTCTAGTTCCTCAGGAGAAGCCCTCCAATGCCCCAGGTGGTGGGTGGGGGCCCTGAAACCTCCCGTAAGTCATTTATTTACTACCATAGAAGAGGCAGGTGGGGAATTAGGCTGTGTGAGGTTAGGTTGGATTATGCTGTCCTCCAGTTCCACAAATGCGGTTCACAGATATGTACAGGTTAAAGGTCCATTCCATGCCTCTGGATCCAGAAGGGGCTGAAGTGACCACATTCAACTATTATAGTGTCTTCTCTCTACCCTCAGGAAACACCGCCAGGGGGACACTTCCCCATGGGGAACACTGGTAGCTCAAGGAACTTTTGGATCAACCTGAACTCTCTATTAAAGTGAATGGTGGTGTGGGCAGCTTCTATATGTCAGACGGATGCACCAGATGTATTTATTTACCATGGGAACTAGTATTTATGCAAATTGATTCTCCCTAGTTCAGCAAAATCCAATTTGGCAGTTCTCGAGGGTAGGTTTGGAAGGGGAACATTGATAGACCAGGGTTTCCCTTTTCTCCTCCACACCCTCCCAATGAACACGGCCTTTCATTCACTGTCTGATTTTGAAACTGGGACACTTCCCCAATGTTTCTCATCCTGTTGACTGTGCTGTCAGCAAGCAAATGCACCAAGTGCTTCTCAATGGGAAGATCACAAGCTGAAGCCACGCTGCTGTACCTAGGTGAAAATGCACCTGTGGCAATGAGAGCTGGGCATCTCAGCACAGAGAATTCCAGCATCAGCTATGGTGGTGAGAAGGGGCCATGCTCTTCCTGTAGCACTCTCAGGAAAAGTGAGTGCCAGGCCACCCTCCTGCTCTCTGAGTTGCCATACTAGCTACACTTTCCAAGGCAGGCTTGGCTGGTAGTTTGCACCCCATTGGCGAAGGTATACTCAGTCACTCAGTGCAGCTTTGGCTGGAAGTGTGCTACCCGTTGCCCAAGGCAGGCTTAGTCACTCAGTGCAAGGTGCTTTGGCAGTTGCTATGGGGTGAGTGTGGTCACAGAGCTATGAGAACCTTAAGCCAAAATTACTTCCTGGGATGCCGGGAGTGTATCAGGTGCAGAGGAGGAGGTATCCAGGTGCAGTGATGCTGGCTCTCTTGTTGCTCATAGCACACTCCCATGGGATGAGAGACATGCGTCCTATTGCAGGCCTGAGGCACTTGGGTGGGGGAGGTCAAAATCCTTTACTTTTTCTCTGGGCTCCAGAAGTCCTGTTATTTTGTTTGGGCCAGTTGCTACCTTTTATACTCCTCTCTTCTCAGCTGCAAAGTACCAGCTGTTAGTGTCCTGGACTCCACTTATTTCAGACCCTATGGCCCACTGCTGACCAGAAATCATCCTCCATTCCCATCTGTTGAATTCTCAACTGTTCTACTTGAAAGGTCCGACAAGCCTTGATTCTCATCAGCCATCTTGAAGTCTCCTTACATGATTATTTCTCTCACACAAATATAATTCACATTCACCAATAAGGAGCTGCTAAAATTACAATTTTTATGACTACTCACCTAGACAAACCAAGAAAACAAATAAGTAAGTTTGAAACACACTAAACAAAATTTTTATTCATACAGGCAAGCAAACACATAGAGAATTATTTTAGCAATGGATAAATTGCTAATTCATATTTAAATATTAACTCATACTGTGTTAAAATGAGCAGGGTTGAATACTGTCACACAAAATTACAATGAACAGGTAAAAACAAGATAAAATTAACTGAACTTATCACAAGATTTCAAGGCATACAGAGGATTCCCAAAACCTGTCCCACAGTAACAAAAAACATAAATCTCCAGGAATCAACTCTTAAAAAATGGAGATATTTGCAGTATCTGAAAAAACATTAAAAATAGTCATTGGAAACATTACCTACAAGCAAAACAAAACACACACAACAAAATCTGCAAAATGATGCCTGAAGGAGCTGAGATATTAACAGACATAAAAACTATAACAAGAACCCAACACAAATTGTAGAGCTGAAGAATATAGTAAATGAGTTGAAAAATTCACTAGAGAAGCACAGAAGCACATTTAATGAAGCAGAAGAATCAGAAAGTTGAAGACATTTCATTTATAAATATTGAGTCATGAAGCAAAATTTTCAAAGGAAGACAACTGAAGGTGGAATATGGGACTTATTGGACACAATCGGGTGGACCAATATATTTAAGAAAGATTCCTAGAAGAAGAATATAGCAGGAAAATGGCAGAAAGCTTATTTGGAGAATAAGGCAGCTGAGAATTTTCTAAATTCCAGAGTGATAAAAAAAATACTACCAACTAAGAAGGCTTCCTCTGGGAAATATTTTTTTCAAAAACAAGAGAAAAATTAAAGATTTTACAAGTTAAGCAAAAGTCATGCTGTTCATCACCACTGGAATAGGCCAGAAGAAAGGTAAAGGGAGTCCACTGTGATGAAAAATAAAATGATGTTGAGTAGCATTTTAAACACTTAAAAACATAAAGCTCTGTGTTAAAGATAAATCTATAAACAGATATAGAATTCTATGTGATCATGATTGTTCATAAACCCTCATAATAATGCTATAGAATTAAAAAATACTGAAAGCATAAATGTGCAAAACTCTGTTCTTATATATACAATGTAAAAGGTATAATTTGTGACATTAATAAGAACATGTGGCACTTTAAGACGTGTAGGTTTTTTATTCACTTGAAGTGAAACTGTTACGAGATTAAGATATATTGTTATAACATAGAGTTTTTTTAGGTAGTCTCCATTTCCTAATGTCATCACAAACTGAATGCCTGTAGAAGGTATGCAAAACAAATGGGAAAGTAATCAAAGCATGAAACTTCAAAATCAAGAAAACAAAAATAAAGAGAATAAGACAGGCAATGAGGAACAATGTATCTACAGGGCACATGGGAAAGAATTAACATATTTCAATGGTAACCTCATATCCTTTAGAAGTTACTTTAAATATAAGTGGTTTAAACTCTCTAATGAAAAATAAGATGACTTTATAGATAAAAAACCAACAGCACCCTACAATATGCCACCTATTAAAGCCTTCCTTTAGCTCTGAAAAGTCAAATTGGTTGAAAGTAATTGTAAAAAAAAAAAAAAAAATGTATGTAAATAATTAGAGGAGGATATTGTGGCCATAATTAAAGGAAATACCCTTTAAGTCAAGAGCCATCAGAAGAGACAAAGACTGCTATAATATAATGATAAAGTGGATCATTTAGCAGAAGTCTATAGCACAGAATATACATGGATGATATATATGCAACACCCGTATGTTATCATATTTTTAAATATATATTATATACATCAGGGATTCTAAATATATTAAGCAAATATGAACAAAAGTGTGGAAAGAAGTGTTGCAAGAAACACCTAGCAGCACACTAATTATAGGAGACTGCAAGACTTCACTTTCAATAATGAATACAAAAATTTGATAGAAGGTCAATAAGAAACAGATAATGGGAGAGCCATTATAGACCAGTTAGATGTGACAGACATTTACAGAGGTCTTCAGTTAAAAAGTGGCAGAAGACACAATACTTTCAATCAGATATGGCAAATGCTGTTAGGACACTTAAGTCTTATCAACTTGAAGAAGCCTAAAAACATACCACATATAGTTTTTGGCAAAAATGAAGTGGACCTAGAAATCAAAAGCAAAAGATGAACTGGCTAATACAAAAATATGTCAAAATTAAACACTGTTAAATGTAGTCATGCTCAATGGTCAGATGATTTAAAATTGTTGAGATGTCAATAGTATCCACAGTGATATACAAATTTAATGCAATGTCTATAACGTTCCAATCATACTTGATCTGGAGATATGTAAAAGAGTTGGAACCCATTCTACTAAGTGAAGTATCCCAAGAATGGAAAAATAAGCACCACATGTACTCACCAGCAAATTTGTTTCCCTGATCATCACCTAAGTGCACATTTGGGAATAACACCAATTGGGTGTTGGGCAGATGTGGGTGGGGATCGAATGGGTATATACCTACATAATGAGTGCGATGCTCACTGTCTGGGGAACGGACACGCTTGAAGCACTCACTCCGGGGGGCCGGGGGGGGGTGGGCAATACACATAACCTAAACTTTTGTACCCCCATAATAAGCTGAAATAAAAAAAGAAATAACTATATAAAACTCTTAGAGGAAAATAAAAGGGAAAGATCATGATATTGGTCCTGGGACTGTTTTAGTAGATGTAACATGAAATGCATAAGCAATACAAATGAAGAAAAGAAAAATCGGATTGCATCAAACTTCAAAATTTCTGCACAAAGACTCAGTGGAGTAAAAAATGCCTCCTACAAAATGGGTAGAAATAGATGCAAATCACATATTTGATAGGACTTAACATCATGAATATATAAACTGACTAAAATTCAACAACAAAAAGTGAATAGCTTGACTGAAAACTGGACAGTGGACTGATCTGGCATTTCTTCAAAGAAGATATACAAATGGCCAAACAGAATTTGAAAGGATCCTAAAAACTGCTAATCTTTAGAGAAATGCAAAGCAAAATCACAATGAGATATCACCTCACATCTATTACATTGAGAACTTTTAAATATATATATATATATATATATATATATATGCAAATACACACATACATACATATGGTGAGAATGTAGAGAAATTGAAATGCTGTCATGTTATTTTGAACCTTTGATTCTAAAATTATAAAAAAATTGAAATAGAACAGATCAGAAATTTAAAATATATAAGGAGACTAAACTCAGCAATATGGTGGGAGGGGAAGGATACACTTGTAGTTTTCCAAACAACAACAAAACTTTGGCAGCCATCCATGGAAAATTACATCTATCTGAATTTGGGGACTTAAATAGAAAGAAGGTCATTAAACCCTGGTGGAACCATAGATCTTGGAGGGCCATTTTGAATATTCAGGTTCTCATTCAGGTTCCAAAATTAAAGATTCATTGTCCTGACTACAGACTACATCATGGGTCAACCAACTTGGATACACAGAGTAGCTGTTCCCTGTGACAAAGTTGCAGTGGTGCTGCTCATCCAGAGACTTTGGGAGAGACACACCTATCTGCAGCCATGGAAGTAGACCTGAATAACTTGGTCTTACTGTCATCTGAAAAGTAGACCTGTGACTCTGCCACTGCTCTCTCAAATACAGTTCATGGCCAGTTCTTTCAGTGCATAGATCCACACAGTGACCTGAAGGGAAACTTCCGAGGTACTCATTGGGAGCACACCCATCCACACATTTGGTATCGGCCCCACCATATGCAGACTCAGCTGCACAAACATACCATAGTATGAGTCATAGAGATAAAAAACCTGAAGGCAACCAGCTTACCCAGAAACAAGAGAGGATTGAAAACCGCCCAAGCCCTTCAGAACTGGCCCACCAAATGCAGACTCCACTGCAGAGCAAGGGGAAGCCTTGTGACCTAGCTACAGCAACTCTTCATTGAAAACCCAGTGGACATACCTTTAGCCCAAGTACCCAAAAGGAAACATCTTTACCTTCCAAAACCATTTTATAAAATCTGGAAAAGGTATTTAATCCTTCACATGCACAGATACCAATATAAGGAAAATGTGCAACCACTCTTAATGCTTCTATTTTATGATATTACTACAAGACCTAAGCAGAAAAACTAAGCAAGAACATGACAAGAATCTACTCAAATTAGACAGGAAAAAGTAAAAATCACACTGTTTGCAGATGGCATTATCTTATATGTCAAAACCCATACGGAAGACAGGGAAAAAAACACTTATAAACTAATAAAACCACTCAGTTAAGTCACAGGATATAAAATTTACATTGAAACATCAGTTGTTTTTCTACACACTAAAAAACTATCCAATAAAAAAGGAAAACACTCTCATTTACAATAACTTCAAGAAATAAAATTAATTTAACCAAAATGGTAAAAAAAAAAAAAAAAAAAAAAAAAAAACCTTTACACTGAGTACTATCAGATATTAATAAAAGAAATTGAAGATGACATGGGTAAATAGAAACATAATTTCCAAAACAATGTATAGATTCAAGAAGGCACTGTGGAGAAGGAAAGCCTCACGCAGTGGATGCCCCCAATGCTGACTTTGATGGAGTGGGAATGTTTTCTGGCCCACACGGTTCATGCAGGTGAAGAAGGGTCCAGGCCCTCGGAATCCATGGAGGAAGAGAAAAGATGTGGGGGCATGGTGTCGGGGTACAAACTGGCACCCCGGCAGGAGAAAGCGCTGCCAAACGCCACGGCGATGCCGCCTAGGATGGCTTAGCAAGCCAGAAAGGCCCCTGTGGAGGGAAAGATGTTCTCCGTCCAGAGTCTCTGCTTCTCTGCCCTCTAGCCTCCATCAGAGAAGGTAGGCCTGAGCCTAGGTAGGGCATGAGGCCAAAGGGAGGCAGAATCTCCTTCCGGGCCTTCCCTGCACACCTCTCCCTGACATCCAGAGTTCCTGTTGAAGTGCAGGTTTTCGTCATCCGCTTGGCTGTCGTCCTCTTCGGATGGGAAAGCTGGCTCACCTCCTGGTGGCGACGACGTTCCTAATCTTGCCGGTCTCAGGGGGCTTCCCCCCTCCGAGGCGAACCAGACCATCCCACTCCCTAGCAGGAACCCCACGGAAAACCAGTGGCACCGGGCTTTCTAGCCCGAGCGGAACTACACCAAGGGGCTCACCATGAGGAAAGGTGACTTCAAGCAGCCCCGAGGCAAACCAGTTGCTCCCACCTGCCAACACACATAAATATCACTTTCTCTCTCTCTCTCTCTCTCCCTCCCTCTCTCTCTCCAAAGCCTAAGGAACTCAGGCAGCTCCTCAGAGGGCCACGCTGCACGGTGGGCAAAGGAAAACCCGTGAGTACAGAGGAGCACACGGCCATCCGGCAGTCCAGCCTCCCGAGAAAGGGACATGATGACTTTGGACTCTCGGGGAGACTCACATAAACAGCCAGCAGGTGGGTGTGAGGTGGCGACGGTAGACCGGTCCGTGGATGCTGCTGCTGCTTCCCGGACGCCACCACGGAGCCACCTTCAGCCTGCGAGGCCCAGGCTTCATTGCCAGGGCCTGCGGCCTGTTCCCTCTGCTCTTCAGGGTAGGAGGTAAGGCGCAGTCAGGCAAGTCCAGGGCACAGCCAATATGACCAGAGAGTGGTGCCTGGCTAAGACCAGACAGCCCAGCAGGGTGCCAGGAGGAAGGAGGTGTTTGGCCAGCGGGACTGGCCCGCTCCAAGACTCACCTTGGCGGGAAGGCACCCTTTCCCGGGGCCCAGAGGGCTCCAAGACAGCTTGGTGAAAGCAGAGCCTACCTAGGACCACATGCACAGGCCCGCTTATTCAGGCCTGGGCAAGACTGGGCATTCTTGCCCCAAGAGAAAACGCTTATTTAGGCAGTTCACTCAGCCCCCGAACCTCAACGAAGGGGAACAGGGCCACCACCATCCTGCAGCCACACAAAACCCTGTCCCTCCTCCTGCTCGCCCACCCCCTCGGTGAAAGCAGTGGTGGGCAATGGCTCCTGCCAGCCATTGCCCACCCCTGCCAACATTTCCCCAGCAACAAGCCAAGCACAGATCTCCCTGCAAGAAAGGAGCGAACGCAGAGCGGACGCCAAGGGAAACAGCCTCTTCCTCAGAAGGCAAAGGCCAGGCAAGGTGTGTTGCCGCTCAGCCCATATGAATCATGGGCAACGACCGATGCGGCACTGACACCGAGACTTGACTAACTTGCTGGCAGTACAAACGGCTGGGCGGATGGGCACGGACGTCAGGCCTACCCAGTCATGAAGAAGGCACTGTGGAGAAGGAAAGCCTCACGCAGTGGATGCCCCCAGTTCTGACCTTGATGGAGTGGGAATGTATCCTTGTGCACACGGATCATGCAGAGGAAGAAGGGTCCAGGCCCTCGGAAACCATGGAGGAAGTGATAAGATGCGGGGGCATGGTGTCGGGCTTCAAGCTGGCACCCCGGCAGGAGAAAGCACTGCCAACCGCCACAGGGATGCCACCTTGGATGGCTGAGCTAGCCAGAAAGGCCCCTGTGGAGGGACAGATGTTCTCCCTCCATAGTCTCTGCTTCTCTGCCCTCCGGCCTCCGTCAGAGAAGGCAGGCGTGAGCCTAGGTAGGGCATGTGGCCCAAGGGAGGCAGAATCTCCTTCCTGGCTTTCCCTGCACACCTCTCTGGCCTCCAGAGTTCCTGGTCAGGTGGTGGTGGTAGTCGTCAGCTCGGCTGTCATCCTCCTCGTGTCGGAATACTGGCTCACCTCCTGGTGGGGAGGACGTTCCTCCCCTTGCCCGTGAGCACGACGGAACCACACCATCCCACCCCCATGCAGGAACCCCATGGGAAACGAATGGCACCGGGCCCCCAGCACGAGCGGAACTTCACCAAGGGGCTCCCCGCGAGGTCACTTAAAGGAGCCCCGAGGCAAACGGTGAACACGACACACCAGTTACTCCCACATGTGAACACACATACATATAATCTCCCCCTCTCTCTCTATCTCTCTCTCTGTCCCTCTCTCTCTCAGAAGCCACAGGTACTCAGGCAGGTCCCGTCAGGGCCAGGCTCTGCGGCCTACGACGACGGTGGAGCCCTGAGGACAGAGGGACACACGGCCATACGGGTACTCGAGCCTTCCGAGTCACGGGCGTGAAGTCCCTGGACTCTCGGGGAGACTCCCATACACAGCCAGCAGGCGGCTTTGAGGTGGCGTTGGGCAACCGGTCCAGGGACCCCGCTGCGGCTTGCTCCAGGCTGCGACGACGGTGCCTTCTGCAGCCCGCTGAGCCCTCCTCCTCCTTCTCCTTGGAAACGCGGACGATCCCCTGGCAGGCATCCTGGAGAGGACAGGCCAGAGCCTGACAAGGACGCGCCCGGCCTGGCCGCAGAGGGCTCCTGCCATAGGGACGCGCCCCTAGGCAACGGCCGCTGTCATTATGACAGGACTTGCGCATGCGCAGTTGTAGGGCTGGCTCGCTGCGCCGGCCAAGGCTGTCAGCAGGCCATGGCGGCTTTGGCCTCGCGATCCGGCGATGGCGACGGGGGTGCCCACCTGTGGCGGCGGTGGAGCGCCAGACGGGGCTGCCTAGGGTGTCTGGGAGGGCAGAAGGAGGCTGTGAGGGGAAAAAGACCCGCAGCGGACAGGAACAAGTTTGGGACTGGGGGCGCGGCGAGGAGGGGGCACAGCCTTCCGGGGCCTCTTTGCGCAGAGATCTGGTTGAGATCCCAGCTCGCAGTGGAGGGCCGGCCTCAGGGTGAGAGGCGAACATTGCCATCCCTCCTACTCGGATCTGAGTTGGCATGACACCCACTGAGGACAGGCGTGGCTGACCACGGCGGCGGCGATGAACTCTGGTGAACGGCGACAGGGCCTGTGGGGGACAAGGAGTTACCTGAGGCCCGAGGGAAGGTTCCAGGTAACAGTTGATCAACTCAGGTGTCCTGTGCCTCCAAGGGCCCCTGGGGCCACCAGGTACTGGCCCGGTCGTAATCGCCGAGGGCTCCTGCCTGCCCCCACTGCTCTTCAGGTAGGTGGTAAGGCGCAGCCAGGCAAGTCCAGGGGACAGCAAGTATGACCAGAGAGGGGTGCCTGCCTAAGACCTGCCAGCCCAGCAGGACGCAGGAAGGGAGGCGGTGGTGTTTCCCGCGCAGGTCCGGCCGACTCCAAGACCGACCTTGGGGAGAAAGCACCCTTTCCAGGGTGCCAATGGGACCCAAGAGAGCTCGGAGAAAGAAGAGCATACCTAGGACCACATGCACAGGCCCGCTTCTGCAGGCCTGGGCAAGACTGGGCATTCTTGACCGAAGAGACAACGGTTCCGCAGGCAGTGCACTCAGCCCCCCAACCTGAGCGAAGGGGAACAGGGCCACCACCATCCTGCAGCCACACAAAACGCAGTCCCTCCTCCTCCTGCCCCAGCCCCTCAGTGAAAACAGTGGCGGCCAATGGCCCCTGCCAGCCATTGCCCACCCCTGCCGACACTTCCCCAGCAACAAGCCAAGCACAGATCTCCCTGCAAGAAAGGAACGAATGCAGAGCGGACGCCAAGGGAAAAAGCCTCTGCCTCAGATGGCAAAGGCCAGGCAAGGTGTGCTGCCGCTCAGCCCATGGGAATCATGGGGAACGACCGATGCGGCACTGACACCAAGACTTGACTAACTTGCTGGCAGAACAAATGGCTGGGCGGATGGGCACGGGCGTCAGGCCTACCAAGTCACTAAGAAGGCACTGCGGAGAAGGAAAGCCTCACGCAGTGGATGCCCCCAATGCTGACTTTGATGGAGTGGGAATGTTTTCTGGCCCACACGGTTCATGCAGGTGAAGAAGGGTCCAGGCCCTCGGAATCCATGGAGGAAGAGAAAAGATGTGGGGGCATGGTGTCGGGGTACAAACTGGCACCCCGGCAGGAGAAAGCGCTGCCAAACGCCACGGCGATGCCGCCTAGGATGGCTTAGCAAGCCAGAAAGGTCCCTGTGGAGGGAAAGATGTACTCCGTCCAGAGTCTCTGCTTCTCTGCCCTCTAGCCTCCATCAGAGAAGGTAGGCCTGAGCCTAGGAAGGGCATGAGGCCAAAGGGAGGCAGAATCTCCTTCCGGGCCTTCCCTGCACACCTCTCCCTGACATCCAGAGTTCCTGTTGAAGTGCAGGTTTTCGTCATCCACTTGGCTGTCGTCCTCTTCGGATGGGAAAGCTGGCTCACCTCCTGGTGGCGACGACGTTCCTAATCTTGCCGGTCTCAGGGGGCTTCCCCCCTCCGAGGCGAACCAGACCATCCCACTCCCTAGCAGGAACCCCACGGAAAAACAGTGGCACCGGGCTTTCTAGCCCGAGCGGAACTACACCAAGGGGCTCACCATGAGGATAGGTGGCTTCAAGGAGCCCCGAGGCAAACCAGTTGCTCCCACCTGCCAACACACATAAATATCACTTTCTCTCTCTCTCTCTCTCTCTCTCTCTCTCTCCCTCTCTCTCTCTCCAAAGCCTAAGGAACTCAGGCAGCTCCTCAGAGGGCCACGCTGCACGGTGGGCAAAGGAAAACCCGTGAGTACAGAGGAGCACACGGCCATCCGGCAGTCCAGCCTCCCGAGAAAGGGACATGATGACTTTGGACTCTCGGGGAGACTCACATAAACAGCCAGCAGATGGGTGTGAGGTGGCGACGGTAGACCGGTCCGTGGATGCTGCTGCTGCTTCCCGGACGCCGCCACGGAGCCACCTTCAGCCTGCGAGGCCCAGGCTTCATTGCCAGGGCCTGCGGCCTGTTCCCTCTGCTCTTCAGGGTAGGAGGTAAGGCGCAGTCAGGCAAGTCCAGGGCACAGCCAATATGACCAGAGAGTGGTGCCTGGCTAAGACCAGACAGCCCAGCAGGGTGCCAGGAGGAAGGAGGTGTTTGGCCAGCGGGACTGGCCCGCTCCAAGACTCACCTTGGCGGGAAGGCACCCTTTCCCGGGGCTCAGAGGGCTCCAAGACAGCTTGGTGAAAGCAGAGCCTACCTAGGACCACATGCACAGGCCCGCTTATTCAGGCCTGGGCAAGACTGGGCATTCTTGCCCCAAGAGAAAACGCTTATTTAGGCAGTTCACTCAGCCCCCGAACCTCAACGAAGGGGAACAGGGCCACCACCATCCTGCAGCCACACAAAACCCTGTCCCTCCTCCTGCTCGCCCACCCCCTCGGTGAAAGCAGTGGTGGGCAATGGCTCCTGCCAGCCATTGCCCACCCCTGCCGACATTTCCCCAGCAACAAGCCAAGCACAGATCTCCCTGCAAGAAAGGAGCGAACGCAGAGCGGACGCCAAGGGAAACAGCCTCTTCCTCAGAAGGCAAAGGCCAGGCAAGGTGTGTTGCCGCTCAGCCCATATGAATCATGGGCAACGACCGATGCGGCACTGACACCGAGACTTGACTAACTTGCTGGCAGTACAAACGGCTGGGCGGATGGGCACGGACGTCAGGCCTACCCAGTCATGAAGAAGGCACTGTGGAGAAGGAAAGCCTCACGCAGTGGATGCCCCCAGTGCTGACCTTGATGGAGTGGGAATGTTTCCTTGTGCACACGGATCATGCAGAGGAAGAAGGGTCCAGGCCCTCGGAAACCATGGAGGAAGTGATAAGATGCGGGGGCATGGTGTCGGGCTTCAAGCTGGCACCCCGGCAGGAGAAAGCACTGCCAACCGCCACAGGGATGCCACCTTGGATGGCTGAGCTAGCCAGAAAGGCCCCTGTGGAGGGACAGATGTTCTCCCTCCACAGTCTCTGCTTCTCTGCCCTCCGGCCTCCGTCAGAGAAGGCAGGCGTGAGCCTAGGTTGGGCATGAGGCCCAAGGGAGGCAGAATCTCCTTCCTGGCCTTCCCTGCACACCTCTCTGGCCTCCAGAGTTCCTGGTCAGGTGGTGGTGGTAGTCGTCAGCTCGGCTGTCATCCTCCTCGTGTCGGAATACTGGCTCACCTCCTGGTGGGGAGGACGTTCCTCCCCTTGCCCGTGAGCACGACGGAACCACACCATCCCACCCCCATGCAGGAACCCCATGGGAAACGAATGGCACCGGGCCCCCAGCACGAGCGGAACTTCACCAAGGGGCTCCCCGCGAGGTGACTTAAAGGAGCCCCGAGGCAAACGGTGAACACGACAGACCAGTTACTCCCACTTGCGAACACACATACATATAATCTCCCTCTCTCTCTCTCTATCTCTCTCTCTCAGAAGCCACAGGTACTCAGGCAGGTCCCGTCAGGGCCAGGCTCTGCGGCCGACGACGACGGTGGAGCCCTGAGGACAGAGGGACACACGGCCATACGGGTAGTCGAGCCTTCCGAGTCACGGGCGTGAAGTCCCTGGACTCTCGGGGAGACTCCCATACACAGCCAGCAGGCGGCTTTGAGGTGGCGTTGGGCAACCGGTCCAGGGACCCCGCTGCGGCTTGCTCCAGGCTGCGACGACGGAGCCTTCTGCAGCCCGCTGAGCCCTCCTCCTCCTTCTCCTTGGAACCGCGGACGATCCCCTGGCAGGCATCCTGGAGAGGACAGGCCAGAGCCTGACAAGGACGCGCCCGGCCTGGCCGCAGAGGGCTCCTGCCATAGGGACGCGCCCCTAGGCAACGGCCGCTGTCATTATGACAGGACTTGCGCATGCGCAGTTGTAGGGCTGGCTCGCTGCGCCGGCCAAGGCTGTCAGCAGGCCATGGCGGCTTTGGCCTCGCGATCCGGCGATGGCGACGGGGGTGCCCACCTGTGGCGGCGGTGGAGCGCCAGACGGGGCTGCCTAGGGTGTCTGGGAGGGCGGAAGGAGGCTGTGAGGGGAAAACGACCCGCAGCGGACAGGAACAACGTTGGGGCTGGGGGCGCGGCGAGGTGGGGGCACAGCCTTCCGGGGCCTTTTGCGCAGAGATCTGGTTGAGATCCCAGCTCGCAGTGGAGGGCCGGCCTCAGGGTGAGAGGCGAACATTGCCATCTCTCCTACTCGGATCTGAGCTGGCATGAGACCCACTGAGGACAGGCGTGGCTGACCACGGCGGCGGCGATGAACTCTGGTGAACGGCGACAGGGCCTGTGGGGGACAAGGAGTTACCTGAGGCCCGAGGGAAGGTTCCAGGTAACAGTTGATCAACTCAGGTGTCCTGTGCCTCCAAGGGCCCCTGGGGCCACCAGGTACTGGCCCGGTCGTAATCGCCGAGGCCTCCTGCCTGCCCCCACTGCTCTTCAGGTAGGTGGTAAGGCGCAGCCAGGCAAGTCCAGGGGACAGCAAGTATGACCAGAGAGGGGTGCCTGCCTAAGACCTGCCAGCCCAGCAGGACGCAGGAAGGGAGGCGGTGGTGTTTCCCGCGCAGGTCCGGCCGACTCCAAGACCGACCTTGGGGAGAAGGCACCCTTTCCAGGGTGCCAATGGGACCCAAGAGAGCTCGGAGAAAGAAGAGCATACCTAGGACCACATGCACAGGCCCGCTTCTGCAGGCCTGGGCAAGACTGGGCATTCTTGACCGAAGAGACAACGGTTCCGCAGGCAGCGCACTCAGCCCCCCAACCTGAGCGAAGGGGAACAGGGCCACCACCATCCTGTAGCCACACAAAACGCAGTCCCTCCTCCTCCTGCCCCAGCCCCTCAGTGAAAACAGTGGCGGCCAATGGCCCCTGCCAGCCATTGCCCACCCCTGCCGACACTTCCCCAGCAACAAGCCAAGCACAGATCTCCCTGCAAGAAAGGAACGAATGCAGAGCGGACGCCAAGGGAAAAAGCCTCTGCCTCAGATGGCAAAGGCCAGGCAAGGTGTGCTGCCGCTCAGCCCATGGGAATCATGGGGAACGACCGATGCGGCACTGACACCAAGACTTGACTAACTTGCTGGCAGAACAAATGGCTGGGCGGATGGGCACGGGCGTCAGGCCTACCAAGTCACCAAGAAGGCACTGCGGAGAAGGAAAGCCTCACGCAGTGGATGCCCCCAATGCTGACTTTGATGGAGTGGGAATGTTTTCTGGCCCACACGGTTCATGCAGGTGAAGAAGGGTCCAGGCCCTCGGAATCCATGGAGGAAGAGAAAAGATGTGGGGGCATGGTGTCGGGGTACAAACTGGCACCCCGGCAGGAGAAAGCGCTGCCAAACGCCACGGCGATGCCGCCTAGGATGGCTTAGCAAGCCAGAAAGGTCCCTGTGGAGGGAAAGATGTACTCCGTCCAGAGTCTCTGCTTCTCTGCCCTCTAGCCTCCATCAGAGAAGGTAGGCCTGAGCCTAGGTAGGGCATGAGGCCAAAGGGAGGCAGAATCTCCTTCCGGGCCTTCCCTGCACACCTCTCCCTGACATGCAGAGTTCCTGTTGAAGTGCAGGTTTTCGTCATCCGCTTGGCTGTCGTCCTCTTCGGATGGGAAAGCTGGCTCACCTCCTGGTGGTGACGACGTTCCTAATCTTGCCGGTCTCAGGGGGCTTCCCCCCTCCGAGGCGAACCAGACCATCCCACTCCCTAGCAGGAACCCCACGGAAAAACAGTGGCACCGGGCTTTCTAGCCCGAGCGGAACTACACCAAGGGGCTCACCATGAGGAAAGGTGACTTCAAGGAGCCCCGAGGCAAACCAGTTGCTCCCACCTGCCAACACACATAAATATCACTTTCTCTCTCTCTCTCTCTCTCCCTCTCTCTCTCTCCAAAGCCTAAGGAACTCAGGCAGCTCCTCAGAGGGCCACGCTGCACGGTGGGCAAAGGAAAACCCGTGAGTACAGAGGAGCACACGGCCATCCGGCAGTCCAGCCTCCCGAGAAAGGGACATGATGACTTTGGACTCTCGGGGAGACTCACATAAACAGCCAGCAGATGGGTGTGAGGTGGCGACGGTAGACCGGTCCGTGGATGTTGCTGCTGCTTCCCGGACGCCGCCACGGAGCCACCTTCAGCCTGCGAGGCCCAGGCTTCATTGCCAGGGCCTGCGGCCTGTTCCCTCTGCTCTTCAGGGTAGGAGGTAAGGCGCAGTCAGGCAAGTCCAGGGCACAGCCAATATGACCAGAGAGTGGTGCCTGGCTAAGACCAGACAGCCCAGCAGGGTGCCAGGAGGAAGGAGGTGTTTGGCCAGCGGGACTGGCCCGCTCCAAGACTCACCTTGGCGGGAAGGCACCCTTTCCCGGGGCCCAGAGGGCTCCAAGACAGCTTGGTGAAAGCAGAGCCTACCTAGGACCACATGCACAGGCCCGCTTATTCAGGCCTGGGCAAGACTGGGCATTCTTGCCCCAAGAGAAAACGCTTATTTAGGCAGTTCACTCAGCCCCCGAACCTCAACGAAGGGGAACAGGGCCACCACCATCCTGCAGCCACACAAAACCCTGTCCCTCCTCCTACTCGCCCACCCCCTCGGTGAAAGCAGTGGTGGGCAATGGCTCCTGCCAGCCATTGCCCACCCCTGCCGACATTTCCCCAGCAACAAGCCAAGCACAGATCTCCCTGCAAGAAAGGAGCGAACGCAGAGCGGACGCCAAGGGAAACAGCCTCTTCCTCAGAAGGCAAAGGCCAGGCAAGGTGTGTTGCCGCTCAGCCCATATGAATCATGGGCAACGACCGATGCGGCACTGACACCGAGACTTGACTAACTTGCTGGCAGTACAAACGGCTGGGCGGATGGGCACGGACGTCAGGCCTACCCAGTCATGAAGAAGGCACTGTGGAGAAGGAAAGCCTCACGCAGTGGATGCCCCCAGTGCTGACCTTGATGGAGTGGGAATGTTTCCTTGTGCACACGGATCATGCAGAGGAAGAAGGGTCCAGGCCCTCGGAAACCATGGAGGAAGTGATAAGATGCGGGGGCATGGTGTCGGGCTTCAAGCTGGCACCCCGGCAGGAGAAAGCACTGCCAACCGCCACAGGGATGCCACCTTGGATGGCTGAGCTAGCCAGAAAGGCCCCTGTGGAGGGACAGATGTTCTCCCTCCATAGTCTCTGCTTCTCTGCCCTCCGGCCTCCGTCAGAGAAGGCAGGCGTGAGCCTAGGTTGGGCATGAGGCCCAAGGGAGGCAGAATCTCCTTCCTGGCCTTCCCTGCACACCTCTCTGGCCTCCAGAGTTCCTGGTCAGGTGGTGGTGGTAGTCGTCAGCTCGGCTGTCATCCTCCTCGTGTCGGAATACTGGCTCACCTCCTGGTGGGGAGGACGTTCCTCCCCTTGCCCGTGAGCACGACGGAACCACACCATCCCACCCCCATGCAGGAACCCCATGGGAAACGAATGGCACCGGGCCCCCAGCACGAGCGGAACTTCACCAAGGGGCTCCCCGCGAGGTGACTTAAAGGAGCCCCGAGGCAAACGGTGAACACGACAGACCAGTTACTCCCACTTGCGAACACACATACATATAATCTCCCTCTCTCTCTCTCTATCTCTCTCTCTCAGAAGCCACAGGTACTCAGGCAGGTCCCGTCAGGGCCAGGCTCTGCGGCCGACGACGACGGTGGAGCCCTGAGGACAGAGGGACACACGGCCATACGGGTAGTCGAGCCTTCCGAGTCACGGGCGTGAAGTCCCTGGACTCTCGGGGAGACTCCCATACACAGCCAGCAGGCGGCTTTGAGGTGGCGTTGGGCAACCGGTCCAGGGACCCCGCTGCGGCTTGCTCCAGGCTGCGACGACGGAGCCTTCTGCAGCCCGCTGAGCCCTCCTCCTCCTTCTCCTTGGAACCGCGGACGATCCCCTGGCAGGCATCCTGGAGAGGACAGGCCAGAGCCTGACAAGGACGCGCCCGGCCTGGCCGCAGAGGGCTCCTGCCATAGGGACGCGCCCCTAGGCAACGGCCGCTGTCATTATGACAGGACTTGCGCATGCGCAGTTGTAGGGCTGGCTCGCTGCGCCGGCCAAGGCTGTCAGCAGGCCATGGCGGCTTTGGCCTCGCGATCCGGCGATGGCGACGGGGGTGCCCACCTGTGGCGGCGGTGGAGCGCCAGACGGGGCTGCCTAGGGTGTCTGGGAGGGCGGAAGGAGGCTGTGAGGGGAAAACGACCCGCAGCGGACAGGAACAACGTTGGGGCTGGGGGCGCGGCGAGGAGGGGGCACAGCCTTCCGGGGCCTTTTGCGCAGAGATCTGGTTGAGATCCCAGCTCGCAGTGGAGGGCCGGCCTCAGGGTGAGAGGCGAACATTGCCATCTCTCCTACTCGGATCTGAGCTGGCATGAGACCCACTGAGGACAGGCGTGGCTGACCACGGCGGCGGCGATGAACTCTGGTGAACGGCGACAGGGCCTGTGGGGGACAAGGAGTTACCTGAGGCCCGAGGGAAGGTTCCAGGTAACAGTTGATCAACTCAGGTGTCCTGTGCCTCCAAGGGCCCCTGGGGCCACCAGGTACTGGCCCGGTCGTAATCACCGAGGCCTCCTGCCTGCCCCCACTGCTCTTCAGGTAGGTGGTAAGGCGCAGCCAGGCAAGTCCAGGGGACAGCAAGTATGACCAGAGAGGGGTGCCTGCCTAAGACCTGCCAGCCCAGCAGGACGCAGGAAGGGAGGCGGTGGTGTTTCCCGCGCAGGTCCGGCCGACTCCAAGACCGACCTTGGGGAGAAGGCACCCTTTCCAGGGTGCCAATGGGACCCAAGAGAGCTCGGAGAAAGAAGAGCATACCTAGGACCACATGCACAGGCCCGCTTCTGCAGGCCTGGGCAAGACTGGGCATTCTTGACCGAAGAGACAACGGTTCCGCAGGCAGCGCACTCAGCCCCCCAACCTGAGCGAAGGGGAACAGGGCCACCACCATCCTGCAGCCACACAAAACGCAGTCCCTCCTCCTCCTGCCCCAGCCCCTCAGTGAAAACAGTGGCGGCCAATGGCCCCTGCCAGCCATTGCCCACCCCTGCCGACACTTCCCCAGCAACAAGCCAAGCACAGATCTCCCTGCAAGAAAGGAACGAATGCAGAGCGGACGCCAAGGGAAAAAGCCTCTGCCTCAGATGGCAAAGGCCAGGCAAGGTGTGCTGCCGCTCAGCCCATGGGAATCATGGGGAACGACCGATGCGGCACTGACACCAAGACTTGACTAACTTGCTGGCAGAACAAATGGCTGGGCGGATGGGCACGGGCGTCAGGCCTACCAAGTCACCAAGAAGGCACTGCGGAGAAGGAAAGCCTCACGCAGTGGATGCCCCCAATGCTGACTTTGATGGAGTGGGAATGTTTTCTGGCCCACACGGTTCATGCAGGTGAAGAAGGGTCCAGGCCCTCGGAATCCATGGAGGAAGAGAAAAGATGTGGGGGCATGGTGTCGGGGTACAAACTGGCACCCCGGCAGGAGAAAGCGCTGCCAAACACCACGGCGATGCCGCCTAGGATGGCTTAGCAAGCCAGAAAGGTCCCTGTGGAGGGAAAGATGTACTCCGTCCAGAGTCTCTGCTTCTCTGCCCTCTAGCCTCCATCAGAGAAGGTAGGCCTGAGCCTAGGTAGGGCATGAGGCCAAAGGGAGGCAGAATCTCCTTCCGGGCCTTCCCTGCACACCTCTCCCTGACATCCAGAGTTCCTGTTGAAGTGCAGGTTTTCGTCATCCGCTTGGCTGTCGTCCTCTTCGGATGGGAAAGCTGGCTCACCTCCTGGTGGCGACGACGTTCCTAATCTTGCCGGTCTCAGGGGGCTTCCCCCCTCCGAGGCGAACCAGACCATCCCACTCCCTAGCAGGAACCCCACGGAAAAACAGTGGCACCGGGCTTTCTAGCCCGAGCGGAACTACACCAAGGGGCTCACCATGAGGAAAGGTGACTTCAAGGAGCCCCGAGGCAAACCAGTTGCTCCCACCTGCCAACACACATAAATATCACTTTCTCTCTCTCTCTCTCTCTCTCTCTCTCTCCCTCTCTCTCTCTCCAAAGCCTAAGGAACTCAGGCAGCTCCTCAGAGGGCCACGCTGCACGGTGGGCAAAGGAAAACCCGTGAGTACAGAGGAGCACACGGCCATCCGGCAGTCCAGCCTCCCGAGAAAGGGACATGATGACTTTGGACTCTCGGGGAGACTCACATAAACAGCCAGCAGATGGGTGTGAGGTGGCGACGGTAGACCGGTCCGTGGATGCTGCTGCTGCTTCCCGGACGCCGCCACGGAGCCACCTTCAGCCTGCGAGGCCCAGGCTTCATTGCCAGGGCCTGCGGCCTGTTCCCTCTGCTCTTCAGGGTAGGAGGTAAGGCGCAGTCAGGCAAGTCCAGGGCACAGCCAATATGACCAGAGAGTGGTGCCTGGCTAAGACCAGACAGCCCAGCAGGGTGCCAGGAGGAAGGAGGTGTTTGGCCAGCGGGACTGGCCCGCTCCAAGACTCACCTTGGCGGGAAGGCACCCTTTCCCGGGGCCCAGAGGGCTCCAAGACAGCTTGGTGAAAGCAGAGCCTACCTAGGACCACATGCACAGGCCCGCTTATTCAGGCCTGGGCAAGACTGGGCATTCTTGCCCCAAGAGAAAACGCTTATTTAGGCAGTTCACTCAGCCCCCGAACCTCAACGAAGGGGAACAGGGCCACCACCATCCTGCAGCCACACAAAACCCTGTCCCTCCTCCTGCTCGCCCACCCCCTCGGTGAAAGCAGTGGTGGGCAATGGCTCCTGCCAGCCATTGCCCACCCCTGCCGACATTTCCCCAGCAACAAGCCAAGCACAGATCTCCCTGCAAGAAAGGAGCGAACGCAGAGCGGACGCCAAGGGAAACAGCCTCTTCCTCAGAAGGCAAAGGCCAGGCAAGGTGTGTTGCCGCTCAGCCCATATGAATCATGGGCAACGACCGATGCGGCACTGACACCGAGACTTGACTAACTTGCTGGCAGTACAAACGGCTGGGCAGATGGGCACGGACGACAGGCCTACCCAGTCATGAAGAAGGCACTGTGGAGAAGGAAAGCCTCACGCAGTGGATGCCCCCAATGCTGACTTTGATGGAGTGGGAATGTTTTCTGGCCCACACGGTTCATGCAGGTGAAGAAGGGTCCAGGCCCTCGGAATCCATGGAGGAAGAGAAAAGATGTGGGGGCATGGTGTCGGGGTACAAACTGGCACCCCGGCAGGAGAAAGCGCTGCCAAACGCCACGGCGATGCCGCCTAGGATGGCTTAGCAAGCCAGAAAGGTCCCTGTGGAGGGAAAGATGTACTCCGTCCAGAGTCTCTGCTTCTCTGCCCTCTAGCCTCCATCAGAGAAGGTAGGCCTGAGCCTAGGTAGGGCATGAGGCCAAAGGGAGTCAGAATCTCCTTCCGGGCCTTCCCTGCACACCTCTCCCTGACATGCAGAGTTCCTGTTGAAGTGCAGGTTTTCGTCATCCGCTTGGCTGTCGTCCTCTTCGGATGGGAAAGCTGGCTCACCTCCTGGTGGCGACGACGTTCCTAATCTTGCCGGTCTCAGGGGGCTTCCCCCCTCCGAGGCGAACCAGACCATCCCACTCCCTAGCAGGAACCCCACGGAAAAACAGTGGCACCGGGCTTTCTAGCCCGAGCGGAACTACACCAAGGGGCTCACCATGAGGAAAGGTGACTTCAAGGAGCCCCGAGGCAAACCAGTTGCTCCCACCTGCCAACACACATAAATATCACTTTCTCTCTCTCTCTCTCTCTCTCTCTCTCTCTCTCTCCCTCTCTCTCTCTCCAAAGCCTAAGGAACTCAGGCAGCTCCTCAGAGGGCCACGCTGCACGGTGGGCAAAGGAAAACCCGTGAGTACAGAGGAGCACACGGCCATCCGGCAGTCCAGCCTCCCGAGAAAGGGACATGATGACTTTGGACTCTCGGGGAGACTCACATAAACAGCCAGCAGATGGGTGTGAGGTGGCGACGGTAGACCGGTCCGTGGATGCTGCTGCTGCTTCCCGGACGCCGCCACGGAGCCACCTTCAGCCTGCGAGGCCCAGGCTTCATTGCCAGGGCCTGCGGCCTGTTCCCTCTGCTCTTCAGGGTAGGAGGTAAGGCGCAGTCAGGCAAGTCCAGGGCACAGCCAATATGACCAGAGAGTGGTGCCTGGCTAAGACCAGACAGCCCAGCAGGGTGCCAGGAGGAAGGAGGTGTTTGGCCAGCGGGACTGGCCCGCTCCAAGACTCACCTTGGCGGGAAGGCACCCTTTCCCGGGGCCCAGAGGGCTCCAAGACAGCTTGGTGAAAGCAGAGCCTACCTAGGACCACATGCACAGGCCCGCTTATTCAGGCCTGGGCAAGACTGGGCATTCTTGCCCCAAGAGAAAACGCTTATTTAGGCAGTTCACTCAGCCCCCGAACCTCAACGAAGGGGAACAGGGCCACCACCATCCTGCAGCCACACAAAACCCTGTCCCTCCTCCTGCTCGCCCACCCCCTCGGTGAAAGCAGTGGTGGGCAATGGCTCCTGCCAGCCATTGCCCACCCCTGCCGACATTTCCCCAGCAACAAGCCAAGCACAGATCTCCCTGCAAGAAAGGAGCGAATGCAGAGCGGACGCCAAGGGAAACAGCCTCTTCCTCAGAAGGCAAAGGCCAGGCAAGGTGTGTTGCCGCTCAGCCCATATGAATCATGGGCAATGACCGATGCGGCACTGACACCGAGACTTGACTAACTTGCTGGCAGTACAAACGGCTGGGCGGATGGGCACGGACGTCAGGCCTACCCAGTCATGAAGAAGGCACTGTGGAGAAGGAAAGCCTCACGCAGTGGATGCCCCCAGTGCTGACCTTGATGGAGTGGGAATGTTTCCTTGTGCACACGGATCATGCAGAGGAAGAAGGGTCCAGGCCCTCGGAAACCATGGAGGAAGTGATAAGATGCGGGGGCATGGTGTCGGGCTTCAAGCTGGCACCCCGGCAGGAGAAAGCACTGCCAACCGCCACAGGGATGCCACCTTGGATGGCTGAGCTAGCCAGAAAGGCCCCTGTGGAGGGACAGATGTTCTCCCTCCATAGTCTCTGCTTCTCTGCCCTCCGGCCTCCGTCAGAGAAGGCAGGCGTGAGCCTAGGTTGGGCATGAGGCCCAAGGGAGGCAGAAACTCCTTCCTGGCCTTCCCTGCACACCTCTCTGGCCTCCAGAGTTCCTGGTCAGGTGGTGGTGGTAGTCGTCAGCTCGGCTGTCATCCTCCTCGTGTCGGAATACTGGCTCACCTCCTGGTGGGGAGGACGTTCCTCCCCTTGCCCGTGAGCACGACGGAACCACACCATCCCACCCCCATGCAGGAACCCCATGGGAAACGAATGGCACCGGGCCCCCAGCACGAGCGGAACTTCACCAAGGGGCTCCCCGCGAGGTGACTTAAAGGAGCCCCGAGGCAAACGGTGAACACGACAGACCAGTTACTCCCACTTGCGAACACACATACATATAATCTCCCTCTCTCTCTCTCTATCTCTCTCTCTCAGAAGCCACAGGTACTCAGGCAGGTCCCGTCAGGGCCAGGCTCTGCGGCCGACGACGACGGTGGAGCCCTGAGGACAGAGGGACACACGGCCATACGGGTAGTCGAGCCTTCCGAGTCACGGGCGTGAAGTCCCTGGACTCTCGGGGAGACTCCCATACACAGCCAGCAGGCGGCTTTGAGGTGGCGTTGGGCAACCGGTCCAGGGACCCCGCTGCGGCTTGCTCCAGGCTGCGACGACGGAGCCTTCTGCAGCCCGCTGAGCCCTCCTCCTCCTTCTCCTTGGAACCGCGGACGATCCCCTGGCAGGCATCCTGGAGAGGACAGGCCAGAGCCTGACAAGGACGCGCCCGGCCTGGCCGCAGAGGGCTCCTGCCATAGGGACGCGCCCCTAGGCAACGGCCGCTGTCATTATGACAGGACTTGCGCATGCGCAGTTGTAGGGCTGGCTCGCTGCGCCGGCCAAGGCTGTCAGCAGGCCATGGCGGCTTTGGCCTCGCGATCCGGCGATGGCGACGGGGGTGCCCACCTGTGGCGGCGGTGGAGCGCCAGACGGGGCTGCCTAGGGTGTCTGGGAGGGCGGAAGGAGGCTGTGAGGGGAAAACGACCCGCAGCGGAAAGGAACAACCTTGGGGCTGGGGGCGCGGCGAGGAGGGGGCACAGCCTTCCGGGGCCTTTTGCGCAGAGATCTGGTTGAGATCCCAGCTCGCAGTGGAGGGCCGGCCTCAGGGTGAGAGGCGAACATTGCCATCTCTCCTACTCGGATCTGAGCTGGCATGAGACCCACTGAGGACAGGCGTGGCTGACCACGGCGGCGGCGATGAACTCTGGTGAACGGCGACAGGGCCTGTGGGGGACAAGGAGTTACCTGAGGCCCGAGGGAAGGTTCCAGGTAACAGTTGATCAACTCAGGTGTCCTGTGCCTCCAAGGGCCCCTGGGGCCACCAGGTACTGGCCCGGTCGTAATCACCGAGGCCTCCTGCCTGCCCCCACTGCTCTTCAGGTAGGTGGTAAGGCGCAGCCAGGCAAGTCCAGGGGACAGCAAGTATGACCAGAGAGGGGTGCCTGCCTAAGACCTGCCAGCCCAGCAGGACGCAGGAAGGGAGGCGGTGGTGTTTCCCGCGCAGGTCCGGCCGACTCCAAGACCGACCTTGGGGAGAAGGCACCCTTTCCAGGGTGCCAATGGGACCCAAGAGAGCTCGGAGAAAGAAGAGCATACCTAGGACCACATGCACAGGCCCGCTTCTGCAGGCCTGGGCAAGACTGGGCATTCTTGACCGAAGAGACAACGGTTCCGCAGGCAGCGCACTCAGCCCCCCAACCTGAGCGAAGGGGAACAGGGCCACCACCATCCTGCAGCCACACAAAACGCAGTCCCTCCTCCTCCTGCCCCAGCCCCTCAGTGAAAACAGTGGCGGCCAATGGCCCCTGCCAGCCATTGCCCACCCCTGCCGACACTTCCCCAGCAACAAGCCAAGCACAGATCTCCCTGCAAGAAAGGAACGAATGCAGAGCGGACGCCAAGGGAAAAAGCCTCTGCCTCAGATGGCAAAGGCCAGGCAAGGTGTGCTGCCGCTCAGCCCATGGGAATCATGGGGAACGACCGATGCGGCACTGACACCAAGACTTGACTAACTTGCTGGCAGAACAAATGGCTGGGCGGATGGGCACGGGCGTCAGGCCTACCAAGTCACCAAGAAGGCACTGCGGAGAAGGAAAGCCTCACGCAGTGGATGCCCCCAATGCTGACTTTGATGGAGTGGGAATGTTTTCTGGCCCACACGGTTCATGCAGGTGAAGAAGGGTCCAGGCCCTCGGAATCCATGGAGGAAGAGAAAAGATGTGGGGGCATGGTGTCGGGGTACAAACTGGCACCCCGGCAGGAGAAAGCGCTGCCAAACGCCACGGCGATGCCGCCTAGGATGGCTTAGCAAGCCAGAAAGGTCCCTGTGGAGGGAAAGATGTACTCCGTCCAGAGTCTCTGCTTCTCTGCCCTCTAGCCTCCATCAGAGAAGGTAGGCCTGAGCCTAGGTAGGGCATGAGGCCAAAGGGAGGCAGAATCTCCTTCCGGGCCTTCCCTGCACACCTCTCCCTGACATCCAGAGTTCCTGTTGAAGTGCAGGTTTTCGTCATCCGCTTGGCTGTCGTCCTCTTCGGATGGGAAAGCTGGCTCACCTCCTGGTGGCGACGACGTTCCTAATCTTGCCGGTCTCAGGGGGCTTCCCCCCTCCGAGGCGAACCAGACCATCCCACTCCCTAGCAGGAACCCCACGGAAAAACAGTGGCACCGGGCTTTCTAGCCCGAGCGGAACTACACCAAGGGGCTCACCATGAGGAAAGGTGACTTCAAGGAGCCCCGAGGCAAACCAGTTGCTCCCACCTGCCAACACACATAAATATCACTTTCTCTCTCTCTCTCTCTCTCTCTCTCTCTCCCTCTCTCTCTCTCCAAAGCCTAAGGAACTCAGGCAGCTCCTCAGAGGGCCACGCTGCACGGTGGGCAAAGGAAAACCCGTGAGTACAGAGGAGCACACGGCCATCCGGCAGTCCAGCCTCCCGAGAAAGGGACATGATGACTTTGGACTCTCGGGGAGACTCACATAAACAGCCAGCAGATGGGTGTGAGGTGGCGACGGTAGACCGGTCCGTGGATGCTGCTGCTGCTTCCCGGACGCCGCCACGGAGCCACCTTCAGCCTGCGAGGCCCAGGCTTCATTGCCAGGGGCTGCGGCCTGTTCCCTCTGCTCTTCAGGGTAGGAGGTAAGGCGCAGTCAGGCAAGTCCAGGGCACAGCCAATATGACCAGAGAGTGGTGCCTGGCTAAGACCAGACAGCCCAGCAGGGTGCCAGGAGGAAGGAGGTGTTTGGCCAGCGGGACTGGCCCGCTCCAAGACTCACCTTGGCGGGAAGGCACCCTTTCCCGGGGCCCAGAGGGCTCCAAGACAGCTTGGTGAAAGCAGAGCCTACCTAGGACCACATGCACAGGCCCGCTTATTCAGGCCTGGGCAAGACTGGGCATTCTTGCCCCAAGAGAAAACGCTTATTTAGGCAGTTCACTCAGCCCCCGAACCTCAACGAAGGGGAACAGGGCCACCACCATCCTGCAGCCACACAAAACCCTGTCCCTCCTCCTGCTCGCCCACCCCCTCGGTGAAAGCAGTGGTGGGCAATGGCTCCTGCCAGCCATTGCCCACCCCTGCCGACATTTCCCCAGCAACAAGCCAAGCACAGATCTCCCTGCAAGAAAGGAGCGAACGCAGAGCGGACGCCAAGGGAAACAGCCTCTTCCTCAGAAGGCAAAGGCCAGGCAAGGTGTGTTGCCGCTCAGCCCATATGAATCATGGGCAACGACCGATGCGGCACTGACACCGAGACTTGACTAACTTGCTGGCAGTACAAACGGCTGGGCAGATGGGCACGGACGTCAGGCCTACCCAGTCATGAAGAAGGCACTGTGGAGAAGGAAAGCCTCACGCAGTGGATGCCCCCAATGCTGACTTTGATGGAGTGGGAATGTTTTCTGGCCCACACGGTTCATGCAGGTGAAGAAGGGTCCAGGCCCTCGGAATCCATGGAGGAAGAGAAAAGATGTGGGGGCATGGTGTCGGGGTACAAACTGGCACCCCGGCAGGAGAAAGCGCTGCCAAACGCCACGGCGATGCCGCCTAGGATGGCTTAGCAAGCCAGAAAGGTCCCTGTGGAGGGAAAGATGTACTCCGTCCAGAGTCTCTGCTTCTCTGCCCTCTAGCCTCCATCAGAGAAGGTAGGCCTGAGCCTAGGTAGGGCATGAGGCCAAAGGGAGGCAGAATCTCCTTCCGGGCCTTCCCTGCACACCTCTCCCTGACATCCAGAGTTCCTGTTGAAGTGCAGGTTTTCGTCATCCGCTTGGCTGTCGTCCTCTTCGGATGGGAAAGCTGGCTCACCTCCTGGTGGCGACGACGTTCCTAATCTTGCCGGTCTCAGGGGGCTTCCCCCCTCCGAGGCGAACCAGACCATCCCACTCCCTAGCAGGAACCCCACGGAAAAACAGTGGCACCGGGCTTTCTAGCCCGAGCGGAACTACACCAAGGGGCTCACCATGAGGAAAGGTGACTTCAAGGAGCCCCGAGGCAAACCAGTTGCTCCCACCTGCCAACACACATAAATATCACTTTCTCTCTCTCTCTCTCTCTCTCTCTCTCTCTCTCTCCCTCTCTCTCTCTCCAAAGCCTAAGGAACTCAGGCAGCTCCTCAGAGGGCCACGCTGCACGGTGGGCAAAGGAAAACCCGTGAGTACAGAGGAGCACACGGCCATCCGGCAGTCCAGCCTCCCGAGAAAGGGACATGATGACTTTGGACTCTCGGGGAGACTCACATAAACAGCCAGCAGATGGGTGTGAGGTGGCGACGGTAGACCGGTCCGTGGATGCTGCTGCTGCTTCCCGGACGCCGCCACGGAGCCACCTTCAGCCTGCGAGGCCCAGGCTTCATTGCCAGGGCCTGCGGCCTGTTCCCTCTGCTCTTCAGGGTAGGAGGTAAGGCGCAGTCAGGCAAGTCCAGGGCACAGCCAATATGACCAGAGAGTGGTGCCTGGCTAAGACCAGACGGCCCAGCAGGGTGCCAGGAGGAAGGAGGTGTTTGGCCAGCGGGACTGGCCCGCTCCAAGACTCACCTTGGCGGGAAGGCACCCTTTCCCGGGGCCCAGAGGGCTCCAAGACAGCTTGGTGAAAGCAGAGCCTACCTAGGACCACATGCACAGGCCCGCTTATTCAGGCCTGGGCAAGACTGGGCATTCTTGCCCCAAGAGAAAACGCTTATTTAGGCAGTTCACTCAGCCCCCGAACCTCAACGAAGGGGAACAGGGCCACCACCATCCTGCAGCCACACAAAACCCTGTCCCTCCTCCTGCTCGCCCACCCCCTCGGTGAAAGCAGTAGTGGGCAATGGCTCCTGCCAGCCATTGCCCACCCCTGCCGACATTTCCCCAGCAACAAGCCAAGCACAGATCTCCCTGCAAGAAAGGAGCGAACGCAGAGCGGACGCCAAGGGAAACAGCCTCTTCCTCAGAAGGCAAAGGCCAGGCAAGGTGTGTTGCCGCTCAGCCCATATGAATCATGGGCAACGACCGATGCGGCACTGACACCGAGACTTGACTAACTTGCTGGCAGTACAAACGGCTGGGCGGATGGGCACGGACGTCAGGCCTACCCAGTCATGAAGAAGGCACTGTGGAGAAGGAAAGCCTCACGCAGTGGATGCCCCCAGTGCTGACCTTGATGGAGTGGGAATGTTTCCTTGTGCACACGGATCATGCAGAGGAAGAAGGGTCCAGGCCCTCGGAAACCATGGAGGAAGTGATAAGATGCGGGGGCATGGTGTCGGGGTTCAAGCTGGCACCCCGGCAGGAGAAAGCACTGCCAACCGCCACAGGGATGCCACCTTGGATGGCTGAGCTAGCCAGAAAGGCCCCTGTGGAGGGACAGATGTTCTCCCTCCATAGTCTCTGCTTCTCTGCCCTCCGGCCTCCGTCAGAGAAGGCAGGCGTGAGCCTAGGTAGGGCATGAGGCCCAAGGGAGGCAGAATCTCCTTCCTGGCCTTCCCTGCACACCTCTCTGGCCTCCAGAGTTCCTGGTCAGGTGGTGGTGGTAGTCGTCAGCTCGGCTGTCATCCTCCTCGTGTCGGAATACTGGCTCACCTCCTGGTGGGGAGGACGTTCCTCCCCTTGCCCGTGAGCACGACGGAACCACACCATCCCACCCCCATGCAGGAACCCCATGGGAAACGAATGGCACCGGGCCCCCAGCACGAGCGGAACTTCACCAAGGGGCTCCCCGCGAGGTGACTTAAAGGAGCCCCGAGGCAAACGGTGAACACGACAGACCAGTTACTCCCACTTGCGAACACACATACATATAATCTCCCTCTCTCTCTCTCTATCTCTCTCTCTCAGAAGCCACAGGTACTCAGGCAGGTCCCGTCAGGGCCAGGCTCTGCGGCCGACGACGAAGGTGGAGCCCTGAGGACAGAGGGACACACGGCCATACGGGTAGTCGAGCCTTCCGAGTCACGGGCGTGAAGTCCCTGGACTCTCGGGGAGACTCCCATACACAGCCAGCAGGCGGCTTTGAGGTGGCGTTGGGCAACCGGTCCAGGGACCCCGCTGCGGCTTGCTCCAGGCTGCGACGACGGAGCCTTCTGCAGCCCGCTGAGCCCTCCTCCTCCTTCTCCTTGGAACCGCGGACGATCCCCTGGCAGGCATCCTGGAGAGGACAGGCCAGAGCCTGACAAGGACGCGCCCGGCCTGGCCGCAGAGGGCTCCTGCCATAGGGACTCGCCCCTAGGCAACGGCCGCTGTCATTATGACAGGACTTGCGCATGCGCAGTTGTAGGGCTGGCTCGCTGAGCCGGCCAAGGCTGACAGCAGGCCATGGAGGCTTTGGCCTCGCGATCCGGCGATGGCGACGGGGGTGCCCACCTGTGGCGGCGGTGGAGCGCCAGACGGGGCTGCCTAGGGTGTCTGGGAGGGCGGAAGGAGGCTGTGAGGGGAAAACGACCCGCAGCGGACAGGAACAACGTTGGGGCTGGGGGCGCGGCGAGGAGGGGGCACAGCCTTCCGGGGCCTCTTTGCGCAGAGATCTGGTTGAGATCCCAGCTGGCAGTGGAGGGCCGGCCTCAGGGTGAGAGGCGAACATTGCCATCTCTCCTACTCGGATCTGAGCTGGCATGAGACCCACTGAGGACAGGCGTGGCTGACCACGGCGGCGGCGATGAACTCTGGTGAACGGCGACAGGGCCTGTGGGGGACAAGGAGTTACCTGAGGCCCGAGGGAAGGTTCCAGGTAACAGTTGATCAACTCAGGTGTCCTGTGCCTCCAAGGGCCCCTGGGGCCACCAGGTACTGGCCCGGTCGTAATCACCGAGGCCTCCTGCCTGCCCCCACTGCTCTTCAGGTAGGTGGTAAGGCGCAGCCAGGCAAGTCCAGGGGACAGCAAGTATGACCAGAGAGGGGTGCCTGCCTAAGACCTGCCAGCCCAGCAGGACGCAGGAAGGGAGGCGGTGGTGTTTCCCGCGCAGGTCCGGCCGACTCCAAGACCGACCTTGGGGAGAAGGCACCCTTTCCAGGGTGCCAATGGGACCCAAGAGAGCTCGGAGAAAGAAGAGCATACCTAGGACCACATGCACAGGCCCGCTTCTGCAGGCCTGGGCAAGACTGGGCATTCTTGACCGAAGAGACAACGGTTCCGCAGGCAGCGCACTCAGCCCCCCAACCTGAGCGAAGGGGAACAGGGCCACCACCATCCTGCAGCCACACAAAACGCAGTCCCTCCTCCTCCTGCCCCAGCCCCTCAGTGAAAACAGTGGCGGCCAATGGCCCCTGCCAGCCATTGCCCACCCCTGCCGACACTTCCCCAGCAACAAGCCAAGCACAGATCTCCCTGCAAGAAAGGAACGAATGCAGAGCGGACGCCAAGGGAAAAAGCCTCTGCCTCAGATGGCAAAGGCCAGGCAAGGTGTGCTGCCGCTCAGCCCATGGGAATCATGGGGAACGACCGATGCGGCACTGACACCAAGACTTGACTAACTTGCTGGCAGAACAAATGGCTGGGCGGATGGGCACGGGCGTCAGGCCTACCAAGTCACCAAGAAGGCACTGCGGAGAAGGAAAGCCTCACGCAGTGGATGCCCCCAATGCTGACTTTGATGGAGTGGGAATGTTTTCTGGCCCACACGGTTCATGCAGGTGAAGAAGGGTCCAGGCCCTCGGAATCCATGGAGGAAGAGAAAAGATGTGGGGGCATGGTGTCGGGGTACAAACTGGCACCCCGGCAGGAGAAAGCGCTGCCAAACGCCACGGCGATGCCGCCTAGGATGGCTTAGCAAGCCAGAAAGGTCCCTGTGGAGGGAAAGATGTACTCCGTCCAGAGTCTCTGCTTCTCTGCCCTCTAGCCTCCATCAGAGAAGGTAGGCCTGAGCCTAGGTAGGGCATGAGGCCAAAGGGAGGCAGAATCTCCTTCCGGGCCTTCCCTGCACACCTCTCCCTGACATCCAGAGTTCCTGTTGAAGTGCAGGTTTTCGTCATCCGCTTGGCTGTCGTCCTCTTCGGATGGGAAAGCTGGCTCACCTCCTGGTGGCGACGACGTTCCTAATCTTGCCGGTCTCAGGGGGCTTCCCCCCTCCGAGGCGAACCAGACCATCCCACTCCCTAGCAGGAACCCCACGGAAAAACAGTGGCACCGGGCTTTCTAGCCCGAGCGGAACTACACCAAGGGGCTCACCATGAGGAAAGGTGACTTCAAGGAGCCCCGAGGCAAACCAGTTGCTCCCACCTGCCAACACACATAAATATCACTTTCTCTCTCTCTCTCTCTCTCTCTCTCTCTCCCTCTCTCTCTCTCCAAAGCCTAAGGAACTCAGGCAGCTCCTCAGAGGGCCACGCTGCACGGTGGGCAAAGGAAAACCCGTGAGTACAGAGGAGCACACGGCCATCCGGCAGTCCAGCCTCCCGAGAAAGGGACATGATGACTTTGGACTCTCGGGGAGACTCACATAAACAGCCAGCAGATGGGTGTGAGGTGGCGACGGTAGACCGGTCCGTGGATGCTGCTGCTGCTTCCCGGACGCCGCCACGGAGCCACCTTCAGCCTGCGAGGCCCAGGCTTCATTGCCAGGGGCTGCGGCCTGTTCCCTCTGCTCTTCAGGGTAGGAGGTAAGGCGCAGTCAGGCAAGTCCAGGGCACAGCCAATATGACCAGAGAGTGGTGCCTGGCTAAGACCAGACAGCCCAGCAGGGTGCCAGGAGGAAGGAGGTGTTTGGCCAGCGGGACTGGCCCGCTCCAAGACTCACCTTGGCGGGAAGGCACCCTTTCCCGGGGCCCAGAGGGCTCCAAGACAGCTTGGTGAAAGCAGAGCCTACCTAGGACCACATGCACAGGCCCGCTTATTCAGGCCTGGGCAAGACTGGGCATTCTTGCCCCAAGAGAAAACGCTTATTTAGGCAGTTCACTCAGCCCCCGAACCTCAACGAAGGGGAACAGGGCCACCACCATCCTGCAGCCACACAAAACCCTGTCCCTCCTCCTGCTCGCCCACCCCCTCGGTGAAAGCAGTGGTGGGCAATGGCTCCTGCCAGCCATTGCCCACCCCTGCCGACATTTCCCCAGCAACAAGCCAAGCACAGATCTCCCTGCAAGAAAGGAGCGAACGCAGAGCGGACGCCAAGGGAAACAGCCTCTTCCTCAGAAGGCAAAGGCCAGGCAAGGTGTGTTGCCGCTCAGCCCATATGAATCATGGGCAACGACCGATGCGGCACTGACACCGAGACTTGACTAACTTGCTGGCAGTACAAACGGCTGGGCAGATGGGCACGGACGTCAGGCCTACCCAGTCATGAAGAAGGCACTGTGGAGAAGGAAAGCCTCACGCAGTGGATGCCCCCAATGCTGACTTTGATGGAGTGGGAATGTTTTCTGGCCCACACGGTTCATGCAGGTGAAGAAGGGTCCAGGCCCTCGGAATCCATGGAGGAAGAGAAAAGATGTGGGGGCATGGTGTCGGGGTACAAACTGGCACCCCGGCAGGAGAAAGCGCTGCCAAACGCCACGGCGATGCCGCCTAGGATGGCTTAGCAAGCCAGAAAGGTCCCTGTGGAGGGAAAGATGTACTCCGTCCAGAGTCTCTGCTTCTCTGCCCTCTAGCCTCCATCAGAGAAGGTAGGCCTGAGCCTAGGTAGGGCATGAGGCCAAAGGGAGGCAGAATCTCCTTCCGGGCCTTCCCTGCACACCTCTCCCTGACATCCAGAGTTCCTGTTGAAGTGCAGGTTTTCGTCATCCGCTTGGCTGTCGTCCTCTTCGGATGGGAAAGCTGGCTCACCTCCTGGTGGCGACGACGTTCCTAATCTTGCCGGTCTCAGGGGGCTTCCCCCCTCCGAGGCGAACCAGACCATCCCACTCCCTAGCAGGAACCCCACGGAAAAACAGTGGCACCGGGCTTTCTAGCCCGAGCGGAACTACACCAAGGGGCTCACCATGAGGAAAGGTGACTTCAAGGAGCCCCGAGGCAAACCAGTTGCTCCCACCTGCCAACACACATAAATATCACTTTCTCTCTCTCTCTCTCTCTCTCTCTCTCTCTCTCTCCCTCTCTCTCTCTCCAAAGCCTAAGGAACTCAGGCAGCTCCTCAGAGGGCCACGCTGCACGGTGGGCAAAGGAAAACCCGTGAGTACAGAGGAGCACACGGCCATCCGGCAGTCCAGCCTCCCGAGAAAGGGACATGATGACTTTGGACTCTCGGGGAGACTCACATAAACAGCCAGCAGATGGGTGTGAGGTGGCGACGGTAGACCGGTCCGTGGATGCTGCTGCTGCTTCCCGGACGCCGCCACGGAGCCACCTTCAGCCTGCGAGGCCCAGGCTTCATTGCCAGGGCCTGCGGCCTGTTCCCTCTGCTCTTCAGGGTAGGAGGTAAGGCGCAGTCAGGCAAGTCCAGGGCACAGCCAATATGACCAGAGAGTGGTGCCTGGCTAAGACCAGACGGCCCAGCAGGGTGCCAGGAGGAAGGAGGTGTTTGGCCAGCGGGACTGGCCCGCTCCAAGACTCACCTTGGCGGGAAGGCACCCTTTCCCGGGGCCCAGAGGGCTCCAAGACAGCTTGGTGAAAGCAGAGCCTACCTAGGACCACATGCACAGGCCCGCTTATTCAGGCCTGGGCAAGACTGGGCATTCTTGCCCCAAGAGAAAACGCTTATTTAGGCAGTTCACTCAGCCCCCGAACCTCAACGAAGGGGAACAGGGCCACCACCATCCTGCAGCCACACAAAACCCTGTCCCTCCTCCTGCTCGCCCACCCCCTCGGTGAAAGCAGTAGTGGGCAATGGCTCCTGCCAGCCATTGCCCACCCCTGCCGACATTTCCCCAGCAACAAGCCAAGCACAGATCTCCCTGCAAGAAAGGAGCGAACGCAGAGCGGACGCCAAGGGAAACAGCCTCTTCCTCAGAAGGCAAAGGCCAGGCAAGGTGTGTTGCCGCTCAGCCCATATGAATCATGGGCAACGACCGATGCGGCACTGACACCGAGACTTGACTAACTTGCTGGCAGTACAAACGGCTGGGCGGATGGGCACGGACGTCAGGCCTACCCAGTCATGAAGAAGGCACTGTGGAGAAGGAAAGCCTCACGCAGTGGATGCCCCCAGTGCTGACCTTGATGGAGTGGGAATGTTTCCTTGTGCACACGGATCATGCAGAGGAAGAAGGGTCCAGGCCCTCGGAAACCATGGAGGAAGTGATAAGATGCGGGGGCATGGTGTCGGGGTTCAAGCTGGCACCCCGGCAGGAGAAAGCACTGCCAACCGCCACAGGGATGCCACCTTGGATGGCTGAGCTAGCCAGAAAGGCCCCTGTGGAGGGACAGATGTTCTCCCTCCATAGTCTCTGCTTCTCTGCCCTCCGGCCTCCGTCAGAGAAGGCAGGCGTGAGCCTAGGTAGGGCATGAGGCCCAAGGGAGGCAGAATCTCCTTCCTGGCCTTCCCTGCACACCTCTCTGGCCTCCAGAGTTCCTGGTCAGGTGGTGGTGGTAGTCGTCAGCTCGGCTGTCATCCTCCTCGTGTCGGAATACTGGCTCACCTCCTGGTGGGGAGGACGTTCCTCCCCTTGCCCGTGAGCACGACGGAACCACACCATCCCACCCCCATGCAGGAACCCCATGGGAAACGAATGGCACCGGGCCCCCAGCACGAGCGGAACTTCACCAAGGGGCTCCCCGCGAGGTGACTTAAAGGAGCCCCGAGGCAAACGGTGAACACGACAGACCAGTTACTCCCACTTGCGAACACACATACATATAATCTCCCTCTCTCTCTCTCTATCTCTCTCTCTCAGAAGCCACAGGTACTCAGGCAGGTCCCGTCAGGGCCAGGCTCTGCGGCCGACGACGAAGGTGGAGCCCTGAGGACAGAGGGACACACGGCCATACGGGTAGTCGAGCCTTCCGAGTCACGGGCGTGAAGTCCCTGGACTCTCGGGGAGACTCCCATACACAGCCAGCAGGCGGCTTTGAGGTGGCGTTGGGCAACCGGTCCAGGGACCCCGCTGCGGCTTGCTCCAGGCTGCGACGACGGAGCCTTCTGCAGCCCGCTGAGCCCTCCTCCTCCTTCTCCTTGGAACCGCGGACGATCCCCTGGCAGGCATCCTGGAGAGGACAGGCCAGAGCCTGACAAGGACGCGCCCGGCCTGGCCGCAGAGGGCTCCTGCCATAGGGACTCGCCCCTAGGCAACGGCCGCTGTCATTATGACAGGACTTGCGCATGCGCAGTTGTAGGGCTGGCTCGCTGAGCCGGCCAAGGCTGACAGCAGGCCATGGAGGCTTTGGCCTCGCGATCCGGCGATGGCGACGGGGGTGCCCACCTGTGGCGGCGGTGGAGCGCCAGACGGGGCTGCCTAGGGTGTCTGGGAGGGCGGAAGGAGGCTGTGAGGGGAAAACGACCCGCAGCGGACAGGAACAACGTTGGGGCTGGGGGCGCGGCGAGGAGGGGGCACAGCCTTCCGGGGCCTCTTTGCGCAGAGATCTGGTTGAGATCCCAGCTGGCAGTGGAGGGCCGGCCTCAGGGTGAGAGGCGAACATTGCCATCTCTCCTACTCGGATCTGAGCTGGCATGAGACCCACTGAGGACAGGCGTGGCTGACCACGGCGGCGGCGATGAACTCTGGTGAACGGCGACAGGGCCTGTGGGGGACAAGGAGTTACCTGAGGCCCGAGGGAAGGTTCCAGGTAACAGTTGATCAACTCAGGTGTCCTGTGCCTCCAAGGGCCCCTGGGGCCACCAGGTACTGGCCCGGTCGTAATCACCGAGGCCTCCTGCCTGCCCCCACTGCTCTTCAGGTAGGTGGTAAGGCGCAGCCAGGCAAGTCCAGGGGACAGCAAGTATGACCAGAGAGGGGTGCCTGCCTAAGACCTGCCAGCCCAGCAGGACGCAGGAAGGGAGGCGGTGGTGTTTCCCGCGCAGGTCCGGCCGACTCCAAGACCGACCTTGGGGAGAAGGCACCCTTTCCAGGGTGCCAATGGGACCCAAGAGAGCTCGGAGAAAGAAGAGCATACCTAGGACCACATGCACAGGCCCGCTTCTGCAGGCCTGGGCAAGACTGGGCATTCTTGACCGAAGAGACAACGGTTCCACAGGCAGCGCACTCAGCCCCCCAACCTGAGCGAAGGGGAACAGGGCCACCACCATCCTGCAGCCACACAAAACGCAGTCCCTCCTCCTCCTGCCCCAGCCCCTCAGTGAAAACAGTGGCGGCCAATGGCCCCTGCCAGCCATTGCCCACCCCTGCCGACACTTCCCCAGCAACAAGCCAAGCACAGATCTCCCTGCAAGAAAGGAACGAATGCAGAGCGGACGCCAAGGGAAAAAGCCTCTGCCTCAGATGGCAAAGGCCAGGCAAGGTGTGCTGCCGCTCAGCCCATGGGAATCATGGGGAACGACCGATGCGGCACTGACACCAAGACTTGACTAACTTGCTGGCAGAACAAATGGCTGGGCGGATGGGCACGGGCGTCAGGCCTACCAAGTCACCAAGAAGGCACTGCGGAGAAGGAAAGCCTCACGCAGTGGATGCCCCCAATGCTGACTTTGATGGAGTGGGAATGTTTTCTGGCCCACACGGTTCATGCAGGTGAAGAAGGGTCCAGGCCCTCGGAATCCATGGAGGAAGAGAAAAGATGTGGGGGCATGGTGTCGGGGTACAAACTGGCACCCCGGCAGGAGAAAGCGCTGCCAAACGCCACGGCGATGCCGCCTAGGATGGCTTAGCAAGCCAGAAAGGTCCCTGTGGAGGGAAAGATGTACTCCGTCCAGAGTCTCTGCTTCTCTGCCCTCTAGCCTCCATCAGAGAAGGTAGGCCTGAGCCTAGGTAGGGCATGAGGCCAAAGGGAGGCAGAATCTCCTTCCGGGCCTTCCCTGCACACCTCTCCCTGACATGCAGAGTTCCTGTTGAAGTGCAGGTTTTCGTCATCCGCTTGGCTGTCGTCCTCTTCGGATGGGAAAGCTGGCTCACCTCCTGGTGGCGACGACGTTCCTAATCTTGCCGGTCTCAGGGGGCTTCCCCCCTCCGAGGCGAACCAGACCATCCCACTCCCTAGCAGGAACCCCACGGAAAAACAGTGGCACCGGGCTTTCTAGCCCGAGCGGAACTACACCAAGGGGCTCACCATGAGGAAAGGTGACTTCAAGGAGCCCCGAGGCAAACCAGTTGCTCCCACCTGCCAACACACATAAATATCACTTTCTCTCTCTCTCTCTCTCTCCCTCTCTCTCTCTCCAAAGCCTAAGGAACTCAGGCAGCTCCTCAGAGGGCCACGCTGCACGGTGGGCAAAGGAAAACCCGTGAGTACAGAGGAGCACACGGCCATCCGGCAGTCCAGCCTCCCGAGAAAGGGACATGATGACTTTGGACTCTCGGGGAGACTCACATAAACAGCCAGCAGATGGGTGTGAGGTGGCGACGGTAGACCGGTCCGTGGATGCTGCTGCTGCTTCCCGGACGCCGCCACGGAGCCACCTTCAGCCTGCGAGGCCCAGGCTTCATTGCCAGGGGCTGCGGCCTGTTCCCTCTGCTCTTCAGGGTAGGAGGTAAGGCGCAGTCAGGCAAGTCCAGGGCACAGCCAATATGACCAGAGAGTGGTGCCTGGCTAAGACCAGACGGCCCAGCAGGGTGCCAGGAGGAAGGAGGTGTTTGGCCAGCGGGACTGGCCCGCTCCAAGACTCACCTTGGCGGGAAGGCACCCTTTCCCGGGGCCCAGAGGGCTCCAAGACAGCTTGGTGAAAGCAGAGCCTACCTAGGACCACATGCACAGGCCCGCTTATTCAGGCCTGGGCAAGACTGGGCATTCTTGCCCCAAGAGAAAACGCTTATTTAGGCAGTTCACTCAGCCCCCGAACCTCAACGAAGGGGAACAGGGCCACCACCATCCTGCAGCCACACAAAACCCTGTCCCTCCTCCTGCTCGCCCACCCCCTCGGTGAAAGCAGTGGTGGGCAATGGCTCCTGCCAGCCATTGCCCACCCCTGCCGACATTTCCCCAGCAACAAGCCAAGCACAGATCTCCCTGCAAGAAAGGAGCGAACGCAGAGCGGACGCCAAGGGAAACAGCCTCTTCCTCAGAAGGCAAAGGCCAGGCAAGGTGTGTTGCCGCTCAGCCCATATGAATCATGGGCAATGACCGATGCGGCACTGACACCGAGACTTGACTAACTTGCTGGCAGTACAAACGGCTGGGCGGATGGGCACGGACGTCAGGCCTACCCAGTCATGAAGAAGGCACTGTGGAGAAGGAAAGCCTCACGCAGTGGATGCCCCCAGTGCTGACCTTGATGGAGTGGGAATGTTTCCTTGTGCACACGGATCATGCAGAGGAAGAAGGGTCCAGGCCCTCGGAAACCATGGAGGAAGTGATAAGATGCGGGGGCATGGTGTCGGGCTTCAAGCTGGCACCCCGGCAGGAGAAAGCACTGCCAACCGCCACAGGGATGCCACCTTGGATGGCTGAGCTAGCCAGAAAGGCCCCTGTGGAGGGACAGATGTTCTCCCTCCATAGTCTCTGCTTCTCTGCCCTCCGGCCTCCGTCAGAGAAGGCAGGCGTGAGCCTAGGTTGGGCATGAGGCCCAAGGGAGGCAGAATCTCCTTCCTGGCCTTCCCTGCACACCTCTCTGGCCTCCAGAGTTCCTGGTCAGGTGGTGGTGGTAGTCGTCAGCTCGGCTGTCATCCTCCTCGTGTCGGAATACTGGCTCACCTCCTGGTGGGGAGGACGTTCCTCCCCTTGCCCGTGAGCACGACGGAACCACACCATCCCACCCCCATGCAGGAACCCCATGGGAAACGAATGGCACCGGGCCCCCAGCACGAGCGGAACTTCACCAAGGGGCTCCCCGCGAGGTGACTTAAAGGAGCCCCGAGGCAAACGGTGAACACGACAGACCAGTTACTCCCACTTGCGAACACACATACATATAATCTCCCTCTCTCTCTCTATCTCTCTCTCTCAGAAGCCACAGGTACTCAGGCAGGTCCCGTCAGGGCCAGGCTCTGCGGCCGACGACGAAGGTGGAGCCCTGAGGACAGAGGGACACACGGCCATACGGGTAGTCGAGCCTTCCGAGTCACGGGCGTGAAGTCCCTGGACTCTCGGGGAGACTCCCATACACAGCCAGCAGGCGGCTTTGAGGTGGCGTTGGGCAACCGGTCCAGGGACCCCGCTGCGGCTTGCTCCAGGCTGCGACGACGGAGCCTTCTGCAGCCCGCTGAGCCCTCCTCCTCCTTCTCCTTGGAACCGCGGACGATCCCCTGGCAGGCATCCTGGAGAGGACAGGCCAGAGCCTGACAAGGACGCGCCCGGCCTGGCCGCAGAGGGCTCCTGCCATAGGGACGCGCCCCTAGGCAACGGCCGCTGTCATTATGACAGGACTTGCGCATGCGCAGTTGTAGGGCTGGCTCGCTGAGCCGGCCAAGGCTGACAGCAGGCCATGGAGGCTTCGGCCTCGCGATCCGGCGATGGCGACGGGGGTGCCCACCTGTGGCGGCGGTGGAGCGCCAGACGGGGCTGCCTAGGGTGTCTGGGAGGGCGGAAGGAGGCTGTGAGGGGAAAATGACCCGCAGCGGACAGGAACAACGTTGGGGCTGGGGGCGCGGCGAGGAGGGGGCACAGCCTTCCGGGGCCTCTTTGCGCAGAGATCTGGTTGAGATCCCAGCTGGCAGTGGAGGGCCGGCCTCAGGGTGAGAGGCGAACATTGCCATCTCTCCTACTCGGATCTGAGCTGGCATGAGACCCACTGAGGACAGGCGTGGCTGACCACGGCGGCGGCGATGAACTCTGGTGAACGGCGACAGGGCCTGTGGGGGACAAGGAGTTACCTGAGGCCCGAGGGAAGGTTCCAGGTAACAGTTGATCAACTCAGGTGTCCTGTGCCTCCAAGGGCCCCTGGGGCCACCAGGTACTGGCCCGGTCGTAATCGCCGAGGGCTCCTGCCTGCCCCCACTGCTCTTCAGGTAGGTGGTAAGGCGCAGCCAGGCAAGTCCAGGGGACAGCAAGTATGACCAGAGAGGGGTGCCTGCCTAAGACCTGCCAGCCCAGCAGGACGCAGGAAGGGAGGCGGTGGTGTTTCCCACGCAGGTCCGGCCGACTCCAAGACCGACCTTGGGGAGAAGGCACCCTTTCCAGGGTGCCAATGGGACCCAAGAGAGCTCGGAGAAAGAAGAGCATACCTAGGACCACATGCACAGGCCCGCTTCTGCAGGCCTGGGCAAGACTGGGCATTCTTGACCGAAGAGACAACGGTTCCGCAGGCAGCGCACTCAGCCCCCCAACCTGAGCGAAGGGGAACAGGGCCACCACCATCCTGCAGCCACACAAAACGCAGTCCCTCCTCCTCCTGCCCCACCCCCTCAGTGAAAACAGTGGCGGCCAATGGCCCCTGCCAGCCATTGCCCACCCCTGCCGACACTTCCCCAGCAACAAGCCAAGCACAGATCTCCCTGCAAGAAAGGAACGAATGCAGAGCGGACGCCAAGGGAAAAAGCCTCTGCCTCAGATGGCAAAGGCCAGGCAAGGTGTGCTGCCGCTCAGCCCATGGGAATCATGGGTAACGACCGATGCGGCACTGACACCAAGACTTGACTAACTTGCTGGCAGAACAAATGGCTGGGCGGATGGGCACGGGCGTCAGGCCTACCAAGTCACCAAGAAGGCACTGCGGAGAAGGAAAGCCTCACGCAGTGGATGCCCCCAATGCTGACTTTGATGGAGTGGGAATGTTTTCTGGCCCACACGGTTCATGCAGGTGAAGAAGGGTCCAGGCCCTCGGAATCCATGGAGGAAGAGAAAAGATGTGGGGGCATGGTGTCGGGGTACAAACTGCCACCCCGGCAGGAGAAAGCGCTGCCAAACGCCACGGCGATGCCGCCTAGGATGGCTTAGCAAGCCAGAAAGGTCCCTGTGGAGGGAAAGATGTACTCCGTCCAGAGTCTCTGCTTCTCTGCCCTCTAGCCTCCATCAGAGAAGGTAGGCCTGAGCCTAGGTAGGGCATGAGGCCAAAGGGAGGCAGAATCTCCTTCCGGGCCTTCCCTGCACACCTCTCCCTGACATGCAGAGTTCCTGTTGAAGTGCAGGTTTTCGTCATCCGCTTGGCTGTCGTCCTCTTCGGATGGGAAAGCTGGCTCACCTCCTGGTGGCGACGACGTTCCTAATCTTGCCGGTCTCAGGGGGCTTCCCCCCTCCGAGGCGAACCAGACCATCCCACTCCCTAGCAGGAACCCCACGGAAAAACAGTGGCACCGGGCTTTCTAGCCCGAGCGGAACTACACCAAGGGGCTCACCATGAGGAAAGGTGACTTCAAGGAGCCCCGAGGCAAACCAGTTGCTCCCACCTGCCAACACACATAAATATCACTTTCTCTCTCTCTCTCTCTCTCCCTCTCTCTCTCTCCAAAGCCTAAGGAACTCAGGCAGCTCCTCAGAGGGCCACGCTGCACGGTGGGCAAAGGAAAACCCGTGAGTACAGAGGAGCACACGGCCATCCGGCAGTCCAGCCTCCCGAGAAAGGGACATGATGACTTTGGACTCTCGGGGAGACTCACATAAACAGCCAGCAGATGGGTGTGAGGTGGCGACGGTAGACCGGTCCGTGGATGCTGCTGCTGCTTCCCGGACGCCGCCACGGAGCCACCTTCAGCCTGCGAGGCCCAGGCTTCATTGCCAGGGGCTGCGGCCTGTTCCCTCTGCTCTTCAGGGTAGGAGGTAAGGCGCAGTCAGGCAAGTCCAGGGCACAGCCAATATGACCAGAGAGTGGTGCCTGGCTAAGACCAGACGGCCCAGCAGGGTGCCAGGAGGAAGGAGGTGTTTGGCCAGCGGGACTGGCCCGCTCCAAGACTCACCTTGGCGGGAAGGCACCCTTTCCCGGGGCCCAGAGGGCTCCAAGACAGCTTGGTGAAAGCAGAGCCTACCTAGGACCACATGCACAGGCCCGCTTATTCAGGCCTGGGCAAGACTGGGCATTCTTGCCCCAAGAGAAAACGCTTATTTAGGCAGTTCACTCAGCCCCCGAACCTCAACGAAGGGGAACAGGGCCACCACCATCCTGCAGCCACACAAAACCCTGTCCCTCCTCCTGCTCGCCCACCCCCTCGGTGAAAGCAGTGGTGGGCAATGGCTCCTGCCAGCCATTGCCCACCCCTGCCGACATTTCCCCAGCAACAAGCCAAGCACAGATCTCCCTGCAAGAAAGGAGCGAACGCAGAGCGGACGCCAAGGGAAACAGCCTCTTCCTCAGAAGGCAAAGGCCAGGCAAGGTGTGTTGCCGCTCAGCCCATATGAATCATGGGCAACGACCGATGCGGCACTGACACCGAGACTTGACTAACTTGCTGGCAGTACAAACGGCTGGGCAGATGGGCACGGACGTCAGGCCTACCCAGTCATGAAGAAGGCACTGTGGAGAAGGAAAGCCTCACGCAGTGGATGCCCCCAGTGCTGACCTTGATGGAGTGGGAATGTTTCCTTGTGCACACGGATCATGCAGAGGAAGAAGGGTCCAGGCCCTCGGAAACCATGGAGGAAGTGATAAGATGCGGGGGCATGGTGTCGGGGTTCAAGCTGGCACCCCGGCAGGAGAAAGCACTGCCAACCGCCACAGGGATGCCACCTTGGATGGCTGAGCTAGCCAGAAAGGCCCCTGTGGAGGGACAGATGTTCTCCCTCCATAGTCTCTGCTTCTCTGCCCTCCGGCCTCCGTCAGAGAAGGCAGGCGTGAGCCTAGGTAGGGCATGAGGCCCAAGGGAGGCAGAATCTCATTCCTGGCCTTCCCTGCACACCTCTCTGGCCTCCAGAGTTCCTGGTCAGGTGGTGGTGGTAGTCGTCAGCTCGGCTGTCATCCTCCTCGTGTCGGAATACTGGCTCACCTCCTGGTGGGGAGGACGTTCCTCCCCTTGCCCGTGAGCACGACGGAACCACACCATCCCACCCCCATGCAGGAACCCCATGGGAAACGAATGGCACCGGGCCCCCAGCACGAGCGGAACTTCACCAAGGGGCTCCCCGCGAGGTGACTTAAAGGAGCCCCGAGGCAAACGGTGAACACGACAGACCAGTTACTCCCACTTGCGAACACACATACATATAATCTCCCTCTCTCTCTCTCTATCTCTCTCTCTCAGAAGCCACAGGTACTCAGGCAGGTCCCGTCAGGGCCAGGCTCTGCGGCCGACGACGAAGGTGGAGCCCTGAGGACAGAGGGACACACGGCCATACGGGTAGTCGAGCCTTCCGAGTCACGGGCGTGAAGTCCCTGGACTCTCGGGGAGACTCCCATACACAGCCAGCAGGCGGCTTTGAGGTGGCGTTGGGCAACCAGTCCAGGGACCCCGCTGCGGCTTGCTCCAGGCTGCGACGACGGAGCCTTCTGCAGCCCGCTGAGCCCTCCTCCTCCTTCTCCTTGGAACCGCGGACGATCCCCTGGCAGGCATCCTGGAGAGGACAGGCCAGAGCCTGACAAGGACGCGCCCGGCCTGGCCGCAGAGGGCTCCTGCCATAGGGACGCGCCCCTAGGCAACGGCCGCTGTCATTATGACAGGACTTGCGCATGCGCAGTTGTAGGGCTGGCTCGCTGAGCCGGCCAAGGCTGACAGCAGGCCATGGAGGCTTCGGCCTCGCGATCCGGCGATGGCGACGGGGGTGCCCACCTGTGGCGGCGGTGGAGCGCCAGACGGGGCTGCCTAGGGTGTCTGGGAGGGCGGAAGGAGGCTGTGAGGGGAAAACGACCCGCAGCGGACAGGAACAACGTTGGGGCTGGGGGCGCGGCGAGGAGGGGGCACAGCCTTCCGGGGCCTCTTTGCGCAGAGATCTGGTTGAGATCCCAGCTCGCAGTGGAGGGCCGGCCTCAGGGTGAGAGGCGAACATTGCCATCTCTCCTACTCGGATCTGAGCTGGCATGAGACCCACTGAGGACAGGCGTGGCTGACCACGGCGGCGGCGATGAACTCTGGTGAACGGCGACAGGGCCTGTGGGGGACAAGGAGTTACCTGAGGCCCGAGGGAAGGTTCCAGGTAACAGTTGATCAACTCAGGTGTCCTGTGCCTCCAAGGGCCCCTGGGGCCACCAGGTACTGGCCCGGTCGTAATCACCGAGGCCTCCTGCCTGCCCCCACTGCTCTTCAGGTAGGTGGTAAGGCGCAGCCAGGCAAGTCCAGGGGACAGCAAGTATGACCAGAGAGGGGTGCCTGCCTAAGACCTGCCAGCCCAGCAGGACGCAGGAAGGGAGGCGGTGGTGTTTCCCGCGCAGGTCCGGCCGACTCCAAGACCGACCTTGGGGAGAAGGCACCCTTTCCAGGGTGCCAATGGGACCCAAGAGAGCTCGGAGAAAGAAGAGCATACCTAGGACCACATGCACAGGCCCGCTTCTGCAGGCCTGGGCAAGACTGGGCATTCTTGACCGAAGAGACAACGGTTCCGCAGGCAGCGCACTCAGCCCCCCAACCTGAGCGAAGGGGAACAGGGCCACCACCATCCTGCAGCCACACAAAACGCAGTCCCTCCTCCTCCTGCCCCAGCCCCTCAGTGAAAACAGTGGCGGCCAATGGCCCCTGCCAGCCATTGCCCACCCCTGCCGACACTTCCCCAGCAACAAGCCAAGCACAGATCTCCCTGCAAGAAAGGAACGAATGCAGAGCGGACGCCAAGGGAAAAAGCCTCTGCCTCAGATGGCAAAGGCCAGGCAAGGTGTGCTGCCGCTCAGCCCATGGGAATCATGGGGAACGACCGATGCGGCACTGACACCAAGACTTGACTAACTTGCTGGCAGAACAAATGGCTGGGCGGATGGGCACGGGCGTCAGGCCTACCAAGTCACCAAGAAGGCACTGCGGAGAAGGAAAGCCTCACGCAGTGGATGCCCCCAATGCTGACTTTGATGGAGTGGGAATGTTTTCTGGCCCACACGGTTCATGCAGGTGAAGAAGGGTCCAGGCCCTCGGAATCCATGGAGGAAGAGAAAAGATGTGGGGGCATGGTGTCGGGGTACAAACTGGCACCCCGGCAGGAGAAAGCGCTGCCAAACGCCACGGCGATGCCGCCTAGGATGGCTTAGCAAGCCAGAAAGGTCCCTGTGGAGGGAAAGATGTACTCCGTCCAGAGTCTCTGCTTCTCTGCCCTCTAGCCTCCATCAGAGAAGGTAGGCCTGAGCCTAGGTAGGGCATGAGGCCAAAGGGAGGCAGAATCTCCTTCCGGGCCTTCCCTGCACACCTCTCCCTGACATGCAGAGTTCCTGTTGAAGTGCAGGTTTTCGTCATCCGCTTGGCTGTCGTCCTCTTCGGATGGGAAAGCTGGCTCACCTCCTGGTGGCGACGACGTTCCTAATCTTGCCGGTCTCAGGGGGCTTCCCCCCTCCGAGGCGAACCAGACCATCCCACTCCCTAGCAGGAACCCCACGGAAAAACAGTGGCACCGGGCTTTCTAGCCCGAGCGGAACTACACCAAGGGGCTCACCATGAGGAAAGGTGACTTCAAGGAGCCCCGAGGCAAACCAGTTGCTCCCACCTGCCAACACACATAAATATCACTTTCTCTCTCTCTCTCTCTCTCCCTCTCTCTCTCTCCAAAGCCTAAGGAACTCAGGCAGCTCCTCAGAGGGCCACGCTGCACGGTGGGCAAAGGAAAACCCGTGAGTACAGAGGAGCACACGGCCATCCGGCAGTCCAGCCTCCCGAGAAAGGGACATGATGACTTTGGACTCTCGGGGAGACTCACATAAACAGCCAGCAGATGGGTGTGAGGTGGCGACGGTAGACCGGTCCGTGGATGCTGCTGCTGCTTCCCGGACGCCGCCACGGAGCCACCTTCAGCCTGCGAGGCCCAGGCTTCATTGCCAGGGGCTGCGGCCTGTTCCCTCTGCTCTTCAGGGTAGGAGGTAAGGCGCAGTCAGGCAAGTCCAGGGCACAGCCAATATGACCAGAGAGTGGTGCCTGGCTAAGACCAGACGGCCCAGCAGGGTGCCAGGAGGAAGGAGGTGTTTGGCCAGCGGGACTGGCCCGCTCCAAGACTCACCTTGGCGGGAAGGCACCCTTTCCCGGGGCCCAGAGGGCTCCAAGACAGCTTGGTGAAAGCAGAGCCTACCTAGGACCACATGCACAGGCCCGCTTATTCAGGCCTGGGCAAGACTGGGCATTCTTGCCCCAAGAGAAAACGCTTATTTAGGCAGTTCACTCAGCCCCCGAACCTCAACGAAGGGGAACAGGGCCACCACCATCCTGCAGCCACACAAAACCCTGTCCCTCCTCCTGCTCGCCCACCCCCTCGGTGAAAGCAGTGGTGGGCAATGGCTCCTGCCAGCCATTGCCCACCCCTGCCGACATTTCCCCAGCAACAAGCCAAGCACAGATCTCCCTGCAAGAAAGGAGCGAACGCAGAGCGGACGCCAAGGGAAACAGCCTCTTCCTCAGAAGGCAAAGGCCAGGCAAGGTGTGTTGCCGCTCAGCCCATATGAATCATGGGCAATGACCGATGCGGCACTGACACCGAGACTTGACTAACTTGCTGGCAGTACAAACGGCTGGGCGGATGGGCACGGACGTCAGGCCTACCCAGTCATGAAGAAGGCACTGTGGAGAAGGAAAGCCTCACGCAGTGGATGCCCCCAGTGCTGACCTTGATGGAGTGGGAATGTTTCCTTGTGCACACGGATCATGCAGAGGAAGAAGGGTCCAGGCCCTCGGAAACCATGGAGGAAGTGATAAGATGCGGGGGCATGGTGTCGGGGTTCAAGCTGGCACCCCGGCAGGAGAAAGCACTGCCAACCGCCACAGGGATGCCACCTTGGATGGCTGAGCTAGCCAGAAAGGCCCCTGTGGAGGGACAGATGTTCTCCCTCCATAGTCTCTGCTTCTCTGCCCTCCGGCCTCCGTCAGAGAAGGCAGGCGTGAGCCTAGGTTGGGCATGAGGCCCAAGGGAGGCAGAATCTCCTTCCTGGCCTTCCCTGCACACCTCTCTGGCCTCCAGAGTTCCTGGTCAGGTGGTGGTGGTAGTCGTCAGCTCGGCTGTCATCCTCCTCGTGTCGGAATACTGGCTCACCTCCTGGTGGGGAGGACGTTCCTCCCCTTGCCCGTGAGCACGACGGAACCACACCATCCCACCCCCATGCAGGAACCCCATGGGAAACGAATGGCACCGGGCCCCCAGCACGAGCGGAACTTCACCAAGGGGCTCCCCGCGAGGTGACTTAAAGGAGCCCCGAGGCAAACGGTGAACACGACAGACCAGTTACTCCCACTTGCGAACACACATACATATAATCTCCCTCTCTCTCTCTATCTCTCTCTCTCAGAAGCCACAGGTACTCAGGCAGGTCCCGTCAGGGCCAGGCTCTGCGGCCGACGACGAAGGTGGAGCCCTGAGGACAGAGGGACACACGGCCATACGGGTAGTCGAGCCTTCCGAGTCACGGGCGTGAAGTCCCTGGACTCTCGGGGAGACTCCCATACACAGCCAGCAGGCGGCTTTGAGGTGGCGTTGGGCAACCGGTCCAGGGACCCCGCTGCGGCTTGCTCCAGGCTGCGACGACGGAGCCTTCTGCAGCCCGCTGAGCCCTCCTCCTCCTTCTCCTTGGAACCGCGGACGATCCCCTGGCAGGCATCCTGGAGAGGACAGGCCAGAGCCTGACAAGGACGCGCCCGGCCTGGCCGCAGAGGGCTCCTGCCATAGGGACGCGCCCCTAGGCAACGGCCGCTGTCATTATGACAGGACTTGCGCATGCGCAGTTGTAGGGCTGGCTCGCTGAGCCGGCCAAGGCTGACAGCAGGCCATGGAGGCTTTGGCCTCGCGATCCGGCGATGGCGACGGGGGTGCCCACCTGTGGCGGCGGTGGAGCGCCAGACGGGGCTGCCTAGGGTGTCTGGGAGGGCGGAAGGAGGCTGTGAGGGGAAAACGACCCGCAGCGGACAGGAACAACGTTGGGGCTGGGGGCGCGGCGAGGAGGGGGCACAGCCTTCCGGGGCCTCTTTGCGCAGAGATCTGGTTGAGATCCCAGCTCGCAGTGGAGGGCCGGCCTCAGGGTGAGAGGCGAACATTGCCATCTCTCCTACTCGGATCTGAGCTGGCATGAGACCCACTGAGGACAGGCGTGGCTGACCACGGCGGCGGCGATGAACTCTGGTGAACGGCGACAGGGCCTGTGGGGGACAAGGAGTTACCTGAGGCCCGAGGGAAGGTTCCAGGTAACAGTTGATCAACTCAGGTGTCCTGTGCCTCCAAGGGCCCCTGGGGCCACCAGGTACTGGCCCGGTCGTAATCGCCGAGGGCTCCTGCCTGCCCCCACTGCTCTTCAGGTAGGTGGTAAGGCGCAGCCAGGCAAGTCCAGGGGACAGCAAGTATGACCAGAGAGGGGTGCCTGCCTAAGACCTGCCAGCCCAGCAGGACGCAGGAAGGGAGGCGGTGGTGTTTCCCGCGCAGGTCCGGCCGACTCCAAGACCGACCTTGGGGAGAAGGCACCCTTTCCAGGGTGCCAATGGGACCCAAGAGAGCTCGGAGAAAGAAGAGCATACCTAGGACCACATGCACAGGCCCGCTTCTGCAGGCCTGGGCAAGACTGGGCATTCTTGACCGAAGAGACAACGGTTCCGCAGGCAGTGCACTCAGCCCCCCAACCTGAGCGAAGGGGAACAGGGCCACCACCATCCTGCAGCCACACAAAACGCAGTCCCTCCTCCTCCTGCCCCACCCCCTCAGTGAAAACAGTGGCGGCCAATGGCCCCTGCCAGCCATTGCCCACCCCTGCCGACACTTCCCCAGCAACAAGCCAAGCACAGATCTCCCTGCAAGAAAGGAACGAATGCAGAGCGGACGCCAAGGGAAAAAGCCTCTGCCTCAGATGGCAAAGGCCAGGCAAGGTGTGCTGCCGCTCAGCCCATGGGAATCATGGGGAACGACCGATGCGGCACTGACACCAAGACTTGACTAACTTGCTGGCAGAACAAATGGCTGGGCGGATGGGCACGGGCGTCAGGCCTACCAAGTCACCAAGAAGGCACTGCGGAGAAGGAAAGCCTCACGCAGTGGATGCCCCCAATGCTGACTTTGATGGAGTGGGAATGTTTTCTGGCCCACACGGTTCATGCAGGTGAAGAAGGGTCCAGGCCCTCGGAATCCATGGAGGAAGAGAAAAGATGTGGGGGCATGGTGTCGGGGTACAAACTGGCACCCCGGCAGGAGAAAGCGCTGCCAAACGCCACGGGGATGCCGCCTAGGATGGCTTAGCAAGCCAGAAAGGTCCCTGTGGAGGGAAAGATGTACTCCGTCCAGAGTCTCTGCTTCTCTGCCCTCTAGCCTCCATCAGAGAAGGTAGGCCTGAGCCTAGGTAGGGCATGAGGCCAAAGGGAGGCAGAATCTCCTTCCGGGCCTTCCCTGCACACCTCTCCCTGACATGCAGAGTTCCTGTTGAAGTGCAGGTTTTCGTCATCCGCTTGGCTGTCGTCCTCTTCGGATGGGAAAGCTGGCTCACCTCCTGGTGGCGACGACGTTCCTAATCTTGCCGGTCTCAGGGGGCTTCCCCCCTCCGAGGCGAACCAGACCATCCCACTCCCTAGCAGGAACCCCACGGAAAAACAGTGGCACCGGGCTTTCTAGCCCGAGCGGAACTACACCAAGGGGCTCACCATGAGGAAAGGTGACTTCAAGGAGCCCCGAGGCAAACCAGTTGCTCCCACCTGCCAACACACATAAATATCACTTTCTCTCTCTCTCTCTCTCTCCCTCTCTCTCTCTCCAAAGCCTAAGGAACTCAGGCAGCTCCTCAGAGGGCCACGCTGCACGGTGGGCAAAGGAAAACCCGTGAGTACAGAGGAGCACACGGCCATCCGGCAGTCCAGCCTCCCGAGAAAGGGACATGATGACTTTGGACTCTCGGGGAGACTCACATAAACAGCCAGCAGATGGGTGTGAGGTGGCGACGGTAGACCGGTCCGTGGATGCTGCTGCTGCTTCCCGGACGCCGCCACGGAGCCACCTTCAGCCTGCGAGGCCCAGGCTTCATTGCCAGGGCCTGCGGCCTGTTCCCTCTGCTCTTCAGGGTAGGAGGTAAGGCGCAGTCAGGCAAGTCCAGGGCACAGCCAATATGACCAGAGAGTGGTGCCTGGCTAAGACCAGACAGCCCAGCAGGGTGCCAGGAGGAAGGAGGTGTTTGGCCAGCGGGACTGGCCCGCTCCAAGACTCACCTTGGCGGGAAGGCACCCTTTCCCGGGGCCCAGAGGGCTCCAAGACAGCTTGGTGAAAGCAGAGCCTACCTAGGACCACATGCACAGGCCCGCTTATTCAGGCCTGGGCAAGACTGGGCATTCTTGCCCCAAGAGAAAACGCTTATTTAGGCAGTTCACTCAGCCCCCGAACCTCAACGAAGGGGAACAGGGCCACCACCATCCTGCAGCCACACAAAACCCTGTCCCTCCTCCTGCTCGCCCACCCCCTCGGTGAAAGCAGTGGTGGGCAATGGCTCCTGCCAGCCATTGCCCACCCCTGCCGACATTTCCCCAGCAACAAGCCAAGCACAGATCTCCCTGCAAGAAAGGAGCGAACGCAGAGCGGACGCCAAGGGAAACAGCCTCTTCCTCAGAAGGCAAAGGCCAGGCAAGGTGTGTTGCCGCTCAGCCCATATGAATCATGGGCAACGACCGATGCGGCACTGACACCGAGACTTGACTAACTTGCTGGCAGTACAAACGGCTGGGCGGATGGGCACGGACGTCAGGCCTACCCAGTCATGAAGAAGGCACTGTGGAGAAGGAAAGCCTCACGCAGTGGATGCCCCCAGTGCTGACCTTGATGGAGTGGGAATGTTTCCTTGTGCACACGGATCATGCAGAGGAAGAAGGGTCCAGGCCCTCGGAAACCATGGAGGAAGTGATAAGATGCGGGGGCATGGTGTCGGGGTTCAAGCTGGCACCCCGGCAGGAGAAAGCACTGCCAACCGCCACAGGGATGCCACCTTGGATGGCTGAGCTAGCCAGAAAGGCCCCTGTGGAGGGACAGATGTTCTCCCTCCATAGTCTCTGCTTCTCTGCCCTCCGGCCTCCGTCAGAGAAGGCAGGCGTGAGCCTAGGTAGGGCATGAGGCCCAAGGGAGGCAGAATCTCCTTCCTGGCCTTCCCTGCACACCTCTCTGGCCTCCAGAGTTCCTGGTCAGGTGGTGGTGGTAGTCGTCAGCTCGGCTGTCATCCTCCTCGTGTCGGAATACTGGCTCACCTCCTGGTGGGGAGGACGTTCCTCCCCTTGCCCGTGAGCACGACGGAACCACACCATCCCACCCCCATGCAGGAACCCCATGGGAAACGAATGGCACCGGGCCCCCAGCACGAGCGGAACTTCACCAAGGGGCTCCCCGCGAGGTGACTTAAAGGAGCCCCGAGGCAAACGGTGAACACGACAGACCAGTTACTCCCACTTGCGAACACACATACATATAATCTCCCTCTCTCTCTCTCTATCTCTCTCTCTCAGAAGCCACAGGTACTCAGGCAGGTCCCGTCAGGGCCAGGCTCTGCGGCCGACGACGACGGTGGAGCCCTGAGGACAGAGGGACACACGGCCATACGGGTAGTCGAGCCTTCCGAGTCACGGGCGTGAAGTCCCTGGACTCTCGGGGAGACTCCCATACACAGCCAGCAGGCGGCTTTGAGGTGGCGTTGGGCAACCGGTCCAGGGACCCCGCTGCGGCTTGCTCCAGGCTGCGACGACGGAGCCTTCTGCAGCCCGCTGAGCCCTCCTCCTCCTTCTCCTTGGAACCGCGGACGATCCCCTGGCAGGCATCCTGGAGAGGACAGGCCAGAGCCTGACAAGGACGCGCCCGGCCTGGCCGCAGAGGGCTCCTGCCATAGGGACGCGCCCCTAGGCAACGGCCGCTGTCATTATGACAGGACTTGCGCATGCGCAGTTGTAGGGCTGGCTCGCTGAGCCGGCCAAGGCTGACAGCAGGCCATGGAGGCTTTGGCCTCGCGATCCGGCGATGGCGACGGGGGTGCCCACCTGTGGCGGCGGTGGAGCGCCAGACGGGGCTGCCTAGGGTGTCTGGGAGGGCGGAAGGAGGCTGTGAGGGGAAAACGACCCGCAGCGGACAGGAACAACGTTGGGGCTGGGGGCGCGGCGAGGAGGGGGCACAGCCTTCCGGGGCCTCTTTGCGCAGAGATCTGGTTGAGATCCCAGCTCGCAGTGGAGGGCCGGCCTCAGGGTGAGAGGCGAACATTGCCATCTCTCCTACTCGGATCTGAGCTGGCATGAGACCCACTGAGGACAGGCGTGGCTGACCACGGCGGCGGCGATGAACTCTGGTGAACGGCGACAGGGCCTGTGGGGGACAAGGAGTTACCTGAGGCCCGAGGGAAGGTTCCAGGTAACAGTTGATCAACTCAGGTGTCCTGTGCCTCCAAGGGCCCCTGGGGCCACCAGGTACTGGCCCGGTCGTAATCGCCGAGGCCTCCTGCCTGCCCCCACTGCTCTTCAGGTAGGTGGTAAGGCGCAGCCAGGCAAGTCCAGGGGACAGCAAGTATGACCAGAGAGGGGTGCCTGCCTAAGACCTGCCAGCCCAGCAGGACGCAGGAAGGGAGGCGGTGGTGTTTCCCGCGCAGGTCCGGCCGACTCCAAGACCGACCTTGGGGAGAAGGCACCCTTTCCAGGGTGCCAATGGGACCCAAGAGAGCTCGGAGAAAGAAGAGCATACCTAGGACCACATGCACAGGCCCGCTTCTGCAGGCCTGGGCAAGACTGGGCATTCTTGACCGAAGAGACAACGGTTCCGCAGGCAGCGCACTCAGCCCCCCAACCTGAGCGAAGGGGAACAGGGCCACCACCATCCTGCAGCCACACAAAACGCAGTCCCTCCTCCTCCTGCCCCAGCCCCTCAGTGAAAACAGTGGCGGCCAATGGCCCCTGCCAGCCATTGCCCACCCCTGCCGACACTTCCCCAGCAACAAGCCAAGCACAGATCTCCCTGCAAGAAAGGAACGAATGCAGAGCGGACGCCAAGGGAAAAAGCCTCTGCCTCAGATGGCAAAGGCCAGGCAAGGTGTGCTGCCGCTCAGCCCATGGGAATCATGGGGAACGACCGATGCGGCACTGACACCAAGACTTGACTAACTTGCTGGCAGAACAAATGGCTGGGCGGATGGGCACGGGCGTCAGGCCTACCAAGTCACCAAGAAGGCACTGCGGAGAAGGAAAGCCTCACGCAGTGGATGCCCCCAATGCTGACTTTGATGGAGTGGGAATGTTTTCTGGCCCACACGGTTCATGCAGGTGAAGAAGGGTCCAGGCCCTCGGAATCCATGGAGGAAGAGAAAAGATGTGGGGGCATGGTGTCGGGGTACAAACTGGCACCCCGGCAGGAGAAAGCGCTGCCAAACGCCACGGCGATGCCGCCTAGGATGGCTTAGCAAGCCAGAAAGGTCCCTGTGGAGGGAAAGATGTACTCCGTCCAGAGTCTCTGCTTCTCTGCCCTCTAGCCTCCATCAGAGAAGGTAGGCCTGAGCCTAGGTAGGGCATGAGGCCAAAGGGAGGCAGAATCTCCTTCCGGGCCTTCCCTGCACACCTCTCCCTGACATGCAGAGTTCCTGTTGAAGTGCAGGTTTTCGTCATCCGCTTGGCTGTCGTCCTCTTCGGATGGGAAAGCTGGCTCACCTCCTGGTGGCGACGACGTTCCTAATCTTGCCGGTCTCAGGGGGCTTCCCCCCTCCGAGGCGAACCAGACCATCCCACTCCCTAGCAGGAACCCCACGGAAAAACAGTGGCACCGGGCTTTCTAGCCCGAGCGGAACTACACCAAGGGGCTCACCATGAGGAAAGGTGACTTCAAGGAGCCCCGAGGCAAACCAGTTGCTCCCACCTGCCAACACACATAAATATCACTTTCTCTCTCTCTCTCTCTCTCCCTCTCTCTCTCTCCAAAGCCTAAGGAACTCAGGCAGCTCCTCAGAGGGCCACGCTGCACGGTGGGCAAAGGAAAACCCGTGAGTACAGAGGAGCACACGGCCATCCGGCAGTCCAGCCTCCCGAGAAAGGGACATGATGACTTTGGACTCTCGGGGAGACTCACATAAACAGCCAGCAGATGGGTGTGAGGTGGCGACGGTAGACCGGTCCGTGGATGCTGCTGCTGCTTCCCGGACGCCGCCACGGAGCCACCTTCAGCCTGCGAGGCCCAGGCTTCATTGCCAGGGCCTGCGGCCTGTTCCCTCTGCTCTTCAGGGTAGGAGGTAAGGCGCAGTCAGGCAAGTCCAGGGCACAGCCAATATGACCAGAGAGTGGTGCCTGGCTAAGACCAGACAGCCCAGCAGGGTGCCAGGAGGAAGGAGGTGTTTGGCCAGCGGGACTGGCCCGCTCCAAGACTCACCTTGGCGGGAAGGCACCCTTTCCCGGGGCCCAGAGGGCTCCAAGACAGCTTGGTGAAAGCAGAGCCTACCTAGGACCACATGCACAGGCCCGCTTATTCAGGCCTGGGCAAGACTGGGCATTCTTGCCCCAAGAGAAAACGCTTATTTAGGCAGTTCACTCAGCCCCCGAACCTCAACGAAGGGGAACAGGGCCACCACCATCCTGCAGCCACACAAAACCCTGTCCCTCCTCCTGCTCGCCCACCCCCTCGGTGAAAGCAGTGGTGGGCAATGGCTCCTGCCAGCCATTGCCCACCCCTGCCGACATTTCCCCAGCAACAAGCCAAGCACAGATCTCCCTGCAAGAAAGGAGCGAACGCAGAGCGGACGCCAAGGGAAACAGCCTCTTCCTCAGAAGGCAAAGGCCAGGCAAGGTGTGTTGCCGCTCAGCCCATATGAATCATGGGCAACGACCGATGCGGCACTGACACCGAGACTTGACTAACTTGCTGGCAGTACAAACGGCTGGGCGGATGGGCACGGACGTCAGGCCTACCCAGTCATGAAGAAGGCACTGTGGAGAAGGAAAGCCTCACGCAGTGGATGCCCCCAGTGCTGACCTTGATGGAGTGGGAATGTTTCCTTGTGCACACGGATCATGCAGAGGAAGAAGGGTCCAGGCCCTCGGAAACCATGGAGGAAGTGATAAGATGCGGGGGCATGGTGTCGGGCTTCAAGCTGGCACCCCGGCAGGAGAAAGCACTGCCAACCGCCACAGGGATGCCACCTTGGATGGCTGAGCTAGCCAGAAAGGCCCCTGTGGAGGGACAGATGTTCTCCCTCCATAGTCTCTGCTTCTCTGCCCTCCGGCCTCCGTCAGAGAAGGCAGGCGTGAGCCTAGGTTGGGCATGAGGCCCAAGGGAGGCAGAATCTCCTTCCTGGCCTTCCCTGCACACCTCTCTGGCCTCCAGAGTTCCTGGTCAGGTGGTGGTGGTAGTCGTCAGCTCGGCTGTCATCCTCCTCGTGTCGGAATACTGGCTCACCTCCTGGTGGGGAGGACGTTCCTCCCCTTGCCCGTGAGCACGACGGAACCACACCATCCCACCCCCATGCAGGAACCCCATGGGAAACGAATGGCACCGGGCCCCCAGCACGAGCGGAACTTCACCAAGGGGCTCCCCGCGAGGTGACTTAAAGGAGCCCCGAGGCAAACGGTGAACACGACAGACCAGTTACTCCCACTTGCGAACACACATACATATAATCTCCCTCTCTCTCTCTCTATCTCTCTCTCTCAGAAGCCACAGGTACTCAGGCAGGTCCCGTCAGGGCCAGGCTCTGCGGCCGACGACGAAGGTGGAGCCCTGAGGACAGAGGGACACACGGCCATACGGGTAGTCGAGCCTTCCGAGTCACGGGCGTGAAGTCCCTGGACTCTCGGGGAGACTCCCATACACAGCCAGCAGGCGGCTTTGAGGTGGCGTTGGGCAACCGGTCCAGGGACCCCGCTGCGGCTTGCTCCAGGCTGCGACGACGGAGCCTTCTGCAGCCCGCTGAGCCCTCCTCCTCCTTCTCCTTGGAACCGCGGACGATCCCCTGGCAGGCATCCTGGAGAGGACAGGCCAGAGCCTGACAAGGACGCGCCCGGCCTGGCCGCAGAGGGCTCCTGCCATAGGGACTCGCCCCTAGGCAACGGCCGCTGTCATTATGACAGGACTTGCGCATGCGCAGTTGTAGGGCTGGCTCGCTGAGCCGGCCAAGGCTGACAGCAGGCCATGGAGGCTTTGGCCTCGCGATCCGGCGATGGCGACGGGGGTGCCCACCTGTGGCGGCGGTGGAGCGCCAGACGGGGCTGCCTAGGGTGTCTGGGAGGGCGGAAGGAGGCTGTGAGGGGAAAACGACCCGCAGCGGACAGGAACAACGTTGGGGCTGGGGGCGCGGCGAGGAGGGGGCACAGCCTTCCGGGGCCTCTTTGCGCAGAGATCTGGTTGAGATCCCAGCTGGCAGTGGAGGGCCGGCCTCAGGGTGAGAGGCGAACATTGCCATCTCTCCTACTCGGATCTGAGCTGGCATGAGACCCACTGAGGACAGGCGTGGCTGACCACGGCGGCGGCGATGAACTCTGGTGAACGGCGACAGGGCCTGTGGGGGACAAGGAGTTACCTGAGGCCCGAGGGAAGGTTCCAGGTAACAGTTGATCAACTCAGGTGTCCTGTGCCTCCAAGGGCCCCTGGGGCCACCAGGTACTGGCCCGGTCGTAATCGCCGAGGCCTCCTGCCTGCCCCCACTGCTCTTCAGGTAGGTGGTAAGGCGCAGCCAGGCAAGTCCAGGGGACAGCAAGTATGACCAGAGAGGGGTGCCTGCCTAAGACCTGCCAGCCCAGCAGGACGCAGGAAGGGAGGCGGTGGTGTTTCCCGCGCAGGTCCGGCCGACTCCAAGACCGACCTTGGGGAGAAGGCACCCTTTCCAGGGTGCCAATGGGACCCAAGAGAGCTCGGAGAAAGAAGAGCATACCTAGGACCACATGCACAGGCCCGCTTCTGCAGGCCTGGGCAAGACTGGGCATTCTTGACCGAAGAGACAACGGTTCCGCAGGCAGCGCACTCAGCCCCCCAACCTGAGCGAAGGGGAACAGGGCCACCACCATCCTGCAGCCACACAAAACGCAGTCCCTCCTCCTCCTGCCCCAGCCCCTCAGTGAAAACAGTGGCGGCCAATGGCCCCTGCCAGCCATTGCCCACCCCTGCCGACACTTCCCCAGCAACAAGCCAAGCACAGATCTCCCTGCAAGAAAGGAACGAATGCAGAGCGGACGCCAAGGGAAAAAGCCTCTGCCTCAGATGGCAAAGGCCAGGCAAGGTGTGCTGCCGCTCAGCCCATGGGAATCATGGGGAACGACCGATGCGGCACTGACACCAAGACTTGACTAACTTGCTGGCAGAACAAATGGCTGGGCGGATGGGCACGGGCGTCAGGCCTACCAAGTCACCAAGAAGGCACTGCGGAGAAGGAAAGCCTCACGCAGTGGATGCCCCCAATGCTGACTTTGATGGAGTGGGAATGTTTTCTGGCCCACACGGTTCATGCAGGTGAAGAAGGGTCCAGGCCCTCGGAATCCATGGAGGAAGAGAAAAGATGTGGGGGCATGGTGTCGGGGTACAAACTGGCACCCCGGCAGGAGAAAGCGCTGCCAAACGCCACGGCGATGCCGCCTAGGATGGCTTAGCAAGCCAGAAAGGTCCCTGTGGAGGGAAAGATGTACTCCGTCCAGAGTCTCTGCTTCTCTGCCCTCTAGCCTCCATCAGAGAAGGTAGGCCTGAGCCTAGGTAGGGCATGAGGCCAAAGGGAGGCAGAATCTCCTTCCGGGCCTTCCCTGCACACCTCTCCCTGACATGCAGAGTTCCTGTTGAAGTGCAGGTTTTCGTCATCCGCTTGGCTGTCGTCCTCTTCGGATGGGAAAGCTGGCTCACCTCCTGGTGGTGACGACGTTCCTAATCTTGCCGGTCTCAGGGGGCTTCCCCCCTCCGAGGCGAACCAGACCATCCCACTCCCTAGCAGGAACCCCACGGAAAAACAGTGGCACCGGGCTTTCTAGCCCGAGCGGAACTACACCAAGGGGCTCACCATGAGGAAAGGTGACTTCAAGGAGCCCCGAGGCAAACCAGTTGCTCCCACCTGCCAACACACATAAATATCACTTTCTCTCTCTCTCTCTCTCTCCCTCTCTCTCTCTCCAAAGCCTAAGGAACTCAGGCAGCTCCTCAGAGGGCCACGCTGCACGGTGGGCAAAGGAAAACCCGTGAGTACAGAGGAGCACACGGCCATCCGGCAGTCCAGCCTCCCGAGAAAGGGACATGATGACTTTGGACTCTCGGGGAGACTCACATAAACAGCCAGCAGATGGGTGTGAGGTGGCGACGGTAGACCGGTCCGTGGATGCTGCTGCTGCTTCCCGGACGCCGCCACGGAGCCACCTTCAGCCTGCGAGGCCCAGGCTTCATTGCCAGGGGCTGCGGCCTGTTCCCTCTGCTCTTCAGGGTAGGAGGTAAGGCGCAGTCAGGCAAGTCCAGGGCACAGCCAATATGACCAGAGAGTGGTGCCTGGCTAAGACCAGACAGCCCAGCAGGGTGCCAGGAGGAAGGAGGTGTTTGGCCAGCGGGACTGGCCCGCTCCAAGACTCACCTTGGGGGGAAGGCACTCTTTCCCGGGGCCCAGAGGGCTCCAAGACAGCTTGGTGAAAGCAGAGCCTACCTAGGACCACATGCACAGGCCCGCTTATTCAGGCCTGGGCAAGACTGGGCATTCTTGCCCCAAGAGAAAACGCTTATTTAGGCAGTTCACTCAGCCCCCGAACCTCAACGAAGGGGAACAGGGCCACCACCATCCTGCAGCCACACAAAACCCTGTCCCTCCTCCTGCTCGCCCACCCCCTCGGTGAAAGCAGTGGTGGGCAATGGCTCCTGCCAGCCATTGCCCACCCCTGCCGACATTTCCCCAGCAACAAGCCAAGCACAGATCTCCCTGCAAGAAAGGAGCGAACGCAGAGCGGACGCCAAGGGAAACAGCCTCTTCCTCAGAAGGCAAAGGCCAGGCAAGGTGTGTTGCCGCTCAGCCCATATGAATCATGGGCAACGACCGATGCGGCACTGACACCGAGACTTGACTAACTTGCTGGCAGTACAAACGGCTGGGCGGATGGGCACGGACGTCAGGCCTACCCAGTCATGAAGAAGGCACTGTGGAGAAGGAAAGCCTCACGCAGTGGATGCCCCCAGTGCTGACCTTGATGGAGTGGGAATGTTTCCTTGTGCACACGGATCATGCAGAGGAAGAAGGGTCCAGGCCCTCGGAAACCATGGAGGAAGTGATAAGATGCGGGGGCATGGTGTCGGGCTTCAAGCTGGCACCCCGGCAGGAGAAAGCACTGCCAACCGCCACAGGGATGCCACCTTGGATGGCTGAGCTAGCCAGAAAGGCCCCTGTGGAGGGACAGATGTTCTCCCTCCACAGTCTCTGCTTCTCTGCCCTCCGGCCTCCGTCAGAGAAGGCAGGCGTGAGCCTAGGTTGGGCATGAGGCCCAAGGGAGGCAGAATCTCCTTCCTGGCCTTCCCTGCACACCTCTCTGGCCTCCAGAGTTCCTGGTCAGGTGGTGGTGGTAGTCGTCAGCTCGGCTGTCATCCTCCTCGTGTCGGAATACTGGCTCACCTCCTGGTGGGGAGGACGTTCCTCCCCTTGCCCGTGAGCACGACGGAACCACACCATCCCACCCCCATGCAGGAACCCCATGGGAAACGAATGGCACCGGGCCCCCAGCACGAGCGGAACTTCACCAAGGGGCTCCCCGCGAGGTGACTTAAAGGAGCCCCGAGGCAAACGGTGAACACGACAGACCAGTTACTCCCACTTGCGAACACACATACATATAATCTCCCTCTCTCTCTCTCTATCTCTCTCTCTCAGAAGCCACAGGTACTCAGGCAGGTCCCGTCAGGGCCAGGCTCTGCGGCCGACGACGACGGTGGAGCCCTGAGGACAGAGGGACACACGGCCATACGGGTAGTCGAGCCTTCCGAGTCACGGGCGTGAAGTCCCTGGACTCTCGGGGAGACTCCCATACACAGCCAGCAGGCGGCTTTGAGGTGGCGTTGGGCAACCGGTCCAGGGACCCCGCTGCGGCTTGCTCCAGGCTGCGACGACGGAGCCTTCTGCAGCCCGCTGAGCCCTCCTCCTCCTTCTCCTTGGAACCGCGGACGATCCCCTGGCAGGCATCCTGGAGAGGACAGGCCAGAGCCTGACAAGGACGCGCCCGGCCTGGCCGCAGAGGGCTCCTGCCATAGGGACGCGCCCCTAGGCAACGGCCGCTGTCATTATGACAGGACTTGCGCATGCGCAGTTGTAGGGCTGGCTCGCTGCGCCGGCCAAGGCTGTCAGCAGGCCATGGCGGCTTTGGCCTCGCGATCCGGCGATGGCGACGGGGGTGCCCACCTGTGGCGGCGGTGGAGCGCCAGACGGGGCTGCCTAGGGTGTCTGGGAGGGCGGAAGGAGGCTGTGAGGGGAAAACGACCCGCAGCGGACAGGAACAACGTTGGGGCTGGGGGCGCGGCGAGGTGGGGGCACAGCCTTCCGGGGCCTTTTGCGCAGAGATCTGGTTGAGATCCCAGCTCGCAGTGGAGGGCCGGCCTCAGGGTGAGAGGCGAACATTGCCATCTCTCCTACTCGGATCTGAGCTGGCATGAGACCCACTGAGGACAGGCGTGGCTGACCACGGCGGCGGCGATGAACTCTGGTGAACGGCGACAGGGCCTGTGGGGGACAAGGAGTTACCTGAGGCCCGAGGGAAGGTTCCAGGTAACAGTTGATCAACTCAGGTGTCCTGTGCCTCCAAGGGCCCCTGGGGCCACCAGGTACTGGCCCGGTCGTAATCGCCGAGGCCTCCTGCCTGCCCCCACTGCTCTTCAGGTAGGTGGTAAGGCGCAGCCAGGCAAGTCCAGGGGACAGCAAGTATGACCAGAGAGGGGTGCCTGCCTAAGACCTGCCAGCCCAGCAGGACGCAGGAAGGGAGGCGGTGGTGTTTCCCGCGCAGGTCCGGCCGACTCCAAGACCGACCTTGGGGAGAAGGCACCCTTTCCAGGGTGCCAATGGGACCCAAGAGAGCTCGGAGAAAGAAGAGCATACCTAGGACCACATGCACAGGCCCGCTTCTGCAGGCCTGGGCAAGACTGGGCATTCTTGACCGAAGAGACAACGGTTCCGCAGGCAGCGCACTCAGCCCCCCAACCTGAGCGAAGGGGAACAGGGCCACCACCATCCTGTAGCCACACAAAACGCAGTCCCTCCTCCTCCTGCCCCAGCCCCTCAGTGAAAACAGTGGCGGCCAATGGCCCCTGCCAGCCATTGCCCACCCCTGCCGACACTTCCCCAGCAACAAGCCAAGCACAGATCTCCCTGCAAGAAAGGAACGAATGCAGAGCGGACGCCAAGGGAAAAAGCCTCTGCCTCAGATGGCAAAGGCCAGGCAAGGTGTGCTGCCGCTCAGCCCATGGGAATCATGGGGAACGACCGATGCGGCACTGACACCAAGACTTGACTAACTTGCTGGCAGAACAAATGGCTGGGCGGATGGGCACGGGCGTCAGGCCTACCAAGTCACCAAGAAGGCACTGCGGAGAAGGAAAGCCTCACGCAGTGGATGCCCCCAATGCTGACTTTGATGGAGTGGGAATGTTTTCTGGCCCACACGGTTCATGCAGGTGAAGAAGGGTCCAGGCCCTCGGAATCCATGGAGGAAGAGAAAAGATGTGGGGGCATGGTGTCGGGGTACAAACTGGCACCCCGGCAGGAGAAAGCGCTGCCAAACGCCACGGCGATGCCGCCTAGGATGGCTTAGCAAGCCAGAAAGGTCCCTGTGGAGGGAAAGATGTACTCCGTCCAGAGTCTCTGCTTCTCTGCCCTCTAGCCTCCATCAGAGAAGGTAGGCCTGAGCCTAGGTAGGGCATGAGGCCAAAGGGAGGCAGAATCTCCTTCCGGGCCTTCCCTGCACACCTCTCCCTGACATGCAGAGTTCCTGTTGAAGTGCAGGTTTTCGTCATCCGCTTGGCTGTCGTCCTCTTCGGATGGGAAAGCTGGCTCACCTCCTGGTGGTGACGACGTTCCTAATCTTGCCGGTCTCAGGGGGCTTCCCCCCTCCGAGGCGAACCAGACCATCCCACTCCCTAGCAGGAACCCCACGGAAAAACAGTGGCACCGGGCTTTCTAGCCCGAGCGGAACTACACCAAGGGGCTCACCATGAGGAAAGGTGACTTCAAGGAGCCCCGAGGCAAACCAGTTGCTCCCACCTGCCAACACACATAAATATCACTTTCTCTCTCTCTCTCTCTCTCCCTCTCTCTCTCTCCAAAGCCTAAGGAACTCAGGCAGCTCCTCAGAGGGCCACGCTGCACGGTGGGCAAAGGAAAACCCGTGAGTACAGAGGAGCACACGGCCATCCGGCAGTCCAGCCTCCCGAGAAAGGGACATGATGACTTTGGACTCTCGGGGAGACTCACATAAACAGCCAGCAGATGGGTGTGAGGTGGCGACGGTAGACCGGTCCGTGGATGTTGCTGCTGCTTCCCGGACGCCGCCACGGAGCCACCTTCAGCCTGCGAGGCCCAGGCTTCATTGCCAGGGCCTGCGGCCTGTTCCCTCTGCTCTTCAGGGTAGGAGGTAAGGCGCAGTCAGGCAAGTCCAGGGCACAGCCAATATGACCAGAGAGTGGTGCCTGGCTAAGACCAGACAGCCCAGCAGGGTGCCAGGAGGAAGGAGGTGTTTGGCCAGCGGGACTGGCCCGCTCCAAGACTCACCTTGGCGGGAAGGCACCCTTTCCCGGGGCCCAGAGGGCTCCAAGACAGCTTGGTGAAAGCAGAGCCTACCTAGGACCACATGCACAGGCCCGCTTATTCAGGCCTGGGCAAGACTGGGCATTCTTGCCCCAAGAGAAAACGCTTATTTAGGCAGTTCACTCAGCCCCCGAACCTCAACGAAGGGGAACAGGGCCACCACCATCCTGCAGCCACACAAAACCCTGTCCCTCCTCCTACTCGCCCACCCCCTCGGTGAAAGCAGTGGTGGGCAATGGCTCCTGCCAGCCATTGCCCACCCCTGCCGACATTTCCCCAGCAACAAGCCAAGCACAGATCTCCCTGCAAGAAAGGAGCGAACGCAGAGCGGACGCCAAGGGAAACAGCCTCTTCCTCAGAAGGCAAAGGCCAGGCAAGGTGTGTTGCCGCTCAGCCCATATGAATCATGGGCAACGACCGATGCGGCACTGACACCGAGACTTGACTAACTTGCTGGCAGTACAAACGGCTGGGCGGATGGGCACGGACGTCAGGCCTACCCAGTCATGAAGAAGGCACTGTGGAGAAGGAAAGCCTCACGCAGTGGATGCCCCCAGTGCTGACCTTGATGGAGTGGGAATGTTTCCTTGTGCACACGGATCATGCAGAGGAAGAAGGGTCCAGGCCCTCGGAAACCATGGAGGAAGTGATAAGATGCGGGGGCATGGTGTCGGGCTTCAAGCTGGCACCCCGGCAGGAGAAAGCACTGCCAACCGCCACAGGGATGCCACCTTGGATGGCTGAGCTAGCCAGAAAGGCCCCTGTGGAGGGACAGATGTTCTCCCTCCATAGTCTCTGCTTCTCTGCCCTCCGGCCTCCGTCAGAGAAGGCAGGCGTGAGCCTAGGTTGGGCATGAGGCCCAAGGGAGGCAGAATCTCCTTCCTGGCCTTCCCTGCACACCTCTCTGGCCTCCAGAGTTCCTGGTCAGGTGGTGGTGGTAGTCGTCAGCTCGGCTGTCATCCTCCTCGTGTCGGAATACTGGCTCACCTCCTGGTGGGGAGGACGTTCCTCCCCTTGCCCGTGAGCACGACGGAACCACACCATCCCACCCCCATGCAGGAACCCCATGGGAAACGAATGGCACCGGGCCCCCAGCACGAGCGGAACTTCACCAAGGGGCTCCCCGCGAGGTGACTTAAAGGAGCCCCGAGGCAAACGGTGAACACGACAGACCAGTTACTCCCACTTGCGAACACACATACATATAATCTCCCTCTCTCTCTCTCTATCTCTCTCTCTCAGAAGCCACAGGTACTCAGGCAGGTCCCGTCAGGGCCAGGCTCTGCGGCCGACGACGACGGTGGAGCCCTGAGGACAGAGGGACACACGGCCATACGGGTAGTCGAGCCTTCCGAGTCACGGGCGTGAAGTCCCTGGACTCTCGGGGAGACTCCCATACACAGCCAGCAGGCGGCTTTGAGGTGGCGTTGGGCAACCGGTCCAGGGACCCCGCTGCGGCTTGCTCCAGGCTGCGACGACGGAGCCTTCTGCAGCCCGCTGAGCCCTCCTCCTCCTTCTCCTTGGAACCGCGGACGATCCCCTGGCAGGCATCCTGGAGAGGACAGGCCAGAGCCTGACAAGGACGCGCCCGGCCTGGCCGCAGAGGGCTCCTGCCATAGGGACGCGCCCCTAGGCAACGGCCGCTGTCATTATGACAGGACTTGCGCATGCGCAGTTGTAGGGCTGGCTCGCTGCGCCGGCCAAGGCTGTCAGCAGGCCATGGCGGCTTTGGCCTCGCGATCCGGCGATGGCGACGGGGGTGCCCACCTGTGGCGGCGGTGGAGCGCCAGACGGGGCTGCCTAGGGTGTCTGGGAGGGCGGAAGGAGGCTGTGAGGGGAAAACGACCCGCAGCGGACAGGAACAACGTTGGGGCTGGGGGCGCGGCGAGGAGGGGGCACAGCCTTCCGGGGCCTTTTGCGCAGAGATCTGGTTGAGATCCCAGCTCGCAGTGGAGGGCCGGCCTCAGGGTGAGAGGCGAACATTGCCATCTCTCCTACTCGGATCTGAGCTGGCATGAGACCCACTGAGGACAGGCGTGGCTGACCACGGCGGCGGCGATGAACTCTGGTGAACGGCGACAGGGCCTGTGGGGGACAAGGAGTTACCTGAGGCCCGAGGGAAGGTTCCAGGTAACAGTTGATCAACTCAGGTGTCCTGTGCCTCCAAGGGCCCCTGGGGCCACCAGGTACTGGCCCGGTCGTAATCGCCGAGGCCTCCTGCCTGCCCCCACTGCTCTTCAGGTAGGTGGTAAGGCGCAGCCAGGCAAGTCCAGGGGACAGCAAGTATGACCAGAGAGGGGTGCCTGCCTAAGACCTGCCAGCCCAGCAGGACGCAGGAAGGGAGGCGGTGGTGTTTCCCGCGCAGGTCCGGCCGACTCCAAGACCGACCTTGGGGAGAAGGCACCCTTTCCAGGGTGCCAATGGGACCCAAGAGAGCTCGGAGAAAGAAGAGCATACCTAGGACCACATGCACAGGCCCGCTTCTGCAGGCCTGGGCAAGACTGGGCATTCTTGACCGAAGAGACAACGGTTCCGCAGGCAGCGCACTCAGCCCCCCAACCTGAGCGAAGGGGAACAGGGCCACCACCATCCTGCAGCCACACAAAACGCAGTCCCTCCTCCTCCTGCCCCAGCCCCTCAGTGAAAACAGTGGCGGCCAATGGCCCCTGCCAGCCATTGCCCACCCCTGCCGACACTTCCCCAGCAACAAGCCAAGCACAGATCTCCCTGCAAGAAAGGAACGAATGCAGAGCGGACGCCAAGGGAAAAAGCCTCTGCCTCAGATGGCAAAGGCCAGGCAAGGTGTGCTGCCGCTCAGCCCATGGGAATCATGGGGAACGACCGATGCGGCACTGACACCAAGACTTGACTAACTTGCTGGCAGAACAAATGGCTGGGCGGATGGGCACGGGCGTCAGGCCTACCAAGTCACCAAGAAGGCACTGCGGAGAAGGAAAGCCTCACGCAGTGGATGCCCCCAATGCTGACTTTGATGGAGTGGGAATGTTTTCTGGCCCACACGGTTCATGCAGGTGAAGAAGGGTCCAGGCCCTCGGAATCCATGGAGGAAGAGAAAAGATGTGGGGGCATGGTGTCGGGGTACAAACTGGCACCCCGGCAGGAGAAAGCGCTGCCAAACACCACGGCGATGCCGCCTAGGATGGCTTAGCAAGCCAGAAAGGTCCCTGTGGAGGGAAAGATGTACTCCGTCCAGAGTCTCTGCTTCTCTGCCCTCTAGCCTCCATCAGAGAAGGTAGGCCTGAGCCTAGGTAGGGCATGAGGCCAAAGGGAGGCAGAATCTCCTTCCGGGCCTTCCCTGCACACCTCTCCCTGACATGCAGAGTTCCTGTTGAAGTGCAGGTTTTCGTCATCCGCTTGGCTGTCGTCCTCTTCGGATGGGAAAGCTGGCTCACCTCCTGGTGGCGACGACGTTCCTAATCTTGCCGGTCTCAGGGGGCTTCCCCCCTCCGAGGCGAACCAGACCATCCCACTCCCTAGCAGGAACCCCACGGAAAAACAGTGGCACCGGGCTTTCTAGCCCGAGCGGAACTACACCAAGGGGCTCACCATGAGGAAAGGTGACTTCAAGGAGCCCCGAGGCAAACCAGTTGCTCCCACCTGCCAACACACATAAATATCACTTTCTCTCTCTCTCTCTCTCTCTCTCTCTCTCCCTCTCTCTCTCTCCAAAGCCTAAGGAACTCAGGCAGCTCCTCAGAGGGCCACGCTGCACGGTGGGCAAAGGAAAACCCGTGAGTACAGAGGAGCACACGGCCATCCGGCAGTCCAGCCTCCCGAGAAAGGGACATGATGACTTTGGACTCTCGGGGAGACTCACATAAACAGCCAGCAGATGGGTGTGAGGTGGCGACGGTAGACCGGTCCGTGGATGCTGCTGCTGCTTCCCGGACGCCGCCACGGAGCCACCTTCAGCCTGCGAGGCCCAGGCTTCATTGCCAGGGCCTGCGGCCTGTTCCCTCTGCTCTTCAGGGTAGGAGGTAAGGCGCAGTCAGGCAAGTCCAGGGCACAGCCAATATGACCAGAGAGTGGTGCCTGGCTAAGACCAGACAGCCCAGCAGGGTGCCAGGAGGAAGGAGGTGTTTGGCCAGCGGGACTGGCCCGCTCCAAGACTCACCTTGGCGGGAAGGCACCCTTTCCCGGGGCCCAGAGGGCTCCAAGACAGCTTGGTGAAAGCAGAGCCTACCTAGGACCACATGCACAGGCCCGCTTATTCAGGCCTGGGCAAGACTGGGCATTCTTGCCCCAAGAGAAAACGCTTATTTAGGCAGTTCACTCAGCCCCCGAACCTCAACGAAGGGGAACAGGGCCACCACCATCCTGCAGCCACACAAAACCCTGTCCCTCCTCCTGCTCGCCCACCCCCTCGGTGAAAGCAGTGGTGGGCAATGGCTCCTGCCAGCCATTGCCCACCCCTGCCGACATTTCCCCAGCAACAAGCCAAGCACAGATCTCCCTGCAAGAAAGGAGCGAACGCAGAGCGGACGCCAAGGGAAACAGCCTCTTCCTCAGAAGGCAAAGGCCAGGCAAGGTGTGTTGCCGCTCAGCCCATATGAATCATGGGCAACGACCGATGCGGCACTGACACCGAGACTTGACTAACTTGCTGGCAGTACAAACGGCTGGGCAGATGGGCACGGACGACAGGCCTACCCAGTCATGAAGAAGGCACTGTGGAGAAGGAAAGCCTCACGCAGTGGATGCCCCCAATGCTGACTTTGATGGAGTGGGAATGTTTTCTGGCCCACACGGTTCATGCAGGTGAAGAAGGGTCCAGGCCCTCGGAATCCATGGAGGAAGAGAAAAGATGTGGGGGCATGGTGTCGGGGTACAAACTGGCACCCCGGCAGGAGAAAGCGCTGCCAAACGCCACGGCGATGCCGCCTAGGATGGCTTAGCAAGCCAGAAAGGTCCCTGTGGAGGGAAAGATGTACTCCGTCCAGAGTCTCTGCTTCTCTGCCCTCTAGCCTCCATCAGAGAAGGTAGGCCTGAGCCTAGGTAGGGCATGAGGCCAAAGGGAGGCAGAATCTCCTTCCGGGCCTTCCCTGCACACCTCTCCCTGACATCCAGAGTTCCTGTTGAAGTGCAGGTTTTCGTCATCCGCTTGGCTGTCGTCCTCTTCGGATGGGAAAGCTGGCTCACCTCCTGGTGGCGACGACGTTCCTAATCTTGCCGGTCTCAGGGGGCTTCCCCCCTCCGAGGCGAACCAGACCATCCCACTCCCTAGCAGGAACCCCACGGAAAAACAGTGGCACCGGGCTTTCTAGCCCGAGCGGAACTACACCAAGGGGCTCACCATGAGGAAAGGTGACTTCAAGGAGCCCCGAGGCAAACCAGTTGCTCCCACCTGCCAACACACATAAATATCACTTTCTCTCTCTCTCTCTCTCTCTCTCTCTCTCCCTCTCTCTCTCTCCAAAGCCTAAGGAACTCAGGCAGCTCCTCAGAGGGCCACGCTGCACGGTGGGCAAAGGAAAACCCGTGAGTACAGAGGAGCACACGGCCATCCGGCAGTCCAGCCTCCCGAGAAAGGGACATGATGACTTTGGACTCTCGGGGAGACTCACATAAACAGCCAGCAGATGGGTGTGAGGTGGCGACGGTAGACCGGTCCGTGGATGCTGCTGCTGCTTCCCGGACGCCGCCACGGAGCCACCTTCAGCCTGCGAGGCCCAGGCTTCATTGCCAGGGCCTGCGGCCTGTTCCCTCTGCTCTTCAGGGTAGGAGGTAAGGCGCAGTCAGGCAAGTCCAGGGCACAGCCAATATGACCAGAGAGTGGTGCCTGGCTAAGACCAGACAGCCCAGCAGGGTGCCAGGAGGAAGGAGGTGTTTGGCCAGCGGGACTGGCCCGCTCCAAGACTCACCTTGGCGGGAAGGCACCCTTTCCCGGGGCCCAGAGGGCTCCAAGACAGCTTGGTGAAAGCAGAGCCTACCTAGGACCACATGCACAGGCCCGCTTATTCAGGCCTGGGCAAGACTGGGCATTCTTGCCCCAAGAGAAAACGCTTATTTAGGCAGTTCACTCAGCCCCCGAACCTCAACGAAGGGGAACAGGGCCACCACCATCCTGCAGCCACACAAAACCCTGTCCCTCCTCCTGCTCGCCCACCCCCTCGGTGAAAGCAGTAGTGGGCAATGGCTCCTGCCAGCCATTGCCCACCCCTGCCGACATTTCCCCAGCAACAAGCCAAGCACAGATCTCCCTGCAAGAAAGGAGCGAACGCAGAGCGGACGCCAAGGGAAACAGCCTCTTCCTCAGAAGGCAAAGGCCAGGCAAGGTGTGTTGCCGCTCAGCCCATATGAATCATGGGCAACGACCGATGCGGCACTGACACCGAGACTTGACTAACTTGCTGGCAGTACAAACGGCTGGGCGGATGGGCACGGACGTCAGGCCTACCCAGTCATGAAGAAGGCACTGTGGAGAAGGAAAGCCTCACGCAGTGGATGCCCCCAGTGCTGACCTTGATGGAGTGGGAATGTTTCCTTGTGCACACGGATCATGCAGAGGAAGAAGGGTCCAGGCCCTCGGAAACCATGGAGGAAGTGATAAGATGCGGGGGCATGGTGTCGGGGTTCAAGCTGGCACCCCGGCAGGAGAAAGCACTGCCAACCGCCACAGGGATGCCACCTTGGATGGCTGAGCTAGCCAGAAAGGCCCCTGTGGAGGGACAGATGTTCTCCCTCCATAGTCTCTGCTTCTCTGCCCTCCGGCCTCCGTCAGAGAAGGCAGGCGTGAGCCTAGGTAGGGCATGAGGCCCAAGGGAGGCAGAATCTCCTTCCTGGCCTTCCCTGCACACCTCTCTGGCCTCCAGAGTTCCTGGTCAGGTGGTGGTGGTAGTCGTCAGCTCGGCTGTCATCCTCCTCGTGTCGGAATACTGGCTCACCTCCTGGTGGGGAGGACGTTCCTCCCCTTGCCCGTGAGCACGACGGAACCACACCATCCCACCCCCATGCAGGAACCCCATGGGAAACGAATGGCACCGGGCCCCCAGCACGAGCGGAACTTCACCAAGGGGCTCCCCGCGAGGTGACTTAAAGGAGCCCCGAGGCAAACGGTGAACACGACAGACCAGTTACTCCCACTTGCGAACACACATACATATAATCTCCCTCTCTCTCTCTCTATCTCTCTCTCTCAGAAGCCACAGGTACTCAGGCAGGTCCCGTCAGGGCCAGGCTCTGCGGCCGACGACGAAGGTGGAGCCCTGAGGACAGAGGGACACACGGCCATACGGGTAGTCGAGCCTTCCGAGTCACGGGCGTGAAGTCCCTGGACTCTCGGGGAGACTCCCATACACAGCCAGCAGGCGGCTTTGAGGTGGCGTTGGGCAACCGGTCCAGGGACCCCGCTGCGGCTTGCTCCAGGCTGCGACGACGGAGCCTTCTGCAGCCCGCTGAGCCCTCCTCCTCCTTCTCCTTGGAACCGCGGACGATCCCCTGGCAGGCATCCTGGAGAGGACAGGCCAGAGCCTGACAAGGACGCGCCCGGCCTGGCCGCAGAGGGCTCCTGCCATAGGGACTCGCCCCTAGGCAACGGCCGCTGTCATTATGACAGGACTTGCGCATGCGCAGTTGTAGGGCTGGCTCGCTGAGCCGGCCAAGGCTGACAGCAGGCCATGGAGGCTTTGGCCTCGCGATCCGGCGATGGCGACGGGGGTGCCCACCTGTGGCGGCGGTGGAGCGCCAGACGGGGCTGCCTAGGGTGTCTGGGAGGGCGGAAGGAGGCTGTGAGGGGAAAACGACCCGCAGCGGACAGGAACAACGTTGGGGCTGGGGGCGCGGCGAGGAGGGGGCACAGCCTTCCGGGGCCTCTTTGCGCAGAGATCTGGTTGAGATCCCAGCTGGCAGTGGAGGGCCGGCCTCAGGGTGAGAGGCGAACATTGCCATCTCTCCTACTCGGATCTGAGCTGGCATGAGACCCACTGAGGACAGGCGTGGCTGACCACGGCGGCGGCGATGAACTCTGGTGAACGGCGACAGGGCCTGTGGGGGACAAGGAGTTACCTGAGGCCCGAGGGAAGGTTCCAGGTAACAGTTGATCAACTCAGGTGTCCTGTGCCTCCAAGGGCCCCTGGGGCCACCAGGTACTGGCCCGGTCGTAATCGCCGAGGCCTCCTGCCTGCCCCCACTGCTCTTCAGGTAGGTGGTAAGGCGCAGCCAGGCAAGTCCAGGGGACAGCAAGTATGACCAGAGAGGGGTGCCTGCCTAAGACCTGCCAGCCCAGCAGGACGCAGGAAGGGAGGCGGTGGTGTTTCCCGCGCAGGTCCGGCCGACTCCAAGACCGACCTTGGGGAGAAGGCACCCTTTCCAGGGTGCCAATGGGACCCAAGAGAGCTCGGAGAAAGAAGAGCATACCTAGGACCACATGCACAGGCCCGCTTCTGCAGGCCTGGGCAAGACTGGGCATTCTTGACCGAAGAGACAACGGTTCCGCAGGCAGCGCACTCAGCCCCCCAACCTGAGCGAAGGGGAACAGGGCCACCACCATCCTGCAGCCACACAAAACGCAGTCCCTCCTCCTCCTGCCCCAGCCCCTCAGTGAAAACAGTGGCGGCCAATGGCCCCTGCCAGCCATTGCCCACCCCTGCCGACACTTCCCCAGCAACAAGCCAAGCACAGATCTCCCTGCAAGAAAGGAACGAATGCAGAGCGGACGCCAAGGGAAAAAGCCTCTGCCTCAGATGGCAAAGGCCAGGCAAGGTGTGCTGCCGCTCAGCCCATGGGAATCATGGGGAACGACCGATGCGGCACTGACACCAAGACTTGACTAACTTGCTGGCAGAACAAATGGCTGGGCGGATGGGCACGGGCGTCAGGCCTACCAAGTCACCAAGAAGGCACTGCGGAGAAGGAAAGCCTCACGCAGTGGATGCCCCCAATGCTGACTTTGATGGAGTGGGAATGTTTTCTGGCCCACACGGTTCATGCAGGTGAAGAAGGGTCCAGGCCCTCGGAATCCATGGAGGAAGAGAAAAGATGTGGGGGCATGGTGTCGGGGTACAAACTGGCACCCCGGCAGGAGAAAGCGCTGCCAAACGCCACGGCGATGCCGCCTAGGATGGCTTAGCAAGCCAGAAAGGTCCCTGTGGAGGGAAAGATGTACTCCGTCCAGAGTCTCTGCTTCTCTGCCCTCTAGCCTCCATCAGAGAAGGTAGGCCTGAGCCTAGGTAGGGCATGAGGCCAAAGGGAGGCAGAATCTCCTTCCGGGCCTTCCCTGCACACCTCTCCCTGACATCCAGAGTTCCTGTTGAAGTGCAGGTTTTCGTCATCCGCTTGGCTGTCGTCCTCTTCGGATGGGAAAGCTGGCTCACCTCCTGGTGGCGACGACGTTCCTAATCTTGCCGGTCTCAGGGGGCTTCCCCCCTCCGAGGCGAACCAGACCATCCCACTCCCTAGCAGGAACCCCACGGAAAAACAGTGGCACCGGGCTTTCTAGCCTGAGCGGAACTACACCAAGGGGCTCACCATGAGGAAAGGTGACTTCAAGGAGCCCCGAGGCAAACCAGTTGCTCCCACCTGCCAACACACATAAATATCACTTTCTCTCTCTCTCTCTCTCTCTCTCTCTCTCCCTCTCTCTCTCTCCAAAGCCTAAGGAACTCAGGCAGCTCCTCAGAGGGCCACGCTGCACGGTGGGCAAAGGAAAACCCGTGAGTACAGAGGAGCACACGGCCATCCGGCAGTCCAGCCTCCCGAGAAAGGGACATGATGACTTTGGACTCTCGGGGAGACTCACATAAACAGCCAGCAGATGGGTGTGAGGTGGCGACGGTAGACCGGTCCGTGGATGCTGCTGCTGCTTCCCGGACGCCGCCACGGAGCCACCTTCAGCCTGCGAGGCCCAGGCTTCATTGCCAGGGGCTGCGGCCTGTTCCCTCTGCTCTTCAGGGTAGGAGGTAAGGCGCAGTCAGGCAAGTCCAGGGCACAGCCAATATGACCAGAGAGTGGTGCCTGGCTAAGACCAGACAGCCCAGCAGGGTGCCAGGAGGAAGGAGGTGTTTGGCCAGCGGGACTGGCCCGCTCCAAGACTCACCTTGGCGGGAAGGCACCCTTTCCCGGGGCCCAGAGGGCTCCAAGACAGCTTGGTGAAAGCAGAGCCTACCTAGGACCACATGCACAGGCCCGCTTATTCAGGCCTGGGCAAGACTGGGCATTCTTGCCCCAAGAGAAAACGCTTATTTAGGCAGTTCACTCAGCCCCCGAACCTCAACGAAGGGGAACAGGGCCACCACCATCCTGCAGCCACACAAAACCCTGTCCCTCCTCCTGCTCGCCCACCCCCTCGGTGAAAGCAGTGGTGGGCAATGGCTCCTGCCAGCCATTGCCCACCCCTGCCGACATTTCCCCAGCAACAAGCCAAGCACAGATCTCCCTGCAAGAAAGGAGCGAACGCAGAGCGGACGCCAAGGGAAACAGCCTCTTCCTCAGAAGGCAAAGGCCAGGCAAGGTGTGTTGCCGCTCAGCCCATATGAATCATGGGCAACGACCGATGCGGCACTGACACCGAGACTTGACTAACTTGCTGGCAGTACAAACGGCTGGGCAGATGGGCACGGACGTCAGGCCTACCCAGTCATGAAGAAGGCACTGTGGAGAAGGAAAGCCTCACGCAGTGGATGCCCCCAATGCTGACTTTGATGGAGTGGGAATGTTTTCTGGCCCACACGGTTCATGCAGGTGAAGAAGGGTCCAGGCCCTCGGAATCCATGGAGGAAGAGAAAAGATGTGGGGGCATGGTGTCGGGGTACAAACTGGCACCCCGGCAGGAGAAAGCGCTGCCAAACGCCACGGCGATGCCGCCTAGGATGGCTTAGCAAGCCAGAAAGGTCCCTGTGGAGGGAAAGATGTACTCCGTCCAGAGTCTCTGCTTCTCTGCCCTCTAGCCTCCATCAGAGAAGGTAGGCCTGAGCCTAGGTAGGGCATGAGGCCAAAGGGAGGCAGAATCTCCTTCCGGGCCTTCCCTGCACACCTCTCCCTGACATCCAGAGTTCCTGTTGAAGTGCAGGTTTTCGTCATCCGCTTGGCTGTCGTCCTCTTCGGATGGGAAAGCTGGCTCACCTCCTGGTGGCGACGACGTTCCTAATCTTGCCGGTCTCAGGGGGCTTCCCCCCTCCGAGGCGAACCAGACCATCCCACTCCCTAGCAGGAACCCCACGGAAAAACAGTGGCACCGGGCTTTCTAGCCCGAGCGGAACTACACCAAGGGGCTCACCATGAGGAAAGGTGACTTCAAGGAGCCCCGAGGCAAACCAGTTGCTCCCACCTGCCAACACACATAAATATCACTTTCTCTCTCTCTCTCTCTCTCCCTCTCTCTCTCTCCAAAGCCTAAGGAACTCAGGCAGCTCCTCAGAGGGCCACGCTGCACGGTGGGCAAAGGAAAACCCGTGAGTACAGAGGAGCACACGGCCATCCGGCAGTCCAGCCTCCCGAGAAAGGGACATGATGACTTTGGACTCTCGGGGAGACTCACATAAACAGCCAGCAGATGGGTGTGAGGTGGCGACGGTAGACCGGTCCGTGGATGCTGCTGCTGCTTCCCGGACGCCGCCACGGAGCCACCTTCAGCCTGCGAGGCCCAGGCTTCATTGCCAGGGCCTGCGGCCTGTTCCCTCTGCTCTTCAGGGTAGGAGGTAAGGCGCAGTCAGGCAAGTCTAGGGCACAGCCAATATGACCAGAGAGTGGTGCCTGGCTAAGACCAGACGGCCCAGCAGGGTGCCAGGAGGAAGGAGGTGTTTGGCCAGCGGGACTGGCCCGCTCCAAGACTCACCTTGGCGGGAAGGCACCCTTTCCCGGGGCCCAGAGGGCTCCAAGACAGCTTGGTGAAAGCAGAGCCTACCTAGGACCACATGCACAGGCCCGCTTATTCAGGCCTGGGCAAGACTGGGCATTCTTGCCCCAAGAGAAAACGCTTATTTAGGCAGTTCACTCAGCCCCCGAACCTCAACGAAGGGGAACAGGGCCACCACCATCCTGCAGCCACACAAAACCCTGTCCCTCCTCCTGCTCGCCCACCCCCTCGGTGAAAGCAGTAGTGGGCAATGGCTCCTGCCAGCCATTGCCCACCCCTGCCGACATTTCCCCAGCAACAAGCCAAGCACAGATCTCCCTGCAAGAAAGGAGCGAACGCAGAGCGGACGCCAAGGGAAACAGCCTCTTCCTCAGAAGGCAAAGGCCAGGCAAGGTGTGTTGCCGCTCAGCCCATATGAATCATGGGCAACGACCGATGCGGCACTGACACCGAGACTTGACTAACTTGCTGGCAGTACAAACGGCTGGGCGGATGGGCACGGACGTCAGGCCTACCCAGTCATGAAGAAGGCACTGTGGAGAAGGAAAGCCTCACGCAGTGGATGCCCCCAGTGCTGACCTTGATGGAGTGGGAATGTTTCCTTGTGCACACGGATCATGCAGAGGAAGAAGGGTCCAGGCCCTCGGAAACCATGGAGGAAGTGATAAGATGCGGGGGCATGGTGTCGGGGTTCAAGCTGGCACCCCGGCAGGAGAAAGCACTGCCAACCGCCACAGGGATGCCACCTTGGATGGCTGAGCTAGCCAGAAAGGCCCCTGTGGAGGGACAGATGTTCTCCCTCCATAGTCTCTGCTTCTCTGCCCTCCGGCCTCCGTCAGAGAAGGCAGGCGTGAGCCTAGGTAGGGCATGAGGCCCAAGGGAGGCAGAATCTCCTTCCTGGCCTTCCCTGCACACCTCTCTGGCCTCCAGAGTTCCTGGTCAGGTGGTGGTGGTAGTCGTCAGCTCGGCTGTCATCCTCCTCGTGTCGGAATACTGGCTCACCTCCTGGTGGGGAGGACGTTCCTCCCCTTGCCCGTGAGCACGACGGAACCACACCATCCCACCCCCATGCAGGAACCCCATGGGAAACGAATGGCACCGGGCCCCCAGCACGAGCGGAACTTCACCAAGGGGCTCCCCGCGAGGTGACTTAAAGGAGCCCCGAGGCAAACGGTGAACACGACAGACCAGTTACTCCCACTTGCGAACACACATACATATAATCTCCCTCTCTCTCTCTCTATCTCTCTCTCTCAGAAGCCACAGGTACTCAGGCAGGTCCCGTCAGGGCCAGGCTCTGCGGCCGACGACGAAGGTGGAGCCCTGAGGACAGAGGGACACACGGCCATACGGGTAGTCGAGCCTTCCGAGTCACGGGCGTGAAGTCCCTGGACTCTCGGGGAGACTCCCATACACAGCCAGCAGGCGGCTTTGAGGTGGCGTTGGGCAACCGGTCCAGGGACCCCGCTGCGGCTTGCTCCAGGCTGCGACGACGGAGCCTTCTGCAGCCCGCTGAGCCCTCCTCCTCCTTCTCCTTGGAACCGCGGACGATCCCCTGGCAGGCATCCTGGAGAGGACAGGCCAGAGCCTGACAAGGACGCGCCCGGCCTGGCCGCAGAGGGCTCCTGCCATAGGGACTCGCCCCTAGGCAACGGCCGCTGTCATTATGACAGGACTTGCGCATGCGCAGTTGTAGGGCTGGCTCGCTGAGCCGGCCAAGGCTGACAGCAGGCCATGGAGGCTTTGGCCTCGCGATCCGGCGATGGCGACGGGGGTGCCCACCTGTGGCGGCGGTGGAGCGCCAGACGGGGCTGCCTAGGGTGTCTGGGAGGGCGGAAGGAGGCTGTGAGGGGAAAACGACCCGCAGCGGACAGGAACAACGTTGGGGCTGGGGGCGCGGCGAGGAGGGGGCACAGCCTTCCGGGGCCTCTTTGCGCAGAGATCTGGTTGAGATCCCAGCTGGCAGTGGAGGGCCGGCCTCAGGGTGAGAGGCGAACATTGCCATCTCTCCTACTCGGATCTGAGCTGGCATGAGACCCACTGAGGACAGGCGTGGCTGACCACGGCGGCGGCGATGAACTCTGGTGAACGGCGACAGGGCCTGTGGGGGACAAGGAGTTACCTGAGGCCCGAGGGAAGGTTCCAGGTAACAGTTGATCAACTCAGGTGTCCTGTGCCTCCAAGGGCCCCTGGGGCCACCAGGTACTGGCCCGGTCGTAATCGCCGAGGCCTCCTGCCTGCCCCCACTGCTCTTCAGGTAGGTGGTAAGGCGCAGCCAGGCAAGTCCAGGGGACAGCAAGTATGACCAGAGAGGGGTGCCTGCCTAAGACCTGCCAGCCCAGCAGGACGCAGGAAGGGAGGCGGTGGTGTTTCCCGCGCAGGTCCGGCCGACTCCAAGACCGACCTTGGGGAGAAGGCACCCTTTCCAGGGTGCCAATGGGACCCAAGAGAGCTCGGAGAAAGAAGAGCATACCTAGGACCACATGCACAGGCCCGCTTCTGCAGGCCTGGGCAAGACTGGGCATTCTTGACCGAAGAGACAACGGTTCCACAGGCAGCGCACTCAGCCCCCCAACCTGAGCGAAGGGGAACAGGGCCACCACCATCCTGCAGCCACACAAAACGCAGTCCCTCCTCCTCCTGCCCCAGCCCCTCAGTGAAAACAGTGGCGGCCAATGGCCCCTGCCAGCCATTGCCCACCCCTGCCGACACTTCCCCAGCAACAAGCCAAGCACAGATCTCCCTGCAAGAAAGGAACGAATGCAGAGCGGACGCCAAGGGAAAAAGCCTCTGCCTCAGATGGCAAAGGCCAGGCAAGGTGTGCTGCCGCTCAGCCCATGGGAATCATGGGGAACGACCGATGCGGCACTGACACCAAGACTTGACTAACTTGCTGGCAGAACAAATGGCTGGGCGGATGGGCACGGGCGTCAGGCCTACCAAGTCACCAAGAAGGCACTGCGGAGAAGGAAAGCCTCACGCAGTGGATGCCCCCAATGCTGACTTTGATGGAGTGGGAATGTTTTCTGGCCCACACGGTTCATGCAGGTGAAGAAGGGTCCAGGCCCTCGGAATCCATGGAGGAAGAGAAAAGATGTGGGGGCATGGTGTCGGGGTACAAACTGGCACCCCGGCAGGAGAAAGCGCTGCCAAACGCCACGGCGATGCCGCCTAGGATGGCTTAGCAAGCCAGAAAGGTCCCTGTGGAGGGAAAGATGTACTCCGTCCAGAGTCTCTGCTTCTCTGCCCTCTAGCCTCCATCAGAGAAGGTAGGCCTGAGCCTAGGTAGGGCATGAGGCCAAAGGGAGGCAGAATCTCCTTCCGGGCCTTCCCTGCACACCTCTCCCTGACATGCAGAGTTCCTGTTGAAGTGCAGGTTTTCGTCATCCGCTTGGCTGTCGTCCTCTTCGGATGGGAAAGCTGGCTCACCTCCTGGTGGCGACGACGTTCCTAATCTTGCCGGTCTCAGGGGGCTTCCCCCCTCCGAGGCGAACCAGACCATCCCACTCCCTAGCAGGAACCCCACGGAAAAACAGTGGCACCGGGCTTTCTAGCCCGAGCGGAACTACACCAAGGGGCTCACCATGAGGAAAGGTGACTTCAAGGAGCCCCGAGGCAAACCAGTTGCTCCCACCTGCCAACACACATAAATATCACTTTCTCTCTCTCTCTCTCTCTCCCTCTCTCTCTCTCCAAAGCCTAAGGAACTCAGGCAGCTCCTCAGAGGGCCACGCTGCACGGTGGGCAAAGGAAAACCCGTGAGTACAGAGGAGCACACGGCCATCCGGCAGTCCAGCCTCCCGAGAAAGGGACATGATGACTTTGGACTCTCGGGGAGACTCACATAAACAGCCAGCAGATGGGTGTGAGGTGGCGACGGTAGACCGGTCCGTGGATGCTGCTGCTGCTTCCCGGACGCCGCCACGGAGCCACCTTCAGCCTGCGAGGCCCAGGCTTCATTGCCAGGGGCTGCGGCCTGTTCCCTCTGCTCTTCAGGGTAGGAGGTAAGGCGCAGTCAGGCAAGTCCAGGGCACAGCCAATATGACCAGAGAGTGGTGCCTGGCTAAGACCAGACGGCCCAGCAGGGTGCCAGGAGGAAGGAGGTGTTTGGCCAGCGGGACTGGCCCGCTCCAAGACTCACCTTGGCGGGAAGGCACCCTTTCCCGGGGCCCAGAGGGCTCCAAGACAGCTTGGTGAAAGCAGAGCCTACCTAGGACCACATGCACAGGCCCGCTTATTCAGGCCTGGGCAAGACTGGGCATTCTTGCCCCAAGAGAAAACGCTTATTTAGGCAGTTCACTCAGCCCCCGAACCTCAACGAAGGGGAACAGGGCCACCACCATCCTGCAGCCACACAAAACCCTGTCCCTCCTCCTGCTCGCCCACCCCCTCGGTGAAAGCAGTGGTGGGCAATGGCTCCTGCCAGCCATTGCCCACCCCTGCCGACATTTCCCCAGCAACAAGCCAAGCACAGATCTCCCTGCAAGAAAGGAGCGAACGCAGAGCGGACGCCAAGGGAAACAGCCTCTTCCTCAGAAGGCAAAGGCCAGGCAAGGTGTGTTGCCGCTCAGCCCATATGAATCATGGGCAATGACCGATGCGGCACTGACACCGAGACTTGACTAACTTGCTGGCAGTACAAACGGCTGGGCGGATGGGCACGGACGTCAGGCCTACCCAGTCATGAAGAAGGCACTGTGGAGAAGGAAAGCCTCACGCAGTGGATGCCCCCAGTGCTGACCTTGATGGAGTGGGAATGTTTCCTTGTGCACACGGATCATGCAGAGGAAGAAGGGTCCAGGCCCTCGGAAACCATGGAGGAAGTGATAAGATGCGGGGGCATGGTGTCGGGCTTCAAGCTGGCACCCCGGCAGGAGAAAGCACTGCCAACCGCCACAGGGATGCCACCTTGGATGGCTGAGCTAGCCAGAAAGGCCCCTGTGGAGGGACAGATGTTCTCCCTCCATAGTCTCTGCTTCTCTGCCCTCCGGCCTCCGTCAGAGAAGGCAGGCGTGAGCCTAGGTTGGGCATGAGGCCCAAGGGAGGCAGAATCTCCTTCCTGGCCTTCCCTGCACACCTCTCTGGCCTCCAGAGTTCCTGGTCAGGTGGTGGTGGTAGTCGTCAGCTCGGCTGTCATCCTCCTCGTGTCGGAATACTGGCTCACCTCCTGGTGGGGAGGACGTTCCTCCCCTTGCCCGTGAGCACGACGGAACCACACCATCCCACCCCCATGCAGGAACCCCATGGGAAACGAATGGCACCGGGCCCCCAGCACGAGCGGAACTTCACCAAGGGGCTCCCCGCGAGGTGACTTAAAGGAGCCCCGAGGCAAACGGTGAACACGACAGACCAGTTACTCCCACTTGCGAACACACATACATATAATCTCCCTCTCTCTCTCTATCTCTCTCTCTCAGAAGCCACAGGTACTCAGGCAGGTCCCGTCAGGGCCAGGCTCTGCGGCCGACGACGAAGGTGGAGCCCTGAGGACAGAGGGACACACGGCCATACGGGTAGTCGAGCCTTCCGAGTCACGGGCGTGAAGTCCCTGGACTCTCGGGGAGACTCCCATACACAGCCAGCAGGCGGCTTTGAGGTGGCGTTGGGCAACCGGTCCAGGGACCCCGCTGCGGCTTGCTCCAGGCTGCGACGACGGAGCCTTCTGCAGCCCGCTGAGCCCTCCTCCTCCTTCTCCTTGGAACCGCGGACGATCCCCTGGCAGGCATCCTGGAGAGGACAGGCCAGAGCCTGACAAGGACGCGCCCGGCCTGGCCGCAGAGGGCTCCTGCCATAGGGACGCGCCCCTAGGCAACGGCCGCTGTCATTATGACAGGACTTGCGCATGCGCAGTTGTAGGGCTGGCTCGCTGAGCCGGCCAAGGCTGACAGCAGGCCATGGAGGCTTCGGCCTCGCGATCCGGCGATGGCGACGGGGGTGCCCACCTGTGGCGGCGGTGGAGCGCCAGACGGGGCTGCCTAGGGTGTCTGGGAGGGCGGAAGGAGGCTGTGAGGGGAAAATGACCCGCAGCGGACAGGAACAACGTTGGGGCTGGGGGCGCGGCGAGGAGGGGGCACAGCCTTCCGGGGCCTCTTTGCGCAGAGATCTGGTTGAGATCCCAGCTGGCAGTGGAGGGCCGGCCTCAGGGTGAGAGGCGAACATTGCCATCTCTCCTACTCGGATCTGAGCTGGCATGAGACCCACTGAGGACAGGCGTGGCTGACCACGGCGGCGGCGATGAACTCTGGTGAACGGCGACAGGGCCTGTGGGGGACAAGGAGTTACCTGAGGCCCGAGGGAAGGTTCCAGGTAACAGTTGATCAACTCAGGTGTCCTGTGCCTCCAAGGGCCCCTGGGGCCACCAGGTACTGGCCCGGTCGTAATCGCCGAGGGCTCCTGCCTGCCCCCACTGCTCTTCAGGTAGGTGGTAAGGCGCAGCCAGGCAAGTCCAGGGGACAGCAAGTATGACCAGAGAGGGGTGCCTGCCTAAGACCTGCCAGCCCAGCAGGACGCAGGAAGGGAGGCGGTGGTGTTTCCCACGCAGGTCCGGCCGACTCCAAGACCGACCTTGGGGAGAAGGCACCCTTTCCAGGGTGCCAATGGGACCCAAGAGAGCTCGGAGAAAGAAGAGCATACCTAGGACCACATGCACAGGCCCGCTTCTGCAGGCCTGGGCAAGACTGGGCATTCTTGACCGAAGAGACAACGGTTCCGCAGGCAGCGCACTCAGCCCCCCAACCTGAGCGAAGGGGAACAGGGCCACCACCATCCTGCAGCCACACAAAACGCAGTCCCTCCTCCTCCTGCCCCACCCCCTCAGTGAAAACAGTGGCGGCCAATGGCCCCTGCCAGCCATTGCCCACCCCTGCCGACACTTCCCCAGCAACAAGCCAAGCACAGATCTCCCTGCAAGAAAGGAACGAATGCAGAGCGGACGCCAAGGGAAAAAGCCTCTGCCTCAGATGGCAAAGGCCAGGCAAGGTGTGCTGCCGCTCAGCCCATGGGAATCATGGGGAACGACCGATGCGGCACTGACACCAAGACTTGACTAACTTGCTGGCAGAACAAATGGCTGGGCGGATGGGCACGGGCGTCAGGCCTACCAAGTCACCAAGAAGGCACTGCGGAGAAGGAAAGCCTCACGCAGTGGATGCCCCCAATGCTGACTTTGATGGAGTGGGAATGTTTTCTGGCCCACACGGTTCATGCAGGTGAAGAAGGGTCCAGGCCCTCGGAATCCATGGAGGAAGAGAAAAGATGTGGGGGCATGGTGTCGGGGTACAAACTGCCACCCCGGCAGGAGAAAGCGCTGCCAAACGCCACGGCGATGCCGCCTAGGATGGCTTAGCAAGCCAGAAAGGTCCCTGTGGAGGGAAAGATGTACTCCGTCCAGAGTCTCTGCTTCTCTGCCCTCTAGCCTCCATCAGAGAAGGTAGGCCTGAGCCTAGGTAGGGCATGAGGCCAAAGGGAGGCAGAATCTCCTTCCGGGCCTTCCCTGCACACCTCTCCCTGACATGCAGAGTTCCTGTTGAAGTGCAGGTTTTCGTCATCCGCTTGGCTGTCGTCCTCTTCGGATGGGAAAGCTGGCTCACCTCCTGGTGGCGACGACGTTCCTAATCTTGCCGGTCTCAGGGGGCTTCCCCCCTCCGAGGCGAACCAGACCATCCCACTCCCTAGCAGGAACCCCACGGAAAAACAGTGGCACCGGGCTTTCTAGCCCGAGCGGAACTACACCAAGGGGCTCACCATGAGGAAAGGTGACTTCAAGGAGCCCCGAGGCAAACCAGTTGCTCCCACCTGCCAACACACATAAATATCACTTTCTCTCTCTCTCTCTCTCTCCCTCTCTCTCTCTCCAAAGCCTAAGGAACTCAGGCAGCTCCTCAGAGGGCCACGCTGCACGGTGGGCAAAGGAAAACCCGTGAGTACAGAGGAGCACACGGCCATCCGGCAGTCCAGCCTCCCGAGAAAGGGACATGATGACTTTGGACTCTCGGGGAGACTCACATAAACAGCCAGCAGATGGGTGTGAGGTGGCGACGGTAGACCGGTCCGTGGATGCTGCTGCTGCTTCCCGGACGCCGCCACGGAGCCACCTTCAGCCTGCGAGGCCCAGGCTTCATTGCCAGGGCCTGCGGCCTGTTCCCTCTGCTCTTCAGGGTAGGAGGTAAGGCGCAGTCAGGCAAGTCCAGGGCACAGCCAATATGACCAGAGAGTGGTGCCTGGCTAAGACCAGACGGCCCAGCAGGGTGCCAGGAGGAAGGAGGTGTTTGGCCAGCGGGACTGGCCCGCTCCAAGACTCACCTTGGCGGGAAGGCACCCTTTCCCGGGGCCCAGAGGGCTCCAAGACAGCTTGGTGAAAGCAGAGCCTACCTAGGACCACATGCACAGGCCCGCTTATTCAGGCCTGGGCAAGACTGGGCATTCTTGCCCCAAGAGAAAACGCTTATTTAGGCAGTTCACTCAGCCCCCGAACCTCAACGAAGGGGAACAGGGCCACCACCATCCTGCAGCCACACAAAACCCTGTCCCTCCTCCTGCTCGCCCACCCCCTCGGTGAAAGCAGTGGTGGGCAATGGCTCCTGCCAGCCATTGCCCACCCCTGCCGACATTTCCCCAGCAACAAGCCAAGCACAGATCTCCCTGCAAGAAAGGAGCGAACGCAGAGCGGACGCCAAGGGAAACAGCCTCTTCCTCAGAAGGCAAAGGCCAGGCAAGGTGTGTTGCCGCTCAGCCCATATGAATCATGGGCAACGACCGATGCGGCACTGACACCGAGACTTGACTAACTTGCTGGCAGTACAAACGGCTGGGCAGATGGGCACGGACGTCAGGCCTACCCAGTCATGAAGAAGGCACTGTGGAGAAGGAAAGCCTCACGCAGTGGATGCCCCCAGTGCTGACCTTGATGGAGTGGGAATGTTTCCTTGTGCACACGGATCATGCAGAGGAAGAAGGGTCCAGGCCCTCGGAAACCATGGAGGAAGTGATAAGATGCGGGGGCATGGTGTCGGGGTTCAAGCTGGCACCCCGGCAGGAGAAAGCACTGCCAACCGCCACAGGGATGCCACCTTGGATGGCTGAGCTAGCCAGAAAGGCCCCTGTGGAGGGACAGATGTTCTCCCTCCATAGTCTCTGCTTCTCTGCCCTCCGGCCTCCGTCAGAGAAGGCAGGCGTGAGCCTAGGTAGGGCATGAGGCCCAAGGGAGGCAGAATCTCATTCCTGGCCTTCCCTGCACACCTCTCTGGCCTCCAGAGTTCCTGGTCAGGTGGTGGTGGTAGTCGTCAGCTCGGCTGTCATCCTCCTCGTGTCGGAATACTGGCTCACCTCCTGGTGGGGAGGACGTTCCTCCCCTTGCCCGTGAGCACGACGGAACCACACCATCCCACCCCCATGCAGGAACCCCATGGGAAACGAATGGCACCGGGCCCCCAGCACGAGCGGAACTTCACCAAGGGGCTCCCCGCGAGGTGACTTAAAGGAGCCCCGAGGCAAACGGTGAACACGACAGACCAGTTACTCCCACTTGCGAACACACATACATATAATCTCCCTCTCTCTCTCTCTATCTCTCTCTCTCAGAAGCCACAGGTACTCAGGCAGGTCCCGTCAGGGCCAGGCTCTGCGGCCGACGACGAAGGTGGAGCCCTGAGGACAGAGGGACACACGGCCATACGGGTAGTCGAGCCTTCCGAGTCACGGGCGTGAAGTCCCTGGACTCTCGGGGAGACTCCCATACACAGCCAGCAGGCGGCTTTGAGGTGGCGTTGGGCAACCAGTCCAGGGACCCCGCTGCGGCTTGCTCCAGGCTGCGACGACGGAGCCTTCTGCAGCCCGCTGAGCCCTCCTCCTCCTTCTCCTTGGAACCGCGGACGATCCCCTGGCAGGCATCCTGGAGAGGACAGGCCAGAGCCTGACAAGGACGCGCCCGGCCTGGCCGCAGAGGGCTCCTGCCATAGGGACGCGCCCCTAGGCAACGGCCGCTGTCATTATGACAGGACTTGCGCATGCGCAGTTGTAGGGCTGGCTCGCTGAGCCGGCCAAGGCTGACAGCAGGCCATGGAGGCTTCGGCCTCGCGATCCGGCGATGGCGACGGGGGTGCCCACCTGTGGCGGCGGTGGAGCGCCAGACGGGGCTGCCTAGGGTGTCTGGGAGGGCGGAAGGAGGCTGTGAGGGGAAAACGACCCGCAGCGGACAGGAACAACGTTGGGGCTGGGGGCGCGGCGAGGAGGGGGCACAGCCTTCCGGGGCCTCTTTGCGCAGAGATCTGGTTGAGATCCCAGCTCGCAGTGGAGGGCCGGCCTCAGGGTGAGAGGCGAACATTGCCATCTCTCCTACTCGGATCTGAGCTGGCATGAGACCCACTGAGGACAGGCGTGGCTGACCACGGCGGCGGCGATGAACTCTGGTGAACGGCGACAGGGCCTGTGGGGGACAAGGAGTTACCTGAGGCCCGAGGGAAGGTTCCAGGTAACAGTTGATCAACTCAGGTGTCCTGTGCCTCCAAGGGCCCCTGGGGCCACCAGGTACTGGCCCGGTCGTAATCACCGAGGCCTCCTGCCTGCCCCCACTGCTCTTCAGGTAGGTGGTAAGGCGCAGCCAGGCAAGTCCAGGGGACAGCAAGTATGACCAGAGAGGGGTGCCTGCCTAAGACCTGCCAGCCCAGCAGGACGCAGGAAGGGAGGCGGTGGTGTTTCCCGCGCAGGTCCGGCCGACTCCAAGACCGACCTTGGGGAGAAGGCACCCTTTCCAGGGTGCCAATGGGACCCAAGAGAGCTCGGAGAAAGAAGAGCATACCTAGGACCACATGCACAGGCCCGCTTCTGCAGGCCTGGGCAAGACTGGGCATTCTTGACCGAAGAGACAACGGTTCCGCAGGCAGCGCACTCAGCCCCCCAACCTGAGCGAAGGGGAACAGGGCCACCACCATCCTGCAGCCACACAAAACGCAGTCCCTCCTCCTCCTGCCCCAGCCCCTCAGTGAAAACAGTGGCGGCCAATGGCCCCTGCCAGCCATTGCCCACCCCTGCCGACACTTCCCCAGCAACAAGCCAAGCACAGATCTCCCTGCAAGAAAGGAACGAATGCAGAGCGGACGCCAAGGGAAAAAGCCTCTGCCTCAGATGGCAAAGGCCAGGCAAGGTGTGCTGCCGCTCAGCCCATGGGAATCATGGGGAACGACCGATGCGGCACTGACACCAAGACTTGACTAACTTGCTGGCAGAACAAATGGCTGGGCGGATGGGCACGGGCGTCAGGCCTACCAAGTCACCAAGAAGGCACTGCGGAGAAGGAAAGCCTCACGCAGTGGATGCCCCCAATGCTGACTTTGATGGAGTGGGAATGTTTTCTGGCCCACACGGTTCATGCAGGTGAAGAAGGGTCCAGGCCCTCGGAATCCATGGAGGAAGAGAAAAGATGTGGGGGCATGGTGTCGGGGTACAAACTGGCACCCCGGCAGGAGAAAGCGCTGCCAAACGCCACGGCGATGCCGCCTAGGATGGCTTAGCAAGCCAGAAAGGTCCCTGTGGAGGGAAAGATGTACTCCGTCCAGAGTCTCTGCTTCTCTGCCCTCTAGCCTCCATCAGAGAAGGTAGGCCTGAGCCTAGGTAGGGCATGAGGCCAAAGGGAGGCAGAATCTCCTTCCGGGCCTTCCCTGCACACCTCTCCCTGACATGCAGAGTTCCTGTTGAAGTGCAGGTTTTCGTCATCCGCTTGGCTGTCGTCCTCTTCGGATGGGAAAGCTGGCTCACCTCCTGGTGGCGACGACGTTCCTAATCTTGCCGGTCTCAGGGGGCTTCCCCCCTCCGAGGCGAACCAGACCATCCCACTCCCTAGCAGGAACCCCACGGAAAAACAGTGGCACCGGGCTTTCTAGCCCGAGCGGAACTACACCAAGGGGCTCACCATGAGGAAAGGTGACTTCAAGGAGCCCCGAGGCAAACCAGTTGCTCCCACCTGCCAACACACATAAATATCACTTTCTCTCTCTCTCTCTCTCTCCCTCTCTCTCTCTCCAAAGCCTAAGGAACTCAGGCAGCTCCTCAGAGGGCCACGCTGCACGGTGGGCAAAGGAAAACCCGTGAGTACAGAGGAGCACACGGCCATCCGGCAGTCCAGCCTCCCGAGAAAGGGACATGATGACTTTGGACTCTCGGGGAGACTCACATAAACAGCCAGCAGATGGGTGTGAGGTGGCGACGGTAGACCGGTCCGTGGATGCTGCTGCTGCTTCCCGGACGCCGCCACGGAGCCACCTTCAGCCTGCGAGGCCCAGGCTTCATTGCCAGGGGCTGCGGCCTGTTCCCTCTGCTCTTCAGGGTAGGAGGTAAGGCGCAGTCAGGCAAGTCCAGGGCACAGCCAATATGACCAGAGAGTGGTGCCTGGCTAAGACCAGACGGCCCAGCAGGGTGCCAGGAGGAAGGAGGTGTTTGGCCAGCGGGACTGGCCCGCTCCAAGACTCACCTTGGCGGGAAGGCACCCTTTCCCGGGGCCCAGAGGGCTCCAAGACAGCTTGGTGAAAGCAGAGCCTACCTAGGACCACATGCACAGGCCCGCTTATTCAGGCCTGGGCAAGACTGGGCATTCTTGCCCCAAGAGAAAACGCTTATTTAGGCAGTTCACTCAGCCCCCGAACCTCAACGAAGGGGAACAGGGCCACCACCATCCTGCAGCCACACAAAACCCTGTCCCTCCTCCTGCTCGCCCACCCCCTCGGTGAAAGCAGTGGTGGGCAATGGCTCCTGCCAGCCATTGCCCACCCCTGCCGACATTTCCCCAGCAACAAGCCAAGCACAGATCTCCCTGCAAGAAAGGAGCGAACGCAGAGCGGACGCCAAGGGAAACAGCCTCTTCCTCAGAAGGCAAAGGCCAGGCAAGGTGTGTTGCCGCTCAGCCCATATGAATCATGGGCAATGACCGATGCGGCACTGACACCGAGACTTGACTAACTTGCTGGCAGTACAAACGGCTGGGCGGATGGGCACGGACGTCAGGCCTACCCAGTCATGAAGAAGGCACTGTGGAGAAGGAAAGCCTCACGCAGTGGATGCCCCCAGTGCTGACCTTGATGGAGTGGGAATGTTTCCTTGTGCACACGGATCATGCAGAGGAAGAAGGGTCCAGGCCCTCGGAAACCATGGAGGAAGTGATAAGATGCGGGGGCATGGTGTCGGGGTTCAAGCTGGCACCCCGGCAGGAGAAAGCACTGCCAACCGCCACAGGGATGCCACCTTGGATGGCTGAGCTAGCCAGAAAGGCCCCTGTGGAGGGACAGATGTTCTCCCTCCATAGTCTCTGCTTCTCTGCCCTCCGGCCTCCGTCAGAGAAGGCAGGCGTGAGCCTAGGTTGGGCATGAGGCCCAAGGGAGGCAGAATCTCCTTCCTGGCCTTCCCTGCACACCTCTCTGGCCTCCAGAGTTCCTGGTCAGGTGGTGGTGGTAGTCGTCAGCTCGGCTGTCATCCTCCTCGTGTCGGAATACTGGCTCACCTCCTGGTGGGGAGGACGTTCCTCCCCTTGCCCGTGAGCACGACGGAACCACACCATCCCACCCCCATGCAGGAACCCCATGGGAAACGAATGGCACCGGGCCCCCAGCACGAGCGGAACTTCACCAAGGGGCTCCCCGCGAGGTGACTTAAAGGAGCCCCGAGGCAAACGGTGAACACGACAGACCAGTTACTCCCACTTGCGAACACACATACATATAATCTCCCTCTCTCTCTCTATCTCTCTCTCTCAGAAGCCACAGGTACTCAGGCAGGTCCCGTCAGGGCCAGGCTCTGCGGCCGACGACGAAGGTGGAGCCCTGAGGACAGAGGGACACACGGCCATACGGGTAGTCGAGCCTTCCGAGTCACGGGCGTGAAGTCCCTGGACTCTCGGGGAGACTCCCATACACAGCCAGCAGGCGGCTTTGAGGTGGCGTTGGGCAACCGGTCCAGGGACCCCGCTGCGGCTTGCTCCAGGCTGCGACGACGGAGCCTTCTGCAGCCCGCTGAGCCCTCCTCCTCCTTCTCCTTGGAACCGCGGACGATCCCCTGGCAGGCATCCTGGAGAGGACAGGCCAGAGCCTGACAAGGACGCGCCCGGCCTGGCCGCAGAGGGCTCCTGCCATAGGGACGCGCCCCTAGGCAACGGCCGCTGTCATTATGACAGGACTTGCGCATGCGCAGTTGTAGGGCTGGCTCGCTGAGCCGGCCAAGGCTGACAGCAGGCCATGGAGGCTTTGGCCTCGCGATCCGGCGATGGCGACGGGGGTGCCCACCTGTGGCGGCGGTGGAGCGCCAGACGGGGCTGCCTAGGGTGTCTGGGAGGGCGGAAGGAGGCTGTGAGGGGAAAACGACCCGCAGCGGACAGGAACAACGTTGGGGCTGGGGGCGCGGCGAGGAGGGGGCACAGCCTTCCGGGGCCTCTTTGCGCAGAGATCTGGTTGAGATCCCAGCTCGCAGTGGAGGGCCGGCCTCAGGGTGAGAGGCGAACATTGCCATCTCTCCTACTCGGATCTGAGCTGGCATGAGACCCACTGAGGACAGGCGTGGCTGACCACGGCGGCGGCGATGAACTCTGGTGAACGGCGACAGGGCCTGTGGGGGACAAGGAGTTACCTGAGGCCCGAGGGAAGGTTCCAGGTAACAGTTGATCAACTCAGGTGTCCTGTGCCTCCAAGGGCCCCTGGGGCCACCAGGTACTGGCCCGGTCGTAATCGCCGAGGGCTCCTGCCTGCCCCCACTGCTCTTCAGGTAGGTGGTAAGGCGCAGCCAGGCAAGTCCAGGGGACAGCAAGTATGACCAGAGAGGGGTGCCTGCCTAAGACCTGCCAGCCCAGCAGGACGCAGGAAGGGAGGCGGTGGTGTTTCCCGCGCAGGTCCGGCCGACTCCAAGACCGACCTTGGGGAGAAGGCACCCTTTCCAGGGTGCCAATGGGACCCAAGAGAGCTCGGAGAAAGAAGAGCATACCTAGGACCACATGCACAGGCCCGCTTCTGCAGGCCTGGGCAAGACTGGGCATTCTTGACCGAAGAGACAACGGTTCCGCAGGCAGTGCACTCAGCCCCCCAACCTGAGCGAAGGGGAACAGGGCCACCACCATCCTGCAGCCACACAAAACGCAGTCCCTCCTCCTCCTGCCCCACCCCCTCAGTGAAAACAGTGGCGGCCAATGGCCCCTGCCAGCCATTGCCCACCCCTGCCGACACTTCCCCAGCAACAAGCCAAGCACAGATCTCCCTGCAAGAAAGGAACGAATGCAGAGCGGACGCCAAGGGAAAAAGCCTCTGCCTCAGATGGCAAAGGCCAGGCAAGGTGTGCTGCCGCTCAGCCCATGGGAATCATGGGGAACGACCGATGCGGCACTGACACCAAGACTTGACTAACTTGCTGGCAGAACAAATGGCTGGGCGGATGGGCACGGGCGTCAGGCCTACCAAGTCACCAAGAAGGCACTGCGGAGAAGGAAAGCCTCACGCAGTGGATGCCCCCAATGCTGACTTTGATGGAGTGGGAATGTTTTCTGGCCCACACGGTTCATGCAGGTGAAGAAGGGTCCAGGCCCTCGGAATCCATGGAGGAAGAGAAAAGATGTGGGGGCATGGTGTCGGGGTACAAACTGGCACCCCGGCAGGAGAAAGCGCTGCCAAACGCCACGGGGATGCCGCCTAGGATGGCTTAGCAAGCCAGAAAGGTCCCTGTGGAGGGAAAGATGTACTCCGTCCAGAGTCTCTGCTTCTCTGCCCTCTAGCCTCCATCAGAGAAGGTAGGCCTGAGCCTAGGTAGGGCATGAGGCCAAAGGGAGGCAGAATCTCCTTCCGGGCCTTCCCTGCACACCTCTCCCTGACATGCAGAGTTCCTGTTGAAGTGCAGGTTTTCGTCATCCGCTTGGCTGTCGTCCTCTTCGGATGGGAAAGCTGGCTCACCTCCTGGTGGCGACGACGTTCCTAATCTTGCCGGTCTCAGGGGGCTTCCCCCCTCCGAGGCGAACCAGACCATCCCACTCCCTAGCAGGAACCCCACGGAAAAACAGTGGCACCGGGCTTTCTAGCCCGAGCGGAACTACACCAAGGGGCTCACCATGAGGAAAGGTGACTTCAAGGAGCCCCGAGGCAAACCAGTTGCTCCCACCTGCCAACACACATAAATATCACTTTCTCTCTCTCTCTCTCTCTCCCTCTCTCTCTCTCCAAAGCCTAAGGAACTCAGGCAGCTCCTCAGAGGGCCACGCTGCACGGTGGGCAAAGGAAAACCCGTGAGTACAGAGGAGCACACGGCCATCCGGCAGTCCAGCCTCCCGAGAAAGGGACATGATGACTTTGGACTCTCGGGGAGACTCACATAAACAGCCAGCAGATGGGTGTGAGGTGGCGACGGTAGACCGGTCCGTGGATGCTGCTGCTGCTTCCCGGACGCCGCCACGGAGCCACCTTCAGCCTGCGAGGCCCAGGCTTCATTGCCAGGGCCTGCGGCCTGTTCCCTCTGCTCTTCAGGGTAGGAGGTAAGGCGCAGTCAGGCAAGTCCAGGGCACAGCCAATATGACCAGAGAGTGGTGCCTGGCTAAGACCAGACAGCCCAGCAGTGTGCCAGGAGGAAGGAGGTGTTTGGCCAGCGGGACTGGCCCGCTCCAAGACTCACCTTGGCGGGAAGGCACCCTTTCCCGGGGCCCAGAGGGCTCCAAGACAGCTTGGTGAAAGCAGAGCCTACCTAGGACCACATGCACAGGCCCGCTTATTCAGGCCTGGGCAAGACTGGGCATTCTTGCCCCAAGAGAAAACGCTTATTTAGGCAGTTCACTCAGCCCCCGAACCTCAACGAAGGGGAACAGGGCCACCACCATCCTGCAGCCACACAAAACCCTGTCCCTCCTCCTGCTCGCCCACCCCCTCGGTGAAAGCAGTGGTGGGCAATGGCTCCTGCCAGCCATTGCCCACCCCTGCCGACATTTCCCCAGCAACAAGCCAAGCACAGATCTCCCTGCAAGAAAGGAGCGAACGCAGAGCGGACGCCAAGGGAAACAGCCTCTTCCTCAGAAGGCAAAGGCCAGGCAAGGTGTGTTGCCGCTCAGCCCATATGAATCATGGGCAACGACCGATGCGGCACTGACACCGAGACTTGACTAACTTGCTGGCAGTACAAACGGCTGGGCGGATGGGCACGGACGTCAGGCCTACCCAGTCATGAAGAAGGCACTGTGGAGAAGGAAAGCCTCACGCAGTGGATGCCCCCAGTGCTGACCTTGATGGAGTGGGAATGTTTCCTTGTGCACACGGATCATGCAGAGGAAGAAGGGTCCAGGCCCTCGGAAACCATGGAGGAAGTGATAAGATGCGGGGGCATGGTGTCGGGGTTCAAGCTGGCACCCCGGCAGGAGAAAGCACTGCCAACCGCCACAGGGATGCCACCTTGGATGGCTGAGCTAGCCAGAAAGGCCCCTGTGGAGGGACAGATGTTCTCCCTCCATAGTCTCTGCTTCTCTGCCCTCCGGCCTCCGTCAGAGAAGGCAGGCGTGAGCCTAGGTTGGGCATGAGGCCCAAGGGAGGCAGAATCTCCTTCCTGGCCTTCCCTGCACACCTCTCTGGCCTCCAGAGTTCCTGGTCAGGTGGTGGTGGTAGTCGTCAGCTCGGCTGTCATCCTCCTCGTGTCGGAATACTGGCTCACCTCCTGGTGGGGAGGACGTTCCTCCCCTTGCCCGTGAGCACGACGGAACCACACCATCCCACCCCCATGCAGGAACCCCATGGGAAACGAATGGCACCGGGCCCCCAGCACGAGCGGAACTTCACCAAGGGGCTCCCCGCGAGGTGACTTAAAGGAGCCCCGAGGCAAACGGTGAACACGACAGACCAGTTACTCCCACTTGCGAACACACATACATATAATCTCCCTCTCTCTCTCTCTATCTCTCTCTCTCAGAAGCCACAGGTACTCAGGCAGGTCCCGTCAGGGCCAGGCTCTGCGGCCGACGACGAAGGTGGAGCCCTGAGGACAGAGGGACACACGGCCATACGGGTAGTCGAGCCTTCCGAGTCACGGGCGTGAAGTCCCTGGACTCTCGGGGAGACTCCCATACACAGCCAGCAGGCGGCTTTGAGGTGGCGTTGGGCAACCGGTCCAGGGACCCCGCTGCGGCTTGCTCCAGGCTGCGACGACGGAGCCTTCTGCAGCCCGCTGAGCCCTCCTCCTCCTTCTCCTTGGAACCGCGGACGATCCCCTGGCAGGCATCCTGGAGAGGACAGGCCAGAGCCTGACAAGGACGCGCCCGGCCTGGCCGCAGAGGGCTCCTGCCATAGGGACGCGCCCCTAGGCAACGGCCGCTGTCATTATGACAGGACTTGCGCATGCGCAGTTGTAGGGCTGGCTCGCTGAGCCGGCCAAGGCTGACAGCAGGCCATGGAGGCTTTGGCCTCGCGATCCGGCGATGGCGACGGGGGTGCCCACCTGTGGCGGCGGTGGAGCGCCAGACGGGGCTGCCTAGGGTGTCTGGGAGGGCGGAAGGAGGCTGTGAGGGGAAAACGACCCGCAGCGGACAGGAACAACGTTGGGGCTGGGGGCGCGGCGAGGAGGGGGCACAGCCTTCCGGGGCCTCTTTGCGCAGAGATCTGGTTGAGATCCCAGCTGGCAGTGGAGGGCCGGCCTCAGGGTGAGAGGCGAACATTGCCATCTCTCCTACTCGGATCTGAGCTGGCATGAGACCCACTGAGGACAGGCGTGGCTGACCACGGCGGCGGCGATGAACTCTGGTGAACGGCGACAGGGCCTGTGGGGGACAAGGAGTTACCTGAGGCCCGAGGGAAGGTTCCAGGTAACAGTTGATCAACTCAGGTGTCCTGTGCCTCCAAGGGCCCCTGGGGCCACCAGGTACTGGCCCGGTCGTAATCGCCGAGGCCTCCTGCCTGCCCCCACTGCTCTTCAGGTAGGTGGTAAGGCGCAGCCAGGCAAGTCCAGGGGACAGCAAGTATGACCAGAGAGGGGTGCCTGCCTAAGACCTGCCAGCCCAGCAGGACGCAGGAAGGGAGGCGGTGGTGTTTCCCGCGCAGGTCCGGCCGACTCCAAGACCGACCTTGGGGAGAAGGCACCCTTTCCAGGGTGCCAATGGGACCCAAGAGAGCTCGGAGAAAGAAGAGCATACCTAGGACCACATGCACAGGCCCGCTTCTGCAGGCCTGGGCAAGACTGGGCATTCTTGACCGAAGAGACAACGGTTCCGCAGGCAGCGCACTCAGCCCCCCAACCTGAGCGAAGGGGAACAGGGCCACCACCATCCTGCAGCCACACAAAACGCAGTCCCTCCTCCTCCTGCCCCAGCCCCTCAGTGAAAACAGTGGCGGCCAATGGCCCCTGCCAGCCATTGCCCACCCCTGCCGACACTTCCCCAGCAACAAGCCAAGCACAGATCTCCCTGCAAGAAAGGAACGAATGCAGAGCGGACGCCAAGGGAAAAAGCCTCTGCCTCAGATGGCAAAGGCCAGGCAAGGTGTGCTGCCGCTCAGCCCATGGGAATCATGGGGAACGACCGATGCGGCACTGACACCAAGACTTGACTAACTTGCTGGCAGAACAAATGGCTGGGCGGATGGGCACGGGCGTCAGGCCTACCAAGTCACCAAGAAGGCACTGCGGAGAAGGAAAGCCTCACGCAGTGGATGCCCCCAATGCTGACTTTGATGGAGTGGGAATGTTTTCTGGCCCACACGGTTCATGCAGGTGAAGAAGGGTCCAGGCCCTCGGAATCCATGGAGGAAGAGAAAAGATGTGGGGGCATGGTGTCGGGGTACAAACTGGCACCCCGGCAGGAGAAAGCGCTGCCAAACGCCACGGCGATGCCGCCTAGGATGGCTTAGCAAGCCAGAAAGGTCCCTGTGGAGGGAAAGATGTACTCCGTCCAGAGTCTCTGCTTCTCTGCCCTCTAGCCTCCATCAGAGAAGGTAGGCCTGAGCCTAGGTAGGGCATGAGGCCAAAGGGAGGCAGAATCTCCTTCCGGGCCTTCCCTGCACACCTCTCCCTGACATCCAGAGTTCCTGTTGAAGTGCAGGTTTTCGTCATCCGCTTGGCTGTCGTCCTCTTCGGATGGGAAAGCTGGCTCACCTCCTGGTGGCGACGACGTTCCTAATCTTGCCGGTCTCAGGGGGCTTCCCCCCTCCGAGGCGAACCAGACCATCCCACTCCCTAGCAGGAACCCCACGGAAAAACAGTGGCACCGGGCTTTCTAGCCCGAGCGGAACTACACCAAGGGGCTCACCATGAGGAAAGGTGACTTCAAGGAGCCCCGAGGCAAACCAGTTGCTCCCACCTGCCAACACACATAAATATCACTTTCTCTCTCTCTCTCTCTCTCCCTCTCTCTCTCTCCAAAGCCTAAGGAACTCAGGCAGCTCCTCAGAGGGCCACGCTGCACGGTGGGCAAAGGAAAACCCGTGAGTACAGAGGAGCACACGGCCATCCGGCAGTCCAGCCTCCCGAGAAAGGGACATGATGACTTTGGACTCTCGGGGAGACTCACATAAACAGCCAGCAGATGGGTGTGAGGTGGCGACGGTAGACCGGTCCGTGGATGCTGCTGCTGCTTCCCGGACGCCGCCACGGAGCCACCTTCAGCCTGCGAGGCCCAGGCTTCATTGCCAGGGCCTGCGGCCTGTTCCCTCTGCTCTTCAGGGTAGGAGGTAAGGCGCAGTCAGGCAAGTCCAGGGCACAGCCAATATGACCAGAGAGTGGTGCCTGGCTAAGACCAGACAGCCCAGCAGGGTGCCAGGAGGAAGGAGGTGTTTGGCCAGCGGGACTGGCCCGCTCCAAGACTCACCTTGGCGGGAAGGCACCCTTTCCCGGGGCCCAGAGGGCTCCAAGACAGCTTGGTGAAAGCAGAGCCTACCTAGGACCACATGCACAGGCCCGCTTATTCAGGCCTGGGCAAGACTGGGCATTCTTGCCCCAAGAGAAAACGCTTATTTAGGCAGTTCACTCAGCCCCCGAACCTCAACGAAGGGGAACAGGGCCACCACCATCCTGCAGCCACACAAAACCCTGTCCCTCCTCCTGCTCGCCCACCCCCTCGGTGAAAGCAGTGGTGGGCAATGGCTCCTGCCAGCCATTGCCCACCCCTGCCGACATTTCCCCAGCAACAAGCCAAGCACAGATCTCCCTGCAAGAAAGGAGCGAACGCAGAGCGGACGCCAAGGGAAACAGCCTCTTCCTCAGAAGGCAAAGGCCAGGCAAGGTGTGTTGCCGCTCAGCCCATATGAATCATGGGCAACGACCGATGCGGCACTGACACCGAGACTTGACTAACTTGCTGGCAGTACAAACGGCTGGGCGGATGGGCACGGACGTCAGGCCTACCCAGTCATGAAGAAGGCACTGTGGAGAAGGAAAGCCTCACGCAGTGGATGCCCCCAGTGCTGACCTTGATGGAGTGGGAATGTTTCCTTGTGCACACGGATCATGCAGAGGAAGAAGGGTCCAGGCCCTCGGAAACCATGGAGGAAGTGATAAGATGCGGGGGCATGGTGTCGGGCTTCAAGCTGGCACCCCGGCAGGAGAAAGCACTGCCAACCGCCACAGGGATGCCACCTTGGATGGCTGAGCTAGCCAGAAAGGCCCCTGTGGAGGGACAGATGTTCTCCCTCCATAGTCTCTGCTTCTCTGCCCTCCGGCCTCCGTCAGAGAAGGCAGGCGTGAGCCTAGGTTGGGCATGAGGCCCAAGGGAGGCAGAATCTCCTTCCTGGCCTTCCCTGCACACCTCTCTGGCCTCCAGAGTTCCTGGTCAGGTGGTGGTGGTAGTCGTCAGCTCGGCTGTCATCCTCCTCGTGTCGGAATACTGGCTCACCTCCTGGTGGGGAGGACGTTCCTCCCCTTGCCCGTGAGCACGACGGAACCACACCATCCCACCCCCATGCAGGAACCCCATGGGAAACGAATGGCACCGGGCCCCCAGCACGAGCGGAACTTCACCAAGGGGCTCCCCGCGAGGTGACTTAAAGGAGCCCCGAGGCAAACGGTGAACACGACAGACCAGTTACTCCCACTTGCGAACACACATACATATAATCTCCCTCTCTCTCTCTCTATCTCTCTCTCTCAGAAGCCACAGGTACTCAGGCAGGTCCCGTCAGGGCCAGGCTCTGCGGCCGACGACGAAGGTGGAGCCCTGAGGACAGAGGGACACACGGCCATACGGGTAGTCGAGCCTTCCGAGTCACGGGCGTGAAGTCCCTGGACTCTCGGGGAGACTCCCATACACAGCCAGCAGGCGGCTTTGAGGTGGCGTTGGGCAACCGGTCCAGGGACCCCGCTGCGGCTTGCTCCAGGCTGCGACGACGGAGCCTTCTGCAGCCCGCTGAGCCCTCCTCCTCCTTCTCCTTGGAACCGCGGACGATCCCCTGGCAGGCATCCTGGAGAGGACAGGCCAGAGCCTGACAAGGACGCGCCCGGCCTGGCCGCAGAGGGCTCCTGCCATAGGGACTCGCCCCTAGGCAACGGCCGCTGTCATTATGACAGGACTTGCGCATGCGCAGTTGTAGGGCTGGCTCGCTGAGCCGGCCAAGGCTGACAGCAGGCCATGGAGGCTTTGGCCTCGCGATCCGGCGATGGCGACGGGGGTGCCCACCTGTGGCGGCGGTGGAGCGCCAGACGGGGCTGCCTAGGGTGTCTGGGAGGGCGGAAGGAGGCTGTGAGGGGAAAACGACCCGCAGCGGACAGGAACAACGTTGGGGCTGGGGGCGCGGCGAGGAGGGGGCACAGCCTTCCGGGGCCTCTTTGCGCAGAGATCTGGTTGAGATCCCAGCTGGCAGTGGAGGGCCGGCCTCAGGGTGAGAGGCGAACATTGCCATCTCTCCTACTCGGATCTGAGCTGGCATGAGACCCACTGAGGACAGGCGTGGCTGACCACGGCGGCGGCGATGAACTCTGGTGAACGGCGACAGGGCCTGTGGGGGACAAGGAGTTACCTGAGGCCCGAGGGAAGGTTCCAGGTAACAGTTGATCAACTCAGGTGTCCTGTGCCTCCAAGGGCCCCTGGGGCCACCAGGTACTGGCCCGGTCGTAATCGCCGAGGCCTCCTGCCTGCCCCCACTGCTCTTCAGGTAGGTGGTAAGGCGCAGCCAGGCAAGTCCAGGGGACAGCAAGTATGACCAGAGAGGGGTGCCTGCCTAAGACCTGCCAGCCCAGCAGGACGCAGGAAGGGAGGCGGTGGTGTTTCCCGCGCAGGTCCGGCCGACTCCAAGACCGACCTTGGGGAGAAGGCACCCTTTCCAGGGTGCCAATGGGACCCAAGAGAGCTCGGAGAAAGAAGAGCATACCTAGGACCACATGCACAGGCCCGCTTCTGCAGGCCTGGGCAAGACTGGGCATTCTTGACCGAAGAGACAACGGTTCCGCAGGCAGCGCACTCAGCCCCCCAACCTGAGCGAAGGGGAACAGGGCCACCACCATCCTGCAGCCACACAAAACGCAGTCCCTCCTCCTCCTGCCCCACCCCCTCAGTGAAAACAGTGGCGGCCAATGGCCCCTGCCAGCCATTGCCCACCCCTGCCGACACTTCCCCAGCAACAAGCCAAGCACAGATCTCCCTGCAAGAAAGGAACGAATGCAGAGCGGACGCCAAGGGAAAAAGCCTCTGCCTCAGATGGCAAAGGCCAGGCAAGGTGTGCTGCCGCTCAGCCCATGGGAATCATGGGGAACGACCGATGCGGCACTGACACCAAGACTTGACTAACTTGCTGGCAGAACAAATGGCTGGGCGGATGGGCACGGGCGTCAGGCCTACCAAGTCACCAAGAAGGCACTGCGGAGAAGGAAAGCCTCACGCAGTGGATGCCCCCAATGCTGACTTTGATGGAGTGGGAATGTTTTCTGGCCCACACGGTTCATGCAGGTGAAGAAGGGTCCAGGCCCTCGGAATCCATGGAGGAAGAGAAAAGATGTGGGGGCATGGTGTCGGGGTACAAACTGGCACCCCGGCAGGAGAAAGCGCTGCCAAACGCCACGGCGATGCCGCCTAGGATGGCTTAGCAAGCCAGAAAGGTCCCTGTGGAGGGAAAGATGTACTCCGTCCAGAGTCTCTGCTTCTCTGCCCTCTAGCCTCCATCAGAGAAGGTAGGCCTGAGCCTAGGTAGGGCATGAGGCCAAAGGGAGGCAGAATCTCCTTCCGGGCCTTCCCTGCACACCTCTCCCTGACATCCAGAGTTCCTGTTGAAGTGCAGGTTTTCGTCATCCGCTTGGCTGTCGTCCTCTTCGGATGGGAAAGCTGGCTCACCTCCTGGTGGCGACGACGTTCCTAATCTTGCCGGTCTCAGGGGGCTTCCCCCCTCCGAGGCGAACCAGACCATCCCACTCCCTAGCAGGAACCCCACGGAAAAACAGTGGCACCGGGCTTTCTAGCCCGAGCGGAACTACACCAAGGGGCTCACCATGAGGAAAGGTGACTTCAAGGAGCCCCGAGGCAAACCAGTTGCTCCCACCTGCCAACACACATAAATATCACTTTCTCTCTCTCTCTCTCTCTCCCTCTCTCTCTCTCCAAAGCCTAAGGAACTCAGGCAGCTCCTCAGAGGGCCACGCTGCACGGTGGGCAAAGGAAAACCCGTGAGTACAGAGGAGCACACGGCCATCCGGCAGTCCAGCCTCCCGAGAAAGGGACATGATGACTTTGGACTCTCGGGGAGACTCACATAAACAGCCAGCAGATGGGTGTGAGGTGGCGACGGTAGACCGGTCCGTGGATGCTGCTGCTGCTTCCCGGACGCCGCCACGGAGCCACCTTCAGCCTGCGAGGCCCAGGCTTCATTGCCAGGGCCTGCGGCCTGTTCCCTCTGCTCTTCAGGGTAGGAGGTAAGGCGCAGTCAGGCAAGTCCAGGGCACAGCCAATATGACCAGAGAGTGGTGCCTGGCTAAGACCAGACAGCCCAGCAGGGTGCCAGGAGGAAGGAGGTGTTTGGCCAGCGGGACTGGCCCGCTCCAAGACTCACCTTGGCGGGAAGGCACCCTTTCCCGGGGCCCAGAGGGCTCCAAGACAGCTTGGTGAAAGCAGAGCCTACCTAGGACCACATGCACAGGCCCGCTTATTCAGGCCTGGGCAAGACTGGGCATTCTTGCCCCAAGAGAAAACGCTTATTTAGGCAGTTCACTCAGCCCCCGAACCTCAACGAAGGGGAACAGGGCCACCACCATCCTGCAGCCACACAAAACCCTGTCCCTCCTCCTGCTCGCCCACCCCCTCGGTGAAAGCAGTGGTGGGCAATGGCTCCTGCCAGCCATTGCCCACCCCTGCCGACATTTCCCCAGCAACAAGCCAAGCACAGATCTCCCTGCAAGAAAGGAGCGAACGCAGAGCGGACGCCAAGGGAAACAGCCTCTTCCTCAGAAGGCAAAGGCCAGGCAAGGTGTGTTGCCGCTCAGCCCATATGAATCATGGGCAACGACCGATGCGGCACTGACACCGAGACTTGACTAACTTGCTGGCAGTACAAACGGCTGGGCGGATGGGCACGGACGTCAGGCCTACCCAGTCATGAAGAAGGCACTGTGGAGAAGGAAAGCCTCACGCAGTGGATGCCCCCAGTGCTGACCTTGATGGAGTGGGAATGTTTCCTTGTGCACACGGATCATGCAGAGGAAGAAGGGTCCAGGCCCTCGGAAACCATGGAGGAAGTGATAAGATGCGGGGGCATGGTGTCGGGCTTCAAGCTGGCACCCCGGCAGGAGAAAGCACTGCCAACCGCCACAGGGATGCCACCTTGGATGGCTGAGCTAGCCAGAAAGGCCCCTGTGGAGGGACAGATGTTCTCCCTCCATAGTCTCTGCTTCTCTGCCCTCCGGCCTCCGTCAGAGAAGGCAGGCGTGAGCCTAGGTAGGGCATGAGGCCCAAGGGAGGCAGAATCTCCTTCCTGGCCTTCCCTGCACACCTCTCTGGCCTCCAGAGTTCCTGGTCAGGTGGTGGTGGTAGTCGTCAGCTCGGCTGTCATCCTCCTCGTGTCGGAATACTGGCTCACCTCCTGGTGGGGAGGACGTTCCTCCCCTTGCCCGTGAGCACGACGGAACCACACCATCCCACCCCCATGCAGGAACCCCATGGGAAACGAATGGCACCGGGCCCCCAGCACGAGCGGAACTTCACCAAGGGGCTCCCCGCGAGGTGACTTAAAGGAGCCCCGAGGCAAACGGTGAACACGACAGACCAGTTACTCCCACTTGCGAACACACATACATATAATCTCCCTCTCTCTCTCTCTATCTCTCTCTCTCAGAAGCCACAGGTACTCAGGCAGGTCCCGTCAGGGCCAGGCTCTGCGGCCGACGACGAAGGTGGAGCCCTGAGGACAGAGGGACACACGGCCATACGGGTAGTCGAGCCTTCCGAGTCACGGGCGTGAAGTCCCTGGACTCTCGGGGAGACTCCCATACACAGCCAGCAGGCGGCTTTGAGGTGGCGTTGGGCAACCGGTCCAGGGACCCCGCTGCGGCTTGCTCCAGGCTGCGACGACGGAGCCTTCTGCAGCCCGCTGAGCCCTCCTCCTCCTTCTCCTTGGAACCGCGGACGATCCCCTGGCAGGCATCCTGGAGAGGACAGGCCAGAGCCTGACAAGGACGCGCCCGGCCTGGCCGCAGAGGGCTCCTGCCATAGGGACTCGCCCCTAGGCAACGGCCGCTGTCATTATGACAGGACTTGCGCATGCGCAGTTGTAGGGCTGGCTCGCTGAGCCGGCCAAGGCTGACAGCAGGCCATGGAGGCTTTGGCCTCGCGATCCGGCGATGGCGACGGGGGTGCCCACCTGTGGCGGCGGTGGAGCGCCAGACGGGGCTGCCTAGGGTGTCTGGGAGGGCGGAAGGAGGCTGTGAGGGGAAAACGACCCGCAGCGGACAGGAACAACGTTGGGGCTGGGGGCGCGGCGAGGAGGGGGCACAGCCTTCCGGGGCCTCTTTGCGCAGAGATCTGGTTGAGATCCCAGCTGGCAGTGGAGGGCCGGCCTCAGGGTGAGAGGCGAACATTGCCATCTCTCCTACTCGGATCTGAGCTGGCATGAGACCCACTGAGGACAGGCGTGGCTGACCACGGCGGCGGCGATGAACTCTGGTGAACGGCGACAGGGCCTGTGGGGGACAAGGAGTTACCTGAGGCCCGAGGGAAGGTTCCAGGTAACAGTTGATCAACTCAGGTGTCCTGTGCCTCCAAGGGCCCCTGGGGCCACCAGGTACTGGCCCGGTCGTAATCGCCGAGGCCTCCTGCCTGCCCCCACTGCTCTTCAGGTAGGTGGTAAGGCGCAGCCAGGCAAGTCCAGGGGACAGCAAGTATGACCAGAGAGGGGTGCCTGCCTAAGACCTGCCAGCCCAGCAGGACGCAGGAAGGGAGGCGGTGGTGTTTCCCGCGCAGGTCCGGCCGACTCCAAGACCGACCTTGGGGAGAAGGCACCCTTTCCAGGGTGCCAATGGGACCCAAGAGAGCTCGGAGAAAGAAGAGCATACCTAGGACCACATGCACAGGCCCGCTTCTGCAGGCCTGGGCAAGACTGGGCATTCTTGACCGAAGAGACAACGGTTCCGCAGGCAGCGCACTCAGCCCCCCAACCTGAGCGAAGGGGAACAGGGCCACCACCATCCTGCAGCCACACAAAACGCAGTCCCTCCTCCTCCTGCCCCACCCCCTCAGTGAAAACAGTGGCGGCCAATGGCCCCTGCCAGCCATTGCCCACCCCTGCCGACACTTCCCCAGCAACAAGCCAAGCACAGATCTCCCTGCAAGAAAGGAACGAATGCAGAGCGGACGCCAAGGGAAAAAGCCTCTGCCTCAGATGGCAAAGGCCAGGCAAGGTGTGCTGCCGCTCAGCCCATGGGAATCATGGGGAACGACCGATGCGGCACTGACACCAAGACTTGACTAACTTGCTGGCAGAACAAATGGCTGGGCGGATGGGCACGGGCGTCAGGCCTACCAAGTCACCAAGAAGGCACTGCGGAGAAGGAAAGCCTCACGCAGTGGATGCCCCCAATGCTGACTTTGATGGAGTGGGAATGTTTTCTGGCCCACACGGTTCATGCAGGTGAAGAAGGGTCCAGGCCCTCGGAATCCATGGAGGAAGAGAAAAGATGTGGGGGCATGGTGTCGGGGTACAAACTGGCACCCCGGCAGGAGAAAGCGCTGCCAAACGCCACGGCGATGCCGCCTAGGATGGCTTAGCAAGCCAGAAAGGTCCCTGTGGAGGGAAAGATGTACTCCGTCCAGAGTCTCTGCTTCTCTGCCCTCTAGCCTCCATCAGAGAAGGTAGGCCTGAGCCTAGGTAGGGCATGAGGCCAAAGGGAGGCAGAATCTCCTTCCGGGCCTTCCCTGCACACCTCTCCCTGACATCCAGAGTTCCTGTTGAAGTGCAGGTTTTCGTCATCCGCTTGGCTGTCGTCCTCTTCGGATGGGAAAGCTGGCTCACCTCCTGGTGGCGACGACGTTCCTAATCTTGCCGGTCTCAGGGGGCTTCCCCCCTCCGAGGCGAACCAGACCATCCCACTCCCTAGCAGGAACCCCACGGAAAAACAGTGGCACCGGGCTTTCTAGCCCGAGCGGAACTACACCAAGGGGCTCACCATGAGGAAAGGTGACTTCAAGGAGCCCCGAGGCAAACCAGTTGCTCCCACCTGCCAACACACATAAATATCACTTTCTCTCTCTCTCTCTCTCTCCCTCTCTCTCTCTCCAAAGCCTAAGGAACTCAGGCAGCTCCTCAGAGGGCCACGCTGCACGGTGGGCAAAGGAAAACCCGTGAGTACAGAGGAGCACACGGCCATCCGGCAGTCCAGCCTCCCGAGAAAGGGACATGATGACTTTGGACTCTCGGGGAGACTCACATAAACAGCCAGCAGATGGGTGTGAGGTGGCGACGGTAGACCGGTCCGTGGATGCTGCTGCTGCTTCCCGGACGCCGCCACGGAGCCACCTTCAGCCTGCGAGGCCCAGGCTTCATTGCCAGGGCCTGCGGCCTGTTCCCTCTGCTCTTCAGGGTAGGAGGTAAGGCGCAGTCAGGCAAGTCCAGGGCACAGCCAATATGACCAGAGAGTGGTGCCTGGCTAAGACCAGACAGCCCAGCAGGGTGCCAGGAGGAAGGAGGTGTTTGGCCAGCGGGACTGGCCCGCTCCAAGACTCACCTTGGCGGGAAGGCACCCTTTCCCGGGGCCCAGAGGGCTCCAAGACAGCTTGGTGAAAGCAGAGCCTACCTAGGACCACATGCACAGGCCCGCTTATTCAGGCCTGGGCAAGACTGGGCATTCTTGCCCCAAGAGAAAACGCTTATTTAGGCAGTTCACTCAGCCCCCGAACCTCAACGAAGGGGAACAGGGCCACCACCATCCTGCAGCCACACAAAACCCTGTCCCTCCTCCTGCTCGCCCACCCCCTCGGTGAAAGCAGTGGTGGGCAATGGCTCCTGCCAGCCATTGCCCACCCCTGCCGACATTTCCCCAGCAACAAGCCAAGCACAGATCTCCCTGCAAGAAAGGAGCGAACGCAGAGCGGACGCCAAGGGAAACAGCCTCTTCCTCAGAAGGCAAAGGCCAGGCAAGGTGTGTTGCCGCTCAGCCCATATGAATCATGGGCAACGACCGATGCGGCACTGACACCGAGACTTGACTAACTTGCTGGCAGTACAAACGGCTGGGCGGATGGGCACGGACGTCAGGCCTACCCAGTCATGAAGAAGGCACTGTGGAGAAGGAAAGCCTCACGCAGTGGATGCCCCCAGTGCTGACCTTGATGGAGTGGGAATGTTTCCTTGTGCACACGGATCATGCAGAGGAAGAAGGGTCCAGGCCCTCGGAAACCATGGAGGAAGTGATAAGATGCGGGGGCATGGTGTCGGGCTTCAAGCTGGCACCCCGGCAGGAGAAAGCACTGCCAACCGCCACAGGGATGCCACCTTGGATGGCTGAGCTAGCCAGAAAGGCCCCTGTGGAGGGACAGATGTTCTCCCTCCATAGTCTCTGCTTCTCTGCCCTCCGGCCTCCGTCAGAGAAGGCAGGCGTGAGCCTAGGTAGGGCATGAGGCCCAAGGGAGGCAGAATCTCCTTCCTGGCCTTCCCTGCACACCTCTCTGGCCTCCAGAGTTCCTGGTCAGGTGGTGGTGGTAGTCGTCAGCTCGGCTGTCATCCTCCTCGTGTCGGAATACTGGCTCACCTCCTGGTGGGGAGGACGTTCCTCCCCTTGCCCGTGAGCACGACGGAACCACACCATCCCACCCCCATGCAGGAACCCCATGGGAAACGAATGGCACCGGGCCCCCAGCACGAGCGGAACTTCACCAAGGGGCTCCCCGCGAGGTGACTTAAAGGAGCCCCGAGGCAAACGGTGAACACGACAGACCAGTTACTCCCACTTGCGAACACACATACATATAATCTCCCTCTCTCTCTCTCTATCTCTCTCTCTCAGAAGCCACAGGTACTCAGGCAGGTCCCGTCAGGGCCAGGCTCTGCGGCCGACGACGAAGGTGGAGCCCTGAGGACAGAGGGACACACGGCCATACGGGTAGTCGAGCCTTCCGAGTCACGGGCGTGAAGTCCCTGGACTCTCGGGGAGACTCCCATACACAGCCAGCAGGCGGCTTTGAGGTGGCGTTGGGCAACCGGTCCAGGGACCCCGCTGCGGCTTGCTCCAGGCTGCGACGACGGAGCCTTCTGCAGCCCGCTGAGCCCTCCTCCTCCTTCTCCTTGGAACCGCGGACGATCCCCTGGCAGGCATCCTGGAGAGGACAGGCCAGAGCCTGACAAGGACGCGCCCGGCCTGGCCGCAGAGGGCTCCTGCCATAGGGACGCGCCCCTAGGCAACGGCCGCTGTCATTATGACAGGACTTGCGCATGCGCAGTTGTAGGGCTGGCTCGCTGAGCCGGCCAAGGCTGACAGCAGGCCATGGAGGCTTTGGCCTCGCGATCCGGCGATGGCGACGGGGGTGCCCACCTGTGGCGGCGGTGGAGCGCCAGACGGGGCTGCCTAGGGTGTCTGGGAGGGCGGAAGGAGGCTGTGAGGGGAAAACGACCCGCAGCGGACAGGAACAACGTTGGGGCTGGGGGCGCGGCGAGGAGGGGGCACAGCCTTCCGGGGCCTCTTTGCGCAGAGATCTGGTTGAGATCCCAGCTGGCAGTGGAGGGCCGGCCTCAGGGTGAGAGGCGAACATTGCCATCTCTCCTACTCGGATCTGAGCTGGCATGAGACCCACTGAGGACAGGCGTGGCTGACCACGGCGGCGGCGATGAACTCTGGTGAACGGCGACAGGGCCTGTGGGGGACAAGGAGTTACCTGAGGCCCGAGGGAAGGTTCCAGGTAACAGTTGATCAACTCAGGTGTCCTGTGCCTCCAAGGGCCCCTGGGGCCACCAGGTACTGGCCCGGTCGTAATCGCCGAGGCCTCCTGCCTGCCCCCACTGCTCTTCAGGTAGGTGGTAAGGCGCAGCCAGGCAAGTCCAGGGGACAGCAAGTATGACCAGAGAGGGGTGCCTGCCTAAGACCTGCCAGCCCAGCAGGACGCAGGAAGGGAGGCGGTGGTGTTTCCCGCGCAGGTCCGGCCGACTCCAAGACCGACCTTGGGGAGAAGGCACCCTTTCCAGGGTGCCAATGGGACCCAAGAGAGCTCGGAGAAAGAAGAGCATACCTAGGACCACATGCACAGGCCCGCTTCTGCAGGCCTGGGCAAGACTGGGCATTCTTGACCGAAGAGACAACGGTTCCGCAGGCAGCGCACTCAGCCCCCCAACCTGAGCGAAGGGGAACAGGGCCACCACCATCCTGCAGCCACACAAAACGCAGTCCCTCCTCCTCCTGCCCCAGCCCCTCAGTGAAAACAGTGGCGGCCAATGGCCCCTGCCAGCCATTGCCCACCCCTGCCGACACTTCCCCAGCAACAAGCCAAGCACAGATCTCCCTGCAAGAAAGGAACGAATGCAGAGCGGACGCCAAGGGAAAAAGCCTCTGCCTCAGATGGCAAAGGCCAGGCAAGGTGTGCTGCCGCTCAGCCCATGGGAATCATGGGGAACGACCGATGCGGCACTGACACCAAGACTTGACTAACTTGCTGGCAGAACAAATGGCTGGGCGGATGGGCACGGGCGTCAGGCCTACCAAGTCACCAAGAAGGCACTGCGGAGAAGGAAAGCCTCACGCAGTGGATGCCCCCAATGCTGACTTTGATGGAGTGGGAATGTTTTCTGGCCCACACGGTTCATGCAGGTGAAGAAGGGTCCAGGCCCTCGGAATCCATGGAGGAAGAGAAAAGATGTGGGGGCATGGTGTCGGGGTACAAACTGGCACCCCGGCAGGAGAAAGCGCTGCCAAACGCCACGGCGATGCCGCCTAGGATGGCTTAGCAAGCCAGAAAGGTCCCTGTGGAGGGAAAGATGTACTCCGTCCAGAGTCTCTGCTTCTCTGCCCTCTAGCCTCCATCAGAGAAGGTAGGCCTGAGCCTAGGTAGGGCATGAGGCCAAAGGGAGGCAGAATCTCCTTCCGGGCCTTCCCTGCACACCTCTCCCTGACATCCAGAGTTCCTGTTGAAGTGCAGGTTTTCGTCATCCGCTTGGCTGTCGTCCTCTTCGGATGGGAAAGCTGGCTCACCTCCTGGTGGCGACGACGTTCCTAATCTTGCCGGTCTCAGGGGGCTTCCCCCCTCCGAGGCGAACCAGACCATCCCACTCCCTAGCAGGAACCCCACGGAAAAACAGTGGCACCGGGCTTTCTAGCCCGAGCGGAACTACACCAAGGGGCTCACCATGAGGAAAGGTGACTTCAAGGAGCCCCGAGGCAAACCAGTTGCTCCCACCTGCCAACACACATAAATATCACTTTCTCTCTCTCTCTCTCTCTCCCTCTCTCTCTCTCCAAAGCCTAAGGAACTCAGGCAGCTCCTCAGAGGGCCACGCTGCACGGTGGGCAAAGGAAAACCCGTGAGTACAGAGGAGCACACGGCCATCCGGCAGTCCAGCCTCCCGAGAAAGGGACATGATGACTTTGGACTCTCGGGGAGACTCACATAAACAGCCAGCAGATGGGTGTGAGGTGGCGACGGTAGACCGGTCCGTGGATGCTGCTGCTGCTTCCCGGACGCCGCCACGGAGCCACCTTCAGCCTGCGAGGCCCAGGCTTCATTGCCAGGGCCTGCGGCCTGTTCCCTCTGCTCTTCAGGGTAGGAGGTAAGGCGCAGTCAGGCAAGTCCAGGGCACAGCCAATATGACCAGAGAGTGGTGCCTGGCTAAGACCAGACAGCCCAGCAGGGTGCCAGGAGGAAGGAGGTGTTTGGCCAGCGGGACTGGCCCGCTCCAAGACTCACCTTGGCGGGAAGGCACCCTTTCCCGGGGCCCAGAGGGCTCCAAGACAGCTTGGTGAAAGCAGAGCCTACCTAGGACCACATGCACAGGCCCGCTTATTCAGGCCTGGGCAAGACTGGGCATTCTTGCCCCAAGAGAAAACGCTTATTTAGGCAGTTCACTCAGCCCCCGAACCTCAACGAAGGGGAACAGGGCCACCACCATCCTGCAGCCACACAAAACCCTGTCCCTCCTCCTCCTCGCCCACCCCCTCGGTGAAAGCAGTGGTGGGCAATGGCTCCTGCCAGCCATTGCCCACCCCTGCCGACATTTCCCCAGCAACAAGCCAAGCACAGATCTCCCTGCAAGAAAGGAGCGAACGCAGAGCGGACGCCAAGGGAAACAGCCTCTTCCTCAGAAGGCAAAGGCCAGGCAAGGTGTGTTGCCGCTCAGCCCATATGAATCATGGGCAACGACCGATGCGGCACTGACACCGAGACTTGACTAACTTGCTGGCAGTACAAACGGCTGGGCGGATGGGCACGGACGTCAGGCCTACCCAGTCATGAAGAAGGCACTGTGGAGAAGGAAAGCCTCACGCAGTGGATGCCCCCAGTGCTGACCTTGATGGAGTGGGAATGTTTCCTTGTGCACACGGATCATGCAGAGGAAGAAGGGTCCAGGCCCTCGGAAACCATGGAGGAAGTGATAAGATGCGGGGGCATGGTGTCGGGCTTCAAGCTGGCACCCCGGCAGGAGAAAGCACTGCCAACCGCCACAGGGATGCCACCTTGGATGGCTGAGCTAGCCAGAAAGGCCCCTGTGGAGGGACAGATGTTCTCCCTCCATAGTCTCTGCTTCTCTGCCCTCCGGCCTCCGTCAGAGAAGGCAGGCGTGAGCCTAGGTTGGGCATGAGGCCCAAGGGAGGCAGAATCTCCTTCCTGGCCTTCCCTGCACACCTCTCTGGCCTCCAGAGTTCCTGGTCAGGTGGTGGTGGTAGTCGTCAGCTCGGCTGTCATCCTCCTCGTGTCGGAATACTGGCTCACCTCCTGGTGGGGAGGACGTTCCTCCCCTTGCCCGTGAGCACGACGGAACCACACCATCCCACCCCCATGCAGGAACCCCATGGGAAACGAATGGCACCGGGCCCCCAGCACGAGCGGAACTTCACCAAGGGGCTCCCCGCGAGGTGACTTAAAGGAGCCCCGAGGCAAACGGTGAACACGACAGACCAGTTACTCCCACTTGCGAACACACATACATATAATCTCCCTCTCTCTCTCTCTATCTCTCTCTCTCAGAAGCCACAGGTACTCAGGCAGGTCCCGTCAGGGCCAGGCTCTGCGGCCGACGACGAAGGTGGAGCCCTGAGGACAGAGGGACACACGGCCATACGGGTAGTCGAGCCTTCCGAGTCACGGGCGTGAAGTCCCTGGACTCTCGGGGAGACTCCCATACACAGCCAGCAGGCGGCTTTGAGGTGGCGTTGGGCAACCGGTCCAGGGACCCCGCTGCGGCTTGCTCCAGGCTGCGACGACGGAGCCTTCTGCAGCCCGCTGAGCCCTCCTCCTCCTTCTCCTTGGAACCGCGGACGATCCCCTGGCAGGCATCCTGGAGAGGACAGGCCAGAGCCTGACAAGGACGCGCCCGGCCTGGCCGCAGAGGGCTCCTGCCATAGGGACTCGCCCCTAGGCAACGGCCGCTGTCATTATGACAGGACTTGCGCATGCGCAGTTGTAGGGCTGGCTCGCTGAGCCGGCCAAGGCTGACAGCAGGCCATGGAGGCTTTGGCCTCGCGATCCGGCGATGGCGACGGGGGTGCCCACCTGTGGCGGCGGTGGAGCGCCAGACGGGGCTGCCTAGGGTGTCTGGGAGGGCGGAAGGAGGCTGTGAGGGGAAAACGACCCGCAGCGGACAGGAACAACGTTGGGGCTGGGGGCGCGGCGAGGAGGGGGCACAGCCTTCCGGGGCCTCTTTGCGCAGAGATCTGGTTGAGATCCCAGCTGGCAGTGGAGGGCCGGCCTCAGGGTGAGAGGCGAACATTGCCATCTCTCCTACTCGGATCTGAGCTGGCATGAGACCCACTGAGGACAGGCGTGGCTGACCACGGCGGCGGCGATGAACTCTGGTGAACGGCGACAGGGCCTGTGGGGGACAAGGAGTTACCTGAGGCCCGAGGGAAGGTTCCAGGTAACAGTTGATCAACTCAGGTGTCCTGTGCCTCCAAGGGCCCCTGGGGCCACCAGGTACTGGCCCGGTCGTAATCGCCGAGGCCTCCTGCCTGCCCCCACTGCTCTTCAGGTAGGTGGTAAGGCGCAGCCAGGCAAGTCCAGGGGACAGCAAGTATGACCAGAGAGGGGTGCCTGCCTAAGACCTGCCAGCCCAGCAGGACGCAGGAAGGGAGGCGGTGGTGTTTCCCGCGCAGGTCCGGCCGACTCCAAGACCGACCTTGGGGAGAAGGCACCCTTTCCAGGGTGCCAATGGGACCCAAGAGAGCTCGGAGAAAGAAGAGCATACCTAGGACCACATGCACAGGCCCGCTTCTGCAGGCCTGGGCAAGACTGGGCATTCTTGACCGAAGAGACAACGGTTCCGCAGGCAGCGCACTCAGCCCCCCAACCTGAGCGAAGGGGAACAGGGCCACCACCATCCTGCAGCCACACAAAACGCAGTCCCTCCTCCTCCTGCCCCACCCCCTCAGTGAAAACAGTGGCGGCCAATGGCCCCTGCCAGCCATTGCCCACCCCTGCCGACACTTCCCCAGCAACAAGCCAAGCACAGATCTCCCTGCAAGAAAGGAACGAATGCAGAGCGGACGCCAAGGGAAAAAGCCTCTGCCTCAGATGGCAAAGGCCAGGCAAGGTGTGCTGCCGCTCAGCCCATGGGAATCATGGGGAACGACCGATGCGGCACTGACACCAAGACTTGACTAACTTGCTGGCAGAACAAATGGCTGGGCGGATGGGCACGGGCGTCAGGCCTACCAAGTCACCAAGAAGGCACTGCGGAGAAGGAAAGCCTCACGCAGTGGATGCCCCCAATGCTGACTTTGATGGAGTGGGAATGTTTTCTGGCCCACACGGTTCATGCAGGTGAAGAAGGGTCCAGGCCCTCTGAATCCATGGAGGAAGAGAAAAGATGTGGGGGCATGGTGTCGGGGTACAAACTGGCACCCCGGCAGGAGAAAGCGCTGCCAAACGCCATGGCGATGCCGCCTAGGATGGCTTAGCAAGCCAGAAAGGTCCCTGTGGAGGGAAAGATGTACTCCGTCCAGAGTCTCTGCTTCTCTGCCCTCTAGCCTCCATCAGAGAAGGTAGGCCTGAGCCTAGGTAGGGCATGAGGCCAAAGGGAGGCAGAATCTCCTTCCGGGCCTTCCCTGCACACCTCTCCTTGACATCCAGAGTTCCTGTTGAAGTGCAGGTTTTCGTCATCCGCTTGGCTGTCGTCCTCTTCGGATGGGAAAGCTGGCTCACCTCCTGGTGGCGACGACGTTCCTAATCTTGCCGGTCTCAGGGGGCTTCCCCCCTCCGAGGCGAACCAGACCATCCCACTCCCTAGCAGGAACCCCACGGAAAACCAGTGGCACCGGGCTTTCTAGCCCGAGCGGAACTACACCAAGGGGCTCACCATGAGGAAAGGTGACTTCAAGGAGCCCCGAGGCAAACCAGTTGCTCCCACCTGCCAACACACATAAATATCACTTTCTCTCTCTCTCTCTCTCTCCCTCTCTCTCTCTCCAAAGCCTAAGGAACTCAGGCAGCTCCTCAGAGGGCCACGCTGCACGGTGGGCAAAGGAAAACCCGTGAGTACAGAGGAGCACACGGCCATCCGGCAGTCCAGCCTCCAGAGAAAGGGACATGATGACTTTGGACTCTCGAGGAGACTCACATAAACAGCCAGCAGATGGGTGTGAGGTGGCGACGGTAGACCGGTCCGTGGATGCTGCTGCTGCTTCCCGGACGCCGCCACGGAGCCACCTTCAGCCTGCGAGGCCCAGGCTTCATTGCCAGGGCCTGCGGCCTGTTCCCTCTGCTCTTCAGGGTAGGAGGTAAGGCGCAGTCAGGCAAGTCCAGGGCACAGCCAATATGACCAGAGAGTGGTGCCTGGCTAAGACCAGACAGCCCAGCAGGGTGCCAGGAGGAAGGAGGTGTTTGGCCAGCGGGACTGGCCCGCTCCAAGACTCACCTTGGGGGGAAGGCACTCTTTCCCGGGGCCCAGAGGGCTCCAAGACAGCTTGGTGAAAGCAGAGCCTACCTAGGACCACATGCACAGGCCCGCTTATTCAGGCCTGGGCAAGACTGGGCATTCTTGCCCCAAGAGAAAACGCTTATTTAGGCAGTTCACTCAGCCCCCGAACCTCAACGAAGGGGAACAGGGCCACCACCATCCTGCAGCCACACAAAACCCTGTCCCTCCTCCTGCTCGCCCACCCCCTCGGTGAAAGCAGTGGTGGGCAATGGCTCCTGCCAGCCATTGCCCACCCCTGCCGACATTTCCCCAGCAACAAGCCAAGCACAGATCTCCCTGCAAGAAAGGAGCGAACGCAGAGCGGAAGCCAAGGGAAACAGCCTCTTCCTCAGAAGGCAAAGGCCAGGCAAGGTGTGTTCCGCTCAGCCCATATGAATCATGGGCAACGACCGATGCGGCACTGACACCGAGACTTGACTAACTTGCTGGCAGTACAAACGGCTGGGCGGATGGGCACGGACGTCAGGCCTACCCAGTCATGAAGAAGGCACTGTGGAGAAGGAAAGCCTCACGCAGTGGATGCCCCCAGTGCTGACCTTGATGGAGTGGGAATGTTTCCTTGTGCACACGGATCATGCAGAGGAAGAAGGGTCCAGGCCCTCGGAAACCATGGAGGAAGTGATAAGATGCGGGGGCATGGTGTCGGGCTTCAAGCTGGCACCCCGGCAGGAGAAAGCACTGCCAACCGCCACAGGGATGCCACCTTGGATGGCTGAGCTAGCCAGAAAGGCCCCTGTGGAGGGACAGATGTTCTCCCTCCATAGTCTCTGCTTCTCTGCCCTCCGGCCTCCGTCAGAGAAGGCAGGCGTGAGCCTAGGTAGGGCATGAGGCCCAAGGGAGGCAGAATCTCCTTCCTGGCCTTCCCTGCACACCTCTCTGGCCTCCAGAGTTCCTGGTCAGGTGGTGGTGGTAGTCGTCAGCTCGGCTGTCATCCTCCTCGTGTCGGAATACTGGCTCACCTCCTGGTGGGGAGGACGTTCCTCCACTTGCCCGTGAGCACGACGGAACCACACCATCCCACCCCCATGCAGGAACCCCATGGGAAACGAATGGCACCGGGCCCCCAGCACGAGCGGAACTTCACCAAGGGGCTCCCCGCGAGGTGACTTAAAGGAGCCCCGAGGCAAACGGTGAACACGACAGACCAGTTACTCCCACTTGCGAACACACATACATATAATCTCCCTCTCTCTCTCTCTATCTCTCTCTCTCAGAAGCCACAGGTACTCAGGCAGGTCCCGTCAGGGCCAGGCTCTGCGGCCGACGACGACGGTGGAGCCCTGAGGACAGACGGACACACGGCCATACGGGTAGTCGAGCCTTCCGAGTCACGGGCGTGAAGTCCCTGGACTCTCGGGGAGACTCCCATACACAGCCAGCAGGCGGCTTTGAGGTGGCGTTGGGCAACCGGTCCAGGGACCCCGCTGCGGCTTGCTCCAGGCTGCGACGACGGAGCCTTCTGCAGCCCGCTGAGCCCTCCTCCTCCTTCTCCTTGGAACCGCGGACGATCCCCTGGCAGGCATCCTGGAGAGGACAGGCCAGAGCCTGACAAGGACGCGCCCGGCCTGGCCGCAGAGGGCTCCTGCCATAGGGACTCGCCCCTAGGCAACGGCCGCTGTCATTATGACAGGACTTGCGCATGCGCAGTTGTAGGGCTGGCTCGCTGAGCCGGCCAAGGCTGACAGCAGGCCATGGAGGCTTTGGCCTCGCGATCCGGCGATGGCGACGGGGGTGCCCACCTGTGGCGGCGGTGGAGCGCCAGACGGGGCTGCCTAGGGTGTCTGGGAGGGCGGAAGGAGGCTGTGAGGGGAAAACGACCCGCAGCGGACAGGAACAACGTTGGGGCTGGGGGCGCGGCGAGGAGGGGGCACAGCCTTCCGGGGCCTCTTTGCGCAGAGATCTGGTTGAGATCCCAGCTGGCAGTGGAGGGCCGGCCTCAGGGTGAGAGGCGAACATTGCCATCTCTCCTACTCGGATCTGAGCTGGCATGAGACCCACTGAGGACAGGCGTGGCTGACCACGGCGGCGGCGATGAACTCTGGTGAACGGCGACAGGGCCTGTGGGGGACAAGGAGTTACCTGAGGCCCGAGGGAAGGTTCCAGGTAACAGTTGATCAACTCAGGTGTCCTGTGCCTCCAAGGGCCCCTGGGGCCACCAGGTACTGGCCCGGTCGTAATCGCCGAGGCCTCCTGCCTGCCCCCACTGCTCTTCAGGTAGGTGGTAAGGCGCAGCCAGGCAAGTCCAGGGGACAGCAAGTATGACCAGAGAGGGGTGCCTGCCTAAGACCTGCCAGCCCAGCAGGACGCAGGAAGGGAGGCGGTGGTGTTTCCCGCGCAGGTCCGGCCGACTCCAAGACCGACCTTGGGGAGAAGGCACCCTTTCCAGGGTGCCAATGGGACCCAAGAGAGCTCGGAGAAAGAAGAGCATACCTAGGACCACATGCACAGGCCCGCTTCTGCAGGCCTGGGCAAGACTGGGCATTCTTGACCGAAGAGACAACGGTTCCGCAGGCAGCGCACTCAGCCCCCCAACCTGAGCGAAGGGGAACAGGGCCACCACCATCCTGCAGCCACACAAAACGCAGTCCCTCCTCCTCCTGCCCCAGCCCCTCAGTGAAAACAGTGGCGGCCAATGGCCCCTGCCAGCCATTGCCCACCCCTGCCGACACTTCCCCAGCAACAAGCCAAGCACAGATCTCCCTGCAAGAAAGGAACGAATGCAGAGCGGACGCCAAGGGAAAAAGCCTCTGCCTCAGATGGCAAAGGCCAGGCAAGGTGTGCTGCCGCTCAGCCCATGGGAATCATGGGGAACGACCGATGCGGCACTGACACCAAGACTTGACTAACTTGCTGGCAGAACAAATGGCTGGGCGGATGGGCACGGGCGTCAGGCCTACCAAGTCACCAAGAAGGCACTGCGGAGAAGGAAAGCCTCACGCAGTGGATGCCCCCAATGCTGACTTTGATGGAGTGGGAATGTTTTCTGGCCCACACGGTTCATGCAGGTGAAGAAGGGTCCAGGCCCTCGGAATCCATGGAGGAAGAGAAAAGATGTGGGGGCATGGTGTCGGGGTACAAACTGGCACCCCGGCAGGAGAAAGCGCTGCCAAACGCCACGGCGATGCCGCCTAGGATGGCTTAGCAAGCCAGAAAGGTCCCTGTGGAGGGAAAGATGTACTCCGTCCAGAGTCTCTGCTTCTCTGCCCTCTAGCCTCCATCAGAGAAGGTAGGCCTGAGCCTAGGTAGGGCATGAGGCCAAAGGGAGGCAGAATCTCCTTCCGGGCCTTCCCTGCACACCTCTCCCTGACATCCAGAGTTCCTGTTGAAGTGCAGGTTTTCGTCATCCGCTTGGCTGTCGTCCTCTTCGGATGGGAAAGCTGGCTCACCTCCTGGTGGCGACGACGTTCCTAATCTTGCCGGTCTCAGGGGGCTTCCCCCCTCCGAGGCGAACCAGACCATCCCACTCCCTAGCAGGAACCCCACGGAAAAACAGTGGCACCGGGCTTTCTAGCCCGAGCGGAACTACACCAAGGGGCTCACCATGAGGAAAGGTGACTTCAAGGAGCCCCGAGGCAAACCAGTTGCTCCCACCTGCCAACACACATAAATATCACTTTCTCTCTCTCTCTCTCTCTCCCTCTCTCTCTCTCCAAAGCCTAAGGAACTCAGGCAGCTCCTCAGAGGGCCACGCTGCACGGTGGGCAAAGGAAAACCCGTGAGTACAGAGGAGCACACGGCCATCCGGCAGTCCAGCCTCCCGAGAAAGGGACATGATGACTTTGGACTCTCGGGGAGACTCACATAAACAGCCAGCAGATGGGTGTGAGGTGGCGACGGTAGACCGGTCCGTGGATGCTGCTGCTGCTTCCCGGACGCCGCCACGGAGCCACCTTCAGCCTGCGAGGCCCAGGCTTCATTGCCAGGGCCTGCGGCCTGTTCCCTCTGCTCTTCAGGGTAGGAGGTAAGGCGCAGTCAGGCAAGTCCAGGGCACAGCCAATATGACCAGAGAGTGGTGCCTGGCTAAGACCAGACAGCCCAGCAGGGTGCCAGGAGGAAGGAGGTGTTTGGCCAGCGGGACTGGCCCGCTCCAAGACTCACCTTGGCGGGAAGGCACCCTTTCCCGGGGCCCAGAGGGCTCCAAGACAGCTTGGTGAAAGCAGAGCCTACCTAGGACCACATGCACAGGCCCGCTTATTCAGGCCTGGGCAAGACTGGGCATTCTTGCCCCAAGAGAAAACGCTTATTTAGGCAGTTCACTCAGCCCCCGAACCTCAACGAAGGGGAACAGGGCCACCACCATCCTGCAGCCACACAAAACCCTGTCCCTCCTCCTGCTTGCCCACCCCCTCGGTGAAAGCAGTGGTGGGCAATGGCTCCTGCCAGCCATTGCCCACCCCTGCCGACATTTCCCCAGCAACAAGCCAAGCACAGATCTCCCTGCAAGAAAGGAGCGAACGCAGAGCGGACGCCAAGGGAAACAGCCTCTTCCTCAGAAGGCAAAGGCCAGGCAAGGTGTGTTGCCGCTCAGCCCATATGAATCATGGGCAACGACCGATGCGGCACTGACACCGAGACTTGACTAACTTGCTGGCAGTACAAACGGCTGGGCGGATGGGCACGGACGTCAGGCCTACCCAGTCATGAAGAAGGCACTGTGGAGAAGGAAAGCCTCACGCAGTGGATGCCCCCAGTGCTGACCTTGATGGAGTGGGAATGTTTCCTTGTGCACACGGATCATGCAGAGGAAGAAGGGTCCAGGCCCTCGGAAACCATGGAGGAAGTGATAAGATGCGGGGGCATGGTGTCGGGCTTCAAGCTGGCACCCCGGCAGGAGAAAGCACTGCCAACCGCCACAGGGATGCCACCTTGGATGGCTGAGCTAGCCAGAAAGGCCCCTGTGGAGGGACAGATGTTCTCCCTCCATAGTCTCTGCTTCTCTGCCCTCCGGCCTCCGTCAGAGAAGGCAGGCGTGAGCCTAGGTTGGGCATGAGGCCCAAGGGAGGCAGAATCTCCTTCCTGGCCTTCCCTGCACACCTCTCTGGCCTCCAGAGTTCCTGGTCAGGTGGTGGTGGTAGTCGTCAGCTCGGCTGTCATCCTCCTCGTGTCGGAATACTGGCTCACCTCCTGGTGGGGAGGACGTTCCTCCCCTTGCCCGTGAGCACGACGGAACCACACCATCCCACCCCCATGCAGGAACCCCATGGGAAACGAATGGCACCGGGCCCCCAGCACGAGCGGAACTTCACCAAGGGGCTCCCCGCGAGGTGACTTAAAGGAGCCCTGAGGCAAACGGTGAACACGACAGACCAGTTACTCCCACTTGCGAACACACATACATATAATCTCCCTCTCTCTCTCTCTATCTCTCTCTCTCAGAAGCCACAGGTACTCAGGCAGGTCCCGTCAGGGCCAGGCTCTGCGGCCGACGACGAAGGTGGAGCCCTGAGGACAGAGGGACACACGGCCATACGGGTAGTCGAGCCTTCCGAGTCACGGGCGTGAAGTCCCTGGACTCTCGGGGAGACTCCCATACACAGCCAGCAGGCGGCTTTGAGGTGGCGTTGGGCAACCGGTCCAGGGACCCCGCTGCGGCTTGCTCCAGGCTGCGACGACGGAGCCTTCTGCAGCCCGCTGAGCCCTCCTCCTCCTTCTCCTTGGAACCGCGGACGATCCCCTGGCAGGCATCCTGGAGAGGACAGGCCAGAGCCTGACAAGGACGCGCCCGGCCTGGCCGCAGAGGGCTCCTGCCATAGGGACTCGCCCCTAGGCAACGGCCGCTGTCATTATGACAGGACTTGCGCATGCGCAGTTGTAGGGCTGGCTCGCTGAGCCGGCCAAGGCTGACAGCAGGCCATGGAGGCTTTGGCCTCGCGATCCGGCGATGGCGACGGGGGTGCCCACCTGTGGCGGCGGTGGAGCGCCAGACGGGGCTGCCTAGGGTGTCTGGGAGGGCGGAAGGAGGCTGTGAGGGGAAAACGACCCGCAGCGGACAGGAACAACGTTGGGGCTGGGGGCGCGGCGAGGAGGGGGCACAGCCTTCCGGGGCCTCTTTGCGCAGAGATCTGGTTGAGATCCCAGCTGGCAGTGGAGGGCCGGCCTCAGGGTGAGAGGCGAACATTGCCATCTCTCCTACTCGGATCTGAGCTGGCATGAGACCCACTGAGGACAGGCGTGGCTGACCACGGCGGCGGCGATGAACTCTGGTGAACGGCGACAGGGCCTGTGGGGGACAAGGAGTTACCTGAGGCCCGAGGGAAGGTTCCAGGTAACAGTTGATCAACTCAGGTGTCCTGTGCCTCCAAGGGCCCCTGGGGCCACCAGGTACTGGCCCGGTCGTAATCGCCGAGGCCTCCTGCCTGCCCCCACTGCTCTTCAGGTAGGTGGTAAGGCGCAGCCAGGCAAGTCCAGGGGACAGCAAGTATGACCAGAGAGGGGTGCCTGCCTAAGACCTGCCAGCCCAGCAGGACGCAGGAAGGGAGGCGGTGGTGTTTCCCGCGCAGGTCCGGCCGACTCCAAGACCGACCTTGGGGAGAAGGCACCCTTTCCAGGGTGCCAATGGGACCCAAGAGAGCTCGGAGAAAGAAGAGCATACCTAGGACCACATGCACAGGCCCGCTTCTGCAGGCCTGGGCAAGACTGGGCATTCTTGACCGAAGAGACAACGGTTCCGCAGGCAGCGCACTCAGCCCCCCAACCTGAGCGAAGGGGAACAGGGCCACCACCATCCTGCAGCCACACAAAACGCAGTCCCTCCTCCTCCTGCCCCACCCCCTCAGTGAAAACAGTGGCGGCCAATGGCCCCTGCCAGCCATTGCCCACCCCTGCCGACACTTCCCCAGCAACAAGCCAAGCACAGATCTCCCTGCAAGAAAGGAACGAATGCAGAGCGGACGCCAAGGGAAAAAGCCTCTGCCTCAGATGGCAAAGGCCAGGCAAGGTGTGCTGCCGCTCAGCCCATGGGAATCATGGGGAACGACCGATGCGGCACTGACACCAAGACTTGACTAACTTGCTGGCAGAACAAATGGCTGGGCGGATGGGCACGGGCGTCAGGCCTACCAAGTCACCAAGAAGGCACTGCGGAGAAGGAAAGCCTCACGCAGTGGATGCCCCCAATGCTGACTTTGATGGAGTGGGAATGTTTTCTGGCCCACACGGTTCATGCAGGTGAAGAAGGGTCCAGGCCCTCTGAATCCATGGAGGAAGAGAAAAGATGTGGGGGCATGGTGTCGGGGTACAAACTGGCACCCCGGCAGGAGAAAGCGCTGCCAAACGCCATGGCGATGCCGCCTAGGATGGCTTAGCAAGCCAGAAAGGTCCCTGTGGAGGGAAAGATGTACTCCGTCCAGAGTCTCTGCTTCTCTGCCCTCTAGCCTCCATCAGAGAAGGTAGGCCTGAGCCTAGGTAGGGCATGAGGCCAAAGGGAGGCAGAATCTCCTTCCGGGCCTTCCCTGCACACCTCTCCTTGACATCCAGAGTTCCTGTTGAAGTGCAGGTTTTCGTCATCCGCTTGGCTGTCGTCCTCTTCGGATGGGAAAGCTGGCTCACCTCCTGGTGGCGACGACGTTCCTAATCTTGCCGGTCTCAGGGGGCTTCCCCCCTCCGAGGCGAACCAGACCATCCCACTCCCTAGCAGGAACCCCACGGAAAACCAGTGGCACCGGGCTTTCTAGCCCGAGCGGAACTACACCAAGGGGCTCACCATGAGGAAAGGTGACTTCAAGGAGCCCCGAGGCAAACCAGTTGCTCCCACCTGCCAACACACATAAATATCACTTTCTCTCTCTCTCTCTCTCTCCAAAGCCTAAGGAACTCAGGCAGCTCCTCAGAGGGCCACGCTGCACGGTGGGCAAAGGAAAACCCGTGAGTACAGAGGAGCACACGGCCATCCGGCAGTCCAGCCTCCAGAGAAAGGGACATGATGACTTTGGACTCTCGAGGAGACTCACATAAACAGCCAGCAGATGGGTGTGAGGTGGCGACGGTAGACCGGTCCGTGGATGCTGCTGCTGCTTCCCGGACGCCGCCACGGAGCCACCTTCAGCCTGCGAGGCCCAGGCTTCATTGCCAGGGCCTGCGGCCTGTTCCCTCTGCTCTTCAGGGTAGGAGGTAAGGCGCAGTCAGGCAAGTCCAGGGCACAGCCAATATGACCAGAGAGTGGTGCCTGGCTAAGACCAGACAGCCCAGCAGGGTGCCAGGAGGAAGGAGGTGTTTGGCCAGCGGGACTGGCCCGCTCCAAGACTCACCTTGGGGGGAAGGCACTCTTTCCCGGGGCCCAGAGGGCTCCAAGACAGCTTGGTGAAAGCAGAGCCTACCTAGGACCACATGCACAGGCCCGCTTATTCAGGCCTGGGCAAGACTGGGCATTCTTGCCCCAAGAGAAAACGCTTATTTAGGCAGTTCACTCAGCCCCCGAACCTCAACGAAGGGGAACAGGGCCACCACCATCCTGCAGCCACACAAAACCCTGTCCCTCCTCCTGCTCGCCCACCCCCTCGGTGAAAGCAGTGGTGGGCAATGGCTCCTGCCAGCCATTGCCCACCCCTGCCGACATTTCCCCAGCAACAAGCCAAGCACAGATCTCCCTGCAAGAAAGGAGCGAACGCAGAGCGGAAGCCAAGGGAAACAGCCTCTTCCTCAGAAGGCAAAGGCCAGGCAAGGTGTGTTCCGCTCAGCCCATATGAATCATGGGCAACGACCGATGCGGCACTGACACCGAGACTTGACTAACTTGCTGGCAGTACAAACGGCTGGGCGGATGGGCACGGACGTCAGGCCTACCCAGTCATGAAGAAGGCACTGTGGAGAAGGAAAGCCTCACGCAGTGGATGCCCCCAGTGCTGACCTTGATGGAGTGGGAATGTTTCCTTGTGCACACGGATCATGCAGAGGAAGAAGGGTCCAGGCCCTCGGAAACCATGGAGGAAGTGATAAGATGCGGGGGCATGGTGTCGGGCTTCAAGCTGGCACCCCGGCAGGAGAAAGCACTGCCAACCGCCACAGGGATGCCACCTTGGATGGCTGAGCTAGCCAGAAAGGCCCCTGTGGAGGGACAGATGTTCTCCCTCCATAGTCTCTGCTTCTCTGCCCTCCGGCCTCCGTCAGAGAAGGCAGGCGTGAGCCTAGGTAGGGCATGAGGCCCAAGGGAGGCAGAATCTCCTTCCTGGCCTTCCCTGCACACCTCTCTGGCCTCCAGAGTTCCTGGTCAGGTGGTGGTGGTAGTCGTCAGCTCGGCTGTCATCCTCCTCGTGTCGGAATACTGGCTCACCTCCTGGTGGGGAGGACGTTCCTCCCCTTGCCCGTGAGCACGACGGAACCACACCATCCCACCCCCATGCAGGAACCCCATGGGAAACGAATGGCACCGGGCCCCCAGCACGAGCGGAACTTCACCAAGGGGCTCCCCGCGAGGTGACTTAAAGGAGCCCCGAGGCAAATGGTGAACACGACAGACCAGTTACTCCCACTTGCGAACACACATACATATAATCTCCCTCTCTCTCTCTCTATCTCTCTCTCTCAGAAGCCACAGGTACTCAGGCAGGTCCCGTCAGGGCCAGGCTCTGCGGCCGACGACGACGGTGGAGCCCTGAGGACAGACGGACACACGGCCATACGGGTAGTCGAGCCTTCCGAGTCACGGGCGTGAAGTCCCTGGACTCTCGGGGAGACTCCCATACACAGCCAGCAGGCGGCTTTAAGGTGGCGTTGGGCAACCGGTCCAGGGACCCCGCTGCGGCTTGCTCCAGGCTGCGACGACGGAGCCTTCTGCAGCCCGCTGAGCCCTCCTCCTCCTTCTCCTTGGAACCGCGGACGATCCCCTGGCAGGCATCCTGGAGAGGACAGGCCAGAGCCTGACAAGGACACGCCCGGCCTGGCCGCAGAGGGCTCCTGCCATAGGGACGCGCCCCTAGGCAACGGCCGCTGTCATTATGACAGGACTTGCGCATGCGCAGTTGTAGGGCTGGCTCGCTGAGCCGGCCAAGGCTGACAGCAGGCCATGGAGGCTTTGGCCTCGCGATCCGGCGATGGCGACGGGGGTGCCCACCTGTGGCGGCGGTGGAGCGCCAGACGGGGCTGCCTAGGGTGTCTGGGAGGGCGGAAGGAGGCTGTGAGGGGAAAACGACCCGCAGCGGACAGGAACAACGTTGGGGCTGGGGGCGCGGCGAGGAGGGGGCACAGCCTTCCGGGGCCTCTTTGCGCAGAGATCTGGTTGAGATCCCAGCTGGCAGTGGAGGGCCGGCCTCAGGGTGAGAGGCGAACATTGCCATCTCTCCTACTCGGATCTGAGCTGGCATGAGACCCACTGAGGACAGGCGTGGCTGACCACGGCGGCGGCGATGAACTCTGGTGAACGGCGACAGGGCCTGTGGGGGACAAGGAGTTACCTGAGGCCCGAGGGAAGGTTCCAGGTAACAGTTGATCAACTCAGGTGTCCTGTGCCTCCAAGGGCCCCTGGGGCCACCAGGTACTGGCCCGGTCGTAATTGCCGAGGCCTCCTGCCTGCCCCCACTGCTCTTCAGGTAGGTGGTAAGGCGCAGCCAGGCAAGTCCAGGGGACAGCAAGTATGACCAGAGAGGGGTGCCTGCCTAAGACCTGCCAGCCCAGCAGGACGCAGGAAGGGAGGCGGTGGTGTTTCCCGTGCAGGTCCGGCCGACTCCAAGACCGACCTTGGGGAGAAGGCACCCTTTCCAGGGTGCCAATGGGACCCAAGAGAGCTCGGAGAAAGAAGAGCATACCTAGGACCACATGCACAGGCCCGCTTCTGCAGGCCTGGGCAAGACTGGGCATTCTTGACCGAAGAGACAACGGTTCCGCAGGCAGTGCACTCAGCCCCCCAACCTGAGCGAAGGGGAACAGGGCCACCACCATCCTGCAGCCACACAAAACGCAGTCCCTCCTCCTCCTGCCCCACCCCCTCAGTGAAAACAGTGGCGGCCAATGGCCCCTGCCAGCCATTGCCCACCCCTGCCGACACTTCCCCAGCAACAAGCCAAGCACAGATCTCCCTGCAAGAAAGGAACGAATGCAGAGCGGACGCCAAGGGAAAAAGCCTCTGCCTCAGATGGCAAAGGCCAGGCAAGGTGTGCTGCCGCTCAGCCCATGGGAATCATGGGGAACGACCGATGTGGCACTGACACCAAGACTTGACTAACTTGCTGGCAGAACAAATGGCTGGGCGGATGGGCACGGGCGTCAGGCCTACCAAGTCACCAAGAAGGCACTGCGGAGAAGGAAAGCCTCACGCAGTGGATGCCCCCAATGCTGACTTTGATGGAGTGGGAATGTTTTCTGGCCCACACGGTTCATGCAGGTGAAGAAGGGTCCAGGCCCTCGGAATCCACGGAGGAAGAGAAAAGATGTGGGGGCATGGTGTCAGGGTACAAACTGGCACCCCGGCAGGAGAAAGCGCTGCCAAACGCCACGGGGATGCCGCCTAGGATGGCTTAGCAAGCCAGAAAGGTCCCTGTGGAGGGAAAGATGTACTCCGTCCAGAGTCTCTGCTTCTCTGCCCTCTAGCCTCCATCAGAGAAGGTAGGCCTGAGCCTAGGTAGGGCATGAGGCCAAAGGGAGGCAGAATCTCCTTCCGGGCCTTCCCTGCACACCTCTCCCTGACATCCAGAGTTCCTGTTGAAGTGCAGGTTTTCGTCATCCGCTTGGCTGTCGTCCTCTTCGGATGGGAAAGCTGGCTCACCTCCTGGTGGCGACGACGTTCCTAATCTTGCCGGTCTCAGGGGGCTTCCCCCCTCCGAGGCGAACCAGACCATCCCACTCCCTAGCAGGAACCCCACGGAAAAACAGTGGCACCGGGCTTTCTAGCCCGAGCGGAACTACACCAAGGGGCTCACCATGAGGAAAGGTGACTTCAAGGAGCCCCGAGGCAAACCAGTTGCTCCCACCTGCCAACACACATAAATATCACTTTCTCTCTCTCTCTCTCTCTCCAAAGCCTAAGGAACTCAGGCAGTTCCTCAGAGGGCCACGCTGCACGGTGGGCAAAGGAAAACCCGTGAGTACAGAGGGGCACACGGCCATCCGGCAGTCCAGCCTCCCGAGAATGGGACATGATGACTTTGGACTCTCGGGGAGACTCACATAAACAGCCGGCAGGTGGGTGTGAGGTGGCGACGGTAGACCGGTCCGTGGATGCTGCTGCTGCTTCCCGGACGCCGCCACGGAGCCACCTTCAGCCTGCGAGACTCAGGCTTCATTGCCAGGGGCTGCGGCCTGTTCCCTCTGCTCTTCAGGGTAGGAGGTAAGGTGCAGTCAGGCAAGTCCAGGGCACAGCCAATATGACCAGAGAGTGGTGCCTGGCTAAGACCAGACGGCCCAGCAGGGTGCCAGGAGGAAGGAGGTGTTTGGCCAGCGGGACTGGCCCGCTCCAAGACTCACCTTGGGGGGAAGGCACCCTTTCCCGGGGCCCAGAGGGCTCCAAGACAGCTTGGTGAAAGCAGAGCCTACCTAGGACCACATGCACAGGCCCGCTTATTCAGGCCTGGGCAAGACTGGGCATTCTTGCCCCAAGAGAAAACGCTTATTTAGGCAGTTCACTCAGCCCCCGAACCTCAACGAAGGGGAACAGGGCCACCACCATCCTGCAGCCACACAAAACCCTGTCCCTCCTCCTGCTCGCCCACCCCCTTGGTGAAAGCAGTGGTGGGCAATGGCTCCTGCCAGCCATTGCCCACCCCTGCCGACATTTCCCCAGCAACAAGCCAAGCACAGATCTCCCTGCAAGAAAGGAGCGAACGCAGAGCGGACGCCAAGGGAAACAGCCTCTTCCTCAGAAGGCAAAGGCCAGGCAAGGTGTGTTGCCGCTCAGCCCATATGAATCATGGGCAACGACCGATGCGGCACTGACACCGAGACTTGACTAACTTGCTGGCAGTACAAACGGCTGGGCGGATGGGCACGGAAGTCAGGCCTACCCAGTCATGAAGAAGGCACTGTGGAGAAGGAAAGCCTCACGCAGTGGATGCCCCCAGTGCTGACCTTGATGGAGTGGGAATGTTTCCTTGTGCACACGGATCACGCAGAGGAAGAAGGGTCCAGGCCCTCGGAAACCATGGAGGAAGTGATAAGATGCGGGGGCATGGTGTCGGGCTTCAAGCTGGCACCCCGGCAGGAGAAAGCACTGCCAACCGCCACAGGGATGCCACCTTGGATGGCTGAGCTAGCCAGAAAGGCCCCTGTGGAGGGACAGATGTTCTCCGTCCAGAGTCTCTGCTTCTCTGCCCTCCGGCCTCCGTCAGAGAAGGCAGGCGTGAGCCTAGGTTGGGCATGAGGCCCAAGGGAGGCAGAATCTCCTTCCTGACCTTCCCTGCACACCTCTCTGGCCTCCAGAGTTCCTGGTCAGGTGGTGGTGGTAGTCGTCAGCTCGGCTGTCATCCTCCTCGTGTCGGAATACTGGCTCACCTCCTGGTGGGGAGGACGTTCCTCCCCTTGCCCGTGAGCACGACGGAACCACACCATCCCACCCCCATGCAGGAACCCCATGGGAAACGAATGGCACCGGGCCCCCAGCACGAGCGGAACTTCCCCAAGGGGCTCCCCGCGAGGTGACTTAAAGGAGCCCCGAGGCAAACGGTCAACACGACAGACCAGTTACTCCCACTTGTGAACACACATACATATAATCTCCCTCTCTCTCTCTATCTCTCTCTCTGTCCCTCTCTCTCTCAGAAGCCACAGGTACTCAGGCAGGTCCCGTGAGGGCCAGGCTCTGCGGCCGACGACGAAGGTGGAGCCCTGAGGGCAGAGGGACACACGGCCATACGGGTAGTCGAGCCTTCCGAGTCACGGGCGTGAAGTCCCTGGACTCTCGGGGAGACTCCCATACACAGCCAGCAGGCGGCTTTGAGGTGGCGTTGGGCAACCGGTCCAGGGACCCCGCTGCGGCTTGCTCCAGGCTGCGACGACGGAGCCTTCTGCAGCCCGCTGAGCCCTCCTCCTCCTTCTCCTTGGAACCGCGGACGATCCCCTGGCAGGCATCCTGGAGAGGACAGGCCAGAGCCTGACAAGGACGCGCCCGGCCTGGCCGCAGAGGGCTCCTGCCATAGGGACGCGCCCCTAGGCAACGGCCGCTGTCATTATGACAGGACTTGCGCATGCGCAGTTGTAGGGCTGGCTCGCTGCGCCGGCCAAGGCTGTCAGCAGGCCATGGGGGCTTTGGGCTCGCGATCCGGCGATGGCGACGGGGGTGCCCACCTGTGGCGGCGGTGGAGTGCCAGACAGGGCTGCCTAGGGTGTCTGGGAGGGCGGAAGGAGGCTGTGAGGGGAAAACGACCCGCAGCGGACAGGAACAACGTTGGGGCTGGGGGCGCGGCGAGGAGGGGGCACAGCCTTCCGGGGCCTCTTTGCGCAGAGATCTGGTTGAGATCCCAGCTGGCAGTGGAGGGCCGGCCTCAGGGTGAGAGGCGAACATTGCCATCTCTCCTACTCGGATCTGAGCTGGCATGAGACCCACTGAGGACAGGCGTGGCTGACCACGGCGGCGGCGATGAACTCTGGTGAACGGCGACAGGGCCTGTGGGGGACAAGGAGTTACCTGAGGCCCGAGGGAAGGTTCCAGGTAACAGTTGATCAACTCAGGTGTCCTGTGCCTCCAAGGGCCCCTGGGGCCACCAGGTACTGGCCCGGTCGTAATCGCCGAGGCCTCCTGCCTGCCCCCACTGCTCTTCAGGTAGGTGGTAAGGCGCAGCCAGGCAAGTCCAGGGGACAGCAAGTATGACCAGAGAGGGGTGCCTGCCTAAGACCTGCCAGCCCAGCAGGACGCAGGAAGGGAGGCGGTGGTGTTTCCCGCGCAGGTCCGGCCGACTCCAAGACCGACCTTGGGGAGAAGGCACCCTTTCCAGGGTGCCAATGGGACCCAAGAGAGCTCGGAGAAAGAAGAGCATACCTAGGACCACATGCACAGGCCCGCTTCTGCAGGCCTGGGCAAGACTGGGCATTCTTGACCGAAGAGACAACGGTTCCGCAGGCAGCGCACTCAGCCCCCCAACCTGAGCGAAGGGGAACAGGGCCACCACCATCCTGCAGCCACACAAAACCCTGTCCCTCCTCCTCCTGCCCCACCCCCTCAGTGAAAACAGTGGCGGCCAATGGCCCCTGCCAGCCATTGCCCACCCCTGCCGACACTTCCCCAGCAACAAGCCAAGCACAGATCTCCCTGCAAGAAAGGAACGAATGCAGAGCGGACGCCAAGGGAAAAAGCCTCTGCCTCAGATGGCAAAGGCCAGGCAAGGTGTGCTGCCGCTCAGCCTATGGGAATCATGGGGAACGACCGATGCGGCACTGACACCAAGACTTGACTAACTTGCTGGCAGAACAAATGGCTGGGCGGATGGGCACGGGCGTCAGGCCTACCAAGTCACTAAGAAGGCACTGCGGAGAAGGAAAGCCTCACGCAGTGGATGCCCCCAATGCTGACTTTGATGGAGTGGGAATGTTTTCTGGCCCACACGGTTCATGCAGGTGAAGAAGGGTCCAGGCCCTCGGAATCCACGGAGGAAGAGAAAAGATGTGGGGGCATGGTGTCGGGGTACAAACTGGCACCCCGGCAGGAGAAAGCGCTGCCAAACGCCACGGGGATGCCGCCTAGGATGGCTTAGCAAGCCAGAAAGGTCCCTGTGGAGGGAAAGATGTACTCCGTCCAGAGTCTCTGCTTCTCTGCCCTCTAGCCTCCATCAGAGAAGGTAGGCCTGAGCCTAGGTAGGGCATGAGGCCAAAGGGAGGCAGAATCTCCTTCCGGGCCTTCCCTGCACACCTCTCCCTGACATCCAGAGTTCCTGTTGAAGTGCAGGTTTTCGTCATCCGCTTGGCTGTCGTCCTCTTCGGATGGGAAAGCTGGCTCACCTCCTGGTGGCGACGACGTTCCTAATCTTGCCGGTCTCAGGGGGCTTCCCCCCTCCGAGGCGAACCAGACCATCCCACTCCCTAGCAGGAACCCCACGGAAAAACAGTGGCACCGGGCTTTCTAGCCCGAGCGGAACTACACCAAGGGGCTCACCATGAGGAAAGGTGACTTCAAGGAGCCCCGAGGCAAACCAGTTGCTCCCACCTGCCAACACACATAAATATCACTTTCTCTCTCTCTCTCTCTCTCTCTCTCTCCCTCTCTCTCTCTCCAAAGCCTAAGGAACTCAGGCAGCTCCTCAGAGGGCCACGCTGCACGGTGGGCAAAGGAAAACCCGTGAGTACAGAGGAGCACACGGCCATCCGGCAGTCCAGCCTCCCGAGAAAGGGACATGATGACTTTGGACTCTCGGGGAGACTCACATAAACAGCCAGCAGGTGGGTGTGAGGTGGCGACGGTAGACCGGTCCGTGGATGCTGCTGCTGCTTCCCGGACGCCGCCACGGAGCCACCTTCAGCCTGCGAGGCCCAGGCTTCATTGCCAGGGCCTGCGGCCTGTTCCCTCTGCTCTTCAGGGTAGGAGGTAAGGCGCAGTCAGGCAAGTCCAGGGCACAGCCAATATGACCAGAGAGTGGTGCCTGGCTAAGACCAGACAGCCCAGCAGGGTGCCAGGAGGAAGGAGGTGTTTGGCCAGCGGGACTGGCCCGCTCCAAGACTCACCTTGGCGGGAAGGCACCCTTTCCCGGGGCCCAGAGGGCTCCAAGACAGCTTGGTGAAAGCAGAGCCTACCTAGGACCACATGCACAGGCCCGCTTATTCAGGCCTGGGCAAGACTGGGCATTCTTGCCCCAAGAGAAAACGCTTATTTAGGCAGTTCACTCAGCCCCCGAACCTCAACGAAGGGGAACAGGGCCACCACCATCCTGCAGCCACACAAAACCCTGTCCCTCCTCCTGCTCGCCCACCCCCTCGGTGAAAGCAGTGGTGGGCAATGGCTCCTGCCAGCCATTGCCCACCCCTGCCGACATTTCCCCAGCAACAAGCCAAGCACAGATCTCCCTGCAAGAAAGGAGCGAACGCAGAGGGGACGCCAAGGGAAACAGCCTCTTACTCAGAAGGCAAAGGCCAGGCAAGGTGTGTTGCCGCTCAGCCCATATGAATCATGGGCAACGACCGATGCGGCACTGACACCGAGACTTGACTAACTTGCTGGCAGTACAAACGGCTGGGCGGATGGGCACGGACGTCAGGCCTACCCAGTCATGAAGAAGGCACTGTGGAGAAGGAAAGCCTCACGCAGTGGATGCCCCCAGTGCTGACCTTGATGGAGTGGGAATGTTTCCTTGTGCACACGGATCATGCAGAGGAAGAAGGGTCCAGGCCCTCGGAAACCATGGAGGAAGTGATAAGATGCGGGGGCATGGTGTCGGGCTTCAAGCTGGCACCCCGGCAGGAGAAAGCACTGCCAACCGCCACAGGGATGCCACCTTGGATGGCTGAGCTAGCCAGAAAGGCCCCTGTGGAGGGACAGATGTTCTCCCTCCATAGTCTCTGCTTCTCTGCCCTCCGGCCTCCGTCAGAGAAGGCAGGCGTGAGCCTAGGTAGGGCATGAGGCCCAAGGGAGGCAGAATCTCCTTCCTGGCCTTCCCTGCACACCTCTCTGGCCTCCAGAGTTCCTGGTCAGGTGGTGGTGGTAGTCGTCAGCTCGGCTGTCATCCTCCTCGTGTCGGAATACTGGCTCACCTCCTGGTGGGGAGGACGTTCCTCCCCTTGCCCGTGAGCACGACGGAACCACACCATCCCACCCCCATGCAGGAACCCCATGGGAAACGAATGGCACCGGGCCCCCAGCACGAGCGGAACTTCACCAAGGGGCTCCCCGCGAGGTGACTTAAAGGAGCCCTGAGGCAAACGGTGAACACGACAGACCAGTTACTCCCACTTGCGAACACACATACATATAATCTCCCTCTCTCTCTCTCTATCTCTCTCTCTCAGAAGCCACAGGTACTCAGGCAGGTCCCGTCAGGGCCAGGCTCTGCGGCCGACGACGACGGTGGAGCCCTGAGGACAGACGGACACACGGCCATACGGGTAGTCGAGCCTTCCGAGTCACGGGCGTGAAGTCCCTGGACTCTCGGGGAGACTCACATACACAGCCAGCAGGCGGCTTTGAGGTGGCGTTGGGCAACCGGTCCAGGGACCCCGCTGCGGCTTGCTCCAGGCTGCGACGACGGAGCCTTCTGCAGCCCGCTGAGCCCTCCTCCTCCTTCTCCTTGGAACCGCGGACGATCCCCTGGCAGGCATCCTGGAGAGGACAGGCCAGAGCCTGACAAGGACGCGCCCGGCCTGGCCGCAGAGGGCTCCTGCCATAGGGACGCGCCCCTAGGCAGTGGCCGCTGTCATTATGACAGGACTTGCGCATGCGCAGTTGTAGGGCTGGCTCGCTGCGCCGGCCAAGGCAGTCAGCAGGCCATGGCGGCTTTGGCCTCGCGATCCGGCGATGGCGACAGGGGTGCCCACCTGTGGCGGCGGTGGAGCGCCAGACGGGGCTGCCTAGGGTGTCTGGGAGGGCGGAAGGAGGCTGTGAGGGGAAAACGACCCGCAGCGGACAGGAACAACGTTGGGGCTGGGGGCGCGGCGAGGAGGGGGCACAGCCTTCCGGGGCCTTTTGCGCAGAGATCTGGTTGAGATCCCAGCTCGCAGTGGAGGGCCGGCCTCAGGGTGAGAGGTGAACATTGCCATCTCTCCTACTCGGATCTGAGCTGGCATGAGACCCACTGAGGACAGGCGTGGCTGACCACGGCGGCGGCGATGAACTCTGGTGAACGGCGACAGGGCCTGTGGGGGACAAGGAGTTACCTGAGGCCCGAGGGAAGGTTCCAGGTAACAGTTGAACAACTCAGGTGTCCTGTGCCTCCAAGGGCCCCTGGGGCCACCAGGTACTGGCCCGGTCGTAATCACCAAGGCCTCCTGCCTGCCCCCACTGCTCTTCAGGTAGGTGGTAAGGCGCAGCCAGGCAAGTCCAGGGGACAGCAAGTATGACCAGAGAGGGGTGCCTGCCTAAGACCTGCCAGCCCAGCAGGACGCAGGAAGGGAGGCGGTGGTGTTTCCCGCGCAGGTCCGGCCGACTCCAAGACCGACCTTGGGGAGAAGGCACCCTTTCCAGGGTGCCAATGGGACCCAAGAGAGCTCGGAGAAAGAAGAGCATACCTAGGACCACATGCACAGGCCCGCTTCTGCAGGCCTGGGCAAGACTGGGCATTCTTGACCGAAGAGACAACGGTTCCGCAGGCAGCGCACTCAGCCCCCCAACCTGAGCGAAGGGGAACAGGGCCACCACCATCCTGCAGCCACACAAAACGCAGTCCCTCCTCCTCCTGCCCCACCCCCTCAGTGAAAACAGTGGCGGCCAATGGCCCCTGCCAGCCATTGCCCACCCCTGCCGACACTTCCCCAGCAACAAGCCAAGCACAGATCTCCCTGCAAGAAAGGAACGAATGCAGAGCGGACGCCAAGGGAAAAAGCCTCTGCCTCAGATGGCAAAGGCCAGGCAAGGTGTGCTGCCGCTCAGCCCATGGGAATCATGGGGAACGACCGATGCGGCACTGACACCAAGACTTGACTAACTTGCTGGCAGAACAAATGGCTGGGCGGATGGGCACGGGCGTCAGGCCTACCAAGTCACTAAGAAGGCACTGCGGAGAAGGAAAGCCTCACGCAGTGGATGCCCCCAATGCTGACTTTGATGGAGTGGGAATGTTTTCTGGCCCACACGGTTCATGCAGGTGAAGAAGGGTCCAGGCCCTCGGAATCCATGGAGGAAGAGAAAAGATGTGGGGGCATGGTGTCGGGGTACAAACTGGCACCCCGGCAGGAGAAAGCGCTGCCAAACGCCACGGCGATGCCGCCTAGGATGGCTTAGCAAGCCAGAAAGGTCCCTGTGGAGGGAAAGATGTTCTCCGTCCAGAGTCTCTGCTTCTCTGCCCTCTAGCCTCCATCAGAGAAGGTAGGCCTGAGCCTAGGTAGGGCATGAGGCCAAAGGGAGGCAGAATCTCCTTCCGGGCCTTCCCTGCACACCTCTCCCTGACATCCAGAGTTCCTGTTGAAGTGCAGGTTTTCGTCATCCGCTTGGCTGTCGTCCTCTTCGGATGGGAAAGCTGGCTCACCTCCTGGTGGCGACGACGTTCCTAATCTTGCCGGTCTCAGGGGGCTTCCCCCCTCCGAGGCGAACCAGACCATCCCACTCCCTAGCAGGAACCCCACGGAAAAACAGTGGCACCGGGCTTTCTAGCCCGAGCGGAACTACACCAAGGGGCTCACCATGAGGAAAGGTGACTTCAAGGAGCCCCGAGGCAAACCAGTTGCTCCCACCTGCCAACACACATAAATATCACTTTCTCTCTCTCTCTCTCTCTCCAAAGCCTAAGGAACTCAGGCAGTTCCTCAGAGGGCCACGCTGCACGGTGGGCAAAGGAAAACCCGTGAGTACAGAGGGGCACACGGCCATCCGGCAGTCCAGCCTCCCGAGAATGGGACATGATGACTTTGGACTCTCGGGGAGACTCACATAAACAGCCGGCAGGTGGGTGTGAGGTGGCGACGGTAGACCGGTCCGTGGATGCTGCTGCTGCTTCCCGGACGCCGCCACGGAGCCACCTTCAGCCTGCGAGACTCAGGCTTCATTGCCAGGGGCTGCGGCCTGTTCCCTCTGCTCTTCAGGGTAGGAGGTAAGGTGCAGTCAGGCAAGTCCAGGGCACAGCCAATATGACCAGAGAGTGGTGCCTGGCTAAGACCAGACGGCCCAGCAGGGTGCCAGGAGGAAGGAGGTGTTTGGCCAGCGGGACTGGCCCGCTCCAAGACTCACCTTGGGGGGAAGGCACCCTTTCCCGGGGCCCAGAGGGCTCCAAGACAGCTTGGTGAAAGCAGAGCCTACCTAGGACCACATGCACAGGCCCGCTTATTCAGGCCTGGGCAAGACTGGGCATTCTTGCCCCAAGAGAAAACGCTTATTTAGGCAGTTCACTCAGCCCCCGAACCTCAACGAAGGGGAACAGGGCCACCACCATCCTGCAGCCACACAAAACCCTGTCCCTCCTCCTGCTCGCCCACCCCCTCGGTGAAAGCAGTGGTGGGCAATGGCTCCTGCCAGCCATTGCCCACCCCTGCCGACATTTCCCCAGCAACAAGCCAAGCACAGATCTCCCTGCAAGAAAGGAGCGAACGCAGAGCGGACGCCAAGGGAAACAGCCTCTTCCTCAGAAGGCAAAGGCCAGGCAAGGTGTGTTGCCGCTCAGCCCATATGAATCATGGGCAACGACCGATGCGGCACTGACACCGAGACTTGACTAACTTGCTGGCAGTACAAACGGCTGGGCGGATGGGCACGGAAGTCAGGCCTACCCAGTCATGAAGAAGGCACTGTGGAGAAGGAAAGCCTCACGCAGTGGATGCCCCCAGTGCTGACCTTGATGGAGTGGGAATGTTTCCTTGTGCACACGGATCACGCAGAGGAAGAAGGGTCCAGGCCCTCGGAAACCATGGAGGAAGTGATAAGATGCGGGGGCATGGTGTCGGGCTTCAAGCTGGCACCCCGGCAGGAGAAAGCACTGCCAACCACCACAGGGATGCCACCTTGGATGGCTGAGCTAGCCAGAAAGGCCCCTGTGGAGGGACAGATGTTCTCCGTCCAGAGTCTCTGCTTCTCTGCCCTCCGGCCTCCGTCAGAGAAGGCAGGCGTGAGCCTAGGTTGGGCATGAGGCCCAAGGGAGGCAGAATCTCCTTCCTGGCCTTCCCTGCACACCTCTCTGGCCTCCAGAGTTCCTGGTCAGGTGGTGGTGGTAGTCGTCAGCTCGGCTGTCATCCTCCTCGTGTCGGAATACTGGCTCACCTCCTGGTGGGGAGGACGTTCCTCCCCTTGCCCGTGAGCACGACGGAACCACACCATCCCACCCCCATGCAGGAACCCCATGGGAAACGAATGGCACCGGGCCCCCAGCACGAGCGGAACTTCCCCAAGGGGCTCCCCGCGAGGTGACTTAAAGGAGCCCCGAGGCAAACGGTCAACACGACAGACCAGTTACTCCCACTTGTGAACACACATACATATAATCTCCCTCTCTCTCTCTATCTCTCTCTCTGTCCCTCTCTCTCTCAGAAGCCACAGGTACTCAGGCAGGTCCCGTGAGGGCCAGGCTCTGCGGCCGACGACGAAGGTGGAGCCCTGAGGGCAGAGGGACACACGGCCATACGGGTAGTCGAGCCTTCCGAGTCACGGGCGTGAAGTCCCTGGACTCTCGGGGAGACTCCCATACACAGCCAGCAGGCGGCTTTGAGGTGGCGTTGGGCAACCGGTCCAGGGACCCCGCTGCGGCTTGCTCCAGGCTGCGACGACGGAGCCTTCTGCAGCCCGCTGAGCCCTCCTCCTCCTTCTCCTTGGAACCGCGGACGATCCCCTGGCAGGCATCCTGGAGAGGACAGGCCAGAGCCTGACAAGGACGCGCCCGGCCTGGCCGCAGAGGGCTCCTGCCATAGGGACGCGCCCCTAGGCAACGGCCGCTGTCATTATGACAGGACTTGCGCATGCGCAGTTGTAGGGCTGGCTCGCTGCGCCGGCCAAGGCTGTCAGCAGGCCATGGCGGCTTTGGCCTCGCGATCCGGCGATGGCGACGGGGGTGCCCACCTGTGGCGGCGGTGGAGCGCCAGACGGGGCTGCCTAGGGTGTCTGGGAGGGCGGAAGGAGGCTGTGAGGGGAAAACGACCCGCAGCGGACAGGAACAACGTTGGGGCTGGGGGCGCGGCGAGGAGGGGGCACAGCCTTCCGGGGCCTCTTTGCGCAGAGATCTGGTTGAGATCCCAGCTCGCAGTGGAGGGCCGGCCTCAGGGTGAGAGGCGAACATTGCCATCTCTCCTACTCGGATCTGAGCTGGCATGAGACCCACTGAGGACAGGCGTGGCTGACCACGGCGGCGGCGATGAACTCTGGTGAACGGCGACAGGGCCTGTGGGGGACAAGGAGTTACCTGAGGCCCGAGGGAAGGTTCCAGGTAACAGTTGATCAACTCAGGTGTCCTGTGCCTCCAAGGGCCCCTGGGGCCACCAGGTACTGGCCCGGTCGTAATCGCCGAGGGCTCCTGCCTGCCCCCACTGCTCTTCAGGTAGGTGGTAAGGCGCAGCCAGGCAAGTCCAGGGGACAGCAAGTATGACCAGAGAGGGGTGCCTGCCTAAGACCTGCCAGCCCAGCAGGACGCAGGAAGGGAGGCGGTGGTGTTTCCCGCGCAGGTCCGGCCGACTCCAAGACCGACCTTGGGGAGAAGGCACCCTTTCCAGGGTGCCAATGGGACCCAAGAGAGCTCGGAGAAAGAAGAGCATACCTAGGACCACATGCACAGGCCCGCTTCTGCAGGCCTGGGCAAGACTGGGCATTCTTGACCGAAGAGACAACGGTTCCGCAGGCAGCGCACTCAGCCCCCCAACCTGAGCGAAGGGGAACAGGGCCACCACCATCCTGCAGCCACACAAAACGCAGTCCCTCCTCCTCCTGCCCCACCCCCTCAGTGAAAACAGTGGCGGCCAATGGCCCCTGCCAGCCATTGCCCACCCCTGCCGACACTTCCCCAGCAACAAGCCAAGCACAGATCTCCCTGCAAGAAAGGAACGAATGCAGAGCGGACGCCAAGGGAAAAAGCCTCTGCCTCAGATGGCAAAGGCCAGGCAAGGTGTGCTGCCGCTCAGCCCATGGGAATCATGGGGAACGACCGATGCGGCACTGACACCAAGACTTGACTAACTTGCTGGCAGAACAAATGGCTGGGCGGATGGGCACGGGCGTCAGGCCTACCAAGTCACCAAGAAGGCACTGCGGAGAAGGAAAGCCTCACGCAGTGGATGCCCCCAATGCTGACTTTGATGGAGTGGGAATGTTTTCTGGCCCACACGGTTCATGCAGGTGAAGAAGGGTCCAGGCCCTCGGAATCCACGGAGGAAGAGAAAAGATGTGGGGGCATGGTGTCGGGGTACAAACTGCCACCCCGGCAGGAGAAAGCGCTGCCAAACGCCACGGGGATGCCGCCTAGGATGGCTTAGCAAGCCAGAAAGGCCCCTGTGGAGGGAAAGATGTACTCCGTCCAGAGTCTCTGCTTCTCTGCCCTCTAGCCTCCATCAGAGAAGGTAGGCCTGAGCCTAGGTAGGGCATGAGGCCAAAGGGAGGCAGAATCTCCTTCCGGGCCTTCCCTGCACACCTCTCCCTGACATCCAGAGTTCCTGTTGAAGTGCAGGTTTTCGTCATCCGCTTGGCTGTCGTCCTCTTCGGATGGGAAAGCTGGCTCACCTCCTGGTGGCGACGACGTTCCTAATCTTGCCGGTCTCAGGGGGCTTCCCCCCTCCGAGGCGAACCAGACCATCCCACTCCCTAGCAGGAACCCCACGGAAAACCAGTGGCACCGGGCTTTCTAGCCCGAGCGGAACTACACCAAGGGGCTCACCATGAGGAAAGGTGACTTCAAGGAGCCCCGAGGCAAACCAGTTGCTCCCACCTGCCAACACACATAAATATCACTTTCTCTCTCTCTCTCTCTCTCCAAAGCCTAAGGAACTCAGGCAGTTCCTCAGAGGGCCACGCTGCACGGTGGGCAAAGGAAAACCCGTGAGTACAGAGGGGCACACGGCCATCCGGCAGTCCAGCCTCCCGAGAATGGGACATGATGACTTTGGACTCTCGGGGAGACTCACATAAACAGCCGGCAGGTGGGTGTGAGGTGGCGACGGTAGACCGGTCCGTGGATGCTGCTGCTGCTTCCCGGACGCCGCCACGGAGCCACCTTCAGCCTGCGAGACTCAGGCTTCATTGCCAGGGGCTGCGGCCTGTTCCCTCTGCTCTTCAGGGTAGGAGGTAAGGCGCAGTCAGGCAAGTCCAGGGCACAGCCAATATGACCAGAGAGTGGTGCCTGGCTAAGACCAGACGGCCCAGCAGGGTGCCAGGAGGAAGGAGGTGTTTGGCCAGCGGGACTGGCCCGCTCCAAGACTCACCTTGGGGGGAAGGCACCCTTTCCCGGGGCCCAGAGGGCTCCAAGACAGCTTGGTGAAAGCAGAGCCTACCTAGGACCACATGCACAGGCCCGCTTATTCAGGCCTGGGCAAGACTGGGCATTCTTGCCCCAAGAGAAAACGCTTATTTAGGCAGTTCACTCAGCCCCCGAACCTCAACGAAGGGGAACAGGGCCACCACCATCCTGCAGCCACACAAAACCCTGTCCCTCCTCCTGCTCGCCCACCCCCTCGGTGAAAGCAGTGGTGGGCAATGGCTCCTGCCAGCCATTGCCCACCCCTGCCGACATTTCCCCAGCAACAAGCCAAGCACAGATCTCCCTGCAAGAAAGGAGCGAACGCAGAGCGGACGCCAAGGGAAACAGCCTCTTCCTCAGAAGGCAAAGGCCAGGCAAGGTGTGTTGCCGCTCAGCCCATATGAATCATGGGCAACGACCGATGCGGCACTGACACCGAGACTTGACTAACTTGCTGGCAGTACAAACGGCTGGGCGGATGGGCACGGAAGTCAGGCCTACCCAGTCATGAAGAAGGCACTGTGGAGAAGGAAAGCCTCACGCAGTGGATGCCCCCAGTGCTGACCTTGATGGAGTGGGAATGTTTCCTTGTGCACACGGATCACGCAGAGGAAGAAGGGTCCAGGCCCTCGGAAACCATGGAGGAAGTGATAAGATGCGGGGGCATGGTGTCGGGCTTCAAGCTGGCACCCCGGCAGGAGAAAGCACTGCCAACCACCACAGGGATGCCACCTTGGATGGCTGAGCTAGCCAGAAAGGCCCCTGTGGAGGGACAGATGTTCTCCGTCCAGAGTCTCTGCTTCTCTGCCCTCCGGCCTCCGTCAGAGAAGGCAGGCGTGAGCCTAGGTTGGGCATGAGGCCCAAGGGAGGCAGAATCTCCTTCCTGGCCTTCCCTGCACACCTCTCTGGCCTCCAGAGTTCCTGGTCAGGTGGTGGTGGTAGTCGTCAGCTCGGCTGTCATCCTCCTCGTGTCGGAATACTGGCTCACCTCCTGGTGGGGAGGACGTTCCTCCCCTTGCCCGTGAGCACGACGGAACCACACCATCCCACCCCCATGCAGGAACCCCATGGGAAACGAATGGCACCGGGCCCCCAGCACGAGCGGAACTTCACCAAGGGGCTCCCCGCGAGGTGACTTAAAGGAGCCCCGAGGCAAACGGTCAACACGACAGACCAGTTACTCCCACTTGTGAACACACATACATATAATCTCCCTCTCTCTCTCTATCTCTCTCTCTGTCCCTCTCTCTCTCAGAAGCCACAGGTACTCAGGCAGGTCCCGTGAGGGCCAGGCTCTGCGGCCGACGACGAAGGTGGAGCCCTGAGGGCAGAGGGACACACGGCCATACGGGTAGTCGAGCCTTCCGAGTCACGGGCGTGAAGTCCCTGGACTCTCGGGGAGACTCCCATACACAGCCAGCAGGCGGCTTTGAGGTGGCGTTGGGCAACCGGTCCAGGGACCCCGCTGCGGCTTGCTCCAGGCTGCGACGACGGAGCCTTCTGCAGCCCGCTGAGCCCTCCTCCTCCTTCTCCTTGGAACCGCGGACGATCCCCTGGCAGGCATCCTGGAGAGGACAGGCCAGAGCCTGACAAGGACGCGCCCGGCCTGGCCGCAGAGGGCTCCTGCCATAGGGACGCGCCCCTAGGCAACGGCCGCTGTCATTATGACAGGACTTGCGCATGCGCAGTTGTAGGGCTGGCTCGCTGCGCCGGCCAAGGCTGTCAGCAGGCCATGGCGGCTTTGGCCTCGCGATCCGGCGATGGCGACGGGGGTGCCCACCTGTGGCGGCGGTGGAGCGCCAGACGGGGCTGCCTAGGGTGTCTGGGAGGGCGGAAGGAGGCTGTGAGGGGAAAACGACCCGCAGCGGACAGGAACAACGTTGGGGCTGGGGGCGCGGCGAGGAGGGGGCACAGCCTTCCGGGGCCTCTTTGCGCAGAGATCTGGTTGAGATCCCAGCTCGCAGTGGAGGGCCGGCCTCAGGGTGAGAGGCGAACATTGCCATCTCTCCTACTCGGATCTGAGCTGGCATGAGACCCACTGAGGACAGGCGTGGCTGACCACGGCGGCGGCGATGAACTCTGGTGAACGGCGACAGGGCCTGTGGGGGACAAGGAGTTACCTGAGGCCCGAGGGAAGGTTCCAGGTAACAGTTGATCAACTCAGGTGTCCTGTGCCTCCAAGGGCCCCTGGGGCCACCAGGTACTGGCCCGGTCGTAATCGCCGAGGGCTCCTGCCTGCCCCCACTGCTCTTCAGGTAGGTGGTAAGGCGCAGCCAGGCAAGTCCAGGGGACAGCAAGTATGACCAGAGAGGGGTGCCTGCCTAAGACCTGCCAGCCCAGCAGGACGCAGGAAGGGAGGCGGTGGTGTTTCCCGCGCAGGTCCGGCCGACTCCAAGACCGACCTTGGGGAGAAGGCACCCTTTCCAGGGTGCCAATGGGACCCAAGAGAGCTCGGAGAAAGAAGAGCATACCTAGGACCACATGCACAGGCCCGCTTCTGCAGGCCTGGGCAAGACTGGGCATTCTTGACCGAAGAGACAACGGTTCCGCAGGCAGCGCACTCAGCCCCCCAACCTGAGCGAAGGGGAACAGGGCCACCACCATCCTGCAGCCACACAAAACGCAGTCCCTCCTCCTCCTGCCCCACCCCCTCAGTGAAAACAGTGGCGGCCAATGGCCCCTGCCAGCCATTGCCCACCCCTGCCGACACTTCCCCAGCAACAAGCCAAGCACAGATCTCCCTGCAAGAAAGGAACGAATGCAGAGCGGACGCCAAGGGAAAAAGCCTCTGCCTCAGATGGCAAAGGCCAGGCAAGGTGTGCTGCCGCTCAGCCCATGGGAATCATGGGGAACGACCGATGCGGCACTGACACCAAGACTTGACTAACTTGCTGGCAGAACAAATGGCTGGGCGGATGGGCACGGGCGTCAGGCCTACCAAGTCACCAAGAAGGCACTGCGGAGAAGGAAAGCCTCACGCAGTGGATGCCCCCAATGCTGACTTTGATGGAGTGGGAATGTTTTCTGGCCCACACGGTTCATGCAGGTGAAGAAGGGTCCAGGCCCTCGGAATCCATGGAGGAAGAGAAAAGATGTGGGGGCATGGTGTCGGGGTACAAACTGCCACCCCGGCAGGAGAAAGCGCTGCCAAACGCCACGGGGATGCCGCCTAGGATGGCTTAGCAAGCCAGAAAGGCCCCTGTGGAGGGAAAGATGTACTCCGTCCAGAGTCTCTGCTTCTCTGCCCTCTAGCCTCCATCAGAGAAGGTAGGCCTGAGCCTAGGTAGGGCATGAGGCCAAAGGGAGGCAGAATCTCCTTCCGGGCCTTCCCTGCACACCTCTCCCTGACATCCAGAGTTCCTGTTGAAGTGCAGGTTTTCGTCATCCGCTTGGCTGTCGTCCTCTTCGGATGGGAAAGCTGGCTCACCTCCTGGTGGCGACGACGTTCCTAATCTTGCCGGTCTCAGGGGGCTTCCCCCCTCCGAGGCGAACCAGACCATCCCACTCCCTAGCAGGAACCCCACGGAAAAACAGTGGCACCGGGCTTTCTAGCCCGAGCGGAACTACACCAAGGGCCTCACCATGAGGAAAGGTGACTTCAAGGAGCCCCGAGGCAAACCAGTTGCTCCCACCTGCCAACACACATAAATATCACTTTCTCTCTCTCTCTCTCTCTCTCTCTCTCTCTCCCTCTCTCTCTCTCCAAAGCCTAAGGAACTCAGGCAGTTCCTCAGAGGTCCACGCTGCACGGTGGGCAAAGGAAAACCCGTGAGTACAGAGGAGCACACGGCCATCCGGCAGTCCAGCCTCCCGAGAAAGGGACATGATGACTTTGGACTCTCGGGGAGACTCACATAAACAGCCAGCAGGTGGGTGTGAGGTGGCGACGGTAGACCGGTCCGTGGATGCTGCTGCTGCTTCCCGGACGCCGCCACGGAGCCACCTTCAGCCTGCGAGGCCCAGGCTTCATTGCCAGGGGCTGCGGCCTGTTCCCTCTGCTCTTCAGGGTAGGAGGTAAGGCGCAGTCAGGCAAGTCCAGGGCACAGCCAATATGACCAGAGAGTGGTGCCTGGCTAAGACCAGACGGCCCAGCAGGGTGCCAGGAGGAAGGAGGTGTTTGGCCAGCGGGACTGGCCCGCTCCAAGACTCACCTTGGGGGGAAGGCACCCTTTCCCGGGGCCCAGAGGGCTCCAAGACAGCTTGGTGAAAGCAGAGCCTACCTAGGACCACATGCACAGGCCCGCTTATTCAGGCCTGGGCAAGACTGGGCATTCTTGCCCCAAGAGAAAACGCTTATTTAGGCAGTTCACTCAGCCCCCGAACCTCAACGAAGGGGAACAGGGCCACCACCATCCTGCAGCCACACAAAACCCTGTCCCTCCTCCTGCTCGCCCACCCCCTCGGTGAAAGCAGTGGTGGGCAATGGCTCCTGCCAGCCATTGCCCACCCCTGCCGACATTTCCCCAGCAACAAGCCAAGCACAGATCTCCCTGAAAGAAAAGAGCGAACGCAGAGCGGACGCCAAGGGAAACAGCCTCTTCCTCAGAAGGCAAAGGCCAGGCAAGGTGTGTTGCCGCTCAGCCCATATGAATCATGGGCAACGACCGATGCGGCACTGACACCGAGACTTGACTAACTTGCTGGCAGTACAAACGGCTGGGCGGATGGGCACGGACGTCAGGCCTACCCAGTCATGAAGAAGGCACTGTGGAGAAGGAAAGCCTCACGCAGTGGATGCCCCCAGTGCTGACCTTGATGGAGTGGGAATGTTTCCTTGTGCACACGGATCATGCAGAGGAAGAAGGGTCCAGGCCCTCGGAAACCATGGAGGAAGTGATAAGATGCGGGGGCATGGTGTCGAGGTTCAAGCTGGCACCCCGGCAGGAGAAAGCACTGCCAACCGCCACAGGGATGCCACCTTGGATGGCTGAGCTAGCCAGAAAGGCCCCTGTGGAGGGACAGATGTTCTCCGTCCAGAGTCTCTGCTTCTCTGCCCTCCGGCCTCCGTCAGAGAAGGCAGGCGTGAGCCTAGGTTGGGCATGAGGCCCAAGGGAGGCAGAATCTCCTTCCTGGCCTTCCCTGCACACCTCTCTGGCCTCCAGAGTTCCTGGTCAGGTGGTGGTGGTAGTCGTCAGCTCGGCTGTCATCCTCCTCGTGTCGGAATACTGGCTCACCTCCTGGTGGGGAGGACGTTCCTCCCCTTGCCCGTGAGCACGACGGAACCACACCATCCCACCCCCATGCAGGAACCCCATGGGAAACGAATGGCACCGGGCCCCCAGCACGAGCGGAACTTCACCAAGGGGCTCCCCGCGAGGTGACTTAAAGGAGCCCCGAGGCAAACGGTCAACACGACAGACCAGTTACTCCCACTTGTGAACACACATACATATAATCTCCCTCTCTCTCTCTATCTCTCTCTCTGTCCCTCTCTCTCTCAGAAGCCACAGGTACTCAGGCAGGTCCCGTGAGGGCCAGGCTCTGCGGCCGACGACGAAGGTGGAGCCCTGAGGGCAGAGGGACACACGGCCATACGGGTAGTCGAGCCTTCCGAGTCACGGGCGTGAAGTCCCTGGACTCTCGGGGAGACTCCCATACACAGCCAGCAGGCGGCTTTGAGGTGGCGTTGGGCAACCGGTCCAGGGACCCCGCTGCGGCTTGCTCCAGGCTGCGACGACGGAGCCTTCTGCAGCCCGCTGAGCCCTCCTCCTCCTTCTCCTTGGAACCGCGGACGATCCCCTGGCAGGCATCCTGGAGAGGACAGGCCAGAGCCTGACAAGGACGCGCCCGGCCTGGCCGCAGAGGGCTCCTGCCATAGGGACGCGCCCCTAGGCAACGGCCGCGGTCATTATGACAGGACTTGCGCATGCGCAGTTGTAGGGCTGGCCCGCTGCCCCGGCCAAGGCTGTCAGCAGGCCATGGCGGCTTTGGCCTCGCGATCCGGCGATGGCGACGGGGGTGCCCACCTGTGGCGGCGGTGGAGCGCCAGACGGGGCTGCCTAGGGTGTCTGGGAGGGCGGAAGGAGGCTGTGAGGGGAAAACGACCCGCAGCGGACAGGAACAACGTTGGGGCTGGGGGCGCGGCGAAGAGGGGGCACAGCCTTCCGGGGCCTCTTTGCGCAGAGATCTGGTTGAGATCCCAGCTCGCAGTGGAGGGCCGGCCTCAGGGTGAGAGGCGAACATTGCCATCTCTCCTACTCGGATCTGAGCTGGCATGAGACCCACTGAGGACAGGCGTGGCTGACCACGGCGGCGGCGATGAACTCTGGTGAACGGCGACAGGGCCTGTGGGGGACAAGGAGTTACCTGAGGCCCGAGGGAAGGTTCCAGGTAACAGTTGATCAACTCAGGTGTCCTGTGCCTCCAAGGGCCCCTGGGGCCACCAGGTACTGGCCCGGTCGTAATCGCCGAGGGCTCCTGCCTGCCCCCACTGCTCTTCAGGTAGGTGGTAAGGCGCAGCCAGGCAAGTCCAGGGGACAGCAAGTATGACCAGAGAGGGGTGCCTGCCTAAGACCTGCCAGCCCAGCAGGACGCAGGAAGGGAGGCGGTGGTGTTTCCCGCGCAGGTCCGGCCGACTCCAAGACCGACCTTGGGGAGAAGGCACCCTTTCCAGGGTGCCAATGGGACCCAAGAGAGCTCGGAGAAAGAAGAGCATACCTAGGACCACATGCACAGGCCCGCTTCTGCAGGCCTGGGCAAGACTGGGCATTCTTGACCGAAGAGACAACGGTTCCGCAGGCAGCGCACTCAGCCCCCCAACCTGAGCGAAGGGGAACAGGGCCACCACCATCCTGCAGCCACACAAAACGCAGTCCCTCCTCCTCCTGCCCCACCCCCTCAGTGAAAACAGTGGCGGCCAATGGCCCCTGCCAGCCATTGCCCACCCCTGCCGACACTTCCCCAGCAACAAGCCAAGCACAGATCTCCCTGCAAGAAAGGAACGAATGCAGAGCGGACGCCAAGGGAAAAAGCCTCTGCCTCAGATGGCAAAGGCCAGGCAAGGTGTGCTGCCGCTCAGCCTATGGGAATCATGGGGAACGACCGATGCGGCACTGACACCAAGACTTGACTAACTTGCTGGCAGAACAAATGGCTGGGCGGATGGGCACGGGCGTCAGGCCTACCAAGTCACTAAGAAGGCACTGCGGAGAAGGAAAGCCTCACGCAGTGGATGCCCCCAATGCTGACTTTGATGGAGTGGGAATGTTTTCTGGCCCACACGGTTCATGCAGGTGAAGAAGGGTCCAGGCCCTCGGAATCCATGGAGGAAGAGAAAAGATGTGGGGGCATGGTGTCGGGGTACAAACTGCCACCCCGGCAGGAGAAAGCGCTGCCAAACGCCACGGCGATGCCGCCTAGGATGGCTTAGTAAGCCAGAAAGGCCCCTGTGGAGGGAAAGATGTTCTCCGTCCAGAGTCTCTGCTTCTCTGCCCTCTAGCCTCCATCAGAGAAGGTAGGCCTGAGCCTAGGTAGGGCATGAGGCCAAAGGGAGGCAGAATCTCCTTCCGGGCCTTCCCTGCACACCTCTCCCTGACATCCAGAGTTCCTGTTGAAGTGCAGGTTTTCGTCATCCGCTTGGCTGTCGTCCTCTTCGGATGGGAAAGCTGGCTCACCTCCTGGTGGCGACGACGTTCCTAATCTTGCCGGTCTCAGGGGGCTTCCCCCCTCCGAGGCGAACCAGACCATCCCACTCCCTAGCAGGAACCCCACGGAAAACCAGTGGCACCGGGCTTTCTAGCCCGAGCGGAACTACACCAAGGGGCTCACCATGAGGAAAGGTGACTTCAAGGAGCCCCGAGGCAAACCAGTTGCTCCCACCTGCCAACACACATAAATATCACTTTCTCTCTCTCTCTCTCTCTCTCCCTCTCTCTCTCTCCAAAGCCTAAGGAACTCAGGCAGTTCCTCAGAGGTCCACGCTGCACGGTGGGCAAAGGAAAACCCATGAGTACAGAGGAGCACACGGCCATCCGGCAGTCCAGCCTCCCGAGAAAGGGACATGATGACTTTGGACTCTCGGGGAGACTCACATAAACAGCCAGCAGGTGGGTGTGAGGTGGCGACGGTAGACCGGTCCGTGGATGCTGCTGCTGCTTCCCGGACGCCGCCACGGAGCCACCTTCAGCCTGCGAGGCCCAGGCTTCATTGCCAGGGCCTGCGGCCTGTTCCCTCTGCTCTTCAGGGTAGGAGGTAAGGCGCAGTCAGGCAAGTCCAGGGCACAGCCAATATGACCAGAGAGTGGTGCCTGGCTAAGACCAGACGGCCCAGCAGGGTGCCAGGAGGAAGGAGGTGTTTGGCCAGCGGGACTGGCCTGCTCCAAGACTCACCTTGGGGGGAAGGCACCCTTTCCCGGGGCCCAGAGGGCTCCAAGACAGCTTGGTGAAAGCAGAGCCTACCTAGGACCACATGCACAGGCCCGCTTATTCAGGCCTGGGCAAGACTGGGCATTCTTGCCCCAAGAGAAAACGCTTATTTAGGCAGTTCACTCAGCCCCCGAACCTCAACGAAGGGGAACAGGGCCACCACCATCCTGCAGCCACACAAAACCCTGTCCCTCCTCCTGCTCGCCCACCCCCTCGGTGAAAGCAGTGGTGGGCAATGGCTCCTGCCAGCCATTGCCCACCCCTGCCGACATTTCCCCAGCAACAAGCCAAGCACAGATCTCCCTGCAAGAAAGGAGCGAACGCAGAGCGGACGCCAAGGGAAACAGCCTCTTCCTCAGAAGGCAAAGGCCAGGCAAGGTGTGTTGCCGCTCAGCCCATATGAATCATGGGCAACGACCGATGCGGCACTGACACCGAGACTTGACTAACTTGCTGGCAGTACAAACGGCTGGGCGGATGGGCACGGACGTCAGGCCTACCCAGTCATGAAGAAGGCACTGTGGAGAAGGAAAGCCTCACGCAGTGGATGCCCCCAGTGCTGACCTTGATGGAGTGGGAATGTTTCCTTGTGCACACGGATCATGCAGAGGAAGAAGGGTCCAGGCCCTCGGAAACCATGGAGGAAGTGATAAGATGCGGGGGCATGGTGTCGGGGTTCAAGCTGGCACCCCGGCAGGAGAAAGCACTGCCAACCGCCACAGGGATGCCACCTTGGATGGCTGAGCTAGCCAGAAAGGCCCCTGTGGAGGGACAGATGTTCTCCCTCCATAGTCTCTGCTTCTCTGCCCTCCGGCCTCCGTCAGAGAAGGCAGGCGTGAGCCTAGGTTGGGCATGAGGCCCAAGGGAGGCAGAATCTCCTTCCTGGCCTTCCCTGCACACCTCTCTGGCCTCCAGAGTTCCTGGTCAGGTGGTGGTGGTAGTCGTCAGCTCGGCTGTCATCCTCCTCGTGTCGGAATACTGGCTCACCTCCTGGTGGGGAGGACGTTCCTCCCCTTGCCCGTGAGCACGACGGAACCACACCATCCCACCCCCATGCAGGAACCCCATGGGAAACGAATGGCACCGGGCCCCCAGCACGAACGGAACTTCACCAAGGGGCTCCCCGCCAGGTGACTTAAAGGAGCCCCGAGGCAAACGGTCAACACGACAGACCAGTTACTCCCACTTGCGAACACAAATACATATAATCTCCCTCTCTCTCTCTATCTCTCTCTCTGTCCCTCTCTCTCTCAGAAGCCACAGGTACTCAGGCAGGTCCCGTCAGGGCCAGGCTCTGCGGCCGACGACGAAGGTGGAGCCCTGAGGACAGAGGGACACACGGCCATACGGGTAGTCGAGCCTTCCGAGTCACGGGCGTGAAGTCCCTGGACTCTCGGGGAGACTCACATACACAGCCAGCAGGCGGCTTTGAGGTGGTGTTGGGCAACCGGTCCAGGGACCCCGCTGCGGCTTGCTCCAGGCTGCGATGACGGAGCCTTCTGCAGCCCGCTGAGCCCTCCTCCTCCTTCTCCTTGGAACCGCGGACGATCCCCTGGCAGGCATCCTGGAGAGGACATGCCAGAGCCTGACAAGAACGCGCCCGGCCTGGCCGCAGAGGGCTCCTGCGGTAGGGACGCGCCCCTAGGCAACGGCCGCTGTCATTATGACAGGACTTGCGCATGCGCAGTTGTAGGGCTGGCTCGCTGCGCAGGCCAAGGCTGTCAACAGGCCATGGCGGCTTTGGCCTCGCGATCCGGCGATGGCGACGGGGGTGCCCACCTGTGGCGGCGGTGGAGCGCCAGACGGGGCTGCCTAGGGTGTCTGGGAGGGCAGAAGGAGACTGTGAGGGGAAATGGACCGGCAGCGGACAGGAACAACGTTGGGGCTGGGGGCGCGGCGAGGAGGGGGCACAGCCTTCCGGGGCCTCTTTGCGCAGAGATCTGGTTGAGATCCCAGGTCGCAGTGGAGGGCCGGCCTCAGGGTGAGAGGCGAACATTGCCATCCCTCCTACTCGGATCTGAGCTGGCATGAGACTCACTGAGGACAGGCGTGGCTGACCACGGCGACGGCGATGAACTCTGGTGAACGGCGACAGGGCCTGTGGGGGACAAGGAGTTACCTGAGGCCCGAGGGAAGGTTCCAGGTAACAGTTGATCAACTCAGGTGTCCTGTGCCTCCAAGGGCCCCTGGGGCCACCAGGTACTGGCCCGGTCGTAATTGCCGAGGGCTCCTGCCTGCCCCCACTGCTCTTCAGGTAGGTGGTAAGGCGCAGCCAGGCAAGTCCAGGGGACAGCAAGTATGACCAGAGAGGGGTGCCTGCCTAAGACCTGCCAGCCCAGCAGGACGCAGGAAGGGAGGCGGTGGTGTTTCCCGCGCAGGTCCGGCCGACTCCAAGACCGACCTTGGGGAGAAGGCACCCTTTCCAGGGTGCCAATGGGACCCAAGAGAGCTCGGAGAAAGAAGAGCATACCTAGGACCACATGCACAGGCCCGCTTCTGCAGGCCTGGGCAAGACTGGGCATTCTTGCCCCAAGAGAAAACGGTTCCGCAGGCAGCGCACTCAGCCCCCCAACCTGAGCGAAGGGGAACAGGGCCACCACCATCCTGCAGCCACACAAAACGCAGTCCCTCCTCCTCCTGCCCCACCCCCTCAGTGAAAACAGTGGCTGCCAATGGCTCCTGCCAGCCATTGGCCACCCCTGCCGACATTTCCCCAGCAACAAGCCAAGCACAGATCTCCCTGCAAGAAAGGAGCGAACGCAGAGCGGACGCCAAGGGAAACAGCCTCTTCCTCAGAAGGCAAAGGCCAGGCAAGGTGTGTTGCCGCTCAGCCCATATGAATCATGGGCAACGACCGATGCTGCACTGACACCGAGACTTGACTAACTTGCTCGCAGAACAAACGGCTGGGCGGATGGGCACGGACGTCAGGCCTACCCAGTCATGAAGAAGGCACTGTGGAGAAGGAAAGCCTCATGCAGTGGATGCCCCCAGTGCTGACCTTGATGGAGTGGGAATGTTTCCTTGTGCACACGGATCATGCAGAGGAAGAAGGGTCCAGGCCCTCGGAAACCATGGAGGAAGTGATAAGATGTGGGGGCATGGTGTCGGGGTTCAAGCTGGCACCCCGGCAGGAGAAAGCACTGCCAACCGCCACAGGGATGCCACCTTGGATGGCTGAGCTAGCCAGAAAGGCCCCTGTGGAGGGACAGATGTTCTCCCTCCATAGTCTCTGCTTCTCTGCCCTCCGGCCTCCGTCAGAGAAGGCAGGCGTGAGCCTAGGTTGGGCATGAGGCCCAAGGGAGGCAGAATCTCCTTCCTGGCCTTCTCTGCACACCTCTCTGGCCTCCAGAGTTCCTGGTCAGGTGGTGGTGGTATTCCTCAGCTCGGCTGTCATCCTCTTCGTGTCGGAATACTGGCTCACCTCCTGGTGGGGAGGACGTTCCTCCCCTTGCCCTTCAGCAGGAGGGAACCACACCATCCCACCCCCATCCAGGAACCTCTCGGTAAACGAATGGCACCGGGCCTCTATCACGAGCGGAACTTCACCAAGGGGCTCCCCGCCAGGTGACTTAAAGGAGCCCCGAAGGAAACGGTGAACACGACAGACCAGTTACTCCCACTTGCGAACACACATACATATAATCTCCCTCTCTCTCTCTATCTCTCTCTCTGTCCCTCTCTCTCTCAGAAGCCACAGGTACTCAGGCAGGTCCCGTCAGGGCCAGGCTCTGCGGCCGACGACGAAGGTGGAGCCCTGAGGGCAGAGGGACACACGGCCATACGGGTAGTCGAGCCTTCCGAGTCCCGGGCGTGAAGTCCCTGGACTCTCGGGGAGACTCCCATACATAGCCAGCAGGCGGCTTTGAGGTGGCGTTGGGCAACCGGTCCAGGGACCCCGCTGCGGCTTGCTCCAGGCTGCGACGACGGAGCCTTCTGCAGCCCGCTGAGCCCTCTTCCTCCTTCTCCTTGGAACCGCGGACGATCCCCTGGGAGGCATCCTGGAGAGGACAGGCCAGAGCCTGACAAGGACGCGCCCGGCCTGGCCGCAGAGGGCTCCTGCCATAGGGACGCGCCCCTAGGCAACGGCCGCTGTCATTATGACAGGACTTGCGCATGCGCAGTTGTAGGGCTGGCTCGCTGCGCCGGCCAAGACTGTCAGCAGGCCATGGGGGCTTTGGGCTCGCGATTTGGCGATGGCGACGGGGGTGCCCCCCTGTGGCGGCGGTGGAGCATGAGACGGTGCTACCTAGGGTGTCTGGGAGGGCGGAAGGAGTCTGTCAGGGAAGGAGACCCAGACTAGACAGCAACCACGATGGGGGCGGGGGGGGGCCCTCAACCTCCCCGTCCTATTCTCAGGACCCCTTTGCACAAAGCTCTGGTTGGGATCCCAGCTCCCAGTGGAGGTCCGGCCTCAGGGTGAGAGGCTAATATTGCGATCTTCTTGGGTTCTGAGCTGGCATGCGACCCACTGGTGACAGGCGTGACTGCCCATGGCGGTGGGGATGACCTCTGGTGAGCGGAGATGGGCCTGTGGGTCACAAGGTGTTACCTGAGGCTTGAGGGAATGTGCCAGGTAACAGTTTACCTATTCTGGTGCTTCTAATGGTTTTTGTACAGGAGAACCTTTGGAGAACTAATGGCTTGCTGCATATTTCAGATTGCTTTCTCTAATAAGGACATTTCTCCCCGGGGGTACAGTCAGATATATAGATAATTGTGAATCGTTTCATGTGCACTCCGGTATTGGTCATCCCAATGTCTAAGGAGGGTCATATATGGGTTGAATTTCTCCTGTCATTTTACCTTGGAAGCCTGAGTACTCTCTCTGGTCTAAGCCTTGGCTGGGATCTAAACTGTGATGTCTCAGGGCCTGGAGGTCTGGTATGTGTGAAAACACCTGGATGAACCATTGGTAGTCCAAGAGGAAAGAGAATTTAATAATAAGGTTCTTTGAGGGAGTATTTAATCAGAATTCCTCCTGCTGCCATTGGAGTACAGGGAGAAGTTGTGGGGAAGGTGGTGGTAATAGCACTGGAGTCTTAGGGGATGGATTTACACCCAGATGTGCAAGACGGTCCTCATTTCTCTTGACTCTGCTGCTTAAACCAAGTGAGCTTTCTCAGATTCTAGTTTCTGTAAACAGCAGAATCATATTCAGGTGATTTTTGCCATTCTTTCTAGCTTTAAAATTCTTTCAATTGACAGCCCTTTAGGCATCTGTCCAAAGAATAAGCACTACATTTGCGTACACAATTACATTCTTGTGCATCACGGATGGGTGTATTCTAAATTTCAGGGGTATTTATTTAGTTTTTTTTGAAATGGGACCTCACTATGTGTCCCTGGCTGGAGCGCAGTGGCTACTCACAATTAGGCACAGTCACGGTGCACATCAGCCTCTAATTCCTGGATTCAAATAATCCTCCCATCTCAGCCTCCTGAGCAGCTTGGATTACAGTCATGTACCACCACAACTGGCTTTGAGGGTTTTTTAATAAATCCCCATTCAAGTGCACAAGGTAATAGCAAGTGCACAAGGTGTTACAAGTGTCAGATCTTATAAAACAATTCAGGTGACAACAGCCATCACCAATCATATTCTTATGTGTTCTTCTATGCTTCAGATATATGCTTTTGCATAGGGTGTCCGTAGGGTAGAATTCTGATCAATGTGACTTAGAAGTGCCTGGGAGAATGGCCTTCTTTGAAGTAAAAATCAATGGCTTCCAATCTAATTCCCTGTGTCCTATCAGATTCACATTTTCTCCTTGTTGCTGTTTGGATTGTGGATTGATGCCTGGAGGTAGGACAGCCAGCTTGTGGCCCACAAGGAGTAAAGATGAGCAAAGTGCCTAAGTATAGACGATATCAGAGAGAGTAAATAGAAACAAACTGATACCTCATAAGGCACTGCACAATTTCATCACTTTTGTGCTTCCACATATCCATCATGTTCATGACACAAAATACACCCATTATCTTTTGATACTATACAGCAGTCTTTTCTTAGTATGCCTGAACGCAAACTAATAGCTGCAGAATGGGATGCAATATTATATTTCAATGGCACCAATGTTAAACGTGTGAGCATAATCTAATGCCCAACTTCATTGTATTTATTTTTACAAATGACACTCAAGTTGCCACTCTGCACAGGTTGGGTAGAAAGAAAACATGGGCTGTGAAAGAACTTAGAGACTTCTAGACTAACAGCTGGGTGTAACTTTTGAGATTGAAATGCTCACTGCCTCTGACTGGAAAACTGCTGGGTCACCTTTCCCAGTGCCTCTCACAGAGCCAGAACCACATGACAAGACTGACCAATGGGCGAGTGGAAGTGAAGGTGGTCCCGCCCACCTGTGATTCAGCTTCCATGGAAGGACACCCATCTACAGTTGATGTAACCTAAATTGGGGATATATTTTTGTTTGATCCCTGAGATACTGGGGCTGTGGGTAACCACAGCACACACCCTGATTGTGCCTAGTACAGTCTCCCAAAGGCATCTTCATCTCAAACATCTAGACTGACAACCTGACATTTAACATCATCTCCTTCCCACTGCCGCTAACCTAGGCCTGAAAAATTACAACAATCTCTATCTCCCCACAGTAGGTGCTCTGCACCATGGCCCAGTAATTCCCCTATATTATAGAAACAGCATCCCCTTCCCTGATGCTCAGATTGCATTCCCCAAGTCCCTGTCTCATCTCCATCACATTTGTCTATAAAGTGACACCACCTGTAGCTACTCTAAGACCTCAGAGTCATTAAAGTGGGCATATTCCTAATATTCTCCCCACATTTCAAAATTGTTTTCCATATTTTGTTTCAGCACGTCCCATCAACCTAAGAAAGATCCCACCATCGTGTCTTATCTGTCCCCACATCTGCCACCATGCTCACTGCCTGGCTTAATGGTCTGGACTATGGGACTACTTTCCTCTTGTCTGAATTAAGTGGTCAGATTTTTGCATTTAAAACTTGTAAACAGACTCAAATACTCCATTTAAAATCTATTTCTCATTGCATTAAAAAAATTCCAAACTACTCCTCAGAACCGATAGAATTGTGTGAGGCAGCATGGGGTGGGGAGAGCAGTGAGGAAGCTGCAGCCATACAGAGCACAGGCAGAGGAGGGGGAGGGCTGGAATGCATATGTAGCTGAGGATGAAAGTTAAGAGCAAGTGAGGAACAGGAGATCGTTAGGATATAAAACAAGAATTTCTTTTCCTAAAGTCAGAGAGTCAGTTGTGAAGCCTGCAAAGTACTCTCCCTGCATGCAGAATTAATTTTGCCTCACCTTGGATGTTTCATTATTTTATCCAGAAGTACCAACTCACTCAAATAAAAATATTTTACTCCTAATTTTACAGCATGTATTACACACCCGGCACTATATTGTGTATTTAATGTCAAAACAACCCCTTGCCTTGCAAGGCCTCCCCATTTTTCATTCAAATGAACTGTCCGAGTACAGTCCAAACAGATGATGGTAGTTCTAAAAAGGGAAAAGGACAACTTTTAAGTGGCTTAAATAGTGTTCTTTAATTGAGAAGAAAAAATGAAATGGACCAATTAAATTAAATGTAACTTAATACACTCACTGTGGAATTACATCTTTAAATTAATATCTGAATATCACTAAATTTTATAAAAGCATTATTAAAAGCCATGAGCAGGTTATAGAAACAATACTTTCTGAATGCTGGAACAAGTAAATCATGACAGTTCTTGCAATGAGTAATAGGCAAAAAACACACACAGTATTGGCAGTAGGAGATTCTAGACAGGGAGCCATGATATTTTTGAGAAATGAATTCTGTGTAGAGAAAATATATTTTCTTTCAGGATTTGTGAGGTTTCTAGTTTCTAGTTTGCTAGTATACCATCAACACTCTTAAAATTATATGTTTTGTTTCAATATTTTCGTTTTCTTCCCTTTTTCTCCCTCTCCCTCTCCATTTCTCTCTCCCTCTCTTTCTTTCTCTTTTTCTCTCTCACACACACATGCACACATACCAATAACTTCCTCCATAGTTCTTGTGCTCCTAAAATTTATCCTTAGATTGATATATATTTGTATTTTGTTAGTGTAAATCAAAACCAAAAGTCTGTGTGTGTTTTGTAGGCCCAGAGGGTTGGCATGCAAAAAGGAAATTATGGGATAAAATGTTGTAAATTGTCATACCTCATTAATAAAGATCCCAATTATTAGTGCACTCATAAAATTTGTGTTATAACCATCGTTATGCCACACAAGTTACAAAAAAGGTAAAATAATTAAAAAAAACTTATGAGATAAATGTTCTCCAAATTATTTGGAGTTTCATACCACTGGGAATAAGGATTGCTAGAAATATCATTGGACTGTATTACCCCATAGTACATTATTGCATATAATAATACTACATACAACTTTGAGCAAGGGGGAACAGGCTAATATTTGTGGCAAGATAATATGTTATTCTACATACAACAGTGTTAAAACATCAAAAACCATTCAGTTTTATTTATTATAACAACCCAGTTTACACATAGACTGAAGAAAGCATTTTAAAATGCACTGTTATCTTCAATGGCTAGTATAGAGATTACAAATGCTCAAGAAGCATTCTTGTTCTCCTGATACCATGATATATGTGAAAAGTGTTCTTTCTTTATTTTTTAAACTAAGGCTAAGTATTTAGAAAATTAGATTCACAATAACGCCATGTCCAACCAGAGGAGCTTTCTGTACCTATTTCTGATATTTGTAAAGATTTCTTTATTGCTACCATATCAACAAATACTTATTACTTCAAATTATTGCTACTATGAATATATATTAATATCTATATATTAAAGCAATGGCAAGACTCTTCTTCTAAATGAATAATTGGTAAAAGCATTTATTTCTAAAACTCAGTGTTCCTATCTGATACTTCAGTGAAGAAGAACGATACCCTGAACACCTAACTTATGCATGACTTATAACACTGTTATAAGTCAAAGAAAAAGAGCAGCTTCTCTATTCAGATTTTCATCTTACACCCTATGTTTCAGTGCTCTTAATCTTCCATGAGAGAGTTGATGTGAATGATGCCCACCTAATACAGAATAACCTCTCATACCTCAGAGGTATCAACAGTCAACCACATGCCTTTACATAAATAGTAGAAATGAAAGAATGGCATTAAATTTAATTACATCAATAGTATTTGTTCAAATCTCAAATACTGTCATTACAAAAAATATACATTAAATATAGTTATACCCACTGAAACATCAATCTCTTTGTTCCTTTGACACATGCAATTAAATTATCTAATTGTTTTGACTTTGGATTAGTCTTCCTATTAAGCATTCCAATTTAGAGTAATTTGTAAGAGTGTTAGTGTGTTAGTCCTTTCTAGAGTGAGTCCTCTGATTTTTATTTAGACATGATTTTTTATTAAATAAGTTCCCACATATATTGCACCTATAAAATTGCTTCCTAGTATAAAGTCTCTGTTGCTTTCTAAGGTATATATTTTGTACAAACGTTGTTCCATATTTATAACATTTTTAAGCGTTCTCTTCTACAGGAACATTTGTCAAGTAAGGTATGAGCAAGAGTTAAAGATTTTGCTATCTGCTTTACATTTGTAATTTTTTTCTCCACTATAAATACTGTGGTGTTATCTAAGGTATATATTTTGGACAAAGACTTTAACAAAATTATTACATGTATAGGGCTCCTATCCGGTATTAATTCTTTGATGTTGAGTACGGTATGAGCACCATTTAAGGGTTTTGACATTTTCTTTATACTTGCAGGGTTTGTAAGTGGTATGAATTCTCTTGTGCTTAGTAAGGTTTGATAAAAAATTAAGGGTCTGTCACATTTTTTACACTTGTAGGGTTTCTCTCCAGTATGGATTATCTGATGTTGTGTAAGTGTGTGCACTGCCTAAAGCCTTTGCCATATTCTTGAAATTTAAAACAAATTCTCTTATGTTGTGTAAGGTTTGAGTGCCAGTGAAAGGCTTTCACACATTCTTTACATTAGTAGGGTTTCTCACCAGTATGGATTTTATGACATGTATAAGGGTTTGGTACTAGTTAAAGGCTTTGCCACATTCTCTACATTTGAATGAGTTCTCTCCAGTATAGATTTTCTTATGTCTATGTAGATGTGATAACTGGTTAAAGACTTTTCCTCATTTATTACATCTGTATGAATTTTCTCCAATACGAATTCTCTGATGTTGAGTAAGTATTGGGACTGATTAAAAGTTTTACCATAACGGCACCAATTGGACATCAGACTGAGGTGGGGGGTGGGGGAGGGGATGGGGATATGCCTACACAATGAGTGCATTGCGCACCGTTTGGGGAGTGGTAACACTTGAAGGTGCTGACTCGGGAAAGGGGGGGTGGGGAAAAAATATGAAACTATTGTTTTTAACTTGCCCTGTTCACTTAATAATTTATCATGAATATTTCCCATATTATTTCATATCATTGTACAAGAAATAATGTATACATTATGAGGACATACTGTATCTAACAAGAAAAAAAAAAGTTTTACCACATTCATTGCATTTGCAAGTCCTCTCTTGACTATGGATATTTCTTCAATCTAGACAACAGTTTGATGAGAGCATTTAGAAACATATTTATCAAATGCTATCTTCTTTGTAGAATGTGGACATGTTCTTGCCTTGTAGACTTTGCTAACTTTTTTATTCTAGGGTAAAAACAGCTCACTAGGCTCAACCCTAAAGGCTTCAATGACAGCAGAGTAGGGGGACCCCACCCCTTTTTGGGGCAACCTCTCTCAAGAGTGGAAAATTCCTGGCATGCTTCTGGAACCCTAGGATTTAAAAAAGAAGTCTGAAAAGAACCACATCAAAAACCCACAAACAAAAACAAACCCGAGTCCGCAAATATCTCCAGTAGGGAACTTGTGCCCCATGTCTGAGTTCTCAGGGGTCACCTTCTCTTGAAATCACTTTAATGTAGGGCAAATCAAAAGGACTTACCCTCTTTGACAATAAAAGAGATGCTTTCTACTTCTCATTCTCTTGTACCTTCTCTGTTACTGGTCCTGCAGTTTTTCTCTATGGTTACAGATCAAGTTCTGTCAAGAAGCCAGTTACAAATGTAGAGGATGCAGGCTGGCTGATCAGACATGAGAGGATAGGATCAGACCATCTAGAAAAAGTAAATTGTTAAAAGTTTCTCTAGCATCCAAAGGGGATTAACAACATGGGGTGAAGGCAAAATATAGATAGTAGAAAGGTAACCAGGATGTGGTCATGGAAAAGGGGATCTCTAGCTCACTGAGGCTTAATGTTAATTTGCCATCATCTTGCATTTCTTGTGTCCACCAGATCAGGCTGCTGGGTATCCGCAGTCCTGGCTGTTATGAACAGCACCAGAACCGTCCCTGTCGTAGGGAAACCATCTCTCCAGGATGCGATTTGTGAATCATCAGGTGTCATTGGGGGTGGGTACTGGAATAAGTGGACTAGAAAGCAGGGCTGGGAGGAGAACAGGCATAAATAATGAAGTAAGAGGTATGCAGTGGCTGAAAACCATGGCAGCATCAAATGGTCAATAATCTGGAAGGAAGAGAGGAAGAACTGGGCAGGGGGATCTTCAAGGTAGAGTAGCGGGAAGGAAGGACAGAGAAGGTAAACAGGTAGGGTAGAAAATAGAAGAAGTTGGACAAATATGGAGGCTAGACCAAAGGCCAGAAGATTGAGATGAAAGGGGAGGAAGGAGGGCTGGGTAATAAAAACATAAAGAAACAGAATAAGGCTGATGCTAAGGTTGAGAAAGAGATGCAGAATGTAGCTTTCTTGCTATTTTTTCCAATATGAGCCCTAGTTACTCATTTGTCCAAAGGAGTCAAAATGAGTAATGGGATATGCTCACACTTACTTCAACATTTCTCTCACACCCAGCCCTCATGTCATCCCATTACTGAACACCCATTAGGACATGTACATTTCCCTCCCTCAGGCCTGGTCAGTAGGACCCAACAGCCAGGAAAATGGTTCCAGTTTCTAGGTTTGTTTTTTTTTTTTTTTTGAGACAGAGTCTCACTCTGTTGCCCTGGCTAGAGTGAGTGCCGTGGCGTCAGCCTAGCTCACAGCAACCTCAAACTCCTGGGCTTAAGCGATCCTACTGCCTCAGCCTCCCGAGTAGCTGGGACTACAGGCATGTGCCACCATGCCCGGCTAATTTTTTGTATATATATATTTTAGTTGTCCATATAATTTCTTTCTATTCTTAGTAGAGACGGGGTCTCGCTCTTGCTCAGGCTGGTCTCGAACTCCTGACCTCCAGCGATCCACCCGTCTCGGCCTCCCAGAGTGCTAGGATTACAGGCGTGAGCCACCGCGCCCGGCCCCAGTTTCTAGGTTTAAGTTCTGTCAAGAAGCCAGTTACAAACGTAGAGAATGCAGTATGGTAAATAGCAGTGAGAAGAAATGGGGCTATAATGTTAGTCTCTCTTCCTTGACTATCATGTAGCTTTGCCCCTCATGAGGCAAAGGTTGATTAAAAGGCTAGAAGAGAGTTAGGGGCTTGGTGCCTATGGGAATGGTTCTGAAGCTGCAATTGGAAAAATGGGTGAAAGCAAGTTCTTCAACTTACTACATTTTTCAGAGCCCTTCACATCATGTTATCACTGTGTAAATATGCATGATTAGAGAAGAGATGTTGTATCAACTTTACCAACGAAAACACTGAAGACCCAAGGAGGATCTATTATAGGCAAGGTAGTGGGTTACAAAGCAGGTAGGATTAAAACTTGGGTCAAAAGGAGGGAGCAGGTAGAAAGGAGAGCAAAATGACACCAAGTGCTGACCAGAAGCATTTCCTCCTCCTATCCCTCCAGGCAAGATCCTGTAGGGGATTCTCCAGAGCAAAATTTTACTTTATGTAGCTTACTTCTTGGTCCCTGTTGTCTTAGGTTGATGCTTTACTTTGAATTGAAACAAAAAACATAAGGCCAAAGCTGGTAACATGAATGAGTGTGTAATGATTATATTTGAACTTCTTGCTCACTACCTGAGATGCATAACTTCATGTCAGAAGATGAAGGAGGCTACTGCATTCTCCTCCTTTCTTTTGTCTTATGTAGCAACCCTCTCTGCTTAACATTCTTGGTTTTCTTGATCACAATCCAAATCATAAACCCCTTTTGTACCAAATTCTCTCCTGTTATTACTATAATATTCTGATTTTTTTCCCTTAACCTAACATCCTTCTCCTCCAATATGACACAGAACTTTCTGTTGTATTCTCTGGAAATCAAGCTACATGATTAGGAAACTTCTCTATTTTGTTAGACTTCTTCTTTATTGACAGTTTCTTCCATCTACTGGATTTCCCTTGAGGACATTGCTGCCCTGTATCTCAAGTAAAGAGAAATTCTCTCAAACTCTGAAGCACTAAGGTGGAAATGTGGTTTATAGACTCTCCTTGCTCCTTCTGATTCTTGAAGATCATTTTCCTCTCTTCCTGTTAAAATGTATCTTGCTGCTTAGAAGCTCATGCTACCCACCACCGTTTCCCTGGCACTGCCACCTTCAGAGCTCCTGGATGATCTCCTGTGAAAACTTTCACACTTGTCTCAAAGTTGTATTCTTGAATCCATCATCCTCAGTCACTTCAATATCCATTTAGATGGCATCATTCAATTCTCTGGGTTCACTATGAATCCTACCCAAACCCGATCTGTTGACTGTTGGATGTTTTTATTTATGAGCTTGCTTTTGTTTATTTTCTTCTCTACAGAAACACAAAATAAGGAGTTTACACAATTTCTAAGACAGGGGAATGCAAAAGACTAGAGGAGGGTACAATAGGTGTGTGCAAGGGATAGGGTCAGGACACGGGAAGGCATTATTCTCTTTAAGATTGTCACCCTAAAGTCTGAGCTTTCTTCTTATCTTTGTACCTTCCTATATTTGGAAAGCATTAGGACAAG